>NC_064618.1:31919691-32593025 GCF_023898315.1 Schistocerca nitens | reverse complement strand
CGTGGAACTGTTTCAGCGTCACGATCGGCCTCATCTTAATACAGCCGTCAGGCGTAATAACATGAGACTTGGGGGTGCGCTGATGACAGAAGGCATGAGTCACATTTCAGTGGTGTCGGTGGAGTCTATCAGCAGGACGGGTTTCACTAGACATGGCCTGCACCTCAACAGGTATGGGAAGGGGAGGTTGGCAAAACTTATAGGTGACAGCATAGGTGGGGGTGGTGGGATCACTCACGGGAAAATTCCGGTATTTGTGGGTGTTAGAGCTGTACCTTTTTTAGATTGAAGTCAGCTGATAGGTATTCCTGCTTAAAGGAAGTCTCTCTAACAAAGAAACCACTTTCTACAAAGCTTGGGTATCCGATTAATGGGGGAATTAGTATATTTCATCAAAATATACAAGGTATTAGAGATAAAGTTAGTGAACTGCTTATAGATGTTGACTCAAATTATTGGTATATCTGAACACTTCTTAAATAAGGAGATAATTCAGAGGCTTCCTTTACCAGGATACAGGTTGGCTGGCAGCTTTTCGAGGAGCTCTTTGCGGTGTGGGGGAGTAGCCATGTATGTGAAAAGCGGCATCCCATTTGAGTCAGTTGATGTTTCAAAGTACTGCACTGAAAAGGTGTTTGAATGTTGTGCAGGTGTGGTTAAATTTAATGGAGCTAAACTTCTAACTGTTGTTATTTGTAGATCCCCAGACTCCAATTTCACAACATTTTTGTTAAAGCTAGAGGAGGTTCTTGGTTCACTTTATAGGAAATACAAAAAGTTAGTTATATGTGGTGACTTCAATATTAATTGTATAAGTGATTGTGCAAGGAAGAGGATGCTGGTAGACCTCAATTCATATAATCTTATGCAAACCGTATTCTTTCCAACGAGAGTGCAAGGGAACAGTAGAACAACCATAGACAATATTTTTGTTCATTCGTCATTATTAGAAGGGCATTCTGTTAGCAAAAAGGTGAATGGCCTTTCAGATCATGATGCACAAATTTTAACTCTAAAAGATTTTTGTGCTGCAACACGTGTTAAATATAGTCATCAGCTGTTCAGGAAAGCTGATCCAGTTGCTGTAGAGACCTTTGTAAACCTTTTCAAGGAACAAGAGTGGCAAGATGTTTATAGTGCTGATACAGTAGACGATAAATATAATGCTTTCCTCAAGACTTTTCTCGTGCTATTTGAAAGTTGCTTTCCGTTAGAACGTTCAAAACAGGGTACTAGCACAAACAGGCAGCCTGGGTGGCTGACTAAAGGGATAAGAATATCTTGTAGAACAAAGTGGCAATTATATCAAAACGTTAGAAACAGTCAAAATCTAAATGCAGCAGCCCGTTACAAACAGTATTGTAAGGTGCTTAAAAAAGTTATTAGGAAGGCAAAATGTATGTGGTATGCAGATAGAATAGCTAAGTCTCAGGATAAAATTAAAACCATATGGTCAGTCGTAAAGGAAGTGGCTGGTCTGCAGAGACAGGTCGAGAATATAGAATCAGTGCGTAGTGGGGATGTCCGTGTCACTGATGAGTCGCATATATGTACAGTACTTAATAATCACTTTCTGAATATAGCAGGTGAACTAAATAGAAACCTAGTCCCAACAGGGAATCATATAGCGCTCTTAGAAAAAAGTGTTCCGAGACTTACCTGAAATGCTCCTCCATGATACTGACAAGAGGGAGATTGAGTTAATAATTAAATCACTAAAGACCAAGAACTCTCATGGATATGACGGGGTATCTAGCAGAATACTGAAGTATTGTTCCACGTATGTTAGCTCAGTACTTAGCCATATCTGTAACTTTTCCTTTAGGAGTGGTCGGTTTCCTGACCGATTAAAGTACTCGGTAGTGAAGCCACTTTATAAAAAGGGAGACAGGGATAATGTTGACAATTATAGACCTATTTCTATGCCATCGGTGTTTGCTAAAGTTATCGAGAGGGTTGTATATACAAGGTTACTGCAGCATTTAAATTCACATAATTTGCTGTCAAATGTACAGTTTGGTTTTAGAAATGTCTTAACAACTGAAAATGCTATAGTCTCTTTTCTCTGTGAGGTTTTGGACGGATTAAATAAAATGTTGCGAACGTTAGGTGTTTTCTTTGATTTAACGAAGGCTTTTGACTGTGTTGACCACAAAATATTACTGCAGAAGTTGGAACATTATGGAGTAAGGGGAGTAGCTTACAATTGGTTCGCCTCCTACTTTAAGAACAGAAAGCAGAAGGTAATCCTCCGCAATATTGAGAGTGGTAATGATGTTCAGTCCCAGTGGGGCACTGTTAAATGGGGCGTTCCCCAAGGGTCGGAGCTGGGGCCACTGCTGTTTCTTATTTATATAAATGATATGCCTTCTAGTATTACAGGTGATTCAAAAATATTTCTGTTTGCTGATGACACCACCTTGGTAGTGAAGGATCTTGTGTGTAATATTGAAACATTATCAAATAATGTGGTTCATGATATAAGTTCGTGGCTTGTGGAAAATAATTTGATGCTAAATCACAGTAAGACTCAGTTTTTACAGTTTCTAACTCACAATTCAACAAGAACTGACATTTCAATCAGACAGAATGGGCATGTTATAAGCGAGACGGAACAGTTCAAGTTCCTAGGCGTACGGATAGATAGTAAGCTGTTGTGGAAAGCCCATGTTCAGGATCTTGTTCGGAAACTAAACGCCGTTTTATTTACCATTACAACAGTATCTGAAATAAGTGACATTTCAACAAGAAAAGTAGTATACTTCGCATATTTTCATACGCTTATATCATATGGTATTTTTTGGGGTAATTCTTCTGATTCAAAAAGGGTATTTTTGGCTCAAAAACGGGCTGTTCGAGCTATGTATGGTGTAAGTTCGAAAACCTCTTGTCGACCCCTATTCAATAGTCTGGGAATTTTGACATTGCCCTCACAGTATGTATTTTCTTTAATGTCGTTTGTTGTTAGCAATATTAGCTTATTCCCAAGAGTTAGCAGCTTTCACTCGGTTAATACTAGGCAGAAATCAAATCTGCATGTGGAATGCACTTCCTTGACTGTTGTGCAGAAGGGAGTGCAGTATTCTGCTGCATCCATTTTCAATAAGCTACCACAAGAACTCAAAAATCTTAGCAGTAGCCCAAAAACTTAAGTCTAAACTGAAGAGTTTCCTCATGGCTCACTCCTATTCTCTCGAGGAGCTCCTGGAAGAGATAAAAAATTAAGCAAATTCCAGTGTTACATTCTTGATTTTCTTTATTTAAACTAACTACTTGTCGCCTGAATATGTTTCTTATATTTCATTTTATCTGTTTCTACAATCGTGTTATAATTTCATGTATTGACTCATTCCATGACCATGGAGACTTCTAAATGTGGTCCCACGGAACAATAAATTAAATAAATAAAACTATGTGCGAGAACGTACGATGAATTCCTTAAAGCACAGACCGTTGGACTCATTTAAAAATCAAGTCTGAGGACGAACATTTCGAATAATTTCGAACTCAGAAGATCAGACAGTCTTGTCATTATTAAAAATTTTACTGGCACATTTGTGGGATGTGTCTTAAAGTGTAACACACGCAAAAAATAACATGTGAAAGCTTAGCTTCTCTTTCAGCTTATTAACCTTAGAGACCAAGATTATATGTGAAAATCTTGCTTTTCTTGTAGCAACAAGATGTAAATTAGTTAAACCATTAACGTTTCCTATCTGTGTGTACGCACTACTTAACAGTGGTATTGCTATCACGTGTCCTATGCTCGAATATCCGCTGTGATCGGCTGGCGAGATCACGTGACGAGCTATGACTGGCTACAAAAGCACATTGCAAACTTTATTTCAATGCTTCGGAAAATGACATGTGGCGTTTGGTGGAATTTAAATTTACACTTTCGTAATTCGAAAATATACAGCGTCGATGTTTCCAAATTTTTCTTTACCGAGTTTTTTCTGAAGGACCGAGAAGTACTACGCCGGCGTATAAAATCATTACCATCCAGAGGATTTATAAGTTTTACAGTTCCGAGGAAAAGTATCCTGTCACTTAACAAGGACAAAGTGTATTTTCACCTGGGAGAAAGTAATTTTAACCGAGAAATACAGAAATTGTTTTTTGTCCTCGTATACACCCTGTATTAACTCCTGTCAGCTTAACGTCCGGGAATTCGGTTATAAATAGAACAATATTCACCAGAGACCAATTTGTGCTTATGTAATGTGCTGTGTCAAATAATGCACCTTTTATACGAATGAGTCCACATAGCAACCATCGTAGACAATTTATTAATAACTTAGTAACAGAAGGTCTTATACGGTTTCGGACTGCAAGAAGCCTCTTCTTTGACATGCATACTTACAGTAGAAATATTTGACATAACATCTGAAATGCGGACTTCTCGATAATTTGCACCTAGATGGATTAATTCTTAGCCTATTTCTTTGGAAACGTCGTCAGAAACGCCTCACCTCTAAAAGGTGTCACCTCTTTAGCACACATTGCAGCAAACTTCGCTGTTTTTTATTACAACCTACATTCCTGAAGGAGATGTCAGTGTGGGATTCCATACAACTGTATTTCTTTAAATGAGTGTTCGCGACAGGAAACAAACGATCAGTTTACGCGTGACATGCTGTAGAATTTATGTTTTAGTTTACAACAAATATTTATTCCTTACTTCGCTTTTTGGACTCTCCCGTTTCCTCTACGTTTACGCATTGGTTGCAGTTTTACTTGTTACTGCAAATACTTCCTCACTCTGCACGATTACAAATACACCACGAATGAGAAGCCTGTGCTGGATGTAGTTGCGCGGGGATGAAGGTACGTTTAACGTTTTTGGAGTCTAACATTACCTAGGGCTCGGCCATGGCCTCTACACTCGGCCACTGTTGACTGGTGCGGGCAGGCTGTCCACATAGGCTGTGCTCAGCACACGTCGCATTTTGTGCTGGACTACTGTCATGCAGGACTAGCCCGCCCCAAACATCAACTTCTCTAATATGTACCTATCTGTCAAACGCATGGTCAACTTTTCTTTTAAACACGAGCCACAGTACTTCACGTTTTTCTACGAGATACCGCTTAGTATTCCACAGGAAAATAACTGGGATTTGGCTTGGGTGTTCGAACTAACAAGGCCAGAAAAAGCCGTGATAAAGCTGTGGGTAAAGAAATGGCTAATGCAATGGACCAAATGCACCTACGCTTCGTTACTTACGGAGCTGAGACCCGAGGATTTTCGGAATATTTAAGAATGGATGAAAAATGCTTTTTCGGAGCTCCTGAACGTCATACGATAGCTGAATACGATTTCTAGCTACTGGCGGAATTTACGAGGACCTCAGATTCAGCGCAATTAATCCTCAAAATTATCTAAAAGGATTCATGAAATCTACAAGGTGATTAATAGTTGCTTGGGGAAATACTCGTGATAAAGCAGAAGCGAAACGAAAATTATATTCATGTAAACTTTATGAATTTATGTTCAAATGTAATAATATCCCCTGTAAGTTCAAGAAGTTCATTTCAGATTAGAAGGACGACTGCAAATGGCGGCGGCGCGTATTATGTAATAAATTCAGGAACATATTCATAAGAAATGAAGCACTTAACAGTTGTTAGAACTTGAGAAAAGCTCTTCACTATGCTCTTCATAGCAGGAGGGGTGACGATAGGTTCAATTTTTGTAACACTTCTAATAATGATCAAAGTGTGTCTATAATTCGGTTTTTAGTTTTTATTTTCGCTACGTATCGGAAATTAAATAAAAATCCAATCTGTCTGTATTTAAGATTATCAGACTTCCTTTCCGATGAGTATTGGAAATAAAACCGAGAAACAGACAGATGACTAACAGTTATTCACAAAAATGTGCATTTTAATTTCTCTGTCTGCCACATGAAACTACTACAGATTCGTTAAAAATGAAAGAAGCACTTCACTTCTTACCCTCTATTGCTATACTGCTCGCACGGCATGTCCCACAGACGTCTGAAGACTCGAAAACTTTCCGGGAACTCTGTCATAAAAATTTCGTCTGCCTCGCACACTGCCGTGTTAGCCACATTCGGAGTGCGCTGAACCCCGCGCGTGGTGACTGAAGAGGAACTGTTGTGGGGCGGCTTGCACGACAGACTACACGGTTTGCACGGCGAATGGGGTCGCGGGGAGGCGGATGCGGCTGTCTGCTAGTCTTAGCCAACCAACCCACCGCAAAGAAAAATCTCTCTTCAGACCAACAAGCCTACAGGCGTACTGTTAGTCGGTCGGTCGGTCAACAAGCTACACGCGCACAATTTATCGGTCGGTCGGTAAACCGGCGCATGTGTAGGGTAGGGTCCTTTACTGACAGTGAGACACTGATAGTAACTGAATGAGAGAAAGAGCTCGAAAATCTAGATTTCGCAATAGCAGATTCCGATGTCTCATAACAGGCTTCTGACTTCAGCGTTGAAGGATTTCAATACTATATGTAGTATCCCGAAGCAACATGACGACAGATCACTGGCGACACACGCTGGGAAGTTACTGGCAATGCCTGAGGAAAGTTCGGTTGAGTGGCTGACCACGATTTCTCGCGGAGGTTTGCTTGTAACCTCACAATCGTTCCTTCAAACTCCTATGAAATTACCGAGTGAGGTAACGCAGTCGTTAGCACACTGGACTCGCATTCGGCAGGTTGACAGTGCAAACCAGCGTCCGGCCATTTAGGTATAGGATTTCCGTGATTTCCCTAAATTGCTTACTGCAAATGACGGGACGGTTCCTGTGAAAGGGCACGGCCGACTTCCTAGTCCACCCTTCCACAGTCCGAGCTTGTGCTCCGTCTCTAATGGCTTCGCTGTCGACAGCACGTTAAACTCTAACC
Source organism: Schistocerca nitens (assembly GCF_023898315.1). Taxonomy (NCBI): domain Eukaryota; kingdom Metazoa; phylum Arthropoda; class Insecta; order Orthoptera; family Acrididae; genus Schistocerca; species Schistocerca nitens. The sequence goes on along the minus strand of NC_064618.1, from coordinate 32,586,151 downwards.
TCCACCTCCCAGTTACGAAATTTTTTTTGTCCAGATCTATGGAACCACAATTTGTCCACGGAAATTGGTGTCACTAAGAACCTGTGCTCCATACTTTGGGAACAACTGTCCATTTTTCATCCGGAAGTAATTAAAATTTGTGCCAGAGCGAAAACATCTATCCAGCTGCGCTGGCTGTCATCAAAGACCAGGCAAAGGGAACAGAGGCAGCTCAGCGTCTGGAAGCAGGAAATACGTATTTGTCATCGGTTTAGGGTCTCAATGAACAGTATTTGCGTATACAAGGCTCCTACACACACACACACATTTATCGGATGACAGAATGACCAAATTGGTCGCAGCCTACACACGTCCGAACCGACTGTACTCGGCGATTATAGTGCCGCCCTGTTGTTTGTTTTATCTTCAGTTAATTGCGTTTTTGTTCTACGAGATCTCGCCTGGTTTTTCAGAAAAATTATAACGCGGTTTGCTTTGGCTGTTTTAAAGGTGAGAAGGGAAAAAAACAGAGAGAAAGCTGTGGGCAAAGAAGTGGCCAACGCAAGGGAAGAAATTCACCCATGTTCAGGCTGGGAGCTTATAATTTTCCTGATTATTTAAGAAGGGGTGAATCATGCTTTTCGGGGCTGCTGGACATCATTCTTAAAGGAGAAATAATGCAGTCCTGAGAGAGGTGCTAAACTCCGAGGAGAGACTGTTAGTTGTATTACGATTTCTCGTCACTGGCGGCAGATGTAAGATTCAGTACTGTCATACCGCTGCAATTATTACCTAAAATTATTCCTGAAACGTGCAACGTGATCTATAGTTGACAGAGGTAATAAATCACGATAAAATAAATAAAACAAAACGTTATTAATTTATTTACGGATGCTATACAAAAGATGATCTGCAAATTTCAGAAATTCATCATATTTGAAAAAAAATGGCTCTGAGCACTATGCGACTTAACTTCTGAGGTCATCAGTCGCCTAGAACTTAGAACTAATTAAACCTAACTAACCTATGGACATCACACACATCCATGCCCGAGGCAGGATTCGAACCTGCGACCGTAGCGGTCGCTCGGTTCCAGACTGTAGCGCCCAGAACCGCACGGCCACTCCGGCCGGCATCATATTTGAACAAGAAAGACTACACATGACGGTGGCGCGCGTCATCTAGTAAACACAACGGATACGTAAGAAATGAAACATTTAGCGACTGTTAGAATTGTTCGGTTGGGTTGTTTGGGGGAAGAGTCCAAACAGCGAGGTCATCGATCTCATCGGATTAAGGAAGGACGGGGAAGGAAGTCGGCCGTGCCCTTTCAAAGGAACCATCCCGGAATATGCCTGAAGCGATTTAGGGAAATCACGGAAAACCTAAATCAGGATGGCCGGACGCGGGATTGAACCGTCGTCCTTCCGAATACGAGTCCAGTGTGCTAACCACTGGAACAACTCGCTCAGCGTTAGAATTGCAATAAATAAATAAATAAAAATTAAAGATGCCACATTTGGTCTACAGGGAAATTAAAATCTAAAAACATAAATAAAGAAGATCAACAGACTTAATCTCGTGTTGCACATAGAGAAACCATTATGGATTTGTTAAAAAATGAAATAAGTGCTTCATTTCTTGCATCTCTATTGTTATACTCCTCACACGATGTGTCGCGAAAAGATGTACAGTCTTTGAATTTCTCTAAAAACTCTGTCCTTAAAGTTTCGTCCGCCTCGGACGTAGAAATGTGTATTACAACAGTATTTAATTCCGAGAGCTGTGTCAGAATTGGAGTTTTAGTCATGCGTTTGTCACGATCGCGATACACACGACACAATTTCTTGGGTCAGTTGTCGACTGGTCGGACGCGCCCGACAACCCGACAATAAAACATCGTCGGTCGGTCAGTCAAAACACCGACACACAGCCAATTTGTCAGACGGACGGTTGATGGGGTGCCACGAGAGGCGCTGCTATCGAGTCATGTGATCTGCCTGACGGCTGCAACGGATGATACGAACAGCTGAGGGTTATTCGTCTTACTTGCTTAGTATTGCACAGATCAAGTATTGCAGGAGTTGTTTTGTTGTTGTTGCTGTTGTTTGGAGTGGAGTTTTGTTGTTGCTTTGGGAGGAGAGTTGTTTTGTTTTGAGGGGAGTTGTTTTGCTTTGAGGGGAGTTGTTTTGCTTTGGGGGGAGTTGTTTTGCTTTGGGGGGAGTTGTTTTGCTTTGGGGGGGAGTTGTTTTGCTTTGGGGGAGAGTTGTTTTGCTTTGGGGGAGAGTTGTTTTGTGGAGGGAGAGCTGTTTTGTGGAGGGAGAGCTGTTTTGTGGAGGGAGAGAGTTGTTTTGTGGAGGGAGAGAGTTGTTTTGTGGAGGGAGAGAGTTGTTCTGTGGAGAGAGAGAGAGTTGTTTTGTGGAGAGAGAGAGAGTTGTTTTGTGGAGAGAGAGAGAGTTGTTTTGTGGAGAGAGAGAGAGAGTTGTTTTGTGGAGAGAGAGAGAGAGTTGTATTGTGGAGAGAGAGAGAGAGTTGTATTGTGGAGAGAGAGAGAGAGAGAGTTGTATTGTGGAGAGAGAGAGAGAGAGAGAGAGTTGTATTGTGGAGAGAGAGAGAGAGTTGTTTTGTGGAGAGAGAGAGAGAGAGTTGTTTTGTGGAGAGAGAGAGAGAGAGAGTTGTTTTGTGGAGAGAGAGAGAGAGAGAGAGAGTTGTTTTGTGGAGAGAGAGAGAGAGAGAGTTGTTTTGTGGAGAGAGAGAGAGAGAGAGAGAGTTGTTTTGTGGAGAGAGAGAGAGAGAGAGTTGTTTTGTGGAGAGAGAGAGAGAGAGAGTTGTTTTGTGGAGAGAGAGAGAGAGAGTTGTTTTGTGGAGAGAGAGAGAGAGTTGTTTTGTGGAGAGAGAGAGAGTTGTTTTGTGGAGAGAGAGAGAGTTGTTTTGTGGAGAGAGAGAGAGAGTTGTTTTGTGGAGAGAGAGAGAGAGAGAGAGAGAGAGAGAGTTGTTTTGTGGAGAGAGAGAGAGAGAGAGAGAGTTGTTTTGTGGAGAGAGAGAGAGAGAGAGAGAGAGAGAGAGAGAGAGAGAGAGAGAGAGAGAGTTGTTTTGTGGAGAGAGAGAGAGAGTTGTTTTGTGGAGAGAGAGGGAGAGAGAGAGAGAGAGTTGTTTTGTGGAGAGAGAGAGAGAGAGAGTTGTTTTGTGGAGAGAGAGAGAGAGAGAGAGAGAGAGTTGTTTTGTGGAGAGAGAGGGAGAGTTGTTTTGTGGAGAGAGAGGGAGAGTTGTTTTGTGGAGAGAGAGGGAGAGTTGTTTTGTGGAGAGAGAGGGAGAGTTGTTTTGTGGAGAGAGAGGGAGAGTTGTTTTGTGGAGAGAGAGGGAGAGTTGTTTTGTGGAGAGAGAGAGAGAGAGAGAGAGAGAGAGAGAGAGAGTTGTTTTGTGGAGAGAGAGTTGCCTGGAGGAGAGTGTTTTTGCTTTGGGAGGAGAGTGCCATCAAGATAACAGCCATGGTAAGTGAACTCTGATATGTCTTGTAAATTGTATTTTGCTGGGATGTTAAGTTTTAAGAAAATGACAGTGTTCATATTTTATTTGATGTTCTTATAAACATGTTATTCATGTAAAATGAAAGTCCCCTATATATATATATATATATATATATATATATATATATATATATATATATATATATATATATATATCTCATTGAAACGTCCCTCTGATACAATTTGTATAATAGCATGCTCATTGCGATTATTTTTTTCACAGTAAACATCAAAAACAGACTTTTTACATTATTATTTCGCCTGTTTCGACCCTATACATGGTTAATTTTTTAATCTGCAGTGGCTGCGCTGTTTACTTTCGCATTAGAGGATTTCCTTCCGTCATCTGACTTCATATTTCGTATCCATCCAACTCGAAAAGCTCTGGGTGAAGGGTGTGAGAAGATAAGTTTAGAAACCCACCAAACTTTGCATAATACGTTTTCAGAATTTTCAGGAAGAGGACAGGTAATTCATATAAAATTCGTTGTCTGTGATAAGGAAATTTACGAGTAGGTCATTGCTTCCTGCAGTGGGAGAAGTTGCCTGTGATAAGTTTCCAGCAGCTGTTTCGACCAATAACGGACGATTCTTTCCATTAATTTAAGGTGTTTTCTTGTTAGTGTTTGGCAAGAATTTCTACTTCTCGTGGTTGGCCCGTTAATTTGAGTTTTTAGTGGTGATTATTGCGCATGTTAAGTTTGTTCGCGGATGCAATGAGTGGCACTATGAGGGACATATTCTTTATGCTTGAAACCCAGATTGCCGGTATTTTCATATCATGAGTCAAAGCAGACAGGTGGGATCGCAACCTATTGGTAATCCCGTACACAGTGTTGTGCAATGAACATTAAAACTATACTGGTACATGTTTGCATCCTGTTACTTTAAGCACAAGGTTTGCAATTGTAGTTCAGGGATTATACGCTCTCGTGTTCTATAACTTGCAAGTAATAGGTTGGAGTGAATGTAACGGTTGCTGCTCTAGTAGATCAAAGATACGTTCTAGACGTTCAAGAAAACTGAGGGGGGATGGAAGAGACTGCCGATTTACTTCGATACACAGCTCTCAAGGGTCTTGTTCGAAGAGTTCATAGTGAGTAGAAAGATAGTGCAAATCAGAAATTTTTTCCCTTCATTGGAACTTTGAAGGAAGGATCTGTCTTAGGAAAAACGTGAACCTAAACGGGAAAAATAAACACCTCACGGCACACCAAATAATATCCTTATAACCTTAGCAATATGGTAGAATGCCTCACATGAAAGAAGCCCAGTATTTTGTTCTAATGTTTGAAGAGTCAAAAGGGTTTTCGAAAACTGAGAAAATATAGTCATTCGGTGCTATTTAGGTGGTAACGTATACGAAACGTCCCTAGTCTTCGAACCTGTAAAAACTTGGTCGCCTACATTAAGAAAAAACTACCAACCGTAATTTAAATTTCTGTTGCACAATCACATGACGGAGCTGCACCTACGAGTGATTTTTATGGACGTATTCAAGCTGTTTTAAGCAAACAAATCCCTCAAGCCACCTACACACACTATCATCGTCCTTTAAAGGATGAGGCTGTTGCCTGTTACGACCTTTGAAACAAACTCATACCCAACTTTATCCAGGCCTTCCAATATCTCCCATTTCTGCTTGTAGTTCACAATCGTATGAGGAATTCTGTGACCTGGAATTATCATGAGGTGTTTGCTCCCAATCTTCACGATACTTTTTTAACTTTTTCATTCATGATGGAAATATTTCTCTTCTAATTCTTCGTTTTCAATCATATCTTCTTGTGCAGCTCATTGTCTTTCTCAGGAACCCCATTTCTTCTGTTTGAATTTTATTTTCTTGTGGTAAACAAACTTTCGATTGCGTAAGATAACACCGGAACCGCCGTTACTTTATAGAATATCACGACTGTTTGTTTTTGTGCTTTATAAGCCAGTGTTCTGCTAGCGGTGCCACAGAGAGCTTGAAATTTCTGTATTTTATTTTCAATATCAGGGTCCAAATCAAAACTTCCAGCGGATCCTAAATAAGAGTTGAGACACTTGTTCTAAAACTCAATTATCCAAAACAATTTTTGACCTGACTGGAGATTTTCCTCAGAATGCCATTATTTTTGTTTTGTTACTAGAAATTCTAAAGATGTACTTCCGTTCTGCTGATATATTGATCTTTGTTAGCTGGTACACTGATCTTTGGAGGTCAGTCTGAAATACATTCAGATATTGCTCATTCGTTATGTTAATTCCTTTGTTTACTTTACATTTGCATTTGCGGTAATGTCATTGTAGTATTAAAAAGGATAGGTGACAGTCCACATCCTTATCTAACCCGTTGGTTAATAATTATTTCTTCTAATCGATTCCTACCTGTGTTTACTGCATTGCATGTGCTATTGTAAAGACTTTTCACTACCTCAGTTAGGTGGTACGTATATCAATATTTGGACATAATCTTCCATAGGCTATCACGGCTCACGCGTCCAAAGGCCTTCTGAAGATCGGTAAGGCCAAATGGGTTTGTACATTAAACTCTGTGTTTTTCCTATCATGTTTTTAATTACAACCACAATGACTGTGCATAAACGACCTAAAACCATTATGTTCCTCAGAAATAATAGTTTCTGTAATATTCTGCATGTCATTATTGATCTATCTATATAGTTTGTAGCCAGTGTTTGGAAGACTTACGCCGCGATAGCTCCTACAATCACTGTGTTTCCCTTTCCTGGAGAGAGATCACTTCTTCTATGTACCAATGGTCTGGGGATCTTACATTTCGATCAACATTCATTTGTTAATTGTAAAGTCTTACTTAGTGGTAACCCTCCATATTTAATTAGCTCTGCATGTATTCCATCTATTCTTTTTTTCCCCTGTATTTCATGCCTTTCAAAGCGTATTGTAGTTCGTCCGTAGTAATTGCGTCTACTGATTCATTGTTCATACTTTCTCGAGTGTCATTTTCAGCATTCAGTGTACACCACTGATCTGTATAATTTATCCATTGCTTATAATGTTTAGTGAGACAGCGTCTTTTTCTTTCTTGTTGAGCGCTTTCATGACCTCGTATGCACATTGCTGTCTGCCATGTACATCGTGTTCTAAGACGCTTATGAATGTAGTAGACTGTTGGTGAGATTTGCACAGTAATTGTTGGGCAGCATTCCGCTTCATTCCGTACGTCTGCCAACTTTCTGACGTTTTCATCTGTAGAAACTTCGATAAGCTATATATTGTTCTTTAATCACTTCTTCAATTTCTGTGTTCCAAATTGAGTATTTTCCCCATCTGTTTTCTTCCTTCTACCAAGCGCTTGTAGGGCTCCTTCAATTATGCCGGTTTTGATATTCAATTCTATATTGATGTCTTTATTGACTGGTAGTAAAACAAGCTTTCCTTGGAGTCAGTACTGATGAAGTTTCCTAATACTGTATTCCGACAGAAGATGTATTTTGAACAACTCGTGGTGTGGTTTCTTTAGGAGTTTGTCTCCTTCCATTTTGGCAGTAGCCTTATCTTACTGCGTAGAGGGAAGTGGTCACTACCTATGTCTCGTCCTCTACAAACATATATATCTTACATCAGATTCTTCATTTTATCATTAATCAGTGTGTAGTCAATCACAGACATTAATCTTCGTGCACTCCACGTAAACTTGTTACTGTCTTTGTCTGCAAAATGTGGTAGTAATTTTAAAATTGTTGGAGACAACTGTGCGTAGTTCATTTCCATTATTATCAAGGATCTTTCCTCCAAATAAGCCTGATATTACTGGTGTAGGTAGATTTCCAGCTCTGCATTACAATCACAAGCGATGACAACATGGTCTGTCGTGTTGATTTTTATTCACTTTCTGAGGATCATCCTTTCCTCCTCTGGGCTGTAGACAGCTTTTAGAAAATCTCTTGGAATTTGAAATCGGTCATTATTCATAAGGTTGAATTGACGAACCTGCCCTCTCCATTTATCATTGACTGAAATTGACACTCCAGCACTAGCTCGTTTTCTTTGTGGGAACCCACTGTAAGCTATCGTGTAGTCCGTCACATCTTTTGTTTCTCTTAGTTTTTCTTAGTTTCTGTTGTTACAGTGTATACTTCCCTCTCCTTGCGTACTTGGTTTAACTCGTTTTCTGTCTTGGTCAGTCGTCTAACATTCCACATTGCCAAAGACACACAATATGCGCACGTGATGGGGCTGTCACCTCTTGTTTGCTTTTCTGTCGGGGTTGTCTGGCTTGGGAAGCTGGGTGCACAGCGCCCCTAGAGCCCTCCCTGCCCTATGTGTGAACCATGACTTAGTCTCGGTATCGTGACGTGCAGACGGATCAAGTCGGCTATAGATATTTGACACTGCAGTACTGTTTTTACAAGTGATTCGTCAGCGCATTTAATTTTGATTAAAAAATGAGAATAAAGACTTCTGAAAGAGACATTAAAAAGGGACACTAAATAGGTCTGTCAGTATGGTTCACGAATGGCTTTGAAGTTGACAGTTTAACTCTGCTGAACATTCAGGCAGAAAATTCGGAACGAGCTGCAGAAGCATCAACATTTAGGGCAGAATTTTTCGTTTATGTCTGTTCACAAGTTTTCTAGAAAAGTGTAAGTTACTACTAAATTCCCTTCAGGGGCGCGACTGTTACATTGTTGCTATAATCTTATTAGTAGGAGTAAATGCGATTATTTTTAACCAAATGTGTGGGTCAGACTCAGGTTTCATTTATGAATTGAAAGGAAATGGTGGGTAGATGTGGCAACAAAGTAGGTGCTGATATTCCCACAGCTTCGTGTTCTTTTCAAGGGTTCCGAAGTTGCCAAAACGTCTTGGGAAATATGTAGGTGAAATGGCGAATAAGAATGACCTTTCAAGATTTCGCTGTCAGTAGGGTGTGTGCGTGGATTCTAGAAGGCACGGCAGGGATCACGAGGTGTGTCCACACAAGCGACCAGCACCGCCGGCGTCGAAGTGGACCCGGCCAGCGCTCAGCAGCCCGGGACTGCCACTGTGTTCTGTGTTGTAATTGCGTTTCCGAGCGAAAACAAGGTTGCTTGCGTCAATGTGAATTTTTATTACTGACTGGTGACTGAATACAGAGTTACGGCGTAATTATCGGCGTGTTGAGGGATGTTTAGAGAAAGTTCTTAGGTGAAAAATAATGATTTGCTACGAGCCCTAGAAGCGGTGAGACAAAAAGAAAATAGACAAGTGTTTGAGACTTGCAGATTCGCTTCCAGTTGAAAATGCTCTTGTGGGTTGCGATTACGGAAGAGGTTTGAAAAGAACTGTTGACTACTCGTTCTAAATGCAGGTAGAGTGATGCTGTTCCAATTCTAAATCCAACCACTGCTGATTCAGGCCGTAGTAATGAGCCTAATAATGAGAGAAATATTCGGGCACGAAAATGGAGCTATCGCAAGGAATTAGAAAATATTTTCCAGGAAAATAGAAGTAAATTAACGACTAAAGAAGAAATTGCTACTAGACAAAACGTTAACGACGAAAACCCACTGCTGTGTGACTGTCAATGCGTGCCTGCGCAAGTAAATAGAAATTATCAAAATAGAAACAAAGGATCTTCAGACAAAAGAATACAGGATATAGCACTGAGTTACGGAAATTAAAACATGTTCAAAAAGTGATTCAGGGCTCTTTCTGTATCAACAACTGTTTATGGAGGGACAGCATACCAACTGGTCACTTTAAGATATTCCATATTATGCGAATTTACGTTGCCTATCTTATAAGGCGTTACCTTTTCTCTGATCTTTCCTGGAATGTTTCACAAGGACACGCATTTTCTTCAGAATTAGAGCTATCAACAAGAAAAAAAAATGTAATGATAATAAGTGAACTGAGAGGAGACAGAAACTGAAAAATGAAAGGTTATGTTATAACCTTCCAGAATAGCAAAGAAAACTTAATACAGTTATGGTTTAAAATGACAATATAGGGGGTTTCTCCGTACCACAGGTTTGGGGTCTAAGGCTGTGTGAGCCTTTTTTAAAAATCTTTATTCATCAAAACAATTATTATACATAATAACCCACCACCTAAAACATTAGTGGGTCCTAAGTACATACAATGTACTGATTACCAAGCAGCGTTTACTATTCTTTTATCTACTAAATATTAACTACAGGATGGAAAGCTAGCTACTGTATGGGAAAGCCTACTATTCAACCTACTACTCTACCAAGCTACGTCCTGCAGCGTTAAAAGTGTGCCAGCAAAATACAAACCTCTTTCTTGGCCGTGCCCACTGAGCTAATCCCAGTGGGCGCACCCCTGACACTGGGCTGGCCTTAACTGGAAATCGCTGCAGGTCTTTCTAAATTATCCAGAAAAACTATATTCTACCAATGAATCCTAACTACTAGGGTCATAAACAGTGTGCAGTGTCTAATTTTGGTAAGTTCACACCATCCCCATAATCCAGGACGTGGCGGATTCCAATCGTCACGGTGGTCGGCCAGTCCGCGCGCCGTCGATGTGGGATGGCTGTGGGATGTTGATTCATTGCTCGCCACTCTCTCTCTCTCTCTCTCTCTCTCTCTCTCTCTCTCCCCCTTCGGTATACATGCAGGACGTTGGTGGATACCTCGCTGGCAAGTCTGTCAATGATGTTAAAGGTGACCGGATTCCTGATCAAGTGAAATGTCTGTCTTGGGTAGTTGGTTCCTTAATTCCGTGGCAACATCATCAAACAAGGGGCACTTGTGGACGAGGTGGTCCGGTGTACCTATCCCGGCACCACAGTCACACGAAGGAATTGCCCTTTTCCCAAACCGGCAGAGATATGCCGGATACGGACAATGCCCCGTGAGGAAGTGCAGTAGTCCCTTACTAGGTTGAAAACGTTTCATTTGAAGACATTCCCTGATGTTTGGAAGTAACTGGTAGGTTCTTCTGCCTGTCTCGTCCCTATCTCAGAAGTACTGCCATAATTCTTCCCCCTTCTTCTAATCGACGGTTTGTCCCCCACTCGCACCCCCAAAATACCCTCAATCTTTTCAACTTGTCCCCTTTTTGCCCAATAGCACGCAGCCTGCTCTCTGATTTTAACGTCTAGGGGGTACAGCCTCATGAAAATCAGCAATGCTCCCCCTGGGGATGTGCGGTAGGCTCCAATCGATCGCAGTAGCATGTTGCGCTGCACCCTCCTCACAGCCAAAGCAGGAACGACCCTTGTGAGCCCAGACTCCAGACCTGTAGCCCACGATGGAAACAAGGATGGTGTTATGGTATAATTTGATGAGTTGTGGAGGAAGATGAAATCGCCTGTGCCCAATCATTATAAGGTTGTTAAAGACCTCTAGCGACCTATGAGTTGGTTCAAATGGCTCTGAGCACTATGGGACTCAACTGCTGAGGTCATTAGTCCCCTAGAACTTAGAACTAGTTAAACCTAACTAACCTAAGGACATCACACACATCCATGCCCGAGGCAGGATTCGAACCTGCGACCGTAGCGGTCTCGCGGTTCCAGACAGCAGCGCCAGAACCGCGCGGCCACTTCGGCCGGCCGACCTATGAGTTGCCACTTCAGTGTGTCGGGCAAAGTTCCATCTCTCATCCACAATAACACCCAGGTAACGTGCCTCTCGATGGTGCAGAACTGGTGTGCCCTCAATCCTGACGGTTGGGTTCCTGGTCAATTGGCATTTTAAAAGCAAGCAAGTAAATTGACTAGTTTGGCGCCATTTTAAGTTTGATCCTGTAGCACCATTGCGACAATATGGTCATAGTTCTCCCGATGTTGGGTTCTAGTTTCTCTCGGCTTCAGCTGCCAACCAACAGGAGGAGGTCGTCAGCGTAGGCTATCACCTCTAGCACATCAGCGCTGCTCTCAAAGTTGTCTAGGAGAGGCTCCATATTGATGTCCCAAAAGAGTGACCCCAGGACAGAGACCTGTGGATACTCCGTTATCCACTTACCCACTCTCCCACTAGGGGATGATAGCCAGACCTCCCTTTCCACAGAATTGCTCCTAAGGCACCCGTAAAGAGGCCCTTGGCACTCTTCCTCCCGCAAGCGGCAGAAGAGCGAAGGCCACCACAGGTTGTCGAAGGTGCCACTGGTATCTATCGTGATGCCAACTAAGTACTTCTGTGTGGATGACCTGCAGGCCTCAGCCGCCATGGCGATTGCGTCAGACGCATATCGCCCTGGCCAGAAGCCGAATTGCCTACTGCTCATCCCACAGAGCACCCGGTGTGCCATCTGCCTGTCAGCTAGTAACCACTCCAACAATTTCCCAAGCAGATCCAACACACAGCTCGATCAGTAGGACTTGACTTCCTTAGGATCTTTATCCTGCTTTTCTTGATAAATACTACGTAGGCTTCTTTCCAGATTGAGGGAAACATTCTGAGCCTCAACCCCTTATTGTATATTCTTGTTAGAGGTGTTACCAGTTGAGGAGCGAGGTATTGCACCACCTCCGCTACAATGCCGTCTGGTCCTGGGGCTTTACCTCTTTTAAGTGATTTAATGTGCGTCGCCACCTCGTTCTCGGAGAATAGATACACTATGTTGTTGTTCGGATATTCTTCCCTGCCTAATTAAGCCTTGCTCTTCAGTATCCTCCTCTTCCTTGTCGTCCTGGAGCAGGGATCGCCAATTTCCTGCCAAGACCCTGTCATCCGGTTCCCATCCTTAATAGTTGAAAGTACCATTGGTGACCGTATCTTTTCCCCTGTTATTTTTTTTGGGTATGCCCCAAGGGTCAATAGCCAATTGTGTTTGGACATACTTTTCCCAGTTTAGAAGTCTGACGTTTTTTAGTTCGCTTTGGAATTCTTCCTTGGTGTCCCTGTAAGTTTGCAGCCATCACTGTTTCTCTTCCCAGACGACACTCACTGGTAGTACCTCCTCGGCCTCCTGGCAGACTGATGCGTCTGCCCTAGTTCAGCGGACCATGGACAGGCAGTCACAGCCCTCCTCCTGGTTGGTACGGCTGCCTTAACTGCTCTAGTAAGCGTCCCACTAGCTTTTCTGGATGCTTATTGACTTCGTCACCATCTGGCCTTGTCAGGACGTCAAACTCTCTTGCTAGGCGCTCCCAGACTGTTGTAGTTGAGCTGAACATCCCAACCTACGTCCCAGTGGCATAATGTCAGAAAGCGTGAAGGTAATTAAGTTGCGATCACTAGTAGTCACCTGGTCTCTGACCATCCAGTTTTGCAAGTGGCCGGCAAAGTTAGCTGACTCTTACGTTATGTGTATGTTAGTAGCTTCACCTCCCCCGCCAGTATAGTATGCTCCGTGAACTTACATTGTATATTTTGATGGAAAGAAGGTAATGTTTTCACGAAACACTCTTGATATCTCCAGCTCTGTTGGCTATGATGTACTGCGGAGACATGATCGTTTCCTTCATTTTTTTCCCTCTTACATCCAGAGTGCCACTGTGCCACAGGCGGATTTGGCATTTACGTCTGCCACCACCACTATTCTTCGACCTTGCAGCGCCGTGGTTATTTGCACAAGTTGGTCGACTTACTCTTCTATATCGTCACCATACTGAAAGTACATGTTCACTAGGTGTATGACTCCCATGGGCGTCTGGAGCTCAAAGACAGTACAATGGTCATGTGAGAGATATGCATGCACTGTGACTTTTAAGGCTATATTTATTATGATGGTGGCCTTGGGATCATTGCGGAAGCTTATTATTTGACAGTCTACCGCAGTGAAAGCTATATTTCCCGCAGGAGAGTATGAAGCTTGTAGACAGAGTACGTCAAGACTCATCTCCTCCACCACCCTCTGGAGCTCCTGCATGACCAGTCTACTCTTATGTGCGTTCAGCTGCCCCAACTGAGTCGTAGCAGTCATGGAAAATATGTATGAACGTATGAATCAGGGAAGATCTTCCTCCAGTCATATGTTATCCTCCCGTTTGCTAAGACAGACTGATTGTAGATATCATCAAGATCGAATGTTTAATTCCTTCTTACAAATTCCTTTTTGACGAGGTCACGCAGGGCACCAAAGTTGGTGGGGAGATTCATGGTTCTTAACTGTATTCTATCAACAGCCTCCGTGGCCGAGAAGGTGACTTTACGTCCGTACTTACGTCCTACCACACTATGTGCCTCAATGCTGTGTTCAGGACAGCCAGATCCTCCAGACAGGGTAACTGCAAAGAATGTGCCAAATTGGGATAAATTCTTATGGGGTCAACTTCCAAGCGTTAGACCAGGGGCTGATCTAGGATAGCAATGGCATTCGTGCTACTAACTGCATTCATTTGCACTGGTTCTTCAGGTGTGAGCAATAGCCCAGGTGGCGAGTTCATTTTTCAGTGCCAATATAGCGATTTGGCTAATCTTGCCATTTTTAACATTGGACTCCAATAACCGTGTGATCCATATATGCCTGTCGCTATCACTCCTGGATCTGCTCCATGTCCCCTGATGGGGCGGGAGCAGGAGGCATTGAGGCCCTCGCAGACGCACACGAGTCGCTTGTCTCTTCGTCAGCCATGTTTAGACAAGCGAAGACATGGATTGGGGGCCCGTCTCTAACCCCGGACCGGCTCCTCTGGCATGGGGGGGACTACTGCAGCTCACCCACCGACCTCGTCGCTAGGTTAAGGGCACCCCTGAGCTACCGGGTTCAGCACACCGTTGCCAACGTACTCGTCCCCTTCAGTGGCTCCGTCATCGACGATTTCATGTGAGCTCGATGTATGAGCCTCTTCCCACAGGGAAAAAAGCCATGCCATCTGAGATTGTGAGAGAAGTTTGTCCTTCTGATACTTGACAATAGCAATTCACCAACCGTGGAAGAAAATAGTTCAGCATAAAGTGGAATAATAATAATAATAATAATAATAATAATAATAATAATAATAATAATAATAATAATACACTAAAAGGAAAATCTCGATTACATTGATACCTGCATACGAGTTAAACATGTGTGCACCGTTTTCCTAAAGCTTCAACGCAGCGCGGCGTGGCGAGAGGGTTTAGGGCGACGTGGCAGCTCGCAGCCCACCCTCTCGTGATCCCTTCGTCTATTCTTGTATCGTCGGTGTATGGGTACCGGAAAAAGCGACTAATGTATATAGGCGTACTTCCATTTCCAAAAAAAAGAATGGAAATCTTTTCAGATATTCTGCTCCTGCTAGGAGCGCGTGTATTGGAAAATTTTATGTATGTACGTGTGCTGTAGTTTCTGGTGCTCTATTTTTTATCTTGCCCCGCTTTGAAATCCCCATAATGTCGCTGGTCTCACGATAATTTGACTGGAATGGAAACAAATTTACATTTAGGGGAGAGTGACAAGAAGTGATGAAAGTAAGGTAGAGAAGACCCTGTCTATGGCCATAGCAATTAAGAGAAATTGGAAATGTTGTAGAAATGACACATTGTTAAATTTTATTTCCATTTAAGTTGTTTTTATTAAAATTCTTATACAGTGCCACGTGTTACATTCTCGTCCAAGGTGGAATGGATTTTGAGTGGGTAACAGTACAGCCATAAAACCCGGCAGCCGGGCGGCTGCCGTAGAGTCAGTAGAGTCGTTGACTGAAGCTGCCAAGTATAACCCTCCGTACCTCAGAATTCTAAATGCGGCCGTCTGCACAATCTGGCAATACTGCAGGATGCGGAAGTGTATGGAGTAATTTCTATCATACTTCACCAGCCATTTCAGGGGTATATCATGTGTTCTTCGTCTAGTGGTAAACGTTGCGCGATGTAAATACATAGTCGCGAGATAAACTCCTTGATGTTTTACTTTTAAATCATATTCGTGTCTGCTGATGTTACATCTGATGAAGTCACAAAGATAATCCTCTTCACTACATAGCCAACCAGTAGTAGCACAGTCTGGACTCTCGTGACAGCAGAAACTTCCAGAAACAATTCGCCCCGAACAGGTGGTGGCTGCGTCAACGTCGGAACAGACCACGCTCGAGACTTCCTCGCCCTGTATCGACTACCGGCCGCGTTCCAGGCTCCGTCCGCCAGGTTAACGCCGCGCGCGGCTGTGAGTGTATTCATCAACTGTAACTTTCTTACTTGAAGTTCTAGTGTTTATCTTGAAGTTGTGTGTTGGATTTTGCATGTTTGCAACTTAATCCATTATGCCAAAACTTTATTCTTCAATTTATTTCACTTTAAAGTGATACGTTCGTGATAAATGAAAAACTTTTCTGAAAATTTTTAATAGATGAGAATAGAACAAAAACTCTAGGCCGTCCCATTTCTGGGACGTTGGCAAAATTAGCCACAAAAAGGCGCGATATTACCGCCAAAGCAGAAAACAAGAAACATAGTGAACAAAATACACACACTGTAATATTAGTGTGTCTATTCAGTGTGTAATGAAACAAAACACTTGGCATGTACACCAACAGAGTAGCTATGACACAGTTGTCATCTTTATGCAGTATGAAGACGTTTCCTATATTTTACTTAGCAGCTAAAGTGCTCACCTGTCCTCTCGTCAATTTTCGTCCTTGTGGTCCTCTGCATTTCGGTGTTGATCGTATGTTCTTTGAAACGCGCAACACCACTATTCCCCTTCAGTGAGAGCTTTTCATTTGGCTTAGAGATTTGGAATGTCCACCGTTGTGTTTACCATACAGATATGTCATCTGAGTGAATAGTGGCCACCACCGGTTTTATTTTTTTATCTTATCGTCCTATAAAGTGATATCTGCTTGTCCAGTACATCAATGCCACACATATAGGCGTTGTATTCTTCAAAGAGATGTGGCACTGCAATAGACGTTTCCTTTCTCTTTGCCTCTGAGTAGCTTGCATCAGAGCTCAAAGCAGTAGTAGTACTGTTGTTTGTGGCTACACGTACTGGTTTGCTATCCCTCAATTTCACTATCAGAACTTCATTCTCTTTGTCAGACTTGTAGCCATAGAACACTCATTTTCCTTCTCCTTTTTTTCATATCGACCTCGGGCATCTCTCATTTTCTAATTTTTCTGTGTAAGGCGTGTGTATGGCACATCGACGTAGGAATGCTAATGTAACACTTCGTTCTATTATTAAGATGGTAAGATGAACCGATATTGCAGTTACTTCAGGAAATCTGAAATATACGGAATGTTAGAAGGGTATCCATACGTTCATAACACACCCAGGCAACTAAATCACAAGTGATTGTTGTGCAGAAACTACTAGCAGGCATAGAGTGCAGCCAAGTGCTAAACTAAAGAATAGGAAAACTGATCTCTTTCCAGAAAAGAAAGGTTTATTTTTTCAGTTTTCAGCCATTACAGAGCTCTGTCAGTTTAAACTTTTAGAAATAGCAAACAAGGCTAAAAGTTTCATTGATTGTGTAGAAATAATTATAACATTTGGGTGCTAAAAATCGGTTGAGAACGTTGTTAAAGAGTTGTAAAATATTTTCAAGTGGAAAACGTTCTAACATTTGTGACACATTATTCGCTTTGGGTTTAATAGGGAGATGAATGCAGCATAGACAGCTCTGAATCTTTGTATTGCGTGTGGGCGAGTGTCTTTGGGCAAAAGATTCCAGAAAAGGATATTGTTATTTCAAGAACGATCGTTCTCGCATGAATGATTTTCCACAGGATTAGAAGCCTGGCATAGGATTACTCCATGCTAAAATTGAAAGCAATATTTTACCCGAACGCGATCAATAAATACATTCAACATTCCAATATAGCACTCAGTGTGAACATAAATTGCATCTATGGAGGGGGGGGAGGGGTGCTGTGCACTAAGACATAACGCATACTGCTGATTTGAAAAACAAAACTATCCAGGAGGTTGTTTGGAAAATCATACCACACATACTTATTTTTCTGATTTTGTAACGTCAAATGTTTACCTTTCCCACTCTTTATCAAACAACCGTTAAGAAAATTCGTTTCCAGACTAAAATGCGCTTCAGGCCTGGTTTGACAACATCCTTAACTTAGAACCAGAAGGTTTCTACAGGCGTGGAATTGAAGTACCTGAGCATTGTCAGATGGTTTCAGATAATATTGTGGCTAGGAGAGGTACATCGCATTGTGAAGGAAGAGATTACTTACAGTTTCCACGTGGAATTATCTTCCTGGATTGAAAACCATAAATTGATAGCCTTATGTGAAAATCGCAAAGATTATTCAATGGTAATGACACGTGAAATAGCGAATTTAGCGGTATAGGCCTGTGCCGACCAGAAAGTAACTAGTCGCTCACAGTTGCCAAACTTGTATGCTTCTTCTATGTTATACTAGCAGCAGGAAGAAAACTAGTTAATATGTGCATTGAGGGGGCTCGGAAGTGACAACAACTTGCCTCTCAAAGACGTCGCTTCCTAGGGTCGGAATACCAAAAGTATATGTCCCTGAATTTTGTCATTTCCGTAAATAGCGTATTTATTTATAATACGTAGGTGCACCAACTGCAAATTAAATGCAGTAAATAAATATAGCAATTGTTGGTATTTTTGTCACAAGGTCCCCCCCCCCCCCCCGTCGGTGGTTCGAGTCCTTCCTCCGGCGTGTGTGTGTGTGTGTGTGTGTGTGTGTGTGTGTGTGTGTGTGTGTGTGTGTGTGTGTGTGTGTGTTTTTGCCCATAGCGTAAGTTAAAGTTAGATTAAGTAGTGTTTAGGCTTAGGGACCGATGACCTGAGCAGGTTGGTCCCGTAAGACCGTACCACGAATTTCCAATTGCCATAAGGACACTAAATACTGAAAGATCATTCATCACACAAGATTCACATTTTTTGGAGCGTATCAGTGGTTATACTGCAGGCATTGCGTACACAACATGTCTTGAACATTATTCACTTTCAAAATATTTTTGAGAGAACGCTTGCATTGACTCTATCCCCAAAACAGAGGAATGCAGATGAATAGATAACAGAATTGATGGCAGAACGTGAACTTGAACACACACTTTAAGCTATGACTAACATAAAGTTGCAGAAGTAGTGGTCTACTGTTCACAAAAACCATGTGCCATGTTCAAAACAGCGATCTCGAAAACAAGTGGAGAAAATTGAATTAGCTAATACGAAAAGAGTAGTTGCCAGCAGAAATTAAACAAGGAACACAGAACATTGGCACGTCTAGAATAGTCATTTAGAAGCAAAACAGTCATTTCGTCTATAAATACCGAAAGAAAGAAAATGATCATATGATTACAGCATTACTACTTTTTATACATTGTCAGTAAAAGCCAAAAGCGCTTGTTTTGAAGAGCTTTTAAAGTTGCAGTACGCTTAAGACAGAGAACTCGAAATAACTGGTTACAAATCTGAGCGTGGTGCTAGGTTCTATATAGCATCTGCGCAGTGTGTTATAATTTAGCCAGTCATCCGAGGGACGACTGTAGCGTACTGCAATATTCATATGAGAATTTTCGAGTTGTAATGCGACGATGTAGGTGGGCAGACGGTTGTAGAATTTGCCGAAACTGTCCATTAGGGTGTTCCAGAGAAACTGATGTCCTTTGTTTTTAACGCATACCCTGTTAATTTATTTGTACAATGTCAAAACAGATGTAAATAAAATTTCAGAAACGTTGGACGTCGGCAACCCGTGCCGAGTTGTAAGTGGAACATGTCACGTTCTCAGTATTTGCTAAGGCGGAAGCGCACTTCCGCGTCTGTGTTTTCGTAAATTGTTAGTAAACATATTGCTGTTAGTCGGTGAACATGCTGAATGGCGTAGTGTTACGAAAAGTGAATATTGCAATGAAATGTTCAGAACCACCCTCCGATGGAAAGGTTGAGGCAGTTTGATTTTATATCCGTGAGATGAATTTAACTGTCAACGAACGTGCAAATCTCACTATTCACGAATGCCTTGTCCTTAGCGTAAAGGTGCGTGTACCTGCCAGATCTTTGCATAAGTGTGAAGAAACTAGCAGACTACTCAAATGCTGGAGAGAGTTAAAAAATGCACAAGAAAATTTAACGTATTTGAACAGTGCCGATGAGTTTGTCAACAAGTTAGGTGATTTGTTTGACATTGCATACGGCGATGCATCTCAATTGATGAAAAGAAATATAGACAGAAATGTCTTACAGCGACAGAGAGCGAGGCAATCTCATCTTCTGATGGTAATCAAAAGTACATGCATTTGCAAGATTATTTCCCATCTGTGATTGAGAATATACAATTTGAAACCAGTGAAACAATTCTGCGAAAAAATCTCATTACTCCAAAATTAATAACAGCCCTGTATCTGTGTCAGTTAAGTATGAGAGATTCAAAGTTTATTCTAGAAACTGCCATTGAGGCACTTGGATGCAATACTGAAGAACTTGGTACAACTAAGTCCTCGATTCAAAGAATTCGTACGGAAGGAGAGTGTGGAAGCTATGAAAGTTAATTTAAAAGACAGGGTGTGGGGTGTTGCGCAATCACTGGAATGGCGAACTGCTGCCTGCTTTACATGATCAGAAATCAAAGGAACATCTTCCGATAGTTATTGCTCATGGAAATGAGAAACAAGCTATTGCTGGCAAACATAAGAAAGTTCCTCAGTATGCCAACAGATGGAGGGTGTTGGGAACGCGATTGTAGACTGGAATCTCGAAGCTAAGGCGCAGTTTGTTGTGACGCTGCGGCTCCGAATACAGGTCGTATCACTGGCGCCTGTGTGCTTCTCGAACAAAAACGTAATACAAATCTGCTTTTGTCTTCTTGCTGCCATCAAGTTTATGAACTGGTGTTAAAATACATGATCGAAGTAAGTTAGTCAAAACAAATCCTGATGTTCAACTCAACTTTTTGAAAAGTACCGGTATTACTGGAAAAGTGTCGATCCAGATAAAACAGTGGTATAAAGGAAACCTTGCTCTACACTCGACTGTCTCCGAAATGGACAATCTGCTCCCGTCTTACCGAACTGAACGGACCAAAGTAGTTGTTAGAGATGGCTATTGCGACTTGACAGTTTTTTGTGACACTCGGAGAAGACACAAAAAGAACTCCAGGTGCCATGTACAAGCGTAAAAAAGATGGTAGCTGTTTTTAGTTCGCAAAAGAATCTACCCTATTTCTTGGGACACGCAGCTGTCCGTGCCCTGCTGATACTTAATGCCACTACGTCGGCTTATAGCACAGACTTAATTTCTGCCTGTGGAAGAACTGCTGAACAGTGGGTGAATGGCATCAGCCGTGTGCGGCTCACCCGCAACAGACCCGTTATATGCCAGTGAATCGCAGCAAAATACTCTGTGGTTGTATCTTTGTGCCAATGACTTTCTTTTGCGAGAAGTACGTTCTACAGTATGTTAGACAGTTTTGTACACCCACTCTCTTCCTCTATCCGTCACACACACTGTGGATGTCTTAACTTACGACAGTGAGATGTAGATATATGTAGTTACAGCATAATTCCACGATGATGGTGCAAATTTTCAGGGATGGTGAACAGTAATCGTATGAATTTGAAGTAAAGGACCCTAGTCAGGAAAAAGAGTCGTGAGTTATAAGCGAAAATGTTTCATACCTCTGACTGGACCTATTCTATTGTCAGCTCTTAAGTTTCTATATTTTGTGAATATGTAGAATGGACTAAAACGAGAAAAAGTCTAGTGAACATGGACAGCCAAATGCATATCTGAAAAGCTTCGATCCCACGGTCACTGGAAGAGTTCGTTCCACAATAGCTCATACTGTCGACTTCGCAACCCATGTTTACTACTATCACCTCTCATAAATTTGGAAAGCAAAGAGCTTGCAGCAGCAAAGATCCACTGGTAGAGGTATCGAAACGGTTTTCGCCTATAACTGATGACCTGGTTGTTTCCAGACCAGGCTCCCTTTCCTTACATTAAAAAAAAAAAATTACTCTCCTCCATCATCCCTGAAGGTTTGTACTGCCATCACGAAATCGGCCAATAGGTATAAATCTGCGTTCATTGTCATAAGTTGTGAAACATCCACATTGAATGTGGTGGGTAGCGGAGGGTGTGGGCGTGAACGATTGCGGGTTAGGCGGCAGCACCTGTTTCTCGCCTCCACGACGGCGTGATACTCTGCTGTGGAAGAATTATGTCTCTGGCAGAAAGATACAAAGATACATTTTGCTGCGATTAATTGGCACGTAATGAGTCCGTGTTGTATGTGGGGCGCAGGTTTGTCGATAGTATTCACCCACTGTTTAGCAATTTCTTCACAGGCAGAAGGTCTGTGCTAAAATCGGACGTAGTCGCAGTTTGGCGTTAAAAATAAGCAGTGTACGGATAGTCTCGGCAAGTTTTACAACCATCTGGCCATTTGTGCCGTCGCAGTACAGCTCGACAGTTCTAACATGGATACTGCGGTAGCCTAGGGGCGTCGCTCACATGAAAGCGTCGGGCTAAATGAGAAAGCTGCTTAGAATCTCAGCATCACGCCCAGCTTGGTGTTGTTTCGGGTACTCCCTGTCTCAATTGTCCTAAAATACGCGCTTTTCACTTTATTGGCAATTCATGTACTCGTGGCGAGTAGATGATACAAGTGGTTCTTCCACTGTTTATAGTCTGAACGGCAGGTTTGCTTGAGGACGACTTCTTATAGTTATTTCCGTCAGCGTTTTAGGTATGCTTCTTCCGCCTTCTGATAACTTATTGTTTGCAAAAGATAGAATCGAACATGGAGTGCATGCATTCGCTGGTTATATTTTCAAAAGATTCTTGAGCCCACATTTTCTGCTGTTGCGTACGGTTTCCTGCACAGTAGCATTTCTTGATTTACAACTTTGTTGATCCTAGTTTACGAAGTCTCCCTGTGGATGGGCATGTTTTAGATTCATTTCTGTATTATTGTATCTTTATTAGTGTGCTTATCTCTCGGGAAGAGTCACAGTGACGTCTTAAGTACTTATTTTCTGGGCCTACAACTATAATAAAGATGTACTGCCTGGTCATAATGTTTACAGTATAACCACTGGAAGCAGTATAATCACTGGGGATGCTCCAGATTCGTGAATCACGTCTGGTGAATGACGTTTTCAGTAGGCTTAAGACAGACCAACACAAATAATTGTGACAGTTCTTCATTTGAGATGTTTAGTTGACAGTCGGTGCCTCTGAGCATTATTAGTAACCATGTTCCATCTTGTTGAGATCAGCTGTCTTGCCATTGGTCTGCATCTTCCCCACACGATACTTTGACGCCATGTCAGGGAACGCCTAATGAGGACGTAGTTACGGCGAGTTGGGAAGAAACGGACCTTTGGCAGAACACCCAATCTGAACGAGGTGACAACGAATCACTGGGAATATTAAGATATTAAAACTACGCTCTAGTCTCCAGACCTGGTTACTGATATGCAAATATGGCTCGATCACGTATCGTGTGTGTATTCGAGCCCTCAGCAGCTGCGTCCTCGAGGCACCAGCTGTGCTCACTTCCCAGCATGTTACAGGAATCCATTGCCTGGTATTCTTCATACTAGTAGTGTAACTGAATCTTGGCACCAACGCAAGATATGTTTGGCAACTCTGTGACCTACGAGTTACTTCCACGATGTAGCAGAATTATCCTGCTAAATTCACATGATATTTGTATAATTTCCATCGAAAACGCTGAGTGGTATTTACACAAGGTGTGAAATAAGGCGATTAATATATGGTTTCGAGCTCAGGAAAGTTGTTACAGACGATAGTCGCAACTATCTCGTCGTTTGCATTGTGATTTAACTGTGCTAGCCACCTCTAGGGAAATAAGGGATAGAAAAATGTATGACGCTTTGCTAGCTCTGTGGTAATGTGGTCGCCTTCAAAACGAAGGCTGCTTTGGTGTGTGGTTTGAGGCTCACTGAAAACTAGATTTTTAGCTGTTTCGTGATACAGCTACAGGGAGCCAAATCGAAAATCAATAATAGTCTTATTTGTTTATGACATGCCACATTTTCATACTACTTGAGTGACCCACGTCGGCAAGTACACACAGACCGTTTTGAAGTCAGGAGTGAATAATTCGTGTTAATATAGGCACATTCTAGTTGCAGACACCTTAAATTTTATTGAAATAGACTTTCGTCCTAAGGTTATTTTGGTATTCTGTATTCCACTTATTTTAGTACAGTGCATATTTTAAGTGTTCCTTTAGTTTCTTGGGAAAAAAACAGTGAACGTCAGAGGGAAATAAAGCGTCACAATACATCTACGTTTATCTAAAACGGTCTGACAGTGCTCAGATATTTTACTGATTCCACGCCCGTCGAAACCTACTGGATCTGAGTTAAACATGCCTAAAAATCAGGTGGGAAGAGTATTTTCGCAGTGAAATGGATTTTCGTGACCGTTTTTCGTTACGGAAGGAGATTGAAACCATTTGAGGGCCTAACATGAGAAGACTAAATACATGAGTTACTAGCCAAATAATTTCTGGGTAGTTTTGTTTGTGAAATAAGCAGAGTCCGTTTACGTGTAGCAATAACACGTGATGTTTTGTCGGTCGTTTTGTCTAACACTGCGACCATAAAGTGTCAAAAGTAGTTGTTAATAAATACCAGCTGAGATGGACACACCCCTGGGGAGGGATTTGTAGCACACAAAACCCTATTTTAGTCGTACGATGCAAAATGCTCTCATTGCCCTCCGCTGGAGTATGTATTTCGTTGGGACAGCTAATTAATTTCTTTATAAAAAGGTAACAAAGACGTAGTAACTCGCCACTAGTAACAATATTGCAAAGGAATGCTCAGTGAGCTATCCGAGGATATTCGAGGAACAATGCAGTAACAGTCACCCCTTCGATTTTTGTTGCTCTGAATTAGAGCCTGCGGTACTCCTACTCCCAACTCCTGAACTTGGCTTATTCAATGCAAATGTCGCACAACACTTAAATGGTCGCAAGTAGTCACGTGTCAGTTGTTATGTTCGTGAATGTTTAAAATCATTCGTGCCAGAAAGATTTTTTTTTTGTTAAGAAGAAAATGCTTTTCTGACGTATTTTGTACAAAAGCACTCGCCTCGTTCACACAATACAAGTTTAGCGCTCCCGCCGCTGCCTTCTGTGGTACCCAAAGTGAGTAATATGTTGCAAGCGTTGTACCTTTCTGCGCATGAGACTATTTTAAAAGCTCTAACAACATGGAGTTTGTGTTACAGGGAGGTTCTTGTAAAATACAAATACTTGAAATTAATAATTTAGATTAAAGGTGACCCCCTCACAGAAAAGCAGGCACACACGAACGGGGCAAAACTTGCTAGCTTCAGGATTTTATCCTTTGACGAGCTAGAGCAATAAAAGTAAAACAGAGTAAATAAAATCCGAAAGTTAGCAACTTTTCGGCCTTTAATGTGTGCCTAGCAACAAGTCAACACTTTCGCTTTCCGGGGAGTGGTCTCCTTTAATCATGAAGTGTTTACATTCGTAAGTTTCAAGTTCGCAAACTCCAACTAAGGAGGTGGCAGTTGCTAAACACACTCCTCGGAAGGCGAGTGACGTCAGCGGTGAGCTGCGGCTGGCCGCTGCCACAAGCTGTTTCTGCACGTATTCGCTGGAAGGTGAAGCGACAGGCGGAAGTATGGAATGGAGTGAACGCTAAACTCCATATCCACATTGCGCGACGCCTACCACTTTTTTTCTACCGGCGATGGGAGCGGAATCTGGATTTTATTGTTTTTATTTCTAAACCATTTGCACGTTTCGACACTTCCCACTTTTTTAAACAGGTGGGGACCGAGTGGGCAGGAGGCTTTCCCTCCCGTCAGAATTCTTAGTATGTTGCCCATGGCGCTCCCTTTTACCACTGCTCAAAAATTTGAGACTACACCAATTATTTCCATTATCGACCGGCTCCATGGACTATTTAATTATTATTATTAATTTATGGACTTCCTGTAAGCACTTCCGTTAAATTTACGAAGGTTTATAGAATTTGTTGGTGGTGTTCTGCAATACAATTGTTCAGTAATAATTCAATATGGCGATTAATAACACAGTGGTTGTGCAAGGAGTGTTAAAATTTATTGTTACGTAAAGGGTGCTTTACTCTGTCTGGTAGATATTTCTTCGTTCTTTCGGATGTTTTCATTCTTCTTACGACTCTTCCTGTAGTTCTTCCCCTGATCTTCGTTTGGGGTCTGGTTTGCCTGTCTTCCAGTATTTTGGTTTTTTTTAAATTATCCTCTATAATTTGGAGTTCTTATGTGTTCCTAAATTTCTGTGACGCATTTAATGTTGCTCTTACTATTCAACAACTTTTCTATTACTCTTGTACTAATTCTTTTCTCTGGTGTTCTCATAAGATGTCTAAAGAACGATTCGCGATTCTTCCTGATGGTGTTCTTTATTAGTTCTGTTTTCTTGCGTATTGTTTACTTTGGAGTTACTATCCAATGATATTATGTATGCCTATGTACATTCTTCGATGCCCATTTAATGAGATATTGTTGGTCTCCTAATACTTCTTTCTGTCTTTGGTCCATTTCTGCTGTAGTAGTTTTGAAGATTTTTCAGCTGCATATGTTATTTCTGGTCTTGTAACTGTTTCATAGTTCTTTAATTTAGCATCTATAGACACGCTTTTTTGTTCTTTAATAATGTATTTTTCTTTCTTCAATTGTTGTATTTTGCCATTTTCGGTTCTCATTTAGATTGTTTTTTACGATTTCACCTAAATATTCAAATTTATTAACAGTTTTGGGTAAAAGCTGCGTATTGGACACCCCCCGTCCCCCATCCGTTTTTCAATATGGCACAGATGTAGATATTACTCTTCGCTACTAGTTAACTTGTTACCTCGACCATACTTTCTACTGTCACATTAGTTGGCTTTGCCACCTTGTAACATAACCTAGACACAGGGCTGTTCTACGGATCTTTGTCGCCACGGCCACAAATTCAGGGGGGAGGGGAGGTGTCCAATACGTAACTCAGTTTCGATTCCCTGTTATATTGTAATTTAATTTGCAAGTCAGATAAGACAACGTAATCTTGTTTTCCAAATGATATTTTAAGGCCAATTTGCTGTGCTGTTTCTTGTAGCGATTTAACTTGCATTATTTCTTGAGTATTGTTGGCTAGGTGAGCAAGAGCATCAGCAAATCCCAAGAAGTTGAAACTTCGTTTGTCGCACACACAATTCTTATTTTCTTTTCATTATCTTCTTACCATTCGCCCATTACATATTCCAGTACACAGTTGAAGGGTAGTAGTGTTAGTCTGTCACTTTGTCTGAGGCCAGTTTTTATATGGGATGCTTCAGAAGTCACCCCTGTGAACTACTTTCGATGTGGTGTTGGGTAGAGTAAGTTCTGTTACCGTCATTAAGCTGGTCGCTTTTCCAAACGTCATTCGTTAGTTGGGTGATCAGTTAATATAAATAATACATACAGTAGTGATACATAATACATTCATCTTTACATATTACATATTGCAATCGTGCCTTCAGCTTGGAATCCATTTAGTGCAAACACGTTAGGAAAGCTAACCCCCCTGTTTCACAATTTTTTAAAGTATGTGGCAGCTTGTTGAACCATACATACCTATTAAAATATGGACTATTCTTATATTTAATTTTGTCCTCTGCATGATCTTGTTATCCCACTTCTAGTGTCATAGTTGTGTGCATCACATTTGCTTGCTTTGTTTTTACCGTTCACAAAAACTATAGTAAGTTAATACAAATATAAGGAATATATTGTTAAATATGTCAGACAAGGATTTCACACGAGGACTCTCCGGACCTTAGCCTGTGCGATAACCTCATTGACCTTGTTTACAGTACCAACTGTGTATTCAGGTGTAGTCCTGCCACGCAGCCGCACACTGCAGTATCGTGATTAACAAATTATTCCATGTTTAAGGATCGAGCTGGAACTGTTTTTGCCACTTCGCGTATCAGGTGGAACCTACCGCTTATTTTCTCGCACACAGAATAGATGTGGTTTACGTGACGAAAACTTTAGTCCAGAAGGACACAAAGAAATTTGTTACCTATTTCTTCCTATGTAATATCACATACTAAAGCCAGGGGACAATGATACTGAGCTGTAGTTTGAAGCCTCTATTGTAGGTTACTTCGCTTCTTAGCACTGGTTTAACAGTGTTTATTTTTAGATTACTGATTTTCTTAATACTACAGATTGAGGCAAGTTGTGGTTCCTTCTATGCACTTTCTTCAGGACTCGACATAACAGCTGAGTATTTGTCCATTAATGTTAGGATTACCTTGCTTATTTCGTTTCCCTTAACCTCCTCTGGTTGAAATTTCACGGTTTTGAGTGGTGTGATTTGGTATCTGATGGTAGATGCCCATAAGAAGTATTGTATTTTCTGCTGGTGATACGAAATTCTTATTAAAAAGAATACATACTGCTTTGGATTCTTTTACGATATTACCGTACTGCACTATGCATAAAGGCTTGTTGACTCCAGATGCCTCAATCAGTTTTCAGAAGGCTTTGCTGACGTTAGTAGATTGCAATATTTCGGCACTGTTAATGTTGTTTCCCAACGTTAGAAAGTTCTGCTTTAAGCGTTTTGTACTGTTACATTTTTATTGGAAAATATGCAGTTTTTTGTTTTGTACAGGACACCCTATGTTTAACAAGTTTGGCTGGATGTCTGTCTGTCATTCCTTCTACTCCGTGTGTGTTGGCTCTTATTTCTGTAATGGGGCATCAGCAGTCAGCATTCCGGTAGAATGGCGAAAGCTGATTCCGTTTATCTGACGCTTCCGCCTGGAATAGTGTATCCAATCCCTCCTTAGCTACCTTATTTTTAAAGAAATTTGATCTTGCTGCTATTCAAAGCTCGTTCTTTTCAACACTTTTTGTTGTTTTGTAAGAACTGTTATTTATTGTATGTGTTGTGGAAGGTTGTTTCAGTAATGGGAAGTCCACGTTACTTAAGCAGTCTCACCAGCAATTTTGAGAATTGTTGCGTGATTTATCCAGGTAGATCTAGAAGCTGAGACCTTGGTCTCAAAGTATATTTTACGATTGTATGTTCTTAATATAGCTGAGTTTCATGATAGCTAATTTGCTGAAGCTGACATCAATGTTAGTCTCAAAGTACATTGTCATTGGAACCAGTCTGTTTAATATCGTCATTGAAACTGTAGGTAAAATGGGTTGCATCTTCACAAGGTCTATCTTGCCACAGAATCGGTGGTTTCATGCTAAAGGGACAGGTACTAAAAAAAATTTCGTAAAACGCTAGTTTCAGGTTGAAATGATTGGTCTTTGTTGCTATGCCAGCCAAAAGCACATTAAAATCCGTTAGCTCGCATTTCAAATAAAATTGCACATGACACTGTCAACTTTTTAAAATTAAATGACTCATTTCAGCGAATTCAACTGCACGAGTTTCGTCAGAGATATAAGAAGCTTAAACAAAAGATATAACACTTGGTCAAAGGCTCATTACTACGTATGCCTGAACTAAGTTAGGTAGAAAATGTAATGATTAAAATGTTTGAGAGAGATGCGAAACTTAAAGACAAAATACTGTCTTGAACTACGGATGGAGGTACGACTACGTTGTAAAGAGAAAAATTCTCACGTCTGTGAATCATATACTGCATGTGGTAGAAACATTCATAAAGTTTCGTCTTATTGTTGGGAGGATCTGAAGTGCGAGCCAACCGATTTTAATGCGTTTTATGGTGGAACAGCGACAAAGACCCGTACAAGGGTTGGAATTCATCACTGCACATACAGTATCGACACCTGTGAAACCTGTAACGTCATTTAACGGTGATACCAAATTTAATTCATGTTTTTACATTTTATGTGGAGTGTGCTATCTAGTGATATCTGTAGGTTGTGACAGTTACCACCGCTTTCCTAAGTGACTTCTTGAAGCTGCTGCAACTTTCGTCATGTGACAATCAGGTAGCTTGAATATGAACAATGTGACAAAATTAGCTAATAGCGAAAAATCATGAAATAAGTGTTCGTTTCAAAATTAAAAATCGCATACGCAGGACAATTACTTGCTTAAGAAACTAACATGTTTGGAAATACATCTGAGGACAACTTAAACATTCAGCAGATTGCCTAAGAATCACCTAAAAAAAGTTATTATGCTATATAGTACGCGGGTAAGTCCATAATTGTTTTGCTTTAGTTTGCGGTTCTGTTATTGACTGTGCAGAAGGAAGGAAATGAAGCTCAGGGGTAGTTGAAGATGAATTTTTATTTTCCGCAGGCGATTTCAGAGGCAGGTGCACAGTTCGTGAATTATTTGATTCAATTTTAAGTTTATTTAAACTACACTGAAAGCAGGCATGGGATTGGTAGTAAATACACTTACCCTCATTTTGCTCTCATTATGAGATTGACGAAGAACTAGGTAGTATGAGAAACCGAGAAAGTAGGTACAGACAAGACGAAAATCACAGTAGTATTTGGCCTTATTTCAGTCTCCCGGAAGCCATTATTCCC
The DNA here is from genome assembly GCF_023898315.1 of Schistocerca nitens. Taxonomy (NCBI): domain Eukaryota; kingdom Metazoa; phylum Arthropoda; class Insecta; order Orthoptera; family Acrididae; genus Schistocerca; species Schistocerca nitens. Next base: position 32,556,313 of record NC_064618.1, on the reverse strand, counting down.
AGAAAGCTTGCAGCTCTTGGTTCGCTGACGGCTCCGTTCACTTTCAATAGCTGTAGTCCCTAAACGCGTCTCTCGCATCTTTTCGCGATACTGGCGCGTTTTTTAGTTTCCCTCGTTGCAGTGGAAAAGCAATTTTCTTTATTACATCCATCACGCTTGAGATTTGGCACGAGATCTCTGTTTATGGAATCTACAGTCACGCATCCCATTACCCATACAAGAGGACACGTTTTGAACCAGTAAGAAGTTATGGACTGAACACTTAGTCAGGACTGTTTGATACTGTGTTTGGGTTAAAGTACAATGGCTTTCTAAATACCCTAAAACTGATAACTAAAATGCCGAAACGTTTTGTAGAGCCGGCAGTTAAAAACACGCTCTGGTGCAGGTTGACGTCTAATAGGGCCTGGATTCAGCAAGAAAGAAAAATCCGGAATTTCTTTGTATTTTGAGCATAGTTGAAAAAATAATGAACACGTATTACACTACAAAGCAAATACAGAACCAGAACTTTCAAAAATATCAATGAAAAATTACCAGTGTTGGAATTCATTATAAATAATGAGATTTATTTCTTTTCCAGTCAGATTGTTTGCTTAGATGTTCTCATTCCTACATGCAGATATTTAGCTTCCTTCTGCCGATTCTGCAAACAGGGTCGCGAAAGGGATACTGTAGGCTGCCGCACGAATCACATGAAAAATGCTAATTGTTATTGGAACGCAGTACATTTAAATGTACGGTTTTTGTGAAATAAAATATTTTAAGGTAAGGTTGTCCCAGCTTTTGCAGTGAAGCGGAAGGTATTACTGCGGTGCAATCTTACTGCTTGTCTCACTTTTCTCCATTTATGAACGGAGTCTAATGGAAATGCCACCTCGCCGCTCGTCAGTCGGAGAAATGGCCCGGCTTCGTGCTCATCCTCAATCCGTAGTTCCCGAACTAGCGTATGGGCTGCGCCCTATCCTTTTCATCCAGTTTCACTCACAATCTTTCACGTGTACCGTGATGAGAAATATGAATCATCTATGTACACGTTGGTATCATTTCTAACTCTGACTAAAAAATATACGTATTCAGTAAATTAACACGTCACAAAACCTTTTGCATCACTCCGGTTTCCAGAACTTCTGAAGATAGATGTTGACTGTGGATATTGTATTACAGACACAGTCCTTTGACTGTTCAGAGATGTCACTAAACCCACGCAGAGATGTAAACAACCATTCAGGAGCAGCGCCTATTAAACAAGGGGGTCCGACAGTCGATCAGTTCCAGTCATTCCACCAGGAAGCAGGTACAGGACTAGTGTTTTCTGTAGTTCAACCATGCCTACACGGTCAATACTGGGGTTCCATCGCGTCCGCATTGTTACTTTACGCTAGGAAGGGCTCTCAACAAGGGAAGTGTCTGGGCGTCTCGGAGTGAACCAAAGGGATGTTCGGACATGGAGATACAGAGACAGGAACTGCCGATGGCACGTATCGCTGCCCCCCCCCCCCCCCCCCCGCTCCACCCCAAGGGCTGTTACTGCAGTGGATGACCGCTACCGACGGATTATGGCTCGAAGGAACCCTGACAGCAACGCTTTTGTGCAGCCACAGGACATAGAGTTAAGACCCAAACTGTGCCCAATAGGCTGCATGATGCGCAACTTCACTCCCGACGTCCATGGCGAGGTCCATTTTTGCAAACACGACACCATGCAGCGCGGAACAAATGGGCACAACATGATGCCGAATGTACCGCTCAGGATTGGGATCACGTTCTCTTCACCGATGGGTGTCGCATATGCCTTCGAGACAATCGTTGGAGACTCACTGTCCAGTGAGTGCAGCAAGGTCGAGGTTCCCAGCTGTTTTTGGGGTGGCGTTACGTGGGGCCGACGTACACCCCTGGTGGTCATGGAAGGCGCCATAAGGGCTGTACGATACGAGAATGCCATCCTCCGAGCGATAGTGCAACCATATCGGCAGCGTATTGGCGAGGCATTTGTCTTCATGGAAGACGATTCGCGCCTCCATCGTGCACATCTTGTGAATGGCTTCCTTCAGGATAACGTCACTGGACTAGTGGCCAGCATGTCCTCCAGACAAGAACCCTAACGTACCTGCCTGGGATAGTTTGGAAAGGGTTGTTTATGGACGACACCCACCAACTACTCTGAGGGATCTGCGCCGAATCTACTATTCACACAGACGTAGACAGCAAACAGTCTGCATCCCTGATTTGAAATGATCATTATAGTTTCAGCAGTTGCAGACGTTGTTTCGCGTGTAGAGGAACTGTCACAACATTGTGATGGTATCGATGAAAGGCCACTCTTGGATACCTGGAATTAAACAAGTAGACGGCCGTGCAAAGCAAGTATCTTTACATGCAGCTCATGGAGCTAGTATATATATATATATATATATATATATATATATATATATATATATATATATATATATATATATATATATATATATATAAGCTCCCTGTCAAATATATGATATCCATGCTCACGAAGCAGTTGTCTTTGGACTGGTAAGAGGAATGGTCGCAGACATCTAAAATCGAAGGCGATCACTACACGTTATTTCGTCCGACATTTCCGAGAGTTCCAGAGTATCATACGAAACAAACATCAATGAGCTTCACAAAAATTTCAGTACGGCTGAAATTTCACCATCGGGAGTTCAAAACAAACACTTTCATCGACTCGACATAAGCGTCATCCAACCACATATTTATGCAATGTCTTCGGGGCACGTATCACATCAACGTCCTTAAAAGTAATCTTCGTGCTCTTTGTCGTGTGTTCCCAAGCAGCCTCCGACGCTTGTTGACACCGAACGCTGTAGCAACATATAAGCTACCATACGAATTCGACAACAGTGCCAACATCAGGACATAGCTCCCAGTTGCTAATTAATGCTTAATGTACTTACAATGCCAGAGGAAGACCAAAGCTCAATTGACAGTATCTGCCACTCTGCAGAATATGGAATGCTCGGTCTCTAAATTTATGCCGCTGTGTACTTGCCTGTGTACTGGTGTATCAATGCGTGTGGCTGTAATGCACAACTTTAGTTCTTGTGAACTGTTCTGCTGTTCTGTTCTGTGTAGATGGAACTTACAGACCTGTACAAGCATTCGATTCTCTATCCGAAGCTTTGAAACAATTCTCAGAGAACATACAAAGAAAATTTTATTGTTAATTTAGATATATAGTCATCAATGTGGACTGACCTGGGAATATCCCAATTGTGTACCAACGGCGAGTTATCATTTCTTGTTGTGTTACCAGTAGAATTTTTATAGTATACTAGCACTGTGTATCTTGTGTTCCATTTTCGTCCTGTTCACTCGTTTTCGTGTACTCTGATTGTAAATCTTGTTTTATGTCGGATCTGACCTTTCTTAATCCTATGTTACATCATACCAGGACAAGAATTCAAATAATGTCTTGCATGAACTGTCGAAACCAACTGTAATAACATTTCCTGTGTTGGTTGGCTGTAAGTGTACGTTCCGAAAGCCAAGAAATTAAAAAAAAAAAATAAAGTTACGCCTCTTATAATTTCTGCTGTATTCATTCACTTGCTGCAGGGACGTGCAAGGATCAGGTAATGTGCTATCATTCGGCAATGCACTCCCACAAGCCTAACACTTCTACTGCTCTGCTGGTCATTCCTGAACGAAGTATAGCACCTGCCAAAGGCCAAATCCAACGTTTAGGAATTTTATTGGGCCTTTAAGGATTTCATTTGTCAGCTTCGTACAACATGACCTTTACGAAAGATCTTCGGCAAATTTATGGTGTAATGAAGGTGCAAGGGTGGCACACAATGCGAGAGTAGCCTGACCACAGTGTGTCTGGAAACCCAAGAGCGACCACCTGAGTCCCACCTATCAATCTCTATCCAGTTATGTCAAACGCACCCACTAACGGCTGATAAACATTCCTTTAAATGAAGACTCTATCTTCCAGGAAACACTGAGGACACATTTTACATTAAAGACTGTGGAACACGAATATTGTACTTCAGGAATAGAAAAGCAGTTTCAAATTACGACACTTGAATATGTCGTAAAAGCACCTGGTACGAGGATTGGCGATACCAGTACTAAGACATGACTGTACCAGTTCACAACTGGGTTACTGATCATCCATTGGGGTTTGGCTACAGACGATTCATACAGAAGTTTGACACACTTCTAGTCAACGATAAATTATGCCTCTAGGTACGAAACTCTTGCAACAATTGTGCAAGGGCTCATGCAATTCATTAATATGATTTGAAATACCAATTAAATTTTTATGTAGATGCTTTATTGCGGTTCACAAGTAGAGTGAGCCAACTATAACTTCATAAATGCGATTCGTCTACAAGATTTATAGGAAGTGGAAAGTAATTTATAAAAAGCCCGGGATAAAAGAACAATTGGCAAGCTGGTGTATATGAAGAAGAAAACATATGAAGAAAATTCAGGAAAATTCAGAAATCTAAAGAACCTATGCAAAATACATTTATGGCTCACTACTGCAGATAAGTAGCAATTGTAGCAGCGGGACTGTCCTTTCTCAGACTAAAGTCTTTAGGTGTAATACTTTATCTATCTGGACGCAGATGTACCAATCACATTCATGAAATTCGTGGATATCTCTGGTTTGCCCTCATCTACGTTCCTGTACGTAAACAAATCAAGTGGGTCTACAACATGCGCCATTTTTTTTCTACCTGACTCGAAATAATACCTGTGTCAGCGCTCCGATTACCTGGCCAGGCATAGCATAGCAGCGCTGTCTCCGTGTGTTGGGCCACAACAGGTATTCTCCACCGTTGTTGGGTGACAGCGGTAACACCTTGGAAACTGCCTGCATCATCGCCTTCACACAGAAATGTTGCGAAGCCATATCGTAAAAATGCCACGTGTTGCATCCACACTGCTGCACTCTTACAGGGAACACTATTTCGGACACACACTGTCGTGAAATATGGGCCATGTAAACGTCCTTTGAATACCAAACGTTGCCCAGGGATTATCCTGATACAACGTATCACGACAGTCACACGTCCGCAACGTCGTGTCCATTCGCTCTACAGAAACCGGCGCAAATGTTACAAGAAACTGGATGTAACTGGTATTAAACGGCAAGTAAAAATAAACAATAACTGTTATATGCGCACAAGAGAGATACACACACCAAAGAAAGTTTTGCATCACCACAACCTGTACAGAAAATTTGACAGAGATCAACCTAAACATCTTTTCCGCCAGAATGAGATTTTCACTCTGCAGCGGAGTGTGCGCTGATAAGAAACTTCCTGGCAAATTAAAACTGTGTGCCGTACCGAGACTCGAACTGGGGACCTTTTCCTTTCGCGGGCAGGTGCTCTACCGAATGAGCTACCCAAGCACGACTCACGTCCCGTCCTCACAGCTATACTTCTGCAAGTACCTCGTCTCCTACCTTCCAAACTTCACAGAAGCTCTCCTGCGACGGGGCGTGAGTCGTGCTTAGGTAGCTCAGTTGGTAGATGACCTACCCGCGAAAGGCAAAGGTCCCGAGTTTGAGTCTCGGTCCGGCACACAGTTTTAATCTGCCAGGAAGTTTCTTTTCTGCCATTTATATTGCTCATGAATACGACACATTTCAAGTTGTACCACCTTACAGCGAGACCTTCAGAGGTAGTCGTCCAGATTGCTGTACACACTGGTACCTCTAATACCCACTAGCAGTCCTCATGCATTGATGCATGCCTGTATTCCTCGTGGCATACTATCCACAAGTTCATCAATTCACTATTGGTCCAGATTGTTCCACTCCTCAACGGCTTATCATATATATACTAGCTCCATGACCAGCATGTAGAGATACTTGCTTTGCACGGCCTTCTACTTGTTTAATTCCAGGTACCCAAGAGTGGCCTTTCATCGATACCATCACAATGTTGTGACAGTTCCTCTGGACGCGAAACAACGTCTGCAACTGCTGCAACTATAATGATCGTATCAAATGAGGGATGCAGACTATGTTTGCTGTCTACGTCTGTGTGAATTGTAGGGCTTCCAAAATAGCATTCAGCTCGGCTGCCATAATCGTGTAGTGTGGACCCAGCTTGTGTAGGCTGTGTTGTTTGCTTTGGGGTACCCAATAAGCACTAGCAGCGCCTTCTTTAGACTTGGACCGCCGGCCGGTGTGACCGAGCAGTTCTAGACGCTTCAGTCTGGAACCGCCCGACCGCTACGGTCGCAGGTTCGAATCCTGCCTCGGGCATGGATGTGTGTTATGTCCTTAGGTTAGTTACGTTTAAGTAGTTCTAATTTCTAGGGGACTGATGACCTCAGCTGTTAAGTGCCATAGTGCTCAAAGCCATTTGAACCATTTTTAGACTTGGACCCATTTTGTATACACCACGCACGCGCCGTGGTAGTGAGACAGGAATTCCATTGCCGTTGCATTTGATGGGTCCTGGTTTTGACATGTTGAACTGGACCTGACGTCAATCTGCAAAGTTGACGTTAGTGCGGTAGAAGACAACTTTCCCATGCCTGGTAACTTAAACTGCGTAAATTCAGGCGCGGCCGGTGGAAACTGATATTTATCCAACACCTTACACACACACACACACACACACACACACACACACACACACACACACACACACACACACACACACAAAATTTTTCGTCAAAGTGCTAATATTCGTCCAAACAGTCGCAGAGAAATATTCGCCGCAACCTTAACGGTGGTTCATTACTTTGAACCAGTAATGCGCTCGTAGGGTTTAACATAAACGCCCCATTAACTGTTCAAAAATGGTTCAAATGGCTCTGAGCACTATGGGACTTAACATCTGAGGTCATCAGTCCGCTAGACTTCGAACTACTTAAACCTAACTAACCTACGGACATCACACACATCCATGCCCGAGGCAGGATTCGAACCTGCGACCGTACCAGCCGCGTGGCTACGGACTGCGGCCGGCTCCATTAACTGTACTCGAGGCTTTATACTCGTGTCTAGTGTTTGGAGCGTGCTGTCTGATGCTCATTCATGGCATCAAATCACTGTGTCCTTAGTAGGGACCGGTATAAAGACGTTGCTCTCCACCGATCACAGGCCCACCATAGTCCAGTTGTAGGCGTTTTCACATCTGGTAATTACACGTCAGATACGAAGAGCCCATATAAACTTATCAACAACAATCATCCCAAGGTATTTAGTTGTTTTGGCTGCTGTTGCATCGTTAGGGGAAGTGGAATCCTAAGTCGAGTAAAAATCGAAAGAGAGGACTTGCTATCATATTCCGAAAGCACTTCCTACAATTCACTCATGCAGACGTACTATCACAGCGTGCATTTTCAGATGTCAGGACTAAAGAGTACTGGCTTCAAAATATATGCATACGTTATCTGCGTACTGTAATATTGTATGTCACTGGCAAAGAGGTCATGAAGGTCTGCAGTATAGAGACTCCCTGTGGGGAGTCCTCTGCTAGTTTTTTTGGATCCCAGAGTATTTCCGTGTTGCAGAATGATTGGCTTCCTGTTGCACAGGAAGCATACAACGTTGGGCACGAGTGGTTTTGATATCTGGAGTTTCTTCAGTTTTTTCCCAAAGATTGACTAGAACACGTTGTTGTACGTTCTAATGAAATCTATGAATGTGCAACTATCATATAATTCGACAGAGAGAAATTTAGCTGTATGTCAGTAACCAACAGTGAAAGTGTCAGTTGTCTCTTTTGCTTTTCAAAATCAAAGTATTTTTTCCGGTAATAGCTTGTTTTTACACCGCCATTCTAAGCGCCGTATTAATCCTTTCCATTACCTTCGCCGAACACAGTAGTGTGGTGGAAAGCCGATATCACTCACGTTTATCAGATCTTTTTCCCGACTTGTGGATGGCGACGCCACGACGTGTTTTCAGCGAGTCGATTTTGATCTTTTGTGTCCATAAAGAATTGCAAAATTTGAGTAGCAGCAGTTTCCCCTTGTGTGGGATGTGCCGTAGGCTGGGTAGTCGGTATAATCCGGATCCGTATCAGGAGCAGTAACCTTCCCTTGCGAGAGCGCAGTCTGGAGTTCCTCCAGCGAAAAGGGTCGTGTAATGCCACTTCTCCTCTCTTCTTTCCGCCTCGCCCCTTGTCTGTTACGCCAGGTGGAGCTATCATACACAAGAACGATTCTAAAAGTCGGATGTCTCTTGTCTGATAGGTTTTATTGTTCTGTATTACAGTCCAGATCCAGGTTAATACAGTTTCTTCGCCGACTGTAGTGCAGAAATTGTCACGATTTTTAGTTTTTCCTATGTGAATATTTTCTTGGCTGCAGCTTATGCTTTCTCAATGGCAAGAAAGCTTGTGTCATTAGAGATACTTCTGTATTTTCTTAATGTCTCCTTGCGTTCCTAGAGGACTGCGTCACATTCTGAACCCCAAAATGAGGGTGATTGGCGAGTAGTTGTCCACATATGTCGCTTTTCAGGTGTTGAGACTACTGCTGCTTCATCGATAAGCGACACAAACACATCATAGACTTTCATGATTCTCAGTATAGGCTATAGATTAGTTTTTCTTCCAGTAGTATTTCGAATAGGTTCCAGTTCGCTTTGTTTGTGTTACATTTGCGTCTGATTGCGCGGTTGACAGTCTCCATAAATTGTACGTTTTTCATAACTTGAGTTGGCAATGGATCCGCACCGAAAGTATCCGCTATTACTTTCCATGTTTTTCTGGTACAGAGTGCAGTTGATGCTATGCTAAAACCCACTGCCGTCAGAGCTTCTTTTGGTCGGACTACTCGTGTGGATGAGCCGCCATTTAGTACTGTAAGGTTTTCCCAATCTAGTACATCCACTAGCATTTTTCCCCCATTGTGTTGGCATTTCTGCAGCCCCCACAGTGCATGGTGCTCGTTAGTCTCCTAGGAGCAGAAGGCGTTTTTCGAGCGAGGCAGTGATTGTTGTTAACTGCTGTCTGGAAAGGCTTTCATTAGGTGCTTTGTGTACTGAGATCAAATTCAGAGGGAGGTCGTTGATCCGCAGACGGATACCCATCCTTTGCAATGGGTCATGCTGAGTGCTCATACTGCCAGCGGAAGGGTGGCTGCCTTGTTTTACCAGCAACGCTGCATTGTCGTAGCCATCGTCTCTATCCTCTCTAATGACAGAGTAGCCCCGGCGTGCGACCGATTCGTTCTGTTTTAACCGCGTTTCGGTGATGGTACAAATGTCTACTACAGTGTCGAATAGAAAATGTCTAAGGCCATGTTTGTTTGCCTTGAGCGATCTTGCGAGACGAAATTTACATCAACCTCTCTTGTACATTTTGAAGTACACAACTAAGCCAGTGCATGATAACCATCCTGTCAGAAAAGATAAAAAAACATCGAAATTGGAAATTCTTCGTGTAGCCGCAAATCTTTGTTCAGTGGTAGTACGTTGTAAAAGATTACACAGGCCAACGAAAAAATTTTTAAAAAGTTTCTTTCTTTGAGAGCTGATCTTTACACGAGATTTTTGAGCTGAATTCAAATCTAGCCTTAGTTTTTTGTGTCAGCCATAGTTTTCGAGCAGTGTGCTGTTTACTATGTAGTATAAAAATCGTATTCTATACGGTGACGGGGAAATTAATGAAACGCTTTGCTACAACATAAGCATGGTTTATATATACAGTAAGCTACTTAAAACAATGATACGTGTTAATAGAAGTTTCACTTGTCACCTGGAATTGGTTTGTATTTTCTTTCTCTTTTTTCTTTGAAGCTTCTTGTGTAGCATTTTCTGCGATGAGTCGCTTGCTGAACTTCTCGGTGAAGTGACACAGTAGTCCCCCATAATGTTGGCCTTGGTAGCGTTTTCCCATCACTTTAATGTCCTGGTGAAAACGCTATCGTTGCTCCTCACTAACATCTCCAATATTGTCCGGGATGTATTCAAGGTGACTGTTCAAAAAGTGAATTTTCAGGCTCATTAAACACCTCTTTAACATTGTAGCTATAATAGAAACATATTCTGGAACTTTTCATGTCCTAAGAACTTTGTAACGACTTGCTTGAATGACACCCATGCTTCTTTCTCATTGAAGGTCATTGTGGATTCAAAGTTAACATCAGACATCAATTTTCTAATGTCAGGTCCGACAAAGACTACTTCTTTTAGTTTAGCGTCTGAAAGGTGTAGAAATTTTTGGCAGAGATACTTAAAACATGGTCCATCTTTAGGCAAAGCCTTTACAAACTGTTTCATTAGGCCCAACTTTATATGTAAAGGTGGAAGGAGAACTGTGGATCTAAAAGATTTTTGCGTAGAATGTCCTTCTGACCAGGTTTTACAGACGCCCTCACAGGCCAGTTCTTTCGGCACCAGTGTTGATCCCTAACCCTACTATCTCATTCACACAAGAAACATGTAAATTTGGTAAAGCCACCTTGCTGACTAAGGGGCATGCATGTTACTTCGCCACATATCATCCAACCACGAGCAGAATAGCCTATTTTATTTAGCACTATTTCTAGGTTTTCGTAGCTTTCTTTCATATGCACAAAATGTCAAACAGGTATACATGTTACCATTGTGTAATAAAACAGCCTCCAGTCTTCCTTTTTGTATTCAATACCAAACTCATTCATTAGACTGGGAATGTCTGAGCAGTACACTAAATCACGTTCTTGTTAACAAAAAAACTTGGGAAATTGCTGCTCTTTCTTTCTATAAATGTATATGCTAGTTCCATCTGCCAATAAGTTCTTTTATTTAATCTAGAGCCCAACAATTCAGCTTTTTCTTTCGTTAAGCCCAGATCCCTAACCAAATCGTTAATCTCTAGACTTTGTGTATTACAGTGGAATTAATCATCTGGTTCATGTAAATCAGATTGTACATCAGAAAATACTTATGTTGGAATAGAATTTAAATCATCTGGTGGTTCAGGAACCGGCAAATCGACAAAATGCCCTACTGGTCGGATGGCGGACGGAAGGTTAGGGTAGCTTATAACCTTGTTTTTCGAATTATGACCAGTAATATATACACTGCAAAAGTAGCAGTTATCGGAATGATTTCTTGGCTCCCTAGATATCATAGAAAGAATAAATCTAAAGGTTTTCTCTCCTTTTTGGACCATTTTCTTAGATCTTCAAAACCGCACGCACGCACGCCCCTCAAGATTTGTTTTGATCACAAAGTTTAGATCCAGAGTATGATAGATAAACATTTTCACAGAGTCTGTAACGTGTCTTTGGTGTTTTTAAATCACAAATTCGACACGAATATAACAAACTGTCGACAGAGTTTTTACAACCACGATTAGACATTTTACTGAGCACATGTACAGGAAACGGGAAAGTAAAGTTCGGTTGACAGTTAACAAAACATAATCTGTTAACATAAAAACAGAATCGACGGTGTTTTGTCAGCAAATGTTTTTCACCAGTGTTACCAACGTCATATACATTCATTATACCTCATTTTAAAATTATTTTAACTATATAATAGCTGTTAAATTCTTTAAAAATCGCTTAAAATAATAAATTTAACAGAAAAATGATTATTCCTTGAGATTCACAAAAGAACAATGGCCATCACCTTACCAACTGACCAAATGGTCTTTGACTTCTGTGGTGCACTTTCAGCAGCCTTTTTCCATTGTTTTGACTGCTGTTTCGACTCTGGAGTGTAATGGTCTGATCGTTTCAGGTTTGATCAATAGTCACAAGTCGGCGTGAAAAGTCTAGCGGATTCTGATCAAACATCGCCAGACATTATGTTGAAATGCTGTGCCGGATGTGCTTTTGGTCAACAGTGAGCAATCGAGACACCCATCTCGTACAGTTTCTTCGTAGTCAACTCTCAGTGCAGAATACTATGCACTCGCTCAGTTCAGACGTCTACAGTCTCGGCAATCTCAGGAATTTTAATTCGACTGTCTTGCATTACCGTATCGTGGATTTGTCAGCGGTTCACTCTGTGGTGACCTCAGTTTGCTGATGGAGCGCACTTCGTCTTCGGTACTTGTACGACCGCGTTTAAATTAATTAATCCAAAATAAATCGTTTTATATGATAGTGGATGCATTCTTGAAATTCTTCGTACGGTTCTTGGAATAATAAAGCGTACCGACAGTGAAGGCGTAACAAAAGTTTTCTCTTTTTTACGCTGTTTGCTAAATCTTAATTTTTGTTGTTTATTTGTTCGAAGGATTTATAATTTTTCAGATGACGCAATCTGACGGTAATAAAATCTTATCAGGGGACCGCCCCTACTCATCACAGATTCCGTCCAAATTTATGGTGTATACAGTGCTTAACAATGAAAGAAGGAAAGAGGAGCTCCCTGTGGACAAGCGTTTAGAAAAAAATTGCATTTTTAGCGCAGGTCGGCGGATGCATGGGCCGTCTGCAACGATTGGCATAGCGGAAGGGATACACAGCGGTGATCAGAGGGTCGCAGGGTCGAGTCTCTGTGTGAGAACTATGTCTTCCTTTCCAGTGTTTGTTTACGCAAGTGGCACTGCAAAGCAACCGAAATAATGCACAATGTATAACGTTTATTAATATTCTCAAGGTAGGCATGAAAAGGAAAGACAAAGGAAAATTTGATACTGCAAATAAGTTTCCGAGAAAGGACTGTAATTTAAATGTACAGGACTTGGTATTCCATTAGTTTCATTCTGGCGTTTAATAGCGCTCAGCAGCTAAACGCAAACACTATGGTCCCAGTGAACTAAAATCGACCAATCCAGAGTGAAAAAGAAATCATAGACCGAGAAGACATCATCACAGTACATTATTTTCAACAACACCGGCGCTTATGACCTCAGTTGCTTCTGTGCACTCTAACAAATCCAAAAACAAAATTCCACATCACCAACTATCCTCATCAAAATTGGGCGAAATAATGGGTAGCACTTTGTTTACATTCATCGCACAGTTTGCAAACAAAGTTCGTTTCTCTATAGAAACTTCAAGGCCACCATGTCGCCCAAGTCGAAAGAATGTGGCGTGTACGACACGTGCAAGATGCAGAGACAATTACTGCGTCCCTCTTTTCACTTCGAATATTACCACAGCACGTGTAAATGAACTATAAAATAATATAAGTATCCAATTGCGTATATCTCCCCGGAAATTTATTTCCTATTCCTAATTTTCCTTTGCCCTGCCTTTTCATACCGTTACCAAAATATTAATAGTCGTAAATATGATGTATTGAGAATTATTTCAGCCTATCTGCAAAATATAAAAAAATGCTGCGAAGGGATCAGACAACGTTCGAACCACCGCTCTGTACTAGATCTGCTGCCTCGTAAGTGAGCTAACATAAATAGTTAATGACTCGTCCGACCAGCGCCAAAATACTTCCTTTTTTCCAAGCGCATGGCCATATTTATTCTTAAGCACTGAATGTTTTAGAGAGTTGTGATAATGTATCTTCTTCTTTCGAAGAACTAGACCCCTTTGAGGTTTGATAAAAAAATAACGAACTTTCTGATTTCGCCGGCTTTATGGATTCGGTTTTCAAACTCTTTCATCTTGTTGTTACACATGCTTCTTATGTATGTCCGTATTTTGAGCTGTTCTGAATGTTTTGTTTGATGGCAATCGAAAAGGTTAAAAGTGTTGTAGAATGCTGGGGAATTTTTACTTTTCAAGATGATGTATCAAAGAATTTGAATTAAATTTTGCTTGAAAAGAGGAATAACGTCCAGCACCGCAATCGAAACGTTGACTGCGGATCTTCTATAAGTAAGACAAGTGTGTACGGTGGTATAAGCGTTCCAAAGGGCTTGGAGGAGACATTGAAGACGAATACCGTTCTGCACTACCTAGCACATATATTAGACATGTGGAAGAAGCAAAGAAAACTGTTCTGGAAAACCGCCGAATTACTAACAGAGAGGTTTCTGACGACGTCGGCATATCGTTCGGCTCATGCCAAGTATTATTGTTTCCGGATATTTTGGGCTTGAAACGTCTAGCAGGAAAGTTTCTCCAAAATTGTTGAACTTCCGCCAAAAGCAACGTCACTTAGACGTCGCTCAGAAATTGGTGAATGAAGTCAGCGATACATAACTTCTAAATAAAGATTAACAGGTAACAAATGATGGGTATAGGAGCTAAACTGTCCTGTTTTTTGCCAAAAACATCACGTATTCCTTACTGACCGTACGACTCATGATGCACTACCCCACTGTAATCGAAGAAATCAGTGGAAACTGCCTGAAGAACAAACACCGAAAAAATTCGACAATCGCGATCAGATGTGAGGTTTCTTCTCACTGAGTTCTTCGATTACAATGAGATAGCGCATCAAGAGTCGTACGGTCAGTAAGGAATACGTGATGTTTTTGGCAAAAAAAGAGATCATTTATGTGGCCCCAGCCAACGTTTTCGCCGGGCATGCCCCCCCCCCCCCCCTGGCCCCCGAGACTTCTACGACGTTTTGCCACCACTGATGAGGTAGAAACAAAATCGTTGTCGGAGTTGAACGGCATAACGAAAAGCGGGTTGCAGAAGTGCTTCCAAGATCGGTAAAAGGGCTGGCGCATGAAGGGGAGTAATCTGAAGGGCACAAGGTTGTGTTGATTAACAACAGTTTTTTCAAGCGAACCAAAAATTACCGTTACTTTTTGACCACACGTCGTACAAGCGAATGGTACGGTGTTCCGCACCTGCGAGATGCTAAGTTCTGGTTAGGTCGATCTTGCCTTGTTCACGATTCGTAGGAAATTCAGTAAATTATAGAAGAGACCTACAATCATTCACTTTCGAATTATAACGTAAAATGAGTTTATTAGCGCCTTGGTAGTTTTTTAAGAGAATCTTGCCAATGCGAGACTTTTTTTACTCCAGATAGATGGAGCGAATTACGGAAAAATTTCGAAGTTGTCACTGGTTCAACATTATCGTAAGCAAACATTCGGTCACTTAAAACAACGAGAAATTCTGTGCTGAACCTGGAGCTCCTTCAGCGATGCGCGCCCTGCCGGTAGTCGTGTGGTCGTCTGACCACCTCGACCTCAGCACCCGCGAGTGCCCGAGTAGTGGGCGGCAGCAGCAGCGGGCGCCCACACAGCCCTCGCTCCTGTCCTCTGCGGCAGGTCAGTGCGACCAGCATTTTGAGACACTGCGGCGGCGGGAGGCAGTCTGCTTCCCTGTCAGCAACGTGGTAGGCTGCGAGCGCAGTCAAGATTCACCGTGCGTGATGCTGACCTGCGCACGGTGAATCTAGTCAGCATCGCCACTTGGTGTCGGCCAGCCTTCGTGATCGCACGTGTTGCGGATGTTCTCCCTGTAAATTTGACAAGATTCAACATGAGCGAGTGTTTGCGCCGGATAATTATGCCTACCATTTGTAAACTGACCGGCTGACTGCTTGTAATGCCATTTGGTTGAGACAACATAGCTATGTTTGTTGTGTGCATCTAGATGGTGAGAAACTGGTGGAAGACACATGTGCTGGTTCTCTAGTCACAACTGTTAAAACCTTAGTTGTCTTCGTAAAGTGCAAAGATGATCTGGAATCTGTTAAATCACTGACATAGGTATTCGTTAAAAAATAAGAGTGGAACTACCAGTTTACTCTAGTTTAGAGTTTACATGTAAAGATCTTCGCAGATGAGGTAAGTTTCTAGTTACTCAGTGGTTTGCAGCGCGTCCCACATAACGACCTTTGTTATGTTACGGTTTCTACAAATATAATCTCCACTCTCTATCTTCGGTATTACACTTTGCAAGCGATCTGTAGCAAAGTGCTATGTGGTCGGTATAGAGAACAGTCGCATAAATGGTATATTCTTGCAAACTTCGTGAAAATACATGACATTCCGGAAATTTATCGTATGCTTCTCGATGGTTTCAGCACAAAAGTGTCACAAGTACGTAGTTTTTTCTTTTTTGTGTAAAATCGTATGTTGCAGCTGATATCGGTTTCGAGATGGGTGAATTAATTCGGGATTGACGAAGCATTTCTCATCGACAGTGTTCAGAAATTAAATGTTCTTGTAATCCGAGAGTTCGGAGATGATCGCACGCAACTCGTTCAGAAACCACAGCAGCAAACCGGCCAGATCTGAAACAGTACCGTCAGCGGACGTCTTTGTGCCAGGGAAACCAGCCCTGCCTGTGTACACGGTGTACACCTGTTCAGAGAGCGACCGCTGTCCGTGGAAGATGCTGGCATCAGGCCAGTGTGTGTGTGTGTGTGGGGGGGGGGGGGGGGGGCGGGCGGTTGACTCGTGTTCATTGGCCGGCCGCTCCGCTGTGGACGACCCACCAACCTCGTGCTGAGACTACTAAATACGGTGCCTGTGGTTTTCTTCCGATCTGTCTTCGCGGTACATGGGTGTCTGGTGGTAGGTAGTTCTGTGCAGGATGCTCAAATGATGGTGTCTGGCGCAGGACACGATTTAATACAACGGTATGGTGTGGTGGTACAGTCGCTTGTGGTGATATAGCCTGGTTGCATCTACATCTACATCCATGCTCCGCAAGCCACCTGACGGCGTGTGGCGGTGGGTACCCTGAGTACCTCTATCGGTTGTCCCTTCTATTCCAGTCTCGTATTGTTCGTGGAAAGAAAGATTGTCGGTATGCCTCTGTGTGGGCTCTAATCTCTCTTATTTTATCCTCGTGGTCTCTTCGCGAGATATACGTAGGAGGGAGCAATATACTGCTTGACTCCTCGGTGAAGGTATGTTCTCGAAACTTCAACAAAACCCGTCTTCCACTGCAGTTTATCTATCATCTCTGTAACGCTTTCGCGATTACTAAATGATCCTGTAACGAAGCGCGTTGCTCTCCGTTCGATCTTCTCTCCCCCCCAGGGGATCCACAACTCTTTTGTGGATACGTGCGTAGCGAGCACGGGACCCCGAGCTGATGTGGCCTTCCTTCCTTTCCAGGCTGCATACCTTCCCTTTCCGCATCCTTCCCCATCCCCCATCTTCGCCCCCCCCCCTCACCTCTGGCTCTTTCCTTCCTTTTCTCCCCCTCTGGGGGAATGGTTTGTGCCTACGTCCGGAGACGGACGCTTGTAAATGTACCACATTCTTCGCCTTCCTTACTTGTAAGTCTTCGTCCTTCCTTTGTCCTTCTCTTTTCCTTACCTCTTCTCTCTACCCTTTTCTCCGCTGCGGCGTTTGAGACCTCTTCTTTCCTTTCCCTTTCCCTTTCTCTTTCTTCCTCCCTGTGCGTGTCTGAAGGCCGACCCACGCACTTCCATGCGTAGCCGGTGACGGGGTAACGCGTAATTCCTCGCCCCGGGTAGACAGGTAGGACACGTACGTACCCCCTGGTAACGGCCAGGCCCAGGGAGGGGTGATTACCCGAGCTGATACCTTCCGAAAGTGCCGATTGGTCCCTCCGTCCGTTTGTCGGGAGGTGTGACCTGAGGTGTGAACAATCACCTAAGGCGGGAGTGCCCTCAGAGAGGGCCCCCACAAGGGAGGAGCGCGCCATCGGAGACGCCGGTAATCATGGGGGATTCTTCCGCAATGGTTTCCTCACCTTCCACTATGTCTGCTCACAAACGTAAGTTCACTGAGTCTCAACCACAGTCAGTTCTTCCATCGTTGCCACAGTTCCTTGTTGTTTCTCGGTCTGACGAAGGTCACGACTTCTCCACAGTCAACCCTTTCATTATTCAGAAAGGTGTCGACGCAATTGCAGGTCCTGTAAAGTCTTGTTCCAGATTACGGAATGGCACCCTGTTGTTAGAAACACACAGTGCCCTCCAGGCACAAAAATTGCTGCGTACCTCACTACTACACACTTTCCCTGTCCGGGTGGAACCGCACCGTACCTTAAATTCCTCGCGTGGAGTTGTTTATACACGCTCCCTCGATGGACTGTCTGACGAAGAAATTCAGCACTACCTGTCAGACCAGGGCGTAACGGCTGTTCATAGGGTTATGAAAAGGGTTGACACGAAGATCATTCCAACCCGCACTGTCTTTTTGACATTCGACAAAGTGCAACTCCCATCGAAAATCAAAGCAGGCTATGAGATAATTTCCGTTCGTCCTTATGTCCCAAACCCTACGCGTTGCTATCGGTGCCAGCGATTCAATCACACCAGCCAGTCCTGTTCTAATCCGGCCAAATGTGTTACGTGTGGCAGGGATGCCCATGAGGGTGCTTGTCAACCTCCATCCCCTCGCTGCATCAACTGTATGGGTGGCCACGCTGCTTCCTCTAGAGATTGCCCAGTTTTTAAGGACGAAAAGCTCATCCAGGAAATAAGAGTGAACGAAAAGGTGTCGACCTTCGCTGCTCGGAAATTATTCGCCAGTCGACAGCCCACCGTGCCTCCGACAGGCAAATACAGCACTGTCCTTGCTTCTCCTCGGCCAACAAAGGAGGCGGCCACGCAGACTTGCGACCTCACCTTTAGTGCCACGGTCGTCCGATCGGTCAGCGCAAAGATCGCCCGTTCAACTTCACCACTTTCGCCTGCCCACTCTTTGGCTCACCCTTCGTCGGGTTCTGCTAAATCTCGAGCCCAAAAGTCAGACACCAAGTCTTCGAAGAATGAGCATACTCGTGAAGAGTTTTTACGTACGGCAACTTCACCACCATCGGTTCCTCCTTCCTCTAAACCTCATACTTCCAAGAAGGCTACAAAGAAGCCCAGTTCCTCTCCTTCTCCGCCAAGGCGTGTCCCATCCACAGCGCCACCTGGCGGAAATCACCCTCGGCCGTCTTCTGTGTCGCCGAGGCGCACTGCTGGTGGCCGGTCAACCGGCCGATCGCTGGTGGCAGGAGCTGCTCCTGACCAACCTATGGATCAGGATCATCTGCCTTCGGCTGAATGCCATTCCATGCTGTCGGTCGCAAGCTCTGAGCAGTCGTTGAGTTGACAGCACCCTTGGTCACATTCCTCAATTTTCTGTTCACCCTATGTCCATTATCCACTGGAATATCCGCGGCATTCGAGCCAATCGGGATGAATTGTCGATCCTCTTACGATCCTACTCGCCGGTCATCTTCTGTCTTCAGGAAACAAAGCTGCGTCCTAATGACCGCTTTGTTCTCCCTCATTTTCAGTCCGTCCGATATGACCTCCCCTCTGTGGAAGGCACTCCAGCCCATGGAGGACTCATGATTCTTCTCCATGATACTCTCCATTATCATCCAATCCCCTTCGACAGTTCCTTCCAAGCTGTCGCCGTCCGTCTTTCCCTTTCTGGATACACGTTCTCTCTTTGTACTGTATACATTCCATCGTCCACACCAATGGCACGAGCTGATCTCCTTCATCTTCTTGGTCAGCTTCCACCCCCCTATTTGCTGGTTGGGGACTTCAATGCCCACCACCCGCTTTGGGGATCTCCACATCCTTGTCCACGTGGCTCCCTATTGCTAGACGTCTTCCACCAAGCGGATCTAGTTTGCCTCAACACTGGGGTCCCCACGTTTTTGTCTGCCTCCACGACAAATTTATCTCATTTGGACCTTGCGATCGGTACTGTTCAGTTTGCTCGGCGCTTCGAATGGTTCGCCCTTGATGATACACACTCGAGTGACCACTTTCTATGTGTCCTTAGGCTGCAGCCTCAACTGCCATATATGCGCCCGCGACGCTGGAAGTTTGCCCAAGCTGATTGGACTCTTTTTTCGTCTCTAGCGACATTCGATGACCGTCGCTTTCCCAGCGTCGACGATGAGGTCACACATATTACCGACGTTATTCTTACAGCTGCGGAACGTTCAATACCACGCACCTCCGAATTGCCCCGGCGCCCCCCAGTTCCTTGGTGGAACGAGGCATGCCGTGACGCAATCCGTGAGCGGCGACGTGCTCTTCGCATTTTCCGTCACCATCCTACTTTGGCAAACTGTAACCGCTATAAGCAACTCCGTGCGCGATGCCGTCGCGTCATCCGCGATAGCAAGAAGGCAAGCTGGCAATTCTTTATTAGCTCCTTTAACACCTTCACTCCCTCCTCGGAAGTTTGGAGTCGGCTTCGACGGTTCTCAGGCGCGCCTAGTTTCTCCCCGGTCTCTGGGCTCACTGTCGCGCATGATACCTTAGTGGACCCCGTCGCAATTTCTAACTCGTTGGGTCAGCACTTTGCTGAGATTTCGAGCTCTTCAAATTATCCGCCAGCGTTTCTGCCGAAGAAACGTGCAGCGGAAGTGCGACCTCTTGCTTTCTCCTCTCAAAATCGCGAAAGCTACAATACTGTTTTCTCCATGCGGGAACTCCAACATGCCCTCTCTTCTTCTCGCTCCTCCGCCCCTGGATCGGATGGTATCCATGTCCAAATGTTGCTGCATTTATCAACCCATAGTCTGCGTTACCTCCTTCGCCTTTATAATCGAATTTGGACCGACAGTACCTTTCCCAGACGATGGCGGGAAGCTATCGTCGTTCCCATTCCGAAACCTGGAAAGGACAAACATCTCCCCTCTAGCTATCGCCCCATTTCTCTCACGAGTAGTGTCTGTAAGATTTTGGAGCGTATGGTGAATTACCGTTTAGCTTGGTGGCTGGAATCACGCAGTCTTTTAACACCTGCCCAATGCGGATTCCGAAAGCATCGCTCTGCAGTTGACCATCTTGTTGCTCTCTCTACTTATATCATGAACAATTTTCTCCGGAAACGCCAAACGGTAGCAATATTTTTTGATCTGGAGAGAGCATACGATACCTGTTGGAGGACAGGCATCCTCCGCACACTGTTCTCTTGGGGCTTTCGAGGCCGGCTGCCCCTTTTTCTTCGCGAATTTATGGCAGAGCGAACATTTAGGGTGCGGGTGAACACTACTCTCTCCCGTACTTTCTCTCAAGAAAACGGGGTACCCCAGGGCTCCGTGCTGAGTGTTGTACTGTTTGCCATCGCTATAAATCCAATTATGGATTGTCTCCTTCCTGACGTCTCGGGCTCCCTCTTTGTGGACGATTTTGCGATCTACTACAGCTCTCAACGGACCAGCCTTCTTGAACGACGTCTTCAAGGATGTCTCGATCGCCTCCACTCTTGGAGCCTCGAAACCGGCTTCCGTTTTTCTCCCAGTAAGACCGTTTGTATTAATTTTTGGCGACGTAAGGAGTTTCTTCCGCCCTCCTTACATCTAGGTCCTGTCAACCTTCCGTTTTCAGACGTCACTAAATTCTTGGGTCTTATGTTTGACAGAAAACTGTGCTGGTCCTCCCACATTTCCTATCTTTCGGCTCGCTGTCTGCGAACGCTCAACACCCTCCGTGTCCTGAATGGTACCTCCTGGGGAGCGGACCGAGTGGTCCTTCTCCGCCTCTATCGCGCCTTAATGCGCTCGAAATTGGACTATGGAAGCATAGTCTACTCCTCTGCTCGGCCGTCTATTCTTCGGCGTCTCGACTCTATCCACCACCGTGGATTACGTTTAGCGTCTGGAGCTTTTTACACTAGCTCTGTGGAAAGCCTTTATGCTGAGACTGCTGAACCTCCGCTGTCCAATCGGCGAGCGGTCCTTCTGAGCCGTTATGCTAGCCATCTGTCTTCCATGCCTGCTAATCCAGCCCATGACCCTTTTTTCGACGCCTCCTTTGATGTAGGGTATGCAGGCCGCTCCTCCTCCCTACTACCCCCGGGAGTCCGCTTCCGTCAACTGCTCCATTCTCTTTCCTTCCGCTTTCCTAAAACCTTCTTGACAACTTGGGGTACAGCACCGCCTTGGCTCCGTCCCCGGATCTGTCTGCTCCGTGATCTTTGTCAATTTCCCAAGGATGGTACACCTTCACTTGTTTATCGTCGGGCATTTGCTGCTCTATGTGCACAAATGACGGACGCCACCTTTATTTACACCGACGGCTCGAAAACATCGTTGGGTGTAGGGAGTGCCTATATTGTTGGCGACGCCCCAAATCACTTTCGGCTTCCCGACCAGTGTTCGGTTTATACTGCGGAGCTTTTCGCTGTTCTCCAGGCTGTCCACTACATCCGCCGCCATCAGCGGATACAGTACGTAATCTGCTCAGATTCTCTCAGCTCTCTCCTCAGTCTCCAAGCTCTTTACCCTGTGCACCCTCTGGTCCACCGGATTCAGGACTGTCTGCGCTTGCTCCACCTGGGGGGCGTCTTGGTGGCGTTCCTCTGGCTCCCGGGACACGCTGGTATCTGTGGGAATGAGGCGGCTGATATAGCAGCCAAGGCTGCAGTTTCTCTTCCTCGGCCAGCTATTCAGTCGCTTCCCTTCACCGATCTACGGAGCGGTTTATGTCGCAAAGTTGCTCATTTATGGCATGTGCATTGGTCAACACTTCCCCGCAATAAATTGCGGGAAGTGAAAGCCCTTCCTTGCGCTTGGACCTCTTCCTCCCGAACGCGTCGTCGGGAGGAGGTAATTTTAGCTAGACTCCGGATAGGGCACTGTCTTTTTAGCCATCGACATCTTTTAAGCGGCGATCCTCCCCCACTCTGTCCCCACTGCTCTCAGCTGTGGACGGTAAGACACCTTTTAATTGAATGCCCCTATTTTAATCCGTTACGCTCCCGTCTACAGCTATCGCCTGATCTATCGTCGATTTTAGTAGATGACACGCGCTCAGCCGACCGCGTTCTCCAGTTTATTAGTGACAGTGAAATCACGTCAGTCATTTGAAGTTTTATCGGGGACCATCAACCCCTCTCTGTAGTGGACTTTTAAGCCTTGTTTCTGCTTTTAGTGTCCAATTTTTTGAGTTTCGTTCCCATTTTTGCTGTTTTCCATTTTCAGTTTTTATTCTTTCCTCAGTCACGGACCGGGCGCTAATGACCATAGCAGTTTTGCGCCCTAAAACCAAAATTAAAAAAAAAAAAAAATCTTCTCTCTCTCTCTCTCTCTCTCTCTCTCTCTCTCTCTCTCTCTCTCTCTCTCTCCTGTCAACCCTGTCTTGAACGGAGCCCACACTGGTTAGCAATATTCAAGCAGTGGGCGAACAAGTGTACTGTAACCTACTTCCTTCGTTTACGGATTGCATTTCCTTAGGATTCTTCCGATGAATCTGTCTGGCATCTGCTTTACCGACGATTAATTTTATATGGTCATTCCATTTTAAATCACTCCTAATGCCTACTCCCAGATGCGATTGGATGCAAACGACTCCAGTAATATACTATGCCACCCGATCAGAAAAAAAAACAGTGCATTTGCGCTAGGTGTTGCAGGTGTTTCGCATTTACAAGCAATTTTAGAAGTGATGTCATGATCGCATGGGTAGAATTGACATAAAATCGATAGAATTACGAAAATGACGGAAAATACATATAAATTGAGGAAAAATACACTGAAATGTGGGGAAATTGACGAAGTACTTCCGTGTCTTTTGGCTGGTGCAGAACAATTCTTGTATGTAGGAACGAGTATGTAACAGCAAGAGGAATCGGAGACACGTTGACATGGAAGCACCAGGAACTAGGGAACAGTCACTTCTTTTTCTGTGGAGGCATCTTTCTAATGTATGTATACTGAAGTAAGTGATACACCCGAGCTGACCACTGTATTTGACGCTTTCCAAGAAAACACATCTGCCTCTAAACTTACATGCATCTGCTTTAAGGGATAACAAAGTGGATGGGTGATTGAGATGGAGCTGTAACGAGGTATGATTTAATGGCTGACTGATGATGCATTCTAGAGGGGGGGGGGGTGTAGAGATGCTGCTGCAGGTCAGTTGATCATTTTTTTCCGTTGTTCTGTCAGGATGAATCAGTTGTGTGACGTAGAGCACTGTCTACTTGCGATCGTTAACAGCAAACCTGTCTGTCACCAGAGGACTTCCATCTCATGTGTGATGAAACGTGACCACTCTGTTTCGACACTTCCCTATACACATACGAAGATTTACATGACACTCCATTCCCTTGTCGCATCTTGAGTGAAAAATCGAGACTTCAATTTCGTGACAAAAATGATTACAAGTTAGCAACAAGTGTTCGTAAGGCGCTGCAATCCTTTAACCATCTGCTTCACGAATGTCCTGTTTACAGAGTTAGTGGCGGGATGACGTGTAATTTCATATGTCAGACACCGCTGCTATGCGTTTATCTGTTTCCTTGTAAGAGGTATTCTCCATTATTAATGATCATTCTACACAGGACTGATGCGAGCATAGTATAATTTCGGAACCATGATCGGATGTGAACTCAGGACGCTAAAAGACTCTGGAAAGCTAGACTGTGCGTATATCACATAGAGCTGATGTTTTAAGGAAGTAGTGTTTCCATTTTACAGTTTGTTACCACAGTTAATTGTAGAGAAACCTGCAGGTGTGCAATGTGCAGGAAATATATTTCTTCCATTAGAATATTAACAGTGCTTCATTCCACACAACTGATAGGTCGGAAACTCTAGCGATCTAACATTATAACCTACTTAAAGTGCAGAACCGTGTAGCCATAGGAGTGCATGTGTTCGTTCTCTCAAACGAATAACCTCCTGGTACTGATCCCAGATACTAGGACAATACTTCGGAATTGATAGCGCAGTTGATTTACGTAAAATGCTTCAAACTCCATCTGTTTGGAGCTTGACCATGCATAATAACAGCCCGGTTCTTGTTCTTCTTAACCGTCTATTACATCACAACACTTTCAAATCTACTACTATAAGGGGTGCTAACCACCTCGACATAGGGGGGATCTAGAGAAATCTTAGCACTTGGATGGGTGCTGACTTTGCAAGCTCCATTGATCCACAAGATGCGGGATGTACTGTTCTACCCCTGGTCATTTGCAGGTTTAATCAGTAACGGTGCTGCAGGATGGGTTAGTCGAAGATAGTGCGAGATATCTTTCAAACTTTATTCTAAGATTGCGAGAATGCCCTGTGACACCCATCCGCATAGACAGATCGTAAATTAGAAACTATGCTCAAAGTGCTAGAAATATGTAGATCGCTGTCTGGTATACTTAGATGATGTATATATTCAAGAATTAACAAAAGAATGAGGTACTGCAGTCATCTATCTACATTCGCAATGGTACCTGGAAAGTACAGAAGGGGCGGTTTAGCAGTGATACTGGAACTGCGAAGCATACTGTCCCAAAATTGGTAGGTGTCTAGATGACTGTAAAATTGTTCACACTATCTGTGATGCCTATTATTCCAGTGCATCGACGGTGTCTTTTCCATCCCACCCGTCCGCCGGTAAACTGTTGATTGCCATATATTGATTGACTGATGTCCCTTGTTTGAGACGGAGCAAGAGTTTTGGTGGAGAGGCGGCAGCTAGCACGGAAACAGTGATCACATACATAACTGCAACATGAGGAATCAATCGAAACGGAACACAGTATCACCAGCTATCCCATCACTGTGACAGATGAGTTTAAATGTAGAGGTTGTCAGCCACCTTGGGACAGCAGTTTGGAAAGGCTCCACAACACTGTGAAACTCTACCAGTTTTTTACTTTGTGACTGTCTTCAGTAGTAACAACATGACGTACACCAAGCGATGTCTAGTTTTCTGTGAGAGACAACGAATCAGAACATGTTAACGTCAGTTTATAAACTGACACAGACCTCGGACTTGTGGCAGTAAAAACAGAATGTATGGCAGTGTACAAAGCCGGTTACAGTGGAAAAAGAACACTTTTTCAAACGACGACACAGGAAGTCTCTCTTGCGACTGACGGTATGGTCTGTGGGATATGGTTAACCTCCTATAGTACGGGCGTTGACACTTCACACTGGTCTGTGGATCAATACCTGTGTTTTTTATAGGATCACCACGTGCACTCGATGGCATCACGCAGATGGTATTTGTTTCCGATATATGGGAAGAGAGATGTGGTAAAACTCTTATCGAGTTCTTAATCGGATGAAGTTAGCAGAGCTTTTACAGTTCCTAATTTTTCTGTGTTGGATGGTACAGAACAACGATGATAAAATGCTGGGGTGATAGGCGTGAAAGGACCCTGAGGTACACGGATCTGCTTCAGAGTGCAGCACCTGTATGTAGTTTGGAGACGCACCACAATACAGTAGCAAAATCCTCGTCCTTCTCCCAGTTCCCATTCTATCTTTTATACGACAACATATTCCCATCCCCATCAAAAGGTCAAAACACAATGCTGTTGCACTAACTCAGCTTAGCCTGTTTGTACATGGGCTGCAGAATGTTGTAGATATAGCTCTCTCCAACTTCTGCTCAGTTCTGACTTAAATTGGAACGATCACATGCACAAAGCTGCAGGGTGGCAGTGCAGAGTCTGATGGGGCAGTTGCAGGATGCATAGGGACAATCTAAAATTTTACTGGAGCAAGTTCGAAAAGGTGACTCGTTTCGAGATATGAAAGTGCCACAAATATGATTAAAAGACTCGTCCATAGGATGCAACGTAGGAATGTGACTGAATCGAATGACTTGACTCCAATTCATAGACAGCATTTCTACCGGAAAACGTAGCACTAGAGATCTGAAAAGCTAGTGTACATTTCTTACGACCTCAATCAGCACACCATCTACTGTTTGTGATCCTTCGCAGTCAACCAACACTATAGCCCAGTGGATGTATCGCAGAAACCCTGACGTGGCAATGAGACAGAATGCGTTACAAATACTGGCTGCATGGGCGATCAGCAAATATCGGGTTCATACGTCGTTCCTTAGCTGAATCACTTTCAAAAATCGGCGTTTTTATTAAGAGCTTAAACCAATCGGCGACGTGTAACCACACTGTTGGTCTGATAATATACACTTTGGCAATCACCGTCTATATTCAGTGTTGCGGTGTTTGTCTGGAAAAACCACATTATTCGGAGGTAATGCCATACCTCGATTTATAAGGCTTGTATAGTTTTTAACACAGATATCATTACCGATGCTTCTGCGCACCTGTAGAACCCCTTGTGACAGTAACATAGTCGTTGCGAAAGTGTTACTAACATCTGGCGGCTTGTAAGGCGATTACATCTCTCCTTTCAGTCCGGAACCGCGCGACTGCTACGGTCGCAGGTTCGAATCCTGCCTCGGGCATGGATGTGTGTGATGTCCTTAGGTTAGTTAGGTTTAAGTAGTTCTAAGTTCTAGGGGACTGATGACCACAGATCTTAAGTCCCATTGTGCTCAGAGCCATTTGAACTATTTGAACATCTCTCCTTCTAAGACACAATGGTACCACTCACAAGAAAAACTTATGATACATGTCCACTCATCGCCGATTATCGGTCAGCATTATTTCGTGTCGGAAGCAATCAGTTAATTGACAGAGTATTGTACAGGGTATTTATCAATGAATATTGGGGTTTTAACGCTTTATAATATTTATTATATTAAACTTAGTTATAAATGATATGCCAAATGAAAGAGTAACTCAGTTTTACCAAGAACTTGTCATGCAGCACACATCCAGCGCTCGTCTAGCGGACTGCAGCGGAAGCATTGCGCGCTGCGCATGCACACTGGTGCCAAACACAACTGTTTGAGTTGCTCTTTCATTTGACATATCATTTATAACCGTAAGTTAAATATAGTAAATATTTTAAAGCGTTAAAACCCCAATATTTACTTATAAACGCCCTGTACGTAGTAGCAGGGAATGCATGATAGGTGAACTTTGAGCATCAGGCTTATAAAGAGAGTGCGCGCGTGCGCGCGCGCAAAGAAAATGAATATGACCTGTCGTAAGGGAAGGTATGGATTTGATAGCCACAAAGGGAATGAAAGATTTTATTTATTTTTTACTTGGAGAAGTACGTAAAGTCATCAGTGGTACAGATATTTCTATTTCCATAGCCACAGCCGTCAGAAGGGGTATTTCTGATACTTCGCTCATTGTCGAATGTTGTCGTATTGAGACCATAATCGTAATATTTAATTCTAAATATAGTGATGAGATACGTACGAGTGTGTGATCGGTTTCCTGGGATGATTCTGTGCGGGGGTGGGTGCGTGGCCTGTGGCGGGAATTACTCACATGTCCAGCAGACAGCAGGAGCCGTCCAAAGTGAGAGACCGGTTGGGGTACAGGAATGTAGTTGACCTGTCCGTATCGCCCTCTAGACGGCTAAATAGCGAACTAATACCCTGTATATGTTGGGCAGCCTTCGTGATCACATGTTTCTTCGTGGAAATTAGATTATTTTATACAGACGTGTATTTGCGCCGGACCATTATTCACTCCCATGTAATTGTCCGGTAACTGCTTCTGCATATTTCCTATCTTTATTTTGTTGAGAAAACATCGATTGTGTTGTCTGCATCTAGCAGGTGAAAGACGGGTGGAAGACCCATTTGCTGCTTCTTTAGATGTGAGGAACACCTTAGTTGACTTTGTAAATTATAAGGATGATTTTGAATCTGTTATCTCAGCAACATCGGTATTCGGGAGTGGAAACATCAGTTTCCTCTTTTTTTTTTTTTTTTTTAGTTCTCATGTAACGGTATTTGCAGACGGGATATGTTTAAAGTTACTCAGTTGCTTACAGTATGCTCCACCTTGCTAAAGTTTCAGGTTTCTAGAGAAACAATTTCCAGTCCATATCTTCGGAATTGTTGCGTGCAAGCGATCGGTAGAATACTGCTGTGCTTGATGTGGAGAATTATCGCGAAAGTGGTATGATATTCTGGAAAACTATGGTCCTGTAATCCCAGAGTCTGGAGATGGGTTTAGCAGGCAAGCAGGTAGGGGCCAGAAACAGTAACGCCTTTGTGCTGAGGGGAACCGACCCAGCCTTTGTACACCAGTTCAGAGTCCGAGAAAGCTTCCGGATTACGACGATTTGGCTTGCGGCTCCACCTGGTTGGGTGAATAGTGGACTAAAACCCAGTTTGCGTTGAGTCGGCTTCAGAAGTGTGTGTGTGTGTGTGTGTGTGTGTGTGTGTGTGTGTCGCATGTACACTCTGCAGGAATTTGGAAAGATTCAACATAACGAGTGTTTGTGCTGGGGATGTTGATAGCATTCGGACTGCTACCAGTGCGGTCCTCGTCCACGGCCGGCTGGCCTCTCCCTGGCTGACGAGCCCTTCCGCGGCTGCAGTCATGGGCCGCGTTTACAGCGGCAGTTTCCTCTGCTGGTGCTGCACTGTGGCGCGGTGAGTATGTGGGATGTATTTGACGATCTGTAGACCACTTTTGCGTGGTTGAACGGTCAGTGCAATATGGCGATCTGTACAAAATAGTTTTGCCGCTGAAAGTCTCATCTGCAGTGGTAGTTTCTTGGCGGAACGGATCACCCCCCTTGTACGTTTGGAACTAGACTACAGGTGTTTCGTTCATGAATCTCCATGTCCGTCTCTCTTACACTGTCTCAGTACTATCCACCACCGTGGCACCCGCTTCGCCAGTGGCACCTTTTCCACTAGCCAGACTGACACGGTTTGCCGAAGCAACTGAACTACCTGTGTCATACCGCCGTGACTTTCTCCCCGGAAAATACGCCTGCCGTTTGTCTGCCATGGCGCGGCCATCCATCCTATGCCACCTTCTTCGGTGACTCCTTTGATCGCCAGTAAGGGACACATCCCTCTTCTGTTGCCTCCTTGAGTCTGTTTTGGCTATTGCTCCGTCAACATAACTTCATGCCACTTGCTACTTTCCCAGTGGGTGTTAAGTATTCATCGCCTTGGCTTTGTGCAGTTGCCCGTGTTCAACTCGCAGTTCATTCTCTTCCAAAGGACACTACTCCAGACTCCCCCTACTCTCATAAGGAGGACACTACTCCAGACCCTCTATATTCTCAAAAGTTTCTCGTCACAGAACTTCGCCTTGGTACCTTTAAGTATACTGATGGTTCTCAGACTGACCTTTGTGTCGAGTGTGCCATCGTCACTGGCGCTGACGTTTTTCAGTATCGGCTTCTGGAACACTGCTCAGTATTTACAGTAGAGCTCTTCAGCCTGTATCAGTACATGCAGCGATGTAGGCTTTTGAATAACGTCATGTGCTCCTATCCTCTGTGCCCTACAGAGCCTCTATGTGCTGTACACCATCCATCCCTTAGTGCAACGAGTCCAGGAATGGTTTCACTTGATGGAGCCACTATGATGTTTATGTGGGTCCCTGGGTACATCGGTCTGATGGGAAACGAGGTGCTGACACTGCTGTGCCACAGCTTCAGTCCTCATTCCTTGGCCTGCTAGTTCTTCCAGTTCCTCATATGATCTTTTATCTATATCATACTCCACAAGCCATGTAATGCTGTGCGGTGGAGGGTACTTTCTGTACCACTATCTGATCCATACAGCCCTGTTCCACTCGCGAATAGTGTATGGTTCTAATTTCTCGAATTTTCTCCTCATAATCCATACGAGACATGGATGTGAGGGCAGTGAAATGTTGTCTGATTGTCCTGAAAAGTGCTGTCCCGAAATTTAAATAGTAACTCTATCCGTGATTCACAACGCCTCTCTTCTAACATCTGCCGGTGGAGTTTGTTTAGCATCTACGCAATGCGCCCTCGCTATTTAAACGATCCGGTGACGAAACGTGCCGCTCTTCGTTGGATCTTCGCTATCTCCTCTATCATTCCTACCTGATAGGGATCCCAGATAGATGAACAATACTCAGGAATCTGGAGAAGAAGTGGCTTATGAGTCACTTCTTTCGGGGATCCGTTATATTTCATTAAGATTCTTCGGGTGAAACGGAGTCTGGTGTCTGCTTTTTTTCCCCATGTCTTTTTTTATATGGTCATTCCACTTAACGTCCCTCTGGATAGTTACGACTAGTTATTTTACGGCAGATGCTGTCTCGTGCTGTTGGTCATCAATAGTGTAGTTGTACAGCAGTGGATTCTTTTCCTATGTATGCGCAACATGTTACATTCATTTATGTTCAACTGCCAGAGCCTGCACCAATCATCAGTTCTCTGCAGGTCGCTGTGCAAATTCTTACCGTCCTCTGGCGTTGCTGTCTGTCTGCAGTTGCTGTCACTTTAGCATCTCCACTGGTCATGGGGAATTAAACATGCCCAGCAGCTTGGACTTCCTCTCGGCTTTCTCGCCAGAAAGAGATCATCTTCTGTAAGTTGCGTATTGGGCACTATATTTTTAGCCATCGCAAATTAAGTGGGGATCCCACTACTGTGCTGATTGCCCTAAACCTTTGACGGTTCAACATTTCCTGATAGAATGCCCTTTTTTTTTTTTTTTTTTTTTTTAATCTGCCAGCATTCTCATTTATATTTGCCGTCTGAGCTATCGGCCGTTTTAGCGAACGACTTATGGGTTGGCAACCGCGTTTTGTTTTTCTGTCGTAGATATATGGAGGAGAAAATTTGATCTTCAGTTCAGAAATTTAGTTCAGGACCTCCTTTGTCTCTAGGGCGTATTTTATGGACCTTTCTCGAAGTCCATGTTTTTAGCTGTCTTTCCTTCCGTTGATTGGGCTTAACGTTTAGTCGTTTTTAACTCCTTTTTCGTCCTCGTGTTTTACAGTTCTGACACGGGCGCATATAATCCTAGGTGTTTTTCTTCCCTAAAACAAAACAAGCGGAAACTGTGCTCACAAACACCACTACCGCCAGGTCCATCATCATCGTGGTACTAACTGGTGATAGCAACTCGTTCGACAATGCAGCTGTACCCTGGACTGTCGCATTCCCTATCATTGACCTACACTGCATTGGACCTGGCTCCGACATTATTCTGTATGTAGCAACAGTTATACCCCTGCCCACCCTGTAACAGATTACCAAATACGCCCTGCAACTGCATTTAAATATTATGGTTGCTATCACTTCTGGGACAGAATTTCACAAAGGTTCATTGATAACTCGAATGTGGACTGCTAATACCCTGCAACTTCCCATAATGCTTGTGAAGCCATTGTGGAAAGGATGCTCTCTTAAATGGTAACTACATGTGGTATACTTGCATGAAGTGTAACACAGTTCTGAACTCTGCTCGAGCACCCTACAAAGGACAGTACTGATGCTGAAGAAAAGACCATCAACCAAATTTGGATGGAGAAATGGCTGTCAAATAGCAGGCGGGTTTGGAAGTGTATCAAGAGTCATACTCAATCACTGTTTTCAGCGTTCAGGAAGGGGGTTAGGTAATGCATTCAGCCATGTACACCTCGGTACATGCTTATATATCTCTGATCTACTTAATGGAGGTGAGGTCCAGTTTCATCCTCCTTCTGAAAGATATTGCCAGTAAAAGAAAAAGGACACATTAATGTCCAGACTCAAGATGAGAGGGATGAATATTACTTTCCAAGGTCACTTTTGGCTGGCAATAGAAATTACCCAACAAATGCAGTCCTTTGTAATAATTAAAATATGTCCAATGGCCATGGCCATTATAATTTCTAAGCCATTTCCTTCTTAATAAAACTCCAGGACATTTCAAATGCACACTGGACTCGCATTTACGACGACGATGCCGGGATGGTTCCTTTGAAAGGTCATGGCCGACTACCTTCCCTACTCCGATGACCTCGCTGTCTAGTCTCCTCCCCCAAACAAACCAACCCCAACATTTCAAAATTCGTGAGGGAGTACACTTAACATTCGGTTTATATTTACAGACTTGGAGTTAATAGAAAGCCAGAAGATGACCATGAACACACATTGCAAAAAAAAGTAGTAAAGCATAAAGTAGTTGGACCACTCTACTTTTCAAAATTTGCTCCCTTGGCACCCCAAACATGTAGATTTCTTGCAACTATTAAATATTGAGAAGCAACACTGCTTGTGAATCAAAAGAATGTCGCTCCTGATTTATCAAAACATTTTGGTACAAGACATTTGTCACAGATGCCTCAAATCTTTCACAAAGAGATATTATCTAGGAGGACACCTCATAGTTTGCTCGAGCCAGGAACAGCCTTATGTGGAACTGCCTGACGTCCTTAAAGGTCAAGAACACCCACTACCAGATCCAATGTTCCTTCATTGGGCGTATACAGACTTAGTGCCTCCTAGCTCCTGTGACACGTTTGTGATTATGACCCCACTGCCACCCATACAGTCGTCACAGAACATTTACCACCATACTCAGCAGAATATGAACTTCTATACTCGTATGACTCGTATCACCAGTTTGATTCACATGTCGGGAATAATCCTGTGAGACGGTGGTTGGCTTAGCTCGAGAACCTGGTATGGAAGTTGATGGGATTTATCGCAACAACATTTTCGTGACTAACTCGTAGAACAATGATGCCCTGTATGAGCAGGCAGTCGATCGTCGTGTTGGTGGGCTGCCATTGCATAGAGAAGACGAAAGTCCTTGTAGAGACCATAGTGATATATGGGGGAGGTTCCACAGTGCATCTCACAACTAATGCAACTTAGAGCCAACTATCAAGCTCGTCTCCATCCTCTTTCACAATTTGAGTAGGCGTGATGCCCACTTACTCGTTCAACACTTGGTTGATTCTGGGTTGAAAGGTGATAGGGTTACTCATTCCTGCTACCATTGGAAAGAACATTTCATCTTCCAAGAGAACCACATCAAATATATTGCTTTAATTCGTGGAACCGCTTTGCCTCGTGAACGTCTCTCTTCAGAGTCTTCGCCTCAGGAAGACATGCATATCACTAGACCACATATTCCAATGATGCAAGGTTTCAGTTTGTGATAAAGAAGGGGGTCTGTCCACATGAAATCCTGGATTTGTTGGAGACACTCTATGAAACCGCATTGCCTGACATAACCACACTGTCCGGTATACTAATGGGCACTGCAGTGATGGAAGTGGAGGATGAGCAAGATGGGAATCTTCGTCTGGAGTTTAGCGTCCATTGTTTAGGAGAATACGAGGTGCGGCTAGAAAAAAACCGGACTGATGCTGGAAAAAACATTTATTTACAATTATTTACAATTTCATGTTATCTCCTTCAATGTACTCTCCTCCTCGATCTCTACACCGCTCCATACGAATTTTCCACTGTTCATAGCAATGCTGCAGATCATTTTCGGTAAGTCCATACATTACTTCCGTCGCTTTTTCTTTTACTGCTTCAACAGTCTCAAATCTAGTTCCTTTCAAAGCTGACTTGACTTTAGGGAAAAGAAAAAAGTCACAGGGGGCCAAATCAGGTGAGTAGGGTGGATGATCTAAGATGGGAATGTTGTGTTTTGCCAAAAACATCTTCACTGACAACGCACTGTGAGCTGGGGCATTGTCTTGGTGAAGGATCCATGACTCTTTTCTCCACAAATCGTTCCGTTTTCTCCGTACTCGCTGACGTAGGGTAGCCAGGACGCTAATGTAGTAATGCTGATTCACTGTTTGTCCCTCTGGTACCCAATGAATGTGCACAATCCCTTTGATGTCAAAAAAAAACAATCATCATTGCCTTGAATTTCGATTTTGACATTCGTGCTTTTTTTTGTCGTGGAGAACCAGGAGTTTTCCAACGCATCGATTGGCGTTTAGTTTCGGGATCGTAAGTAAAAAACCACGATTCATCGCAAGTAATAACATTTTGTAGGAAGGTGGGATCACTTTCAATGTTTTCCAGGATGTCAGAACAGATCATTCTTCGGCGTTCCTTCTGTTCAATTGCGAGACACTTTGGAACCATTTTTGAACACACTTTGTTCATGTTGAAACTTCCATGAAGAATCTGCCTAACACTTTCCTTGTCAACTCCTGTTAACTCAGACACTGCTCTGATTGTTAAACGGCGATCTTGTCGAACAAGTTTACCGATTTTTTCAATGTTTGCATCAGTTTTTGCTGACAATGGTCTGCCAGTGCGAGTGTCATCACTGGTGTCTTCGCGGCCATCTTTAAATCGTTTAAACCACTCAAACACTTGTGTTCGCGATAAACAATCATCGCCGTACACTTGGTGTAACATTACAAAGGTTTCACTTGCAGATTTTCCTAGTTTGAAACAAAATTTGATGTTAACACGCTGGTCTTTCTGTACACTCAACATTTTCCGACGCACAGACAAAACGTCAACTACTTAAAACAGACGCCACGGGCAGACTGAGTGCAGGAGGCAGATGAAACTCGAGCAGTAGGCGGAGCGAGAGTCACGTGACAGGCCACGCGACTTTCAGCCTTATTGCATTCGTTTTATTGTTTCACCAGTACTAGTTCGGTTTTTTCTAGCCACACCTCGTATGCTAGATTATAGACTGATAGCAATGTAAGCTTCCTCACGTACATTTTAGAGTAGTTCTGCTTTCTATTTCGTCATGCCAGGTCTTTCGTGGGATTCGGTACACGCAATATGTCAGCATTGAACGGAATTTGTCAGCATTGAACAGTTGACTGGTGTTGACATCTTGCTCTTCTATGAACGCAGAATTCATGGGAAACTTTCCCAGTGACTGCACAGTACGCCAAGATGAGTAACCCATGGATGAGTGACGAGTAGTACAGGCGATCTAATGATTTATCTAAAATCATTTACCTAGATGTAAACCACCTCTGTGGGTTCGCCGCACAACAGAGCCAGCCATTTCCAGGGTCCTGATGAATGTGTGAAGGAGAAACTGCCAGACTAAAGGATAAGATCCGTGAACCAGGTGGGGATGCTGGTGAAAGAAAGATCTTGGCCTTAGAACTGGCGTATCTCGCCCATTTGCATGATGAAGTCAGGTGCCAATATATTAACTTTGGGATGGAGCCCTTTCGTGGGAGTGGGCTCTCTGGACACGGCCGGGGAACAAAGAGCATTATACGAGGAGCATTCAAGTTCTAAGACCTCCGATTTTTTTCCGATGAAACTGGCGTTACTTCTCGACGTAGTCGCCCTGCAGACGTACACATTTTTCACAATGCTGACTCCATGATTCCATGGCATCGGCGAAGGCTTCTTTAGGAGTCTGTTTTGACCACTGGAAAATCTCTGAGGCAATAGCAGCACGGCTGATGAATGTGCGGCCATGGAGTGTCTTTCATTGTTGGAAAAAGCCAAAAGTCACTAGGAGCCAGGTCAGATGAGTAGGGAGCATGAGGAATCACTTCAAAGTTGTTATCACGAAGAAACTGTTGCGTAACGTTAGCTCGATGTGCGGGTGCGTTGTCTTGGTGAAACAGCACACGTGCAGCCCTTCCCGGACGTTTTTGTTGCAGTGCAGGAAGGAATTTGTTCTTCAAAACATTTTCGTAGGATGCACCTGTTACCGTAGTGCCCTTTGGAACGCAATGGGTAAGGATTACGCCCTCGCTGTCCCAGAACATGGACACCATCATTTTTTCAGCACTGGCGGTTACCCGAAATTTTTTTGGTGGCCGTGAATCTGTGTGCTTCCATTGAGCTGACTGGCGCTTTGTTTCTGGATTGAAAAATGCCATCCACGTCTCATCCATTGTCACAACCGACGAAAAGAAAGTCCAATTCATGCTGTCGTTGCGCGTCAACATTGCTTGGCAACATGCCACACGGGCAGCCATGTGGTCGTCCATCAGCATTCGTGGCACACACCTGGATGACACTTTTCGCATTTTCAGGTCATCATGCAGGATTGTGTGCACAGAACCCACAGAAATGCCAACTCTGGAGGCGATCTGTTCAACAGTCATTCGGCGATCCCCCAAAACAATTCTCTCCACTTTCTTGATCATGTCGTCAGACCGGCTTGTTCGAGCCCGAGGTTGTTTCGGTTTGTTGTCACATGATGTTCTGCCTTCATTAAACTGTCGCACCCACGAACGCACTTTCGACACGTCCATAACTCCATCACCGCATGTCTCCTTCAACTGTCGATGAATTTCAGTTGGTTTCACACCACCAAATTCTGAAAACGAATGATTGCACGCTGTTACAGTAAGGAAAAGTCACCATTTTAAGTATTTAAAACAGTTCTCATTCTCGCCGCTGACGATAAAATTCTATCTGCCGTATGGTGCTGCCATCTCTGGGACGTATTGACAATGAACGCTGCATCATTTTAAAACAATGCGCATGTTTCTATCTCTTTCCAGTCCGGAGAAAAAAAATCGGAG
The DNA here is from genome assembly GCF_023898315.1 of Schistocerca nitens. Lineage (NCBI taxonomy): Eukaryota > Metazoa > Arthropoda > Insecta > Orthoptera > Acrididae > Schistocerca > Schistocerca nitens. Next base: position 32,519,492 of record NC_064618.1, on the reverse strand, counting down.
GCCTTAGAACTTGAATGCACCTCGTATTCTGCCCTGTAGAAACATTAAGTAATGCCACAGATTTGGTATGGAATGTGAGAATCACGCGCAAAAACTACTCCGAGCAATGTTGTCATGGATTTCCATGTTAATGAAAGACTGTAGAGATGTCCTAGATTCCAATGCAGTCCATGAAGGCTGTCTAGATTGGTATGTGTGTTGTGGACCTCTCCAAACTCCACATGTACCGCTTTCAGTATGAGTTTGCGAAGCCAAACTTCGTCAATCCCAAGTTACGTTGTATGGATGTAGTCAGTTTAATCTACTGGGTTAAAGGCAGGGATCCATGTGAAACAATTAGATACTCCTGAAGAACTGAACACTTCTGGACACGCAGCTAATAATCCTTTTGAAATAATACCAGAAAACAAGTAGGTTATTGGCGTAATCAATGATGAAGTGAATGGATCACAGAATGTGGAGTTTGTTGGCACTCATATCAAAGATATGCGAGTACTGTGTAGATGCAGATGCTGCCCAGTGGCGGGCTAATAGTGTGCATAGTGTGGTCTCATATGTTATCTCGATAGAGAATTAGTGTGCCTGCTGTATGGCATTGGTGCGGCTCCATAAATAGTCAGTATATAGAGATTTGATGAGGGCTGCTGCATCATAACATACGGTTCATCTGTGCAGATTAACAAACGACACAATGTGATCAAAAGTATCCAGACATCTGGCTGAAAGTAACGTAAAAGTTCTTGGCGCCCTCGATTGGCAATGCTGGAATTTAATATGGTGTTGGCCCACACTTAGCCTTGATGAGAGCTTCTCCATTCAGGCGCTGGAAGGTTTCTTGGGAAATGGGAGCCCGTTATTCATGGAGTGCTGCACTGAGGAGAGGCATCGATGTCGATCGGTGAGGCCTGGCACGAAGTCGGCGTTCCAAAATATCCCAAAGGTTTCTATAGGATTCAGGTCAGGACTCTGTGCAGAACAGTCCATTACAGGGACGTTGTTGTCGTGTAACCACTGTGCCACAGGCCGTGGCTTAGGAACAAGTGCTAGATCATGTTGAAATACGCACTCACCATCCCCAAACTGCTCTTCAACAGTGGGAAGCAACAAGGTGCTTGAAACATCAATGTAGGCCTGTCCAGTGATAGTGGTACGCGAAACAAGGGGTGCACGCCCTCTCCATGAAATACACGACCACACCATAACAACACAGCCTCCGAATTTTACAGTTGGCATTAAACACGCTGGAAGATGACGTTCACTGGGCATTCGCCATACCCGCACCCTGCCATCGGATCGCCACATTGTGTACCGTGACTCATCACTCATCACATCGTTTTCCCACTGTTCAATCGTCCAATGTTTACTCTCTTTACACCAAGTGAGGTGTCGTTTGGCATTTACCGGCGTGATGTGTGGCTTATGAGCAGCTGCTCAACCATGAAATCCAAGTTTTCTCAACTCCCGTCTAACTGTCATAGTACTTGCATTGGATCCTGATGCAGTTTGGAATTCTGGTGTGATGGTCTGGATAGATGTCTGCCTGTTACACATTACGACCCACTTCAATTGTTGGTGGTGTCTGTCAGTCAGGCGAGGTCGGCCTGTGCGCTTTTGTGCTGTACGTGTCCCTTCCCATTTCTACTTTACTGTTACATCGTAAACAGTGGACCTAGGGATGTTTATGAGTCTGGAAATCTCGTGTACACACGTGGCACCCAATCGCCTGACCATGTTCGAAGTCCGTGAGTTCCGCGGAGCGCCCCATTCTGCTCTCTCACTATGTCTAATGATTACTGAGATAGGTGATATGGCGTACCTGGTAGTAGGTTGCAGCACAACGCACCTAATATGAAAAAATACGTTTCTGGGGTTGGCCGGATGCTTTTGATCACATAGTGTAGTAAATAGACGCATTGTGTGTACATCAAATACATGCCATTGTAAATAAAAATGAAAAATATTAATAAGCAAAATACAGTAAAAATGTATTACAAAAACAAAATTGTTTATAATCTGTTGGTTAGTTTGTTGTAGGGACGATAATAGTTACATCCAAACCCTGCCGCTAGATAATTATTAGTTGCAGCAAACATGAGTTTCTTCCCAGTAATGCTCAGACTTCGAATGGAAAAGCCTACACAGTCGACTTAGTTATTAAGGGTTATAATAAGGGGGAGGGGGGGGGGGACGAAGGTGAGCTCGGATCTTATTGGTCCACCTTGGTTTCCTACTATTTTATTGTGCTCCAATTGGCTGAGAGACGTGGAGTGGTTACATGCGAGTTTTAAGAATATATCAAATAACCTTCATCGAGTTACGTCATGATCTTGAATATAACTCGTACAATTGCCTATGGAGTGCGGTTAGTTCCCCTGGATGACCTTGATAAAACCCCAGTGGTTTCCTGTGAGAAGGGGAGTTATCTTGAATATAAATTGGCGAAGTGGGTAATCTGACGCTGGATGTTCAATAAGTGGTAAGATTATCTTCCCTGAAACATGCATTGCTATACTGTTGCCCTTTAAATCGCGTCCCCTTAGATCCTGTTCTCTGTAGATGCCTGTCCCTTTAAATCTAGAACATACGCTGCTATCCTGTCCCCAGACAAAGCTTATTTCACTCACATGTGACACTTTTTGGGGATAGAATTTTCAGTATCATTAGTGCATAACATTTTTGTAATTAAATGATGACTCAAGGAACCAGATTCCTGTGTACTGTAGCATAATTTTTACATGTCGGTAAATAGTTCATTAATTGTAACAAAAGTTCCACCTCATTTTGCCACTGAAGTTATATTTTATGGTGGTTTTCGTTTTGAAATGAGTTTTCCTCCGGTATTAAGATGAGCAATAAAAGGAAATGCATATTAACATTTTGAGGACTAAGCAGCTAGGGTTTAGTTCAAACGACGGATCCTGTGATATTTCAGTTTCTTGACTTTGTAAGAGGGCGCTTTGCCTGTGAAATCCTGCAAAGAAACAGACTTAGAATTAGAATTTGTTATATATGCCTTAATATGAAAAAATTTCAGACATTTTAGAAATGAAGTCCTGTTTTATTAGCACCAGGGATATTCTTAGTGTTGTGGTTAATTATGTTTGTGACATTACTAGTAAATTACATTATTACGTTGTACAATGTGTGCTCATTCATTTCTTACAGTTCCCTACACAAAAACCGTCCAGAAGGCTAACGATGTTGCCCTTGGAGTTGGCAGAGGAGGTAAGTGTTTTTGTAGATTATTCAGTCACTCTCGGGGGGGGGGGGGGGGGAGGGGGGGGGATATTTAACAACTAAAATATGCAGCATTGATATTGCTCAATGAAACTAACTGAAAATGTAATTTTACATTGAAGATTGGTTACATTTACCTGATTGTGTAGAATTTCCAAAGGTTTTGGAAAATGAATCTCTATATCACAATCTTCAAAATAGTGCATGGCATCTTCTCTCGCATTTGTGGAACATCATTACTTCGTATTTAAGTTTTTAGTGAGTGTATTTCTTTTACATGGTTAATTTCTTGGAAAATGTACTTCTGTGTTTTCTTCATAATTGCTAGGATATCGTATCATATTGCTCAAAAGTGTAAGTTGTCTCACATTTTTTCACTTGACCTTCTTTGTCAATGAGTTACGTTGAAAAATGAAAAACATAGTGGTAGGACACACAGATGTTAAAGGTATTTTCGGTGTCTTTTATGTATGGTCTGTTATCTACAATACTTATAAATGCAAAAATACTTGAAAGTATTTATAGATTGCTAATAGTTTATCTTATTGTCGATGTACACACATAAAAAAAGTTCAGCATCACCGCAGTTCCCAGAACTCCTGGAAATAGACATTGACTGTGAATGTTGTATTACAGACAGTCTGACTGTTCAGGGATATCACTAAACCCACCCAAAGATGTAAAGAACTATGCATGAGCAACACCTGTTACACAGAGGGGGCCCGACAACCGATCAGTTCTAGTCATTCCACCAGGAAGGAGGTACATGTTGTCTGTAGGTCAACCATGTCCAGACAGTCAATACCGCGCTTTGGTCGCTTCCACATTGTTACTTTGTACCAGGAAGGGCTCTCAACAAGGGAAGTGTCCAGGCGTCTCAGAATGAACCAAAGCAATGTTGTTTGGGCATGGACGAGATGGGGGGGAGAGAGAGAGAGAGAGAGAGAGAGAGAGAGAGAGAGAGAGAGAGAGAGATCAGGCCGCCCAAGGGCAGAGGATGACCGCTACCTACGGATTATGGCTCGGAGGAACCCTGAGAGCAACGCCATGTTCAGTAATGCTTTTTGTGCAGCCACAGGACATCGTGTTAAGACTCAAACTGTGTCCAATAGGCTGCATGATGCGCAAATTCACTCCCAAAGTCCATGGCTAGGTCCATCTATGCAACCACGACACCATGCAGTGCGGTACAGATGGGCCCAACAACATGCAGAATGGACTGCTCAGGATTGGCATCACGTTCTCTTCACTCATAAGTGTCCCATATGCCTTAGAGACAATCGTTGGAGACCTGTTTGTAGGCAACCCGGTCAGGCTGAACGCCTTAGACTCACTGCCAAGGGAGTGCAGCAAGGTGGAGGCTCCCTGCTGTTTTGGGGTGGCGTTATGTGGGGCCGACGTACGCCGCTGGTGGTCATGGAAGGCACTGTAATGACTGTACAATACGTGAATGCCATCCTCCGACCGACAGTGCAACCATATCTGCAGCATATTGCCAAGGCGGACGACAATGCGCGCCCCCATCGTGCACGTCTTGTGAATGACTTCCTTCAGGATAACGACATCGATCGACTAGAGTGGCAGCATGTTTTCCAGAAATGAACCATATCTAACATGGCTGGGATGGATTCAAAAGGGCTGTTTATGGACGACGTGACCCACCAACCACTCTGCGGGATCTACGCCAAATCGCCATTGAGGAATGGGACAATCTGGACCAACAGTGCTGTGATGAAGTTGTGGATAGTATGACACGACGAATGCAGGCATGAATCAGTGCAAGAGGACGTGCTATTAGGTATTAGAGGGACCAGTGTGCACAGCAATCTGAACTACCACCTCTGAAGGTCTCGCTGTATGGTGGTACAACATGCTATGTGTAGTTTTCATGAGCAATAAAAAGGGGGAATGAAGTTTATGTTGATCTCTCTTCCAATTTTTTGTACATGTTCCGGAACTCTAGGAACCAAGGTGGTGCAAATCTATTTTGATGTGTGTACTTAGTTCTTGTTCATTAAACACGTTTTCCATATTTCGTCTCCCCCCCCCCCCCTCCCTGAGGCTTGGGGTTCTACCATAAGTTCATGCATGGCTTACACAGGACCCATAGTTATACCAGCCCTTTCTTCCTTACCGCTCTGCATTTATCCTCCTTTCCTCCCTGTCGTAACTCTGGCCCCTCTGGCCCCCCCTTAGTTTTCATACCTACAGTATGTTGACCTGGCCAGCCATCTGGTTTTCTGTGTTCCTTCCAGTTTTGTTGCCATTCCTTTTTCTTTTTGATCCTTCCTTGTTTAGTGTTTCTGGTCCCTCTTTGGAGTTTGACCTCCACTTATAAATTTTCTCTCTGTAGCGTGAGATAAACCATTTGGGGAATAACTCCCTCATAGTACCTATGGCGTCGATACCTCTCCCCCTTCCTTCCCTGGGGTAGCTCCACATGGCATTCTCTCCTTCAACTCTCCCATTGGGCGTCTTCCACCATCTGCCATTTCGTATTGGCCATACTAGGTTGACCAGTAGTTTTTTACCCAGCAGTGAGCCCAACTCCCAATCCTCCTCACCTTGTAGTTGCGCGACCCCCCCCCCCCGCCCCCGTGATCCAGATTTTGCTGGATTGCCCCTGCGTTTCGGCCCTTACTACATATCCCCTCCAACCTTCCTTGTCCTGCGTGTTAGCAGATGATCCTCATATGGTAACATCTGTCCTCGGTTTTCTTCGCGAAAATGGTCTCCCTTCCGGTGTTCAAATCATCAAATATTCGTCTGGAACTGGAGGCCATTAGTTAGCGTTCACATTGCTTATGGAGCCGTTGGCCTTGTCTCCACAGTGGCCGGGTTCTTCTCCCCTTTTTCCCCTGCATTTTGCCTGGTTTCTCTGCCATTTTGATTCCCCTTTTTTGATCTTCTCGTGGTGTTGCCCACATTGTCACGATCGTGGTATTGCGCATGCTACGGTATTCTGTATGGTGCTTCAGCGTATCCCATAAATACTTGTCTCTGAACGTACAATAGCAAAAAATGTACGCTAGACTTTTATACTGTCAAACCCTATCTTGGAACCTTTCTCCTAGATAAGTCAGTACTTATCATTAAGTTCCTTCTTTTGAAGAATTTACGTAACAACATTATAACAGAACTCGCTCTGTCCATTCTTCATTCAATTTTGATTCTGTTGCTTACTTTTCTAAAATCTTGTCTTGGCTGCAAACAAACACCTACACTAGTCACACACGTCAGTAAATATTGTATTTATATTACATGTGCCCAGTACTTTGCAACCTCCAAGGCGCTTGGAGTGGCTTGCAGGAGGTCAATCTTCGTGCAGGATGTAGGGCACAAAAGGCACTGGAGCATGTGGCTTGTGGTTTGTTCTTGTCCACAATCACAGGACGTATCTTCTGTTATGAAGCCCCATCTCTTCAGGTTGTCTCTGGATCGTCTGACTCCTGACTGTAATCTTTTTAACGATTTCCATACCAGTCAGCTCTTGTTGCGTCCAGGTGGTAGTTCTTCAGCTTCTGGCGTCTGCAGGTGAGGCGTCGACTTCTTCCATAACTCCAGCCTTGCCTTCTCTGGTGAAATGGTGAGCTTCTCGGATGTTCTCTGGAAGCTCTTTTCTCTGGGAGCTCTTTCTCGTTCTCAGCCGTTGCTGTGGTGGATTATGTCCGTGCAGTGGATGGGCACTGTCCTGTTCCACTTTCAGTCTCTCCTTGTTGGCAACCACTGTTCTGTGTACCCATGGTGGCGCTATTCCAGCCAGGCAGTAGAGCATATCAGTTTAGGTAGGTCTTAAGCAACCTGTGATCAACCTGCAGGTTTCGTTGAGAGCAATGTCTACTTGTCTGTCATGAGATGACCTGTACCAGACTGGAGAAGCATATTCAGCAGTAGAACAGCACAGTGCCATTGCAGAACAGCGAATAGTTTGTGGATGTGATTCCCACTGTGTCCCCGCTAGTTTGCGAATTAGGTTGTTTCGAGCGGAGATTTTAATTTGTGTTCTTGCAGTGAGTTTTGAATGTCAGAGATCTATCGAGAGTGACTCCCAAGTATTTAGGTACGTGATGATGATGATGATGATGATGATGATGATGATGATGATGATGATGATGATGATGATGATGTAGTTGGATGCCTGACCATGCAATATGTAGCTCACGATTAGCTTCCCTGTTCCTTAAATGAAAAGCACACACTTGTGTCTTCGAAGGGTTTGGTCTGAGTTGGTTCCGATTGTAATAGTTTCACAATGTTCTAAGTGCTGTTGTCAGGTTTCTTTCCACTCTTTCAAAGCATGAGCTCTGTGTAGCAAGGACTAGGTCATCTGCATATAAGAATCTCTTTGTGCCTGGGGTCAATGGCTGGTCGTTGGTATAAATGTTGAAGAGAAGTAGAGCCAAGACGCTTCCCTGAGGTAGACCATTTTTCTGCGGTCTCCAGCGACTGTGTTGTCCTTGAAATTCAACAAAAAAAACCTACGGTTTTGGAGGAGGGTGCTGAGTAGTCTAACGAGGTGGGCGTTCTTGATCATACTGTATAATTTTGCATGGAGTAACCGATGATGGACAGTATCATACGCTGCTGTGAGATCCACGAAGACCACTTCAGTTACTTGACGGCTTTCAAAGCCATTCGCTATAAGAAATTCTTGAGTTGCTCCATACGGAAGTCATCTAGACAGGATGCTTTACCAGTTTTGCTCTCCTTAATAGCCTTGTTTAATTCAGATATCTCGAATGGGAGAGCCAGATTCCTCGTCTGTTCTTGGGCCTCTTGCTGTACTTTCGGAACTTTGATTCTATGGCTTCCTTTCCCATTCATGAGCAGTTGGTTTGCTATCTGATCTGCAGTAATGCTGCAGTGTGATGTGGATCTGGTTGGATCATTATTGCGGCGTCTCAATCTCCACGCTTTATGACTGTTTCTGATGAGATCAAGTTCTTCCGTCGTTTTAACCCAAGAATTCCTTTTGGATTCTTTCAGAGATGCAATAAGTTTATTCCCAGCCGATAGCGTTGTCTCGTCGAATGGATCTTCTTCGAATAGTATCTTAGTGCTCAATCTAAAGAGTATGAGTTCTGAAGTTAGACCAGGAATGTATGATGTTCGACAACCCCGAGGAATTGCAATTCTGGAGCACCTCTTTACAGCCCTCACAAAAGTGTCATATGAGTCAGGTGAAGGTTCAGTATTGGGAATTGCAGCGTCCAGCGTTTCTGTAAACTTCGGCCAGTTGGCTTTCCTGAAGTTTAACCTCCTTCTGAACGGAACTGTCTGTGGTCTAACTGCTGCGTAGATTTCGCACATGATCGGTCTGTGCTGTGTATCTGGAGTAGGATTGCAGACAGGTTTTATGCACTGTTGTGAGATGTTCTCGCTGCAAAATATCAGATCGGGGTTGTATCTGCTTTTCCATCTGCCACTGATGAAAGATGCAGGTTGCTTAGGGTCATGTATAAGGCTCAGATGGTTGCCTTCCGCCCATTATTGTAATACCATTCTCATCATCATGCTGTGCTGTGACAGTTGAAGTCACCAGTCACTATTTGCGTGTGTTGACTATAAAAGTTATCTGCTAGATTGATTTTGAGATCAACGTCCGGTGGTTTGTATACGGATGTGACTGTACAGCCTTTGGTTTCCAAAGTTTCGACTACTTCTCATAGTGCCTGAAAATGTGAAATATTTCCCACGTCTTCAACAGCAGCATTCCAATTCACACCCGACCTAAGCAGTACCGGCATCCTTCCCTATTTGAATACAACTCCCTACTCCTTGCTACACATCACGTATCAGTAGAACATACATAGATGTGAGACCTGTCCCGTGTGTCCTACCACTGTCACCTAATTTTGTCTCATCGTGGGTATCTCCTACAGTGTCAGAGGCAGGGCCACCTGTGAACGTGGCCACACAGTCTACTCACTCGGCTCCAACCATTGTGCCGCACCCCCCAAGTGGGGCTCGCCACTTTTTGGCGGGTTCGTGCTCGGCTACCGTGGGGCCCCAGCCTTTGCAGCATTTTCTCCCTTCTGTGCTGCATGTATGTCCTCTCGCTATTCATTTTCCCCTCCCTAAGGGGACATGTCTGGGGTATTACTGGGAATCTTCGGCATTATCTGTGGCTGATATAAGAAGTCTCACCCAGGTTTTTCGTTCCCTTTTCCTTTCTTTGTTTACCTTCTCCTCTCGTTCCTCCGCTTGGGTATTCGAGGGTCCTCGTTTTCTTCTTCCTCCCTGTGCACTCCCGAAGGCTGGCTCACGCGTCTGATATGTAACAGGTGAGTGGGTAACGCGTAATTTTCAGCCCCGTGTCGGCAGGTAGAGTTGGCACGTACCCCATGGTACAGGCCAGGCCCAGAGAGGGATGATTGCCTGAGCTGCAACCTTCCCAAATTGCCGATTGATTCCTCCGTCAGGTGTTGGGGAGGTGCGAACAGTCACCTAGGGCAGGTGCCCCCATTTGTGAAGGAGCGTGCCACTGGAGATGCTGGCAATCTTGGGGGATTTTCTCGCCGTGAACAAATCATCTTCACAGTCGACGTCTATGAAACGTAAACGATATGAGGCTAACGATTCAAAATCCCTTCCAGCTGCACCACGGTTCCTCATGGTCTCTTATACTGAAGACAGTCAGTCCTTCGCCGTGGTAAATCCGTTTATTGTTCAGAAAGGTGTTGATGCAATTTTGAGCCCTGCTGCTTCTGATTCTCAATCGCAACAACCGCTTACCACCTCACTTCTCCACAGCAACCCTGTTTGTGTCGAGGCCCTTGGACCTCTGAATTCTTCCCGTGGCTTTAATTACACTAGGCTGCTTGACTGTTTAACTGAGGCTGAAATCCAATCTTATCTCTCTGATCAGTGTGTCATTTCCATCCATCGGGTTATAAAAATGGTAGACTCCTCTCTAATGCCCACCTGCACTATTTTTATCACTTTCGATATAGTGGTGCTTCTGTCCAAGATCAAAGCAGGCTATGAAATTATAACAGTCAGACCGTACATTTCGAACCTGATGTGCTGCTACCAGTGTCTTCGTTTTAACCACACTAGAACGTAATGTCGACACCCAGCCAAGTGTGTAATCTGTTGTAGGGATGTGCATGAGGGCAATCGTCTGCCTCCTTCTCTCCGCTGTATCAAGTGCAATGGCGGCCGTGCCGCCGCCTCTCTGTATTTTCCTGTGTTCCTTGATGCGTGGGCTGCCCAAGAGATCTGTGTAAGGGAAAAAGTACCTTACCCAGTCACTCGCAAGTTATTGGTTAGTCGCAAATACTGTGTTCTCCCGTCTGGTACCTACAGTTCTGTTCTTAGTACGTCTAGATTCATGAAGGACATGCCCACACAGACATGCGACCTCAAATTCAGCTCTGAGGTTGTGAAATAGCCCAGCGTCACGGTAGCATCGCCATGCCCCCGTCCAGATGTGCAACAAGACATCAAACTTTCAGCTCAAGGGGCGAAGCCACCAGTTACACAACTGGTAGGCCAGAAAGGGCAGGAGTAGTACTCCCATGGAGACTTCCAACATCCCTCCAGCCAAACAACACCCAACTGTCCCTTTGCTAACCAGAAAGGCTTGAAGCAGTCCACCAAAGGCAAACGATCTTCCACTCCGCCAACTCTGCGATCCTCTTCGACAATATTGCTATGTGACACCTTAGCCTGGCTGGCCTGAGTGTTGCCTGTGCACACCACCAACCGTTTTTCGGCGTTGGACTCCATAGACCGACAGCACAAGCAAGCCAATGCTTCTGTGCACCCCATGGAGCAGGATCCTCCTGCATTTGCGCCCTGAAGCAGTGCCTCTTCGCAGGCTGACACTCGGCAGCCACCGAGGTGACACTCCATCTCGTCCACATCGTGACTCTCCTCCACTCGAACGTTCGTGGCCTTCGGTCCCATAAAGAGTATTTACGGCAGATTTTAGCATCGCAGCATCCCCTTGTATGCTGCCTTCAGCAAACGAAATCCCACTCTCTCGACCACAAGAAGCTTTGACATTTCTTCCTGGGTCGTTTCACCTTCCCCCTGGGGTTGGCATTCCATCTCATTGGGGTGTCATGCTGCTCATAGGGGATGACATTCATAGTCTACCCATCTTCAAGCTGTTGTAATTCCCCTTTATCTTCCTCACCAGCCTTTTCCCTCTGCAACGTTTATATCCCTTAGTCATTTGATGTCACCAGGGCAGACTTCCTTCAGCTTATTGGGCAGCTACCTCCTGCATTTCTGCTACTCGGCGACTTCAATGAACACCATCCCCTTTGTGGTTCTCCCAGAACCTGTCGGAGAGGTTCCCTCTTGACTGACCTTCTTAACCAACTCTACCTCTTCTGCCTTAACAGTGGAGCACCCACATTCCTTTCTGACTCCTCCCACACATATTCTCATATGGACCTATACTTCTGCACTTTCCAGCTCTCCCATCATCTTGTGTGGTCCACTCTTTGTAACACCTACTTGAGCGTCCATTTCCCATGTGCTATCAGTCTTCTGACTCCTACCTGACCTGTGTGCACACCGAAATGGCATCTTACTAAGCCTGACTGGCGGCTTTACTCCTGGTCACCTCCAAAGAACAGTATTTCCCCAGCTGTTGATGTTTGTTACAGAAATGACAATTAAAACCTAACTCATTCAATTAACTGAATCTATTCAAAAATTCCACCTTTTTTAACAATTTCTTCTACCAGAAAGGTCAGGCCAAATTATTTTTTAAATAATGAAGTTAACAGAAATAATTATAGAAACAATACTTTTGGCAAACCTGGTAATTGCTTGGGAAACAATTAAGGGCTGGCTTTGCTAATATGTTAATCAAATGATGACTGAGACACATCAGTATACCAGGAATGAGTTCACTGACCAACTTACTGAGGAAATGGGTAAGAGTGAATTAATAGATGTCAGAATAGTTGGTACTGACTTAAGAAACAAGGAATCTTGTAATTCTGAAGGCTTGGGATAGGGATTGCTAAACTTCTACTGCCCTTAATAGTTTGAGAATGGATGCAAAAATCACTACCAACCTTTGTGGAAAATATGTTATCACTTTATGCAGATTGGAATGTCCACACTGGGTTCGCTCTTGATTTTATGTTACAGTGAGAGAACACTCCTCACACGGGCTCATACATTGACAAGTTACTCTATTGTGTCTGACCCGAGGAGAGACACCACAATAGGTCCTTGTGGGTTCTCTGTCTGTGGAACTTCCCTACACAGCAGACACTCACAAACAGTATCCCAGTTTCATAAAAAATTAACTTTTGTTTAAGGAAAAATAAATCAAGAGAGCATGTTAAATAACAGGATATTTGTATCTACCTGATATTAGTCAATTAATGAATTACAGTAATTTTATTGTGCATGTTGTTACCTGAAGCAAATCTGAACAAGTCTCATGTAGGGATTTTGTACTGTTTGATGTTCAGTGGTAGATTTGACCACTGTTTTCTTCCAAGATTTCAATTCCAGCTGTCCTCAGGCAGAGTGTCAGTCAACCTGTTGCCAACTCTCTATGGACCATGATTTCTCAGTCAGCATGTGAGCCCCATAGCCTTTGATTTGGGCACCACCTGAAACAGTATCCTCAACAACAGAGTTCTTCAAATAATCATTATTTCTTCTGTTGTAAGAAGAAAGTAACCCTGGCAAAGTTTTCCAGTTTTGTGGTAATTCTTCCTGTCTACTCTTCATTAATATAGAATGCCAAAGGAAAATGTTGCACCTCAGAAGAATGTTGTTATTGCCAAGTTACTACTGTTTGTAATATTCCACAGATGCTGCCAATGCTCAGTTGTTTTAAATTGCATTTTCACTGTATTTACTTTTACTTCCATCAATGAAATCTGTGTATACACACTCAGCAATACTTCCATGAATGGTACTATCTACTAAAAGAAGTCCTTTGGTCAATATTTATCACATTAGAAACTTTTATCTCAGATGGACATTCTTTTACACTTGAAAATTCTGGAAAATTACTTTTTAACAAATTAACCATGTACTTGTAACTTAGTTTTCACTCAACTGCAGTTATCATTGTCCAGTCCCCAAAACTGTTTCAGCTTAACTTCAGTTATTCTTTCATATTAAATGTTTTTTGAACACCAAAATTCTGATACTAATACTGCTGATTTTGAGGTGACAGGGAAATGTACAGTAAGAGAGAAAAAATGCAACAGTAATGGCAGGCTGCCCAGTTATGTTCAGAGATTTCTTTTAAATCACTGATTTTGTTTGTTGTGACCCATGAAGCAGTGTGTAAAACAGTCAAGAAGGCCAGTGGAGAAATGGCAGGTAAGCAGCTGTTAGTATATCACTTGGCAATGAATTGACATTGCTTATTTCCCTTATGATGGTTGTAGAGGTATTACAGGCAAAGTTTAAACAGATTGATAGTTGTGCTCTGGAGAAATAGGTGCCTGTTAAGTGAATTAAGGTTGGGAAAGACCTACTGGGCTTTAATAACGAAATCAGGAAAATACTGGAGCAAAGATTAGTCGAAAGATTCATGCGTCTATGAAAAGATGTGTGTGTGAAGTGTGCAACTACTACCACAGTCACATTGTAGCAAAAAAGATGACAGGGGATCTAAGAAAATACTGGTTCTATGTATAATCAGTGTCTAGGGTTAAAGCTTCTTTGCAGTCATTCATTGACCAGTTCGGTGTGGCAGTTTAAGATAGCAAAATAAGAGGTGAAATTTTGAATTTTGTGTTGAAGAAAGCATTCATGCAGGAGAATTGTACAAACACACCATTGCTTGATCATCACACAATGTCCCATATGGATAACATAGTAGTAAGCATCCCAAGTGTAGAGAAACAACTGAAAGGGTTGAAAACAAAGAAGTCATCAGGTCGCGGTTGAATCCCAATGTGGTTTTACAAAGAGTATATTATGAAATTGGCACTTTGCTTAGCTTAGCTTTGATTTGTCGTGAATTTTTCGCTTAGTTCAAAGTGACTGGCAAACAGCACAGGTGACTCTTGTATATATACAGGGTGAAAGAATGGATCCACGAAATTACAGACCAATATCCTTATCAGTTTGATACAGAATTCATGAACACATTCTCAATTCAAATATCATGAACTTTCTTGAGACTGAGAAGCTTATGTCCACAAATCAGCATGATATTTAGAAAGCATTGCTCATTTTAAATGTCACAGTATATTGTGTGAGAAAAGGGAACATGAACTATGGATGATGAAGGCCAGCAAACAGTTGACAAATTAAATTGTTCTTCTTAAAAATTCATGCATTTAATTTCAACTCTCATTATTTACAGATGTAGCTCATGGAAGATACTTAATATAACAACGAAAACAATTCATTTGTAAAGTTTGACACAAAAATACTTTGTGTGTTAACAGTGGAAACATTTTGACTCTGTAATTCAGTGTTGTAACATTATGACTGATCTTGATATCCACTCAAAATTCACATTGTGGCACTGCGCTACTGACAGTGCCAGTATCATCAAACTCTTTTTATCTTCAAAGAATTAATATAATCTTCAATGATACTAAGCTCAAGTACCACTGATCCAGTCATAAGTGTTTCCTCCCTCACTGCACAAATTTATCTCTGATGATGCTAGAAAGTCAAAATGTGTAACATCACAACTGTTGGATGATGTTGTTGTTTGTTGTTGTGGTCTTCAGTCATGAGACTGGTTTGATGCAGCTCTCCACGCTACTCTGTCCTGTGCAAGCTGCTTCATCTCCTAGTACATACTCCAGCAGCTTACATCCTTCTGAATCTGCTTAGTGTATTCATCTCTTGGTCTCCCTCTACGATTTTTACCGTCCATGCTGCCCTCCAATACTAAATTTGTGATGCCTTGATGCCTCAGAACATGTCCTACCAACCAATCCCTTCTTCTAGTAAAGTTGTGCCACAAGCTCCTCTTCTCCCCAATTCTATTCAATACCTCCTCATTAGTTATGTGATCTACCCATCTAATCTTCAGCATTCTTCTGTAGCACCACATTTCGAAAGCTTCTATTCTCTTCTTGTCCAAACTATTTACCGTCCATGTTTCACTTCCATACATGGCTACACTCCACATAAATACTTTCACAAACGACTTCCTGACACTTAAATCTATACTCGATGTTAACAAATTTCTCTTTTTCAGAAACACTTTCCTTGCCATTGCCAGTCTACATTTTGTATCCTCTCTACTTCGACCATCATCAGTTATTTTGCTCCCCAAATAGCAAAACTCCTTTACTACTTTAAGTGTCTCATTTCCTAATCTAATTCTCTCAGCATCACCCGATTTAATTAGACTACATTCCATTATCCTCGATTTGCTTTTGTTGATGTTCCATTCCGTTCAACTGCTCTTCCAAGTCCTTTGCTGTCTCTGACAGAATTACAATTTCATCATCGAACCTCATAGTTTTTATTTCTTCTCCACAGATTTTAATACCTACTCTTTTTTTTAGTTTTCTTTAGTTTTCTTTACTGCTTGATCAATATATAGATTTAATAACATTGGGGAGAGGCTACAACCCTGTCTCACTCCCTTCCCAACCACTGCTTCCCTTACGTGCCTCTCAACTCTCATAACTGCCATGTGGTTTCTGTACAAATTGTAAATAGCCTTTTGCTCCCTGTACTTTACCCCTGCCACCTTTAGAATCTAATAACAGATATCTAATAACAATATTGTCACTAATAGAGAGGGGCTAAGTAATATTTTTAATGATTACTTCATACACATTGCAGAATCTGACTTCTGTACTACAGATAAAGTAAATGTTGGAAATCACACCGAGGCGAGGCCCACGAGAAAGAGGCCATGGCACGTACATCCCGAAGGTAGGCCGAGCTCGCTCAACTTGGCACACAAACTGCATTTATATACCTATTAACTAGTAACTAGATGTGTATGTATAAACAAGAATTGCATCTTCTACTGGAAGTAACTACTATGAAGTCTTACTGTTACTAGTCCTACAATGATAGTAAGTCCACAAGGTTATTGATAATTTGTTATGGCTGTAATGTGATATAATAAAATTAAAATCATGCCTAAATTATTATCTGTTGCATAAGGCTCTACATCTTGCATGAAATGGGGACTGTTAATCAGATGAGACTAAATGCTATAAACAAACCGTTTTGCTGTTTATGATGAGAATTGATCTTCAATTTCACTGTATGACGAGTAAATAAGTGAGACCTCATAATAGCAGATTCCAGTGGAAGATGCAATTCTCGTTTTTACATATACACCCAGTTGAGAGCTAACAGGTCTAAAAATACAGTTTGTCTGCTGAGTTCAGTGAGTGAGGGCACTCAGGCCTACATTAGTGATTTCTGTGCCACGGCCTGTCTTTCTCATGGGCCTCGACTGAGGTCAACTCAAAGTTAGTTCTCTTTGCTGATGATACAAGTATAGTAATCACACTTGAAAAACAAGAATTAACTGATGAAATTGTCAATAATGTCTTTCAGAAAATTACTAAGTGTTTCCTTGTAAACGGACTCTCACTGAATTTTGATAAGAAACAGTACATACAGTTCCGTACAGTAAATGGTATGATGCCATTAATAAATATAGACCTTAATCAGAAGCATATAGCTAAGGTAGACTATTCAAAAATTTTAGGTGTGTCCATTGATGAGAGATTAAATCGGAAGAAACACATTGATGATCTGCTGAAACGTTTGAGTTCAACTACTTGTGCAATAAGGGTCATTTCAAATTTTGGTGATAAACATCTTAGTAAATTAGCTTACTACACCTATTTTCACTTATTGTTTGCATATGGCATCATATTTTGGGGTAATTCATCACTGAGGAATAAAGTATTTATTGCACCAAAGCTTGTAATCAGAATAATAGCTGGAGTCCACCCAAGATCATCCTGCAGACATTTATTTAAGGATCTAGGGATATTCACAGTAGCTTCTCAGTATATATACTCTTATGAAATTTGTTATTAACAATCAAACACAATTCAAAAGTAATAGCAGTGTGCATAACTACAATACTAGGAGAAAGGATGATCTTCACTATTCAAGATTAAATCTAACTTTGGCACAGAAAGGGGTGAATTATACTGCCACTAAAGTCTTTGGTCACTTATCAAATAGTATCAAAAGTCTGACAGATAACCAACAAGTATTTAAGAAGAAATTAAAAGAATTTCTGAAACACAACTCCTTCTACTTCATAGAGGAATTTTTAGATATAAATTAAGAAAAAAGAAAAAAAAAACAAATAAAATTATAAAAAAATTAAAAAATATATAAGTTGTTATATTAACTTAATTATTTCATGTATTGGAAAATCATTACGAAATATTGTATTCATGATTCATGGAACTAGTATTAATCTAATCTAATCTAAACCTGATCAACTCCCTGAACTTTAATTCGAGCACACTTTGCAGCTCATCAGAGAATGTAAAAACATAAAATCTGCTGGCTGGGATGAAATTTCTCCATTTTTACTTACACAGTGCCAATATAATCTAGCATATCATTTGATGGCTCTAGTAAATAGCATCTTAAAAGGATGAGTGGTCTGTGATAGACTAAAATCACCCACCATTAAACCTCCCTACAGAAAAGGTGATAAACAGTTAGTAGAAAATTAGACCACTCACTTCAACTTCTGTTTTTAGTAAGTCAATCAACAAAATCATTCTGAAATGTGTTAGAGTAGTATAATATGCACAAACTCCTGAGAGATTTTCAGCAGGACTTTGCAAGTGGTCGCAGGACCATGGCAGCAGCACTACAATTTATGCTGAAATTTCTTGAGAAAATCAATGGAGGCATGCAAGGAGCTTGGGTTTTCTTAGATCTATCACAAACTTTTGATAGGGTTGATAAAGAGGTACTCTGGTCAAAACTGGCCAGAGATGGCATCAGTGGAAAACTTTGGCACCTTAATACGTCATATTAGAAAACAGAAGACAGTGTACCAAAATCCTACACAATAATGGAGAAACATTAAAAAGCTACACATCAAGGGCCAGGAATATTAAATTCTGTGATCATGAGGGATTGATAATTGATGCCCTCCTTTGTGTAAGATATGCCAGTGAGTTCCCAAATAAATTCAAAACTGGTATCTTCATTACAATGTATGCAGATGACGGTTCAGAATTTATTGGGGAAATTGTGTGTTTAATCTTGTCATGAAGGTAAAAAATTTTATAGATATGGCAAAGTCAGAGTTAGGAAATAAAATTATAAGTCAATTTACAAAAAAGAAGTATAATTTCCTTCAATGTTGGGTACTTGCAAAATTGTACCAATTGTCAAGATATAATGTGTTAGGGAATATCTGCAGTGAGTGTAAGTTTGTAGGTATATGTGTAGACAGAAAATGGTTATGGACACAAGAAGTTGGCAATGTGTGTTTGTTAGACTAATATCCAGCTTACATGTTTCAAGAAGAATAACTCCATATGTCAACACCCAACAATGAGGGTAGGCCTAATGCATTTCAGTTTAATGCAGCCCTTTCTTCCAAATGCTTCAGTATTATTGGTTGGGGCTTCAATACCTCATTTGGGTAGAGTTTTTAAGCTGCAGAAATGAGCTTTGAGAATATTAGGTAAGAAAGATGAAAGAACGTCTTTCAGGGAATTAATAGATTTTGAAATAATGACTGTCTGTTCTATGTATGTATTTGAAGCAATAGTACTGGCTGTAGAAGACAAGAAATATACATGTCATAAAAAAGAAATTCATGAACAAAACTCTGTACGAGTAGAATATTACCATGTGGCAGACAAAAACTGAAAAAGAATTGCAAATGCTCCATACACTAAAGGAGCAAAATATTTCAATGCCCAGCTGTTAACTACTCAAAAATTCTAAATGCATTGAAAATCATAGCTCACTGAGCAATGCTACTAGAGCCTACCATAGACACTAAAATTTAATATATTATTATGTAAAATAATTTAGTGTATACTTCAGTACCTTTTATAACATAGATTGTATACTGCTGTGTTTGTTGTACTACCAAATGCAATGCATGTGATCAGATGTTTCACACAAATAAATTACAAATTTTCCAGCAATGGAACATCAGCTGTATTAAAATGTACTACATTTTTTCCCAGGCATATCAGTTGTATCTTCAACATCCACTGGTGCATCATCAAAGTTTTCAGAACCGCATCTCTTATCTTGCTACTGTGTTGTCACTGAAATTATTTTCTACTGAGACATGATAATGAACTGATATACCTCATCTTACTTCATTTGAGAAAGTCAGAAGGATATTCGATGTCCCTTGCCCAACACTAACTCTGCCATCCATAAATGATACTTTTATCTTTAGTTTCACTTACTGTGATACACAACAGTTCCCACATTATATACATTATGAATCACTTTGTCCCAAGAGGATTTAAACTTCTCCAAAGTTACAGTTTTCATTGTGTTGACATTGTCTGTGGTATGTAATTCTTCACTGTGTCCACATAATATTTGACTTTGTATGAAGATTGAACTTCAGATGTTTCAGTATGGCGAATGATTTTGTGTTTGTTAGTAATTTCTCCAAATTGCACACAGAAACTCAATACCCTCAGATTTTTCAGCAGCACCACCTGGAGCCCCAACTGCACAGCTCTCCTACAATTTTGCAGAGCTTTGTTTTTATCCCACCTGATCTATGGATGTGTTGCTTGTGAGTCAATACCACATCAATACTGAGTTTGTTAGACCCTATCCACTTCAATGGTGTGCAGTTGGCAGCTGGTGCTTTCTGTGAAGAGTCCCACACACAAAATACTGCTGGAAGTTGGTATCCCACTATTGAGGGTCAAGTGCCAGCAACTCTTGGTGAAGAATTCAATCTAAATTTGCCACATGCCTAAACATCTATGTTAGTCAACTCTGTTTCACAACTACCTGTTCATACTCATTCTGAACCCTCCAAAAATGGTTAGACTAGTTTAGATACGATTGGAAACAGTATGCGCGGACCGGGCCCCACTTGTCTGTGTACATAATTCCTTCTCAGCATCTCCTGCGATATGCCTCCAGCCTTATGATTCAAGTGGATCTCTTTTGTGGCCATAAGGAAAATGCAGATCCACCACCCTCAGGTAACTAGTGTTCAGTTCCCCACAACTATCCTAATTTGACTAGCATGTACATGGACAGACTGAAAGTTAATGGCAGGTTTGGTTGTGCTTTTTCATATGCAGAATGTATTTTCTGCCTCACGCATACAGTGTACACACTGGAGAGTTGGTCATGGCCAGGCTCTGCAGTTTATTGAAAAAAATCACCACAAAGGACAACTGGTTTGTAGGGACTATGTGAACTGCTTACAAAGAACATATCACCCCGTGTACATTTCAGAAGTGAACATCCAAGGCTTAGTAGATGACCTACACAGCTACAGAGTACTAACATTCATCTGGACACAGGGCAATGTGGGTTTTCTGTGAAATGAACTGATAAATCGGCTAAAGAGGCAACCGCAAGAGGCAAGCTTGAATATGTGTACTGGAGAGAGAGAGAGAGACCTAAGATCTAAGCTGCAACATAACATTTTGAAAGCCTAGGATATGAATGGCTGGCTACAACAACCCTCAGCAAGCTGAGAATAACTGAAGGGACTGCTGTGGTAGGGGATATGTCACTCCTGGCCACTCAGAAAGGTGCAATTTTACTGTTGACTGCATAGTGACCTCTACACAGTTTCCCACAGGTTCCTTATTAATAGAGGACACCCCTTGATGCAGCTGTGCTGATCATCTTATGCCAACTCATATTTCTGTAGAATCTGCCCTGCTAGTTGATGTGAGATGAGCCATCAACTTGTCCACCACACTACCCCAAATACATGGGATGATGAGATAGTAGCTAAGCCAGCCATACATTTCCTGAAGGAAGGTGGATTTTACAGTACACACTTTACATATGATGTATATTGTAGACGCATTTCAAATTTTCATTATTTAATTATTTCCTTGTTGTGGGTGCCAGTGTACCCCCCTAGTTCTCTGGTTGCCTCAGTCCAGTTATGCCCTGCTCACCATAGTGATTTGCCTGGACAAAATGTGAAGAAGCCTTAAAATTGTACAGAGAAACTGCTCTAGCAGCTTCCGTATTACATGCTTGAATGTGCCAACAATAGAGAATTCATCCATTGATGGTAGCTCTGTTGAGCTTCACTCTTACACATTAAATTTAAGCCCTCAGTTTTGATGTCATGTTTCCCTTTCTATATTCTGCAAACCACTATGAGGTGCACGGCAGAGGGTACACCCCATTTTACCCATTATTAAGGTATCTTCCTGTTCCATCCATGTATGGAATGTGAGAAGAAAGATTGTGTGAATGCCTCTGAACATGTGATAATTGTCATCTTATCCTCACAATCCCTGTTTGAACAGTACATAGATGATAGTAGTATATTCCTAGAGTAACCATTTAAAGCTGGTTCTCGCAACTTTGTTAATAGTCTGTCTCAGGGTAGTTTGTCTGTCTTCAAAAGTTTGCCATTTCAGTTCCTTCAGTATCTCTGACACTCCCTCATGAATTAAACAAACCTGTGACCATTTGTGCTGCCATTCTCTGTATACTTTCAATATCCCCTGTTAGTCCCATCTGGTATAAGTCACACACACTTGAACAGTATTCTTGAATTGATTGCACGAGTGATTTGTAAGCAGTATGTTTTGTAGAGTGATTGCACGTCTCCAGTATTCTACCAATAAACTGAAGCCTACCACCTATTTCACCCTCTGATCATTCCATTTCATACCCCAACAAAGTGTTACATGCAGGTATTTGTATAAGTTGGCTGATTCTAGTTGTGAATCATTGATATTGTCATCCAAGAATACCATGTTTTCTCGTTTTGTAAAGTGCAAAATTGTACATTTGTGAACATTTAGAGCAAGTTGTCAATCTCTGCACCATGTTGAAAACTTGTCAGGATCTGACTGAATATTTCTGCAGCTTCTCTCAGATAGTGCTTCATTATAGATAACTGCATCTTATGGAAAAAGCCGGGTTTTACTATTACTGTTGCCTGTGAGGTCATTAATATACAGCAAGAACAGCCAGGGTCCCAACACACTACCCTGGGGCACATCCCAAGTTACTTCTACATCTGATGATGAGTCTCCACCCAAGGTAACATGCTGTGCCATTCCTACCAAAAAGTCCTCGATACAGTCACAAATTTCACTTTGTACCCCATATGATCATACTTTTGACAATAAGCATAGGTGAATCAAATGCTTCTTGAAAATCAAGAAACATGGCATCTAAATGATTGACTTGATCCAAAGCTTTCAGTACGGCATGTGAGCAAAGTGTGAGTTGGTTTACACATGATCAGTGTTTTCGAAAACCGAGCTGGTTGGCATCGAGGAGGTCTTTCTGTTCAAGGTACATTATCATGTTTGAGGTCAGAGTATGTTCTAAGAGTCTACATCAAATTAACATCAAGGATGTTGGATGGTAGTTCTGTGGGTCACGTCTACTACCCTTCTCATAGACAGGTGTGACCTGTGCCATTCTCCAATTAGTGGGCATGGTTTTTTGCTCGGGGCAGATATGGTAGTGTAGTGAGAATAGGGGCTAACTCAGCTGCAAATTCAGTATAGAATATGATGGGGATTCTGTGGTGTCACCACCAGACACCACACTTGCTAGGTGGTAGCCTTTAAATCGGCCGCGGTCCGTTAGTATACGTCGGACCCGTCTGTCGCCACTGTCAGTGATTGCAGACCAAGCGCCGCCACACGGCAGGTCTAGATACTTCTGAGCACTCGACCCAGCTGTACAGATGACTTTGCTAGCGATGCTATACTGACAAACTAGGCTCTCATTTGCCGAGACGATAGTTAGCGTAGCCTTCAGCTACGTCATTTGCTACGACCTAGCAAGGCGCCTTTACCAGTTTATATTGAGATTGTAATTAATGTATCAACAAGAGCGATTTTTCCAATTATGGATTGAAGTTAAGTATTCCCGCAACTACATTCTTTTCTTACTAGACTCAACTACTTTACCTTGTTCCAGACCTCACGCCAGTCTGCGTGAGCTTAAACGCGTGCATTTCGGCCTCCTCTAGCAACACGGTGTTGGCTCTTCTGCCAACACATCAGATTCCATCAGGCTTGAAGTACTGTTCATTTAATTCATCTTTTCAATGGTACAAGGACTAAATTGGGGCAATTCTCCTGGGTTTTGAAAATGGAGTTAAGCATTTCAGCTTTTGCTTTGCTACCATGAGTTTCAGATCCCGTCTCATTCTCTAGGGAATGGACCTGAACTTCAGTGCCACTTACAGCCTTTACATATGAGCAGAATTACTTTGGATTTTTTAAATGTCATTTGACAATATTATGCTATGGTGGTCATTGAAGGTAGTATGCATTGCTCTCTTGACAGCCAAACATGTTCATTCAGCATATCTCTGTCTATACTCCAGTGTTTTGTTTTACACCTATTCTGCAGCAGTCTGAAAGGAGGCAAAAAATCAAAACGAGAATTGGTACCTGGAATGTCAGAACTCTGCTACAAGCAGGAAAACTAGAAAACCTTAAGAGAGATGGAAAAGAATCATATGGACCTCGTAGGAGTTGCTGAGGTAAGATGGAATGGACATGGAGTGTTGCAGTCAGATGAATATGTATTCTACTACTCAGGAGGAGAAGTAAAAGGAATTAATGGAGTAGGAATGATTATGACAAAGGAATTGGCTAAATGTGTGGAATATGTAGACTATGCAAATGACTGTGTTATTGGTGTAAGGCTGAAAGGAGCACAAAAAGATTTACTGATTGTCCAGGTGAATATGCCAACTTGAGAACATGATGACCAAATTGTAGAGGAAACATACAATGTAATAGAGAGAATAATGGACGAAAATAAAAAAGGCTGCAAAATAGTATTGGGAGACTGTAACGCCATTGTGGGAGAAGGGAAAGAGGGAAACATAGTAGGCAGTCATGGTCTTGGAAAGAGAGATGACAGAGGTGAATGGTTAATTGACTTCTGCAGGGAAAGGCAGCTGATAGCGACAAACACATGGTTCAAGAACCATAAGAGGAGGCTCTACACTTGGAAATCACCAGGGGATAAATATAGAAACCAAATCAATTTTATACTGGTAGAAGAAAGATACAGGAATGGAATCAACAAGGTGCACACATTACCAGGTGCAGATATTAATAGTGACCACAACTTACTTATGGCAGAAATAGAAATAAGAATGAAAAAACTGAAAAAGGTGACAATGGTGAAGAAGTGGGATTTAGAGAAGATAAGGTCCAACAAAGAACAAATTACAGAAATGCTGTCTCGGGACTTTCTAAACACATTACGAGACAAAGAAGCACCTGATAATGCCAACGAGTACTGGAATATGCTGATAGACAGAATCATTAAAGCAGGGCAGCAAAATATAGGATATGTAAAAGGGAAAAGGTAAAAAAAACCATGGGTCACACAAGAAATGATTTCCAAGATGGAGGAGAGAAGAAAATTGAAAAACAAGAACACTGAAGATGCAAGAAAGATATACCGGAGGTTAAATAACAAACTGCGAAGAGAAACAGAGCAGGTTAGGAAAAAATGGCTAAAAGAGGAATGTGATGAAATTGAAGAACTGGACAGGAAGGGAAGATACGACTTACTATACAACAGAGTAAAGACTATGACATGGGAAAAAAACAGAGCAGGAAGTGCTACTATGGAAATTTTGAGTAAAGACGAAGAGGTAGTGTACAAAGATCGTGACGATGTCCTCCAGAGATGGGAAGAATATATAAAAGAGCTATATGACACAAATAGCAAACCAGAAACTCTGGAACTTGAATCACAAAACATTGTAAGTGATGAAGAGAAAGGACCGACCATCATAATGGAAGAAGTAAAGTCTGCCATTGCTGCAATGAAAAATGGCAGAGCAGTAGGTACAGATACAATACCAGGAGAAATACTAAAATGTTTGAACCACAATGGAATAAGAGAAATATTGAGGTTATGTAATAAAATATGACAGTGGTGAATGGCCTGAGGACTTTTTGACAACAGTAATGATTCCATTACTGAAAAAACAAGGAACCAAGAAATGCAGTGAGCACAGGACAATCAGCCTCATTTCACATGCAGTCAAAGTGATGTTAAGAATAATTAATAAAAGACTTGAAAAAGTAATAGAGGAGAATCTCGGCGAGGAGCAGTTTGGCTTTAGATGGAATACGGGCACCAGAGATGCAATAGGGCTCCTACAGAATTTGGGAGAAAGGTTTATTGAAAAAGGAAGAGACCTATATATGTGCTTCATCGATTTAGAAAAGGCATTTGACAATGTGGTTTGGGACAAGCTGGCGACTATTATGAGGGGAAAAGAGAGTGGACTGGAAAACCAGAAGACTTATAAACTCATTGTACCTTAATCAAAAAGTTTCAGTTAAAGTGAGAGGAGAAAGTACAAACTGGATCAGACTAGGGAAAGGAGTAAGACAAGGATGCTGTTTATCATCTATTCTTTTCAACCTGTACTTGGAAAATATGATTGACCAATGCTCATTAGATGACAAAGGAGTAGAAATTGGAGGAGGAAGAAGAGTAGGGTGCTTGAGATTTGCTGATGACATGGTCCTTCTAGACACAGGGGAAAAAGAATTACAGGATTTGGTGGACACCATTGCAACTAATGGAAAAAAATATGGAATGAAAATTAATACAAATAAAACAAAAGTATTGGCAATAGGAGGAAATAAGGAAATAAAAATTGTGCTGAATGGAGAAACACTAGAACAGGTACAAAATTTTAAGTATCTTGGAAGCAGGATAGACACTGACTGGAAGTGCACCACAGAAATTAAAACAAGGATAGCAATGGCAAAACAGGCGTTTTATAAGAAAAGGAGAATCTTCTGCAGCAGTCTGGACAGAGAACTCAGAAAGAGACTCATAAAATGTCTCATGTGGAGTGTTCTATATGGCGCTGAAACATGGACTATGAGGAAAAAAGACAGAGAGAGGCTGGAGGCTTTTGAGATCTGGACATGGCAGAAGATGGAAAGAATAAGTTGGATGGACAGAGTAAAAAATGAAGAGGTACTGAGAAGAGTGGGAGAGAAAAGACAGTTACTAGATGTAATAAAGAGAAGAAAAAGAAATTGGATTGGGCATATATTAAGAAAGAATGACGGACTGATAAAATCAGTTTTAGAAGGTTATGTAGAAGGGAAAAGGAAGCGAGGAAGGAAGAGATTCCAGATACTGGATGACATGATGGACGGTACAACATACAGCAGCCTTAAGAAGGAAGCGTTGGATCGCAGAAAATGGAGAGGCAAAGGACCTGCCAATATAGCAGATAACTGATGATGATGATGATGATGATGATGATGATGATGATGAACACTTTCATTGTAATCAGGAGAACAGGAGGAACCTTTGAGAAGGCCTTCCCTTTCTATATTCTCAAGGCATGGAAAGGTATTGCTTGGTCCCAAAAAGAGTCAAATAACTATGTAATGGAACACTTTTAGTTGAAACTGCTAATTCAATCCAGGTATCTAAGCTTCCGGGATCTAAGGCCTTAGATGAATACCCACTAGAGGCCTTAACTTTAGTGAGGGTGTTGTTACTAGCTCCAATATGCTATATCTGTCTCGAGGTTTGTCCATTTGTTCCTAACCCAGAGCGATGGTAAAAATTGGAAGAATTTGGCTGTACCTCTATGGGATGTAATGGGAGTGCTACATGTGGCCATTGCTGAGGCTCAGCTCACAAAACAGGCAATTATTGTATACTTCTTGCAAAATATGTGAACTGCTCCAAGGATCACCCAGTGTGGAGCAAGAAGTGTGAGGTTTTACAACAAGGAATGGAAAATTCAGGGGTTGAAAGTCAAGCTATGGTGAAGCTATAAAAGCTTTCGAAGCTACACAATCTCATGTTCTTGCTACTTCTTTCACATGAGCCCTTAAGACGCCAATTGCTGAGCGTGATGCCTCTGCACAATCTCAGACCACAGATTAAAGTATGAGCTCATGCACTTGTTGGAGAACCTGTGGGGGAAATGCTCCAGTTGAAACTGAAGTCTTCGAAAGCCATCAGCAGTGGGCGTCACCACCTAAGGCACATACCACTACCCACCATCAGAAACAAACTAAGCCATACCTCTAACCCATCTGTAAAGAAAAATGTCATTCAAAAAGTAATTCAAAGTCCAAGAAAGTGGTAGCTAAACCTTCAGATTGGTGAGCTTTCTCCCTCTCTGGTGGGAACTAAGCTTTGGAAGATACGGCCTTCCAGTCACAGGATCTGGAGAGCTGAGAACTGGCTAACATTCCACCTGATCTCACTGGCAAATCACCTCTGAAGGAGAAAGAAAAGACCAACCATCACTAAACAATGGTTGCCACATGGACTTCTGCATTGCAGTTGTATTTAGATTGATACCGCTCACATTTAGAAGAATGACAGCTCCTGGTCCAGGAGAAACACTTCTGCATCTGCTGACAAGATACTCATTTTGAAGTCGCAGACACATCAGCATTATGAGGTTACCACCCCTACAGGAAAGATGATGATACTGGAGGCAGGACTAAAGGTGGAGTGACTGTTTTCATTGATGACAGTTACCCCTCCTCACCTATCCCTCTTACCACGACCATGGCAGTAATTGCTGAGAAAGTTCTCACACCCTTTAATATCACAGCATGTTCTTTGTGCCTTCCACCTAATGATTATTTGGTTGTAAACATACTGACAGAACTCTTCAGGCACTCCCACACCCATTCCTCATGGGGGACTTAAGTGCACACATTGTGTTGTAGGGCTCACCTACCACTTGCTGCAGGGGTCAGATGCTCTAGCGATTCATCCGTTCTGAGAATATCTGCTTTCTGAACTTGGGTCAGATGACGCACTTTTCCACAGCTCCAATGTCTTTTTTCAGCCACTGACCGTTGTTATTGTTCCCCAGCTGTTGCAGACTGAGTTCAGTGGGAAGTGGCTACAGATTCACATTCCAGTGACCTCTTCCCAGTGTGGATCATTCTGCCGACAGGGGCTGACAGGAGACCATGCAGATGGATGATAGAAAGGGCAAATGGGTTGCAGTATAGTTGATAGGCTATTTTTGAACAAAAGGATTGTGCACAGGACACAGTGGCCCATATCAGTTGTGAGATCCATTCAGCTGCTGCAGAGTCCATCCCCCAGTCTAGTAGCCACCTCAGATGATGGCCTGAGCCTTGGTGGAATTAAGACTAGATTGGCAATAAGGGCCAAATGAACAGTTCTGCAGAACTTCAAACACCATCCAAGTACAGGAAACCTTCATGCCTACAGATCTGTGAGAGCACATGCGAGGTGAGTGATAAAAGAACAGGTCTTCCTGGAAGGAATTCTCGACTTATATTAATTGGTCCACTTCTGCTGCGCAAGTTTGGTACTCAGTAAAGTGGATTTCAGGCAAGTGCAGTACACTTCCTCTTACAGGCTTGTCAAGGAATTTGGTGTTGATAGACATGACAATCCATGGCTCAGGTTTTAGCTGAAAACATTTTTACTGTCACCAAGTCATCCAGACAAGCTCCTGCTTTTCAGGTGTTCCATAGGATTGCAGAGATGAGGAAATTCAATTTCTTGTCACGTAATGAGGAAGTCCACAACCTTCTGTTCTCCATTTGGCAACTGGAATTAGCTTTGTCTGTAGCCAGAGACACAGCTCCAGGACGTGATAAGATCCACTATGTCAGGCTTTGTCATCTGTGCTCTGAACTGAAAGGACGGCTCCTTTGTTGTTTTAGTCAGATCTGGTTTTGTGGACACTACCCCACGAATTTGAAGGAGGCAATATTAATTCCATTCTGGAAACCAGGCAAAGACCTTAGTGCCCCTAACAGTTACTGGGGTGTAGCCCTTACAAGTGGTACGGGTAAGACTCGTCAACGCACGATCGACTGCCACCTCCTCCGGTTGCTCGTGTCGTGAGGTCACGTGATCCCCTAGCGGTGTGATTTCAGCCCCTACACTACAATTCCACTCTTGACAATCAAAATTTACTGGAGACAGCGATACAGGAATCCTTCTTATGCTGAAACCATTTGGTTTGGGACTTTTTAGACATCCAGAAAGTATGAAACGTTTTGCAGGTACAACATCCTTTGCCAACTTCACGAATGGGGACTACATAGACATCTGCCACTTCTTATCCAGTTCTTTCTTGTGGGCCGGCATTTTTGATACCACATGGGCAATGCCTCGGGTGACTGATATGTTAAAGAGAATTGTCATGCTAGGCAGTGTACTCAGTGAAATTTCCTGGCAGATTAAAACTGTGTGCCGGTCCGAGACTCGAACTCGAGACCTTCGCCATTCGCGTGCAAGCGGTCTACCGTCTGAGGTACCCGAGCGTGACTTGAGCACACTCTGCTGCAGAGTGAAAGTCTCATTCAGTGTACTCAGTGTCACACTGTTCGCCATCCCTGTCAGTGGCATTTCCTCCACAGTCAGGAGAACTGTCAAATACTCTTTGTTTGTGGATGACTTTGCAATCTTCTACTCTTCCTCTGATCTTACAACAGTGACAATGTAGCTGAAAACCTGGACCAGGACTACTGCTTTTTTGTTATCACCAGAGAAGGCTACACATGCCAATTTTAACTGTCCTTGTCAAAGTTTTAACCAACCAGTATTCACAATGAGGGACAATATTTTACGTTTTCGAGAAACTGAGCGCTTTTTGGGTTTATTATTCGACTCAAAATTAACTTGAAAGACATACGAACAAAGGGCTTCCAGTCATTGATTATATTGAAATGCCTTCGCGTACAAATAAGGGACGCTTGACAGGTCCTCCCTCTTGCAGTTTTATACGGCATTTGTTCAATCACTTTTAGTTTATGGCAGTGTGGTCTATAGATCAGTCCTTATTTCCTATCTCGAGGTGTTAGGTGCTGTCCACCGTGAGGACATTCTGATATTCACTGGAGCCTTTTGGACCAGTCCATTTCAGTCTGTCTCTGGATTTGGCTGGACAGGTTGTCACGAAACCGGCTCTACTTTGCAGGAAATGTTAACTCCGTAAGGACACCGTTACGGTGTGGCTAATGGCTGTATAGTACTTTAGTAGAGCTGGCCGTGATGTCTCCTTTGTTGTTGTTGCTGCTGTGTCTGCGTTGTCCATGTGGCTTCTTGTTGTCTAGGCGATGATTCCTTTGCTGCTTTGGGTCCAAGAAAAGGTGCGGGTTTTTTAATCATTACTGGACTATCGAAAAATGACGCAGTATTCCACGGTTCCTTTGTATCGAAACACATTTATTGCAAAAACTATATGCACAACTACACTCGACCGTGGCCAACACACAAGTGGCCATAAACCCGTTGTAGACCAAAGATCACGGTCATAAGCTACAAAGAACATACAATTCCAATATCGATTATTGATCGCAACACCTAACTTAGTATTATCTTAAGCAAAAGCTTTTATAACACGACTTTAGTGTATAATAAAATAAAATGATGTCTATTTGTCAGTTCCATTACAATAGCCCCCCCAAGTATTTTGTAAGTATGAAAATGCGAACAAAATTCTGACAACAGAATAATGGAACTGCCAAGAATATGTTTTTAAATAAATTAAAATTTTTAATAGGATTGTTTCCTTTGAGTTATGCTAACACTGAAATTGTTATACTCAGTAAAGGAAAACATACAATTTTTTAACCGTAGAGTAAATGAAATACGAAAGAAGATTCACAATTTTCACTTACAAGAGTCCATAATGTTTTAGCACTTCACATGAAACCATTGAAAGACTGTAACTTTTAACTGCAGGCTTGTTTTATTTTCTTTAGTTGCCCACTTTTCACACTACTCACAGTCTGTCCCACATTGACCATCTGCACATAGGTGACGTCCGTTAAAAAGGTCTGATTCCTGCTTGTCCTGCAGTGCGTCTGTTTCCAAAGCTTAGCTGTTTCTATTGCTTTGTTGACTATAATCCCATGTTATCTAAAAATCACATACAGAGATCACCTTTTGGTTGCATAATGTTTATATGTAAGTACATGGTTAGGATACATAGTTAACCTTCTGGTAATGTTTATCTAGTGGGAGAAGTTTACAGTATCTGTCTGAGTAATACTACACAGATATGAACTGGTCAAAAAAGATTCTTTAAATACTAATAAATTCTATAAACATGTAATACAAATGCATTAACATATTGGGTGTAAAATATCTTATCACAGAGACATTACTCCAAGGATAAAAATTCAATTGTTTGTTACGAGGGTTCATATTCACAGTAAAAGTGCAAAGGTAGAATCATGGATGAAAGTTTTGGAATGGTATGTATTTATCAAAATTAAAAAATATTACTGCCTTTGCATTTGCAGTGGTTGAGAGAGAAATATACAGTAATTCATGTGGTTTACTGAAAACGATTGTCTCCTTGTAGAGTTGGACATTTCAAGCACTTAAGTGTGTAGTAATTAGGACTCTGCCTTTAAGAGTAAAAAATTTAAAAAACTTAATTGTTGCAAGACAGATTTAGTGCTGATTAGTGGCTTGCATTTTAAATGACATCTCAACAAGTGTGGTGTGAGAGTTACACAAACTAAAAGTACACAAATTATTAAACATCAATCAAATTGCATAAACATACAGAACTATCAAAAACTAACATGGCTAGTATATTACACAGAAAATTCATTGCAAACACTTCATACAGTGAATATATATTAAACAAATAATAAACATTTTCAAGGGCACAAAACTGTATCAAAATCAATTTTTTATATACAAAATTTCTAGTGAAAAACTTTTGTTTGAGTCACCTTTTAACTTTCTCAGACTAGTCTTATCCCTTTTGTTTATACAATTTCAACGAAACAATATTCCTCAGCC
The DNA here is from genome assembly GCF_023898315.1 of Schistocerca nitens. NCBI lineage: Eukaryota > Metazoa > Arthropoda > Insecta > Orthoptera > Acrididae > Schistocerca > Schistocerca nitens. The sequence continues at coordinate 32,487,347 of NC_064618.1, read as the reverse complement.
CGAGAACTTTCCTGGATTTAGGATACACAAACCGGTATGCATTTGGGTGTGGATGCTCTACAATCTCAAATGGACCCATGTATATATCAAAGAATTTCTTTATTTCAGAAGATAGAATTTTTGATTTCTCATGTGATTTTACTAAAACATAATCTCCTACTTTAAACTTGGATGCTTTGATCTTACCATCATGTCGTCTTTTTCTAATTTCCCCCTGTTTTATCATTGTTTCTTTGACTATGGCTTCACGTTCTTGCATAGTCATCGTTGTGCATGCTGGAAATTCTAAGAGTTCAGCGATAATGTTGTCTGGTTTTAGATGGAACATAATTTCATAAGGTGAAAATCCTGTGGAAGTGTGCTGCAAGCTGTTCATAACATCTTCAAAGTCTCTTACATGGTCGTACCATGTAGGATGTTTATGACTGCAATATGTACAACATAAACGACCAATCTCGCGCATATACCTCTCAGCTGGGTTTGACGATGGATTATATACAGATATTTGAACATGTTTGATTCCCGATTTATCAACAAAGGCTTTCCAAACTTTTGACAAAAACTGAGAACCGTTATCCGACAAGATTGCTTTTGGTTTCCCCACGTATAAGAAGTAGTCTTTTTCAACTTTTGTAACTATCTGTGTGAGCTTATCAAAGGGTTTAATCAAATGTACAAGTTTCTTCAGTTGATTCTTACAAAACTGTTTCATAGTCCCCTGTGTTTCTCTATAATTTGGTCCATTCAGGAACTCGCTCTTTATCCTGGCTTGTTCAGTTTCAGACCAGAACCGTTTTAAGAACTCAATTTCAAATTCTGCACAAGACATGTCCATAGAAAAATTTTGATTGGCCCTTGACAAAGATTCCCCCTCCAAAAATTTTTTAACAAACTTAATTTTGAAACTTTCACTCATATTGGGCAAAAAGTGGTCTCTACAGCTCTGCAGAAAGTAAACAGGGTGCAAACTACACTCATTAGAAAAGTTTTTAACTGGAATATAGGATACTAAGGTACATGTGTTCATAGAAAAACTTTTGTTAGCTACATCATTGTTAAATATTTCAAACTTTTGGTTTAACTCTGATACTGTACTTTTTAATTCACTAACATCTGTCTTAGTTTCAATCTCGTGGAGTTTTACTGTGTTACTGACTGTTTCCACTTTATCATTCACAACATTTAGTTTCGAGTCTACTCTACTTTCAAGATCTACTGCCATAGCTTTTACATTTACACAAACTGTATCTATTTGATTATTAACATTAACAAAACATTTTGCATTTTCCTCCCTGTCTGTGACCAGTTCGTTTTTTACAGACTGAATTTTGTTACTCAGACTAGATTTTCTCCCACTTTAGATTCTACCACCAAAATCTTTGTTTCTGCCTTGCTAAGTTTCTTGTCTATCTTTAAAATATCGTTGCGAAGTTTATTACCCCAAAGTAAGACATTATCAAATTTTTTTGTTCATAGCTCCCTCTAGACGCGACACTTTCTGATTTATAACACGAAAACTGTCCACGACCGTCTGATTCATGCTTTGCCATTGTTTTTCATTAGCTTGTAAGTGGGCTGCAACAGTCCGATTCAAAGCTAACGATTGTTCCATCATTTGTAACAGTGATTTAATGTCCGACACCTCACGTTTTGATGAATTAAGCCTTTGATCCGCTTCTTTGACTGACTCATCTTCCGTTTTTATCGGCATGTTTACGTCCCCAAAGACTAACAAATTTTCACCATCCTGCTTGGATTCAGCACCACTTTCCTCTTTCACAATGGTCATTTTTGTGAAATTTCACACACAAAATAATAAACAGCACTAAACAAATGTACTTATCTTTTCAGTCTTCACTTCTTCATACCACGTGGTCATTAGACTTCTGCACAACAGATTTCGTCAATCCAGTATATATAAATGTCTTAATCCCGGCAACGAGCCCCCAGTTGTCACGAAACCACTCTACTGTGCAGGAAAAGTTATCTCCATAAGGACACCGTTACGGTGTGGCTAATGGCTGTATAGTACTTTAGTAGAGCTGGCCGTGATGTCTCCTTTGTTGATGCTGCTGTGTCTGCGTTGTCCATGTGGCTTCTTGTTGTCTAGGCGATGATTCCTTTGCTGCTTTGGGTCCAAGAAAAGGTGCGGGTTTTTTAATTATTACTGGACTATCGAAAAATGACGCAGTATTCCAAGGTTCCTTTGTATCAAAACACATTTATTTCAAAAACTATATGCACAACTACACTCAACCGCGGCCAACACACAAGTGGCCGAAAACCCGTTGTAGACCAATGATCACGGTCAGAAGCTACAAAGAACATACAATTCCAATATCGATTATTGATCGCAACACCTAACTTAGTATTATCTTAAGCAAAAGCTTTTATAACATGACTTTAGTGTATAATAAAATAAAATGACGTCTATTTGTCAGTTCCATTACAAGGTGCTGAAAATCTCTGTGTCCCAACTTTGGTTTCGTCCATTTTTAAGCACGTACCACAGTTTTATTGTCGTTTATACAGATGGATCACAGGAAAAGAATGTCTTCAGTTTTGCTGTTTTCCTTCAATGGGTTTTCAAAGTGTGTCTTCCAGAATAATTCACAAATTATGATGCAGAGTTAAATGACATTCTAATGGCACTGAAGGGGATACAGACATCACCGTACAAGGTTTCTTGTCTGTTTCGACTTGCTTAGTTTACTACAAGCACTTCACCAAATGTATCTGGAAATCATGAAGACCAGTTGATTCAACACATCCATGACTCACTATAGTGATGCCAACACTGTGGCAAGGAAGTGATAATTTGCTGGGTACCTGGCCACGTCATGATACAAGGAAACTATATGGCCAACAAAGCCACTGAGGATTCATGTTAGAATGGTGCTGTTCATCAGTGTCCCATTTTGTTGCATGCCATCATCTCATTTTCTGACAAATGCATCATGTCAGTAGGAGACTAAATGGTTGCATGTGACATAAAACGAACTTAATTTTTGTTGTCATCTGTCTTCTGACTGGTTTTATGTGGCCCATCGGAAATTCCTCCTTTGTGCCTACCCCTTCATCTCAAAGTAGCACTTGCAAGCCATGTCCTCAATTATTTGTTGGATGTATTCCAATCTCTGTCTTCCTCTTCAGGTTTGCCCTCAACAGCTTCCTCTAGTACCATGGAAGTCATTCCCTGATGTCTTAACGTCTTATTATCCTGTCCCTTCTCCTTTTAGTGTTTCCCATGTATTCCTTTCCTCTCCGATTCTGCGTAAAACCTCCTCATTCCTTACCTTATCACTCCACATAATTTTCAACATTTGCCTGCAGGACCATATCTCAAATGCTTTGATTCCCTTCTGTTCTGGTTTTCCCACAGTCAGTGTTTCACTGACATACAACACTGCTCCAGACGTACATTCTGAAAAATTTCCTCCTCATATTAAGGCCTGTGTGTGACACTAGTAGACTTCTGTTAGCCAGAAATGCCCTTTCTGACAGGGCTAGTCTGCTTTTGATTTCCTCCTTGCTCCACTGGTCATTGGTTATTTTGCTGTCTAGGTAGCAGAATTCCTTAACTTCATCTACTTCATGCCCATTAGTCTTGATGTTAAGTTTCTCACTCTTCTCATTTCTGCTACTTTTCATTACTTTCATCTTTCTTTGATTTACACTCAGTCCATATTATGTACTCATTACATTGTTCATTCCATTCAGCTTATCATGTAATTTATCTTCACTTTCACTCAGGATAGCAATGGCATCAGTGCATCGTATCATTAATATCCCTTCGCCTTTTATTTTAATTCCAGTCCTGAAGCATTCTTTTATTTCTATCATTGTTTCTTTGATGCACAGATTGAACAGTAGGGAGGAAAGACTACATCCTGTCTTTCACACTTTTTAATCTGAGAACTTCATTTTTGGTCGTCCTCTCTTATTATTCCTTCTTGGCTCTTGTATATATTGTATATTAGTGTCCGTCCCTATAGCTTACCCCTATTTTTCTCAGAATTTTGAACATCTTGACCAGTTTACATTGGCGAATGCTTTTTCCAGGTCAACAAATCCTATGAATGTGTCTTGATTTTTCTTTGGTGTTCCTTCCATTATCAACTGCAATGTCAAGATTGCCCCTCTGCTCCTTTTGTAAAGCCAAACTGATCGTCATCTAGCACATCCCCAATTTTCTTTTCCACTCTTCTGTGTATAATTATTGTCAGAAACTTGGGTGCCTGAGCTGCTAAGCTGATTGTGTGATAATTCTTGCACTTGTCAACTCTTGCAGTCTTCGGAATTGAGTGGATGATATTTTCCTGAAAGTCAGATGATACGTCCCCAGACTCATACATTCTAGACACCAATGTGAACAGTCAATTTGTTGCCACTTCTCCCAATGATTTTAGAAATTCTGATGGAATTTTATCTGTCCCTTATGCCTTACTTAATTTTAAGTCTTCCGAAGCCGTCTTAAATTGATTCTATTAATGGATCCCCTATCTCTTCTAAATTGACTTGTGGTTCACCTATCACATCTGAAAAATCTTTCCCCTCATAGAGGCCTTCAATGTACCCTTTACACCTATCTGCTCTCACCTCTGCATTTAACAGTTGAATTCCCATTGCACTCTTCATATTACTACCCTTGTTTTTTGTGTCACCAAAGGTTGTTTTGACTTTCCTTTATGCTGAACTTCTTTGATTTATTCAGAATTTCCATGCAGCCTTTTTGTCTTAGCTCCCTGTGGTTCCTATTTACTTCCTTCCTCAATGACTTGTATCTCTATGTTCCTGAGTTTCCCTGAACATTTTTGTACTTCTTTCATTCATTGATCAACTAAAGTATTTCTTCCATACACATGGTTTCTTCGCAGTTACCTTCTTTGTACCTCTGTTCTTCTTTCCAACTTCTGTGATTGCCCTTTTAAGAGATGTCCATTCCTCTTCAGCTGTATTGCCTACAGAGCTATTCCTCACTGTGCTGTCTATAGCCTTATAGAACTTAAAAGTGCATCTCATCATCCCTTAGTATATCTGTATCCCACTTCTTTGAGTATTGATTCTTCCTGACTATTCTCTTGAACTTCAGACTACTCTTCATCACTATTTTAATAGAGTCTGTATCTGCTCCTGGGTATGCCTTACAGTCCAGTATCTGATTTCCGAATCTCCGTATTGCCATGATGTAATCTACCTGAGATCTTTCCTTATCTGCATGCCTTTTCCAAGTATACCACCACCTCTTGTGATTCTTGAACAGAGTATTTGCTATTACTAGCTGAAATTTATTACAGAACTCAATTAGTCTTTCTCCTCTAACTCTCCTTGTCCCAGGCCCATATTCTCCTGTATTCTTTTCTTCTACTCCATCCCCTAAAACTTCATTCCAGTGCCCATGACTATTTTAAAATGGTTCAAATGGCTCTGAGCACTATGGGACTCAACTGCTGTGGTCATAAGTCCCCTAGAACTTAGAACTACTTAAACCTAACCAACCTAAGGACAGCACACAACACCCAGCCATCACGAGGCAGAGAAAATCCCTGACCCCGCCGGGAATCGAACCTGGGAACCCGGGCGTGGGAAGCGAGAACGCTACCGCACGACCACGAGATGCGGGCTGACTATTTTATTTTCATCTCCCTTAATGTACTGTATTGCCCTTTCAACATCCTCATGTACTTTCTCTGTATTTTCATCTTCAGCTTGTGGCATCAGCACGTATACCAGAACTATTGTTGCTGGTGTCAATTTGCTGTCGATTCTGACAAGAAAAAACCTATCACTGAACTGTTCACTATTCCACACTCTCTGCCATACCGTCCTATTCATAATGAATCCTACACCTGTTATACGATTTTCTGCCACTGTTTATATTACCTTATACTCATCTGACCAGAAATTCTTGTCTTTCCATTTAACTTCGCTGACCACTAATATATCTAGATTGAGCCTTTGCATTTCCCTTTTCAGATTTTCTAGCTTCCCTACCACATTCAAGCTTCTTACATTCCATGCCGTGGGATGCAGGATGTTATCCTTTAATTGATCATTCAATCTTTTTCTCATGGTCACCTCCCCCTTGACAGTCCCATCCTGGAGATCCGAATGGAGGACTAGTCCAGAATATTTTGGCATTGGAGAGATCATGACACTATCTCAGTTACAGGCCACATGTTCTGTGAATTCACACTACATGTATTTAATACAGAGGTTTCCATTGTCTTCTGCATCCTCATGACATTGATCATTGCTGATTCTTTCACCTTTAGGAGCAGCTTCGTACTCAAGGACAAGAGAGTGCTCTGAAAATCTGTCGACTCCTCTGCCCACTTCGACAAGGCTGAGACAGCATCTATGACGACAGGTCGTACAAGGAATGTCAAGAAAGGTAGGAAGATATATTTCCTCAGCAAGGAAGACAGGATACAAATTTCAAGATACTCAGCAGTCTGCAACAAATATTCAGTGATGAGGATGAAGAGGTGGAGAACAAATGGAAAAAAATTCAAAGGCATCATTCAATATGCCCTAGACAAGTATGTTCTGAGTAAGGTTTTAAGGGGTGGGAAAGATCCACCATTGTTTAATAGCCATGTTAGAAAAGTGCTATGTAAACAAACAGCACTTCATCTCAGATTCAAGAGAAGTAAAAACCTAGCTGACAAACAAAAGCTAAATGAAGCAAAAATGAGTGTAAGGAGAGCAATGAGAGAAGTTTTCAATGATTTCAAAACTAAGATGTTGTCAAACAACCTGAGTAAAAATCATGAGAGATTTTGGTCGTATGTAAAATCAGTAAGTGGGTCAAAATCATCTACTATTCTCTCAGTGACCACACTGGCACCAAAACGCAAGATAAAGTAAGTGGGTCAAAATCATCTACTATTCTCTCAGTGACCACACTGGCACCAAAACGCAAGATAACAAAGAGAAGGCCAAAATACTGAATTCAGTCTTCCAAAGTTGTTTCACCATGGAAGATCATAACACTGTCCCTCCTTTCAATCATTGCGCGAACATTGAAATGAAATGGGAGATATTGAGATAATCGATAGCGGTATTGAAAAGCGTCTACAATTGCTTAGTAGTGGAAAGGCTGCAGGACCAGATGAGATACCTGCAAGATTCTATGAAGATTATGCAAAAGCACTTACTCCCTTCCTAGCAGTAATTCATCATAGATTGTTTGAACAATGAAAGGTACCTAGCAACTGGAAAAAAGTGCAGCTCATTCCCGTTTAATAAGAAAGGCTGTAAGACAGATCCACATAATTATAGACCTATATCATTGATGTCAATCTGTTGTAGAATCATGAAACATGTTTTATGCTAAAAAATTGACTTCTTGGAAGAAAATCAACATGGATTCCACACAGATCATGCAAAACTCAGCTGGCTCTGTTTCTCCACGGGATCCACAGCGCAGTGGACAATGGCGCTCATGCTGATGTTATGTTCCTTGACTTCAGTAAGGCATTTGATAGCTTTCCGCATTGCTGTTCAATGAAAAGGGGGGGGGGGGGGGAGGGGAAATTCGAGCTTACGGAGTATCAGAACAGACCTGGCCCCTCTGTGGGTCTGGGGGCTAGAATAGGCCCGAGATATTCCTGCCTGTCATACTCTATGTGATGGTCCCCTGTAGGGTTTGACCTCCATTCTTCAAAATTTTTTCAAAGAGCGAACCAATTGGGGAAGGGCACCTTACAAGGTGTATCGTGTCCATCATGCATTGACATCTTTAGCACACCTTCTCGTCGTCGCATTGCAGTCCTGCCTATTCTCCATCTCGTGGGTGAGGACACCTTCCTGCGTGCGTTTTCCACATTTCACTATGCAGTATCGATTTCTGCATCGACGATGAACATGGACTTCTTTGCACCTGATAGCCAGCATGGTAGCCATTCCATGGTGGTGGGGGCACCATGTTCCCTGTTGGTTGTAGTCCCCTGACCACACAGGGATTGCTCTGCTGATGATGCCTGCGCCGTTAACTCCCCATCTATGCCAAGGGGTAGACGCCCAGCCCCCTGGGGCACCAGGACTCCCGATAATGGCCATCCTGCCAGGCGGCCTTTGCTGCAGCTAGGCGGTGCCCATGGGGAGGGCCCCTGGTCGGAGTGTGTGGCATCAGGGCGGATCACACGTGATGAAGTGTAGTCCATCATCTCTTGCTGGTGGTGAAACACCAGCAGTCTGTAAGCGATGACAAACTCGATTAAATGCACAGAAGTATGACCCCAAATCATTCCCCTCCCTGGCCACACCATGGGAGGAACATCAGGCTAAGGATGGCAGCGGATCTTATTCGCCCCGGTATCTTGTATGTTCAAGAGCTGATGAGGAAACTTTCATGACGATGAAGCCTCAGTTTTTTGTTGAGCATTTAGAGGACAAGTTCAGGGAGGTGGATGGCTTAAATGAGATCTGTGTCAGTCTTGATCAAAACAGAGTCCTCTGCCACGTCACGGGAGTTACTCACTTCTGACATGCAAGGGAATGTTTCTGTAGCCATTGCGCCCCATAAGAGCTTGGACTGCAAAAGAAGGTATCTGTGATACCCTGGACCATATTTAAGCTCTTATGGGGCGCAATGGCTACAGAAACATTCCCCTGCATGCCAATTTAGAGCAGCGAGGTGTACATTTCATCCGGTGTGTCCACTGGGGTTGGAAGGATAATCAGGTTGCCACCAGTTCCTTCAACTTGGCCTTTGAGGGTGATATGTTGCCCGAGAAGGTCAAGGTGATGGTGTACCGGTGTGATGTAAAGCCCTATATCCCTCACCCAATGCGGTGCTTTAAGTGCTGTAAGTTTGGTCATGTGTCTTCCTGCTGTACTTCCAGCATCACATGCCAAGATTGCGGACGCCCATCACATCCCAATATTCCATGTGCCCCGCCTCCCATCTGTGTCAGCTGCGGAGAGCACCATTCGCCTTGCTCCCCTGACTGCAGGATTCTCCAGAAAGAAAGGAAAATCATGGAGTACAAGACCCTGGACCAACTGACCTACACTGAGGCTAAGAGAAAATTTGAACATCTGCTGCCTGTGCGTATGACATCGTCTTATGCTGCCGCTACAACAGTTTTGGCACCATCAGCTCCACCAACCCAGGTCACCTCTCGGAGCCAGAAGAGTACACCTGCCCCCTTGACAGTGGGGGCATTTCTGTCCCTGTTGCTCCTGCACCACCTACTTCAGGAGCAATACCCACTCAACCATCAGGGACATCCGTCCCCATTTTTAAGCTGGAGAAGTGTAAGTCGTCTTCGGGTTCTCTCACTAGGAAGGGTCCCTTGGGACACTCCATTCCCAGGTTTCTTCTAGTGGGAAAGATGACACCCGCCAGTGTCTGAAGAGCCCAAAAGCAGCTGGTTGTAGGGCTTCATGCTCATACCCAGTCCCGGAGACTGAGCCAGTGAAGTCCTCCCAGCCAGGGAAACCCAAGGAGCAGCGAGAGAAATCCAAAATGAAAACTCCCAAGACCAAGGAAACTGCGGTGGCACCCAAACCACTGCTACCTACAAGCTCTGTTGCTGAGGATGGGGTGGAGGTTTTGGTGTCTGCTGAGGACCTAGATCTCGCCAGAACCTCAGACACAATGGAATGGATATAGACTGCTCAGGCAATAAATCAGAGGCAGCGTGTGACTCTGAGGCGTAAACTACCTCATTGAATGTTCCATGCCTTCCCAGTCTCACGATGTCATCCTCCAGTGGTGGAAGAGCTACGGCAACTGCTGCACTTTACACCTGCTACCTGCATTGCTCTCCAGGAAACATGGTTCCCAGAAATGCGGATTCCTGCCTTCCACAGCTATAAGGGATATTACATGAACCATAGCGACTACAATAGAGTGTCAGATGGAATTGGCATTTATGTCCTAAACTTGGTCTGTAGCTGAAGCTCTGGCTGTCAGAATAAGGATGATGTGGGAAATAACTGTCTGCAATGTATACCTTCCTCCAGATGGTGCAGTACCCCTGAATGTATTAGTTGCACTGATTGATCAACTCTCTAAACTTCTCCTACTTCTGGGAGATTTTAATGCCCATAACCCCTTGTGGGTTGGTACTACGCTCACTGGCAGAGTCAGAGATGTCGAAACTTTACTGTTGCAATTCGACCTCCTCCTCTTAAATACTGGGGCCACCACACATTTCAGTGTGGCTCATGGTAGTTACTCAGCCATTGATTTATCAATTTGCAGCCCAGGACTTCTCCCAGCTATCCACTGGAGAGCACATGATGACCTGTGTGGTAGTAGTTGTTAGTTGGTCTATGGAGGAACGTGTCAGTGGAGCGGTGATAAGAAAAAATTGTTCCTAGCAATTAATTTCAGTTTGAAAAAGGTTTTTTTGTCCCTATCAGGTGGACTTTTTATGTGCAATTTTAAATCCTGGACATTAGTTTTATTTGTAAATTTATTTCCTACGGAGATTGTATAATTTTACAGGATGTAAAATTCAGTACTCTAACAGTCTGTTTATGTGTACTATTTAAATGAACCACACAAAATTATGTGCTTTTGTGTGATGAATAGTCAAATGCTGCAGGCTTTGTTTAGTGCAGTAAAATAAACTAGAAGCATTTAGACAACACTTATTTAATTGTAAAAATAAATGTTATATAGCATAAATTAAAAATTTCAAATCATTTTTGCCTTGATCCCAGTTTAAACATCGGGCTCCCAGAGACCCCTCCTTGTGGTATGAAATGGAAAAAAATTCCCACGCTTCATGACAGAGCATATGGGAACAATGCAGGAGACCTGCACCGCCATACTAGGCAGGGTCCTAATGGAGGTGGTTTGCCATTGCCTTCCTCCAACTGTAATGGGGACATGATGATGATGATGATGATGATGATGATGATGATGATGATGATGATGATGATGATGATGATGATGATGATGATGATGATGATGATGGGGACAAAACAACACCCAGACATCTCGGGGCAGCCCCCCAGGGGATCCACAAATCTTTTGTGGATACGTGCGTAGCGAGCACGGGACCCCGAGCTGATGTGGCCTTCCTTCCTTTCCGGGCTGCATTCCTTCCCTTTCCGCATCCTTCCCCATCCCATATCTTCGCCCCCCCCCCCCCCCCTCACCTCTGGCTCTTTTCTTCCCTTTCTCCCCCTCTGGGAGTATGGTTTGTGCCTCCGTCCGGAGACGGACGCTCGAAACTATTACAAATTCCTTGCTTTCTACACTTGCAAGTCTTCGTCCTTCCTCTGTCCTTCTCTTGTCCTTCTCTTGTCCTTCTCTTGTCCTTCTCTTGTCCTTCTCTTGTCCTTCTCTTGTCCTTCTCTTTTCCTTCTCTTTTCCTTCCCTCTTCTCTTTGCCCTTTTCTCCGCTGCGGCATTTGAGACCCCTCTTCTTTCCTTTCCCTTTCCCTTTTTTTCCTCCCTGTGCGCGTCTGAAGGCCGACCCACGCACTCCCATGCGTAGCCGGTGACGGGGTAACGCGTAATTCCCCGCCCCGGGTAGACAGGTAGGATGCGTACGTACCCCCTGGTAACGGCCAGGCCCAGGGAGGGGTGATTACCCGAGCTGATACCTTCCGAAAGTGCCGATTGGTCCCTCCGTCCGTTTGTCGGGAGGTGTGACCTGAGGTGTGAACAATCACCTAAGGCGGGAGTGCCCTCAGTGAGGGCCCCCACAAGGGAGGAGCGCACCATCGGAGACGCCGGTAATCATGGGGGATTCTTCCGCAATGGTTTCCTCACCTTCCACTATGTCTGCTCACAAACGTAAGTTCACTGAGTCTCAGCCACAGACAGTTCTTCCATCGTTGCCACAGTTCCTTGTTGTTTCTCGGACTGACGAAGGTCACGACTTCTCCACGGTCAACCCTTTCATTATTCAGAAAGGTGTCGACGCAATTGCAGGTCCTGTAAAGTCTTGTTCCAGATTACGGAATGGCACCCTGTTGTTAGAAACACACAGTGCCCTCCAGGCACAAAAATTGCTGCGTGCTTCTCTGCTCCACACCTTCCCTGTCCGGGTGGAACCACACCGTACCTTAAATTCCTCGCGTGGAGTCGTTTATACACGCTCCCTCGATGGATTGTCTGACGAAGAAATTCAGCACTACCTGTCTGACCAGGGCGTAACGGCTGTTCATAGAGTTACGAAACGGGTTGACACGAACATCATTCCAACCCGCACTGTCTTCTTGACATTTGACAAAGTTCAACTCCCATCGAAAATCAAAGCAGGCTATGAGATAATATCCGTTCGCCCTTATGTCCCAAACCCTACGCGTTGCTATCGATGTCAGCGGTTCAATCACACCAGCCAGTCCTGTTCCAATCCGGCCAAATGTGTTACGTGTGGTAAGGATGCCCATGAGGGTGCTTGTCCACCTCCGTCCCCTCGCTGCATCAACTGTATGGGTGACCACGCTGCTTCCTCTCGAGATTGCCACGTTTTTAAGGACGAAAAGCTCATCCAGGAAATAAGAGTGAAGGAAAAGGTGTCGACCTTTGCTGCTCGAAAATTATTCGCCAGTCGACAGCCCACCGTGCCTCAGACAGGAAAATACAGCACTGTCCTTGCTTCTCCTCGGCCAACAAAGGAGGCGGCCACGCAGACTTGCGACCTCACCTTTAGTGCCACGGTCGTCAGATCGGCCAGCGCAAAGATCGCCCCTTCAACCTCACCACTTTCGCCTGCCCACTCTATGGCTCACCCTTCGTCGGGTTCTGCTAAATCTCGAGCCCAAAAGTCAGACACCAAGTCTTCGAAAAAAGAGCATACTCGTGAAGAGTTTTTACGTACCGCAACTTCACAACCCTCGGTTCCTCCTTCATCTAAACATCATACTTCCAAGAAGGCTACAAAGAAACCCAGTTCCTCTCCTTCTCCGCCAAGGCGTGTCCCATCTACAGCGCCACCTGGCGGAAATCGCCCTCGGCCGTCTTCTGTGTCGCCGAGGCGCACTGCTGGTGGCCGGTCAACCGGCCAATCGCTGGTGGCAGGAGCTGCTCCTGACCAACCCATGGATCAGGATCTTCTGCCTTCGGCTGAATGCCATTCCATGCTGTCGGTCGCAAGCTCTGAGCAGTCGTTGAGTTGACAGCACCCTTGGTCCCAATCCTCCATTTTCTGTTCACCCTATGTCCATTATTCACTGGAATATCTGCGGCATTCGAGCCAATCGGGATGAATTGTCGATCCTCTTACGATCCTACTCGCAAGTCATCTTTTGTCTTCAGGAAACAAAGCTGCGTCCCCATGACCGCTTTGTTCTCCCTCATTTTCAGTCCGTCCGATTTGACCTCCCCTCTTTGGAAGGCACTCCAGCCCATGGAGGACTCATGATTCTTCTCCATGATACTCTCCATTATCATCCAATCCCCTTAAACAGTTCCTTCCAAGCTGTCGCCGTCCGTCTTTCCCTTTCTGGATACACGTTCTCTCTTTGTACTGTATACATTCCATCGTCCACACCAATGGCACGAGCTGATCTCCTTCATCTTCTTGGTCAGCTTCCACCCCCCTTTTTGCTGGTTGGGGACTTCAATGCCCACCACCCGCTTTGGGGATCTCCACATCCTTGTCCACGTGGCTCCCTATTGCTAGACATCTTCCACCAAGCGGATCTAGTTTGCCTCAACACTGGGGTCCCCACATTTTTGTCTGCCTCTACGACAAATTTATCTCATTTGGACCTTGCGATCGGTACTGTTCCGCTAGCTCGGCGCTTCGAATGGTTCGCCCTTGATGATACACACTCGAGTGACCACTTTCCATGTGTCCTTAGGCTGCAGCCTCAACTGCCATATATGCGCCCGCGACGGTGGAAGTTTGCCCAAGCCGATTGGACTCTTTTTTCGTCTGTAGCGATATTCGATGACCGTCGCTTTCCCAGCGTCGACGATGAGGTCACACATATTACCAACGTTATTCTTACAGCTGCGGAACGTTCAATACCACGCACCTCCGAATTGCCCCGGCGCCCCCCAGTTCCTTGGTGGAACGAGGCATGCCGTGACGCAATACATGAGCGGCGACGTGCTCTTCGCATTTTCCGTCACCATCCTACTTTGGCCAACTGTATCCGCTATAAGCAGCTCTGTGCGCGATGCCGTCGCGTCATCCGCGATAGCAAGAAGGCAAGCTGGAAGTTCTTATTAGCTCATTCAACACCTTCACTCCCTCCTCGGAAGTTTGGAGTCGGCTTCGACGGTTCTCAGGCGCGTCTAGCTTCTCCCCGGTCTCTGGGCCCACTCTCGCGCATGATACCTTAGTGGACCCCGTCACAATTTCTAACTCATTGGGTCAGCACTTTGCTGAGATTTCGAACTCTTCAAATTACCCGCCAGCGTTTCTCCCGAAGAAACGTGCAGCGGAAGTGCGACATCTTGCTTTCTCCTCTCAAAATCACGAAAGCTACAATACTGTTTTCTCCATGCGGGAACTCCAACATGCCCTCTCTTCTTCTCGCTCCTCCGCCCCAGGACCGGATGGTATCCATGTCCAAATGTTGCTGCATTTACCAACCCATAGTCTGCGTTACCTCCTTCGCCTTTATAATCGAATTTGGACCGACAGTACTTTTCCCAGACGATGGCGGGAAGCTATCGTCGTTCCCATTCCGAAACCTGGGAAGGACAAACCTCTCCCCTCTAGCTATCGTCCCATTTCTCTCACGAGTAGTGTCTGTAAGATTTTGGTGCGTATGGTGAATTACCGTTTAGCTTGGTGGCTGGAATCCCGCAGTCTTTTAACACCTGCCCAATGCGGATTCCGAAAGCATCGTTCTGCAGTTGACCATCTTGTTGCTCTCTCCACTTATATCATGAACAATTTTCTCCGGAAACGCCAAACGGTAGCAATATTTTTTGATCTGGAGAGAGCATACGATACCTGTTGGACGACAGGCATCCTCCGCACACTGTTCTCTTGGGGCTTTCGTGGTCGGCTGCCCCTTTTTCTTCGCGAATTTATGGCAGAGCGCACATTTAGGGTGCGGGTGAATACTATTCTCTCCCGTACTTTCTCCCAAGAAAACGGGATACTCCAGGGCTCCGTGCTGAGTGGTGTACTGTTTGCCATCGCTATAAATCCAATTATGGATTATCTCCTTCCTGATGTCTCGGGCTCCCTCTTTGTGGACGATTTTGCGATCTACTACAGCTCTCAACGGACCAGCCTTCTTGAACGACGTCTTCAAGGATGTCTCGATCGCCTCCACTCATGGAGCATCGAAACCGGCTTCCGTTTTTCTCCCAGTAAGACCGTTTGTGTTAATTTTTGGCGACGTAAGGAGTTTCTTCCGCCCTCCTTACATCTAGGTCCTGTCAACCTTCCGTTTTCAGAGGTCACTAAATTCTTGGGTCTTATGTTTGACAGAAAACTGTGCTGGTCCTCCCACGTCTCCTATCTTTCGGCTCGCTGTCTGCGATCACTCAACACCCTCCGTGTCCTGAATGGTACCTCCTGGGAAGCGGACCGAGTGGTCCTTCTCCGCCTCTATCGCGCCTTAGTGCGCTCGAAATTGGATTATGGAAGCATAGTCTACTCCTCTGCTCGGCCGTCTATTCTTCGGCGTCTCGGCTCTATCCACCACCGTGGATTACGTTTAGTGTCTGGAGCTTTTTACACTAGCCCTGTGGAAAGCCTTTATGCTGAGACTGCTGAACCTCCGCTGTCCACTCGGCGAGCAGTCCTTCTGAGTCGTTATGCTAGCCATCTGTCTTCCATGCCTGGTAATCCAGCCCATGACCTTTTCTTCGACGCCTCCTTTGATGTAGGGTATGCAGGCCGCTCCTCCTCCCTACTACCCCCAGGAGTCCGCTTCCGTCAACTGCTCCATTCTCTTTCCTTCCGCTTTCCTAAAACCTTCTTAACAACTTGGGGTACAGCATCGCCTTGGCTCCGTCCCCGGATCTGCCTGCTCCGTGACCTTTGTCAATTTCCCAAGGATGGTACCCCTACACTTGTTTATCGTCGGGCATTTGCTGCTCTATGTGCACAAATGACGGACGCCACATTTATTTACACCGACGGCTCGAAAACATCGTTAGGTGTAGGGAGTGCCTATATTGTTGGCGATACCCCAAATCACTTTCGGCTTCCCAACCAGTGTTCGGTTTATACTGCGGAGCTTTACGCTGTTCTCCAGGCTGTCCACTACATCCGCCGCCATCAGCGGATACAGTACGTAATCTGCTCAGATTCTCTCAGCTCTCTCCTCAGTCTCCAAGCTCTTTACCCTGTGCACCCTCTGGTCCACCGGATTCAGGACTGTCTACGCTTGCTCCACCTGGGGGGGCGTCTCGGTGGCGTTCCTGTGGCTCCCGGGACACGCTGGTATCTGTGGGAATGAGGCGGCCGATATAGCGGCCAAGGCTGCAGTCTCTCTTCCTCGGCCAGCTATTCAGTCGCTTCCCTTCACCGATCTACGGAGCGGTTTATGTCGTAGAGTTGCTCATTTATGGCATGCGCATTGGTCAACAATTCCCCGTAATAAATTGCGGGACGTGAAAGCCCTTCCTTGCGCTTGGACCTCTTCCTCCAGAACACGTCGTCGGGAGGAGGTAATTTTAGCTAGACTCCGGATAGGGCACTGTCTTTTTAGCCATCGACATCTTTTAAGCGGCGATCCTCCCCCACTCTGTCCCCACTGCTCTCAGCTGTGGACGGTAAGACACCTTTTAATTGAATGCCCCTATTTTAATCCGTTACGCTCCCGTCTACAGCTATCGCCTGATCTATCGTCGATTTTAGCAGATGACACGCGCTCAGCCGACCGCATTCTCCAGTTTTTTAGTGACAGTGAAATGACGTCAGTCATTTGAAGTTTTTTTTGGGGACCACCAACCTCTCTCTGTAGTGGACTTTTAAGCCTTCTTCCTGCTTTGTTTCCTCAATTTTTTGAGTTTCGTTCCCATTTTTGCTGTTTTCCATTTTCAGTTTTTATTACTTCCTCAGTCACGGACCGGGCGCTAATGACCATAGCAGTTTTGCGCCCTAAAACCAAAAACAAAAAACAAAAAAAAAATCTCGGGGCAGGTGAAAAATCCCTGACCCCGCCGGGAATCAAACCTGGGACCCAATGCTCGGGAAGTGAGAACGCTACAGCGAGACCATGAGCTGTGGAGCTCGTGGCATACGTTACAGAAAAGTCACCTCTTGAGTTACGGGTTAAATGACTTCCATCTGTTTATACACTACCAAATACAGCAGCAGCCTCGTTTGTACTGTGCGTACAGTTGCAATGCAGTGAGGCCAGTACACTGATGCTAGCAGTCAAATATGTGTTGTTATGGGTGAATACTATCGATAGCCACTTGGAGGGGTATGTCACCACGTTTTAAGTATGTTTGTAGTTGGTTGTACGTGTATGCACTTGCAATAGTTCCCATGTCAGTGGTGAGATGTTGGCTGTCATCAGTATGCTCTGATGACTGTTTGTGCCCTCTGGGAAGCTCTTCATAACTGTATTACACTGTAAAAAATCATTTACACACATCTTTGTCAAATTACTTTGAAAAAATTACTTCACTACAGTCTTGACACTATCGTATAACATTTCATTGTAGTTTCTTTGGAAAGGATGTTGAATAGTTAACTGTCTACTCAGCAGAATTTAATGTAATGCTGGTGGTGAGCATTGCTTGAAAACTGAGAAACCAAAATGAAGGAGAGTTAAGGCCTAGATAGCAACAAGCTCAGTGTGCTGACCAGAATTTGCTTAGTGAGCTACAGTGCGAGAACAGAAAGATTAGGGAATGGTTCAAGAATGGACAAACCAACATTTCAATTTGTCTTTGTGACAGTAATCTCACATTTTTGCTGGTAAGTAGTTTGGGATAGGGTAAGGATGACCTGCTAACATGGGAAACACCAAGGAACGCACAGCCACATAGTTTGTCGATTACAAACATAACTTGATATCTAGTGGGGTTATACAACGTGATGTCCAGTCAGAGCTGGGTGCCAAGGAACGCACAGCCACATAGTTTGTCGATTGAAAACATAACTTGATGTCTAGCGGGGTTATACAACGTGATGTCCAGTCAGAGCTGGGTGCCTGGTGTGGCGGCTAGAGTCTCGCAATGTACTAACCACTGCACAATGTGAATTTCCAACACACCAGTCTACAGTTGACCATCTCATAACCTTGTCAACCCGTGTCATTTCTGCGGAAATAACACTGTACCTGAATTGTGAATGCTAAAATGACACTTTTACTATGTGGGAGCTAGATAATGCTCTTAATTCCTCCTGATAGCTGCCTCAAGACTGGACAATGTTAGTGTTCTGATGGTGCAGCACTCTTCTCTTGCGGGCAAGCACTTTCTCCGTCATGTATACAGACGCATCTGGGCAGATGGCACGTTTCCCAGACATTGGTGTAAAGCCACTGTCATACCCACACCTAAGCCCTTGTAAGGACAAGCACCTTCGTTCTAGTTCTGGCCCCATTTCTCACCATCCATGTTTGCAAGGTGTTGGGACATGTGATTCAGGTCTGGCTGGTGTGGCGGCTAGAGTCTCGCAATCTACTAACCACTGCACAATATGAATTTCCAACACACCATTCTACAGTTCACCATCTCATAACCTTGTCAACCCGTTTCATTTCTGCAGAAATAACACTGTACCTGCATTTTTTGACCCGGAGAAAATGTAAAATACATGCTGGAGGACTGGTATACTCCGTACTCTCTACACATGGGGCTTCTGAGGCTGCCTGCACCATTCCCTTCAGGAATTTTTAAAAGACAACTTTCAAGGTACATAAGAGTTTTGCTTGTCAAACCCATTTATCCAGGAAAATGCTGTGCCTCAGGGAACCGTCCTGAGTGTTGTCCTCCTTGCTGTCACCTTTGATACTGTTATGGCCTGTATCTCGCAGGGCATATCCGGCTCCCTTTTCATTGATGATTTTTCGATCTATTGCACTTTCCCACAGACTGGTCTCGTTGAGCAGCGTCTTCAGTGATTGTCTTTACTCATGGAGCATTGACAAAGGCTTTTGCTTTTCCACTGACAAAACGGTTTGTAGGAATTTCTGGCAGTGCAATGGGTTTCTTCCACTGTCTTTACATCTTGAGCCTGTTGCTCTTCTGTCTGCTGAAACTGTGAAATTCCTGGGGCTCATGCTAGATAGGAAATTTTCTTAGTCCTCCCACATCTTACTTGGCTGCCTGCTATACCCTGTCCCTCAATGTCCCATCAACAGCACTTCCTGGGGAGTGGATTGGACCTTCCTCCTCCAGTCCAACAGATCCCTTGTCCATTCAAAACTAGGCTATCGGTGTTCTTTTTATGTATCCATCTTGCACCATCATGGCATCTGTTTGGCTACTGAAGCATTTTACGCTAGCCCAATTGAGAGTATGAATGCAGAAGCTGCTGAATTACCACAGTCATACTGGTGTGATATTCTCCTCAACAGGTGCACATGGTGTTTGTCTGCCATGCCTGGCTACCCACCCTCTTCCCTCTTTTTTGATGATTCTTTTCACCACCAGTGTTAGGTGCATCCTTCTTCTGTTACTTCCCTTTTGGCTGCTGCTCCAGCTGCTTAAATACATGCTACCTGACACTTTACCAACCTCGGCTTCTTGCGGCAGCCTGTGTTCACTCCAGACTTCATAAGAACACTAATCCAGATTTGATCTATTGCATAAGTTTCTCAACCTTCGCACAGAACGTAGCAATAGTACATTTGTGTACACTGATGGTAGTCAGACTGATTGTGGCATCATGTGTGCCTTTGTCATTTGCATTGACAAATTTCGGTACCAGCTTCCAGAACACAGCTAAGTATTTACAGCAGAGCTCTTTGTTCTGTATCAAGCCACGCATTACATTTGGCAATGCAGGCTTTTCAATTGTTATCTGCTCCAGTTCTCTCATATCCCTTCAGATCCTCTGTGTGCTGCACAAGGTCCATTCCTTAGTGCAACTGGTTGAAGAAAGCTTCCACTTGCTTACTCTTTATGGAGCTACCGTGATGTTTATGTGGGTACCTGGTCATGTCGGTCTGATCAGAAACCCAGCTTCTCTTGTTGCTGCCAAGGCAACAGACTACCTCAGCCTGCTAGTTCTTCCATACCGTCTGATGATCTCTGTGTTGCCATCTGTCCGCAGGTACTACCCTTGGGCATCACCACTGGTCCCCCCTTCATGGGAACAAGCTCCAGGAAAGTCCATCTGCTTGTCATGAGCCTTTGACAGTTTGGCATTTCCTGACAGAATTGCCTTTTTTCAACCACTTATCTTCTCATTTATGTTTGCTGCCTGAGTTATTACCCATTTTAGCGAAAGCTCCACAGGCGGTTGACCCTGTCTTACCTTTAATCTATCGTAGCAATACAGCAAATGACATTTAATATTTAGTTCAGGACCTCTGTTGTCTCTATGGAAAATTTTATGCAACTTTCTCCACAAGGAATTTTTCAGTTTTAACTGTCTCTCTTCTGTAGATTCGACTTAATGTGCACTTACTTTTAATTTCTTTTTGTCTTAGTTTTCAGATGCTCTGACAGGGTACATATGACCTTAGTTGTTCTTGTGCCCTAGAATAAAACAAATAAATCAATCAAAGTGTTAAGAACATACTTGATGGGGTTTCTAAAAACAAATTCAAATTGAATTTAATGAAGATTTCAGATGTGGAACCCTTTTGCAGCTTTGACTGGGCTCCCTTTATGAGTGCTGACAGGAAATGCACAATTGGGTTCTTTAGAAGTGAAGCAGTGTTTCTTCATGTGTAAGGAACTATTGAACTCAGTGTCCATGACTTGGTGTGAAAACTGAAGTGATTTGTGTAATCTGATATAACAGAATCCTGGACATGGGACAAAAATAGTTAATGTAGCTGATGTAAATCAAATAAAGTAATTCCATTGGCACCTTTTGATCTGTATTTTCAGAACCTTCTTGCCCCTTTGTGGCCATAACTTATGGCTTAAAATCCTTTTACTATAACCGTTTTTTAGGGGAAGAATAAAGGAAAAATATGTGAAAGATGTACTTGGCTAAATGACATACTTAGATAATTTAAAAGTAAAATAGTTCATAAACTGCAATAAGATATTTGTTCTATTACATTGTAGTGGTAAAATTGAGCAAATTGGAATATATTTTGCAATAAATATTTAATTATCAGTCCTTTGCCTTTTAACAATGACAGTATTGCTGAACAGCCTTGAATTCTCTGCATAACAGTTACTCTTGACACATGCACTGACGACTAAGTTTATTATAAATCAGCATTGTACTGTAAGTGACAGTTGCATGGCATTAGATTGTTAGCCATCTGCCTCCGGGCCACCCCTCTTACAGACTTTCAGGAAAACCAAGCAGATCTATGTTGATCTATCGTACTTCTTCATCACAGTTGGACTTGTAGCAATATAACTGATTTTTAATTCTGAATATTGTCTTTTTAATGAATAATATAATTTGAATTACTAGCACATTAGTAAATCCACAAACCATTAATTCTTACTGCAAAAATACTTTTAGTTTGTATAAATTGTTAAGCTTGGATATACTCATTCAATGGTGTCATGTTTCTCTAACTAAGACTCAAGAAATTGAAATTCCTTTCCAAACTTAGTGAATAGGTGGGACATTGAAAGACAGCAAGTACCATCATATAAAATCAGTGTCATTGACAGGGTTTAGCTCTTGTTTTCCTGCCAGATTCCTCACAGTACCAGTTTGTTGTTTCGCTCCTCCATTTGGCCTCCTGTCTCTCTTCTGCATTCTAATTCTCATCTGAGATCATGAAAACTTTGTACTGCCTGTCCCAATTCGTCATTGACTGAATTTTTAATGATGATGTCAATATTTGATTTATATTTACTGATTTAGCCTATATGAAGACTGCAGGGTTGTCTTACTGACCTCCAAAGTGGGGACAGTGCCACTTTCTTCCAAGGTTGTCCTCAGTGTGGCTATTGTGTGAGGATGAACACTGTAACAACATACCTTCCAGCAGCAGGTCAAACATGTTCTTTTATGCAATTCATATTGATGCTCAAGCTGACTGACTGTGCTAGATTGCCATGTGAAATGTACATCTAAGTGATGACCCTCATATGATTGAATTTTGTTGCAAGAAGAATGAAATAGTCACCTACTGCTCCAGTGTAAACTTAAAGGTGGACTGTGTTGTGTCTTCCAAAATGTGGAGTTTCAATGGAGTAATTAAAACACAGTAGGATAGAAGAGCTCATGTCAAAGAATTGGATAAGTAGTTGGTTGGTTGGTTTTGCGGAAGGAGACCAGACAGCGTGGTCATCGGTCAATAAGTAGTTCACTGTGACTTTTCATATTAGGCACAACAAAAAGACTGTCACAAATATAACTGGTTATAGTAGTTACAGGTACTCCTTTTAGGGTATGCAGTACTGTAGTCCAGTGTAACACAAATGAATATTGACAAATACTTAACACAGATTTGTGTTTGCTTTTATTTCCAGTTCCAAGAAAATCTACCAGCCAGGGCAAGCAGCTGTTTCTTGTGCCGTGAAGCGGTGGGAATTACAGGGACTCCCATGACTGCCCTCACCAGTGCCAGCAGAATCAGCCTTGGCCAGAGGCTGGCTGAAATAATACACATGTGGAACATAGAAATTGACAGAAAAGGAATGCTCTGTGAAGCATGCTGTTCTCAAATTAATGAGGTAGATGAGAAGGAAATGCGAGTAAAGCAGCTTAAGAAATTAATTATACTCCGTGTGCTCCCCAGGGACCCTGATTATGGTAAGCACTGCAGATGTTCCATAAATGAGTCACATTATCTGATTTTTAGTGTTCATGATAATTTTGTCTTGAAACAAATTATTGTGATTTCAGCACATGGGAAAGGGTGGGGAGGGGAATGGTGTGATCATTCTAGTTGAGAGTGGTTTATGGCTGTTAGGGAACACTGAGAACCCTGCTATTTCGGTGGAACACCTTGCTTATTTTGAAGGTTAATAAATGTAAAAGACTGAGAATCCTGTTTTATTCAGTGATTACTTCAATTTTAAATTATAACGAACAACATAGAGATCAGAACAAAGCAAAATATCCTTTTGTGGTTTTCCAAAAAGTTTTATTGTTCTGGTACCCTGGTTGGAGACAGTAAGAAAATTATGAAACATGTCCAGTGAAATGTTCTAAACAGCATTACTCTCCTTTGATTTTCATAACATTTACTTGTATGCTCCTAAATCCAGAAATTTTGGTGTAACGAAAACCAAGTTTACAAGAGATGGCATGCAGTATGGCATCTGAACTACAGAATTCTTTATACTGTGCACCTAAATGTGTTAATCATTGGCCTAGTTATTTGCAACCTTCATCAGAAACAGCTTTATGAGGACTCGTGTCTTTGGCACACATTGCAACACACTTCAGTGTTATACTATTGTTTATTACTTCCAGTATCTCTGAAGGAGCTGTGTCAGTGTGGGTTTTATCACAAATGTGCTGCTTTAAATGAGTGGTTCCTGACTGGAAACACAATAATGCAAGCTGTATATGTGGAATATGCACCTACTAGACTTGATGTTTCCATCCATAACCAATCAAAATGTACTCTATACTTCACTGATTAGATCCCCCCTATTTACTTCCTCAATGTGTATGCATTGTTTCCAGTCTTACTGCTCACTGCATTGGCTGTCTGATGTTGCAGGATTATTTACACATACATGAGAAGACATTGCTGGATGTAGCCAAGCATTATAGACATATTGAATGTCTTCGGAGTGAAACATTATCGAGGCCTGATGAAAGAAATTTGACTTCTACTGCAATAGCACATTGAAACAATTGAACAGTGACACATGAAAATTTCTTTTGCGCTCTGGGTATCAGTCTGTTTCCTTCCTAACCCAAATCTCCACAGTAGTGTACCCTGTATATTAGCCTTCTTTGCTTGCAGGTCTACTGTATTTCTGTGGGATATATGACATTGCAGTGCATTTGGACTGAAAGACCAATATTACATCAGGCATGAATAT
Source organism: Schistocerca nitens (assembly GCF_023898315.1). Classification (NCBI taxonomy): domain Eukaryota; kingdom Metazoa; phylum Arthropoda; class Insecta; order Orthoptera; family Acrididae; genus Schistocerca; species Schistocerca nitens. The sequence continues at coordinate 32,463,353 of NC_064618.1, read as the reverse complement.
TTATAAAAGTGTGGTGTCTGTTCCTTTGTATGTCTATTTATTTATTTAGCATCCAATAGATCACACATGTGATATAGGATTTGTCATTTGATTACACATAACTCATAACAACATATACACAAAATAAATGGACGAACATATACAAACAGCAAAACAAATTACATACACATAGTACACAAGTAGTGTACAAGAACTTATTACACAAAAACAAAAGTACGTGCTCATGATAAACAATTACAGATCATGAACTACGCCTTGTACACAAAACGTATTACAGATATTTAACAGATTTTACATAAGTACCATAATTATGAAGTTGAAAACACAATTAAATTAGTTTAAATTTTTAAAAAAATAAGTACAGGTTCCAATCCACAGTCTGAGACGGGTATTTGCTTACTCTGATAGCATTTTTCCATCAAGTATTTTTTTTACTTAATGCTTGAAATTATTTTTGCCTTTCAATTCTTTAATTGCCTAACATGTTTCTGACTTCTAGTTTTTGCTACATAGGGAATGTGGAAGTCTTTACAATGCCTTGTATTGTGATCATGGTAGCTTGAGTTGATTTGAAGATCGCAGTTATTTTTACTGATCATTTCCGAACATTTAAAGATATATATCAATGGTATTGTCAGTATCTTTAGTTGTCTGAATAAGGGTCTACAGTGAGTTTGTGGTGGGCTGTGTGTCATGATACAAATAGCTCTTTTTCGCATAATAAAAATGTCATTTAGTCTTGACCGGGTTTTCTCCCCAAAAGCTTATGCCACAGGTAGCAACTGATAGGAAATAACTAAAGTACACCGCTCCAATACATTCCTTGCTACGTACCTTGGATATTATTCTTAAGGCAAAACATGCTGAGCAAAGTTCCTGAGTAAGATATACACTGTATTCATTCCAGTTAAAATCTTGGTCAATTCGCATTCCCAGAAACTTGGTGGTGCACATTTTTTCTATTTCTTTGCTATCCAGCATAAGGCACATATTTTCCCCTTGTCACTTGCTCCCTTACTGTATAAAGTTCGTTTTATTTCTATTTAATGTCGGCTTATTTGAATAAAACCATGACTGTATGTATGAGCATTTTTTCTGCTGTAGTACACAGTGATTCTTTTTTATCACTAATTATGATACTCGTGTCATCTGCAAATAGTAGAATTTTGGCTGAACTGTCTGGAGCCTGTATATCATTGATATAAACTAGAAATAACAATGGGCCCAGAATGCTGCCCTGAGAAACAACTATTTAAATTTGTTTTGGTTCAGATGTGGGTTTAAAATTGTGAAGATTCTTGGATGACCTCAGCTCAACAACTTGTGACCTGTTTTGCAGATGGGATTCAAACCAATTTTTAACGGTACCCCTGATGCATATTGCTTCAAGTTTCCCTAGTAATATTACATTGTTCACAGTATTGAAGGCTTTAGCTAAATCTAGATTAATTCCAACAACCTGTTTATTTGACTCAAAATTTCCTACTATTTCTTTGCAATATGGCTGTTTCTGTACTGTGCCATGTTGACTGTTATTTATTAGTTTGTTTTTCTAGATATTTTGTAACCCTGATTTTCATTAATTCCTCAAGTATTTTGGAGAAGGATGGGAGGAGAGATATAGGTTGGTAATTTTATATTTTATGTCTGTCACCATTTTTGTATAGAGGTATCACTTTAGAGATTTTAAGTTTATCCGGAAATATCTCTTCACTAAGGGACAAGTTTGCTATGTGCACTATAGGTTTGACAACACATGGAGCAATTTTCTTAATTATTGATATATAACCAGAGGACAATTTGGATTTAAAGCATTTAATGACTTTTAGAACTTAATGCTCGTCTGATGGGATTGCCATCATGCTGGTATTTACCATTGGAGACATCACTGTTAATTGTTGCTTAAATCTACTGCTTAAAGTAAGGGGAATATTAACAAAATAATTGTTTACATTGTTTGCCATGGCATTTTTTCTATGGGGATATTTTCATTATTTTTAAGATGGATTTCCTGTTCTTTAGTTTGACCCAATTTTTTTTCTTTTTTTTTTTTTTTTACCACATCATTCTGGACTTGTTACTAGCCTGCCTTATTAATCTATCATTACTTAATAATTTTGCTTTTGATATTACTTTGCAGTAAGTCTGTTTGTATGTTCTCACATACTCAACAAACTGCTGATCATGACATGTTTTTAACTTTAAACTTAGTAATTTCATGGTTTCACTTGACGTTTTAATTCCGGGTGTACTCCAGGTCCCTTTGGATCCAGATGATCTGTAACTCAAAAGCTTTTTTGGGAAGCACATTTCAAAGTATGCCATAAAAGTGGAAGCAAATGTATTGTAAGCATCATTTTTGTTTGTTTGTGCCAAGACCTCTGGCCAAACTGCATTTTTAACATTATTTTTGAACTGATTACAATTTTCAGTAGAGAAAAATCGTTTGTACACCTTTTTATTTTCCCTTCCTTGGGAGTTGCAGTGAGATTAAAGGTTAGTGCATTATGAGCTGATAATCCTATATTCACATTTGTAACTGCAACTTCATGTGTGACCACATTTGAGAAGATGTTATTTATTAGGATTTCACTGGAATCTGTTGTTCTAGTGGGAGCTGATACGTGGGGAAACAAGTTGAAGCTTTTAGTATGTCTAAAAACTTGTATTTTACTGAACTCTGGACCAATAGATTAATATTAAAGTCACCACAAAGAATTATGGTAGAGTTCTCATTTGAGAAAAATGTCGAGCATTTCTTCCAAATTCTTAAGAGAGACTTCAGTATCTCCAGATGGTGATCTGTAAATTGCTGCAACAATTACTTTCTTTTCTATGATTAATGGTTTAGCCTCATATCTTAACTTAAATTTAAGCTTGGGATTTAGATAAATGCATACACCAACACCTTTGACATTTTGCCTATATTACTGACTGGCAAGTTTGTAATATGTGTGACCAAAAGGACTTAAACTATATCTGTACATTGCATAAGGCTCAGTCACAACTACTGTGCATGGCTATGACAGGTGGTGTGGGCAGCCTATCAAGTTAGGCTGTGGTCTCCTGATCTCACATTTTGTGCTCGCTTACTCAGTTGTCCCCCCTGCGGGTCCGGGGATTAGAATAGGCCCGAGGTATTCCTGCCTGTCGTAAGAGGCGACTAAAAGGAGTCCATCCCCCTCACGGGGGTAGTTAGCGCCTGCGTCCGGAGACGGACGGTTTCACGACCTATAATCGTGGTCTCTTTGGTTTTTCACTTCTCGTTTCTTCCTTCCTTTTGTTGGTTCCTTTCTTTGCTCTTCTCCACTTCACTGTCTTCCTTACTCTTTCCCTTGACTCCTCCTTGCCTTCTCACTGCCTTTTTCTCCTTGCCTTCTCATTGCCTCCTTCTCCTTGCCTTCTCCTTGCCTCCTTCTCCTTGCTTTCTCCTTGCCTCCTTCTCCTTGCTTTCTCATTGCCTTCTTCTCCTTGCCTTCTCTGGTCTCCGCCTCGGCGTTTGAGACAGTCTGTCCTCTTTCTCCCTCTCTCTTCTTTTTCCTCTTCTTCCTTCCTCCCTGTGCGTGTCTGAAGGCCGACCCACGCGTTCGCACGCGTAGCCGGTGACGGGGTAACGCGTAAGTCCCCGCCCTGGGTAGACATGTAAGGCACGCGCGTACCCCCTGGTAAAGGCCAGGCCCGGGGAGGGGTGATTGCCTGAGCTGATACCTTCTGACCATGCCGATTGGTCCCTCCGTCTGTTTCTCGGGAGGTGTGACCTAAGGTGTAAACATTCACCTAAGGCGGGAGTGCCCTCTGAGAGGGTCCCCACAAGGAAGGAGCGCGCCATCGGAGACGCTGGCAATCATGGGGGATTCCTCCGCAATGGATTCTACTCCATCGCTTTCGACTTCGACCCACAAACGGAAACGTGACCAGCCAACAGTGACAAAAATACTACCGGCTGCCCCACAGTTCCTCGTCGTTTCTCGATCTGAGGAAGGAAAGGATTTTTCCTCTGTCAACCCTTTCGTTATCCAGAAGGGCGTCGATGCCATAGCTGGATCTGTCAAATCTTGTACCAGATTGCGTAACGGTACCCTATTACTCGAAACTGAGAGCGCCTTTCAGGCACAAAAACTGCTTCGGGCCACACTCCTTTACACATTCCCTGTCCGGGTGGAGGCTCACCGAACTTTGAATTCGTCTCGTGGTGTGGTCTATACTAGATCCCTCGACGGCTTGACTGACGAGGAGATTCAATCTTTCCTCGCTGAGCAGGGCGTGACGGCTGTCCATAGGGTCATGAAAAAGGTCAACAATGACCTTGTACCGACCCGGACACTTTTCTTAACCTTCGATGGTGTTAAGCTGCCATCGCGCATCAAGGCGGGCTACGAGGTCATTTCAGTTCGCCCCTATGTCCCGACACCTACGCGCTGCTACCAGTGTCAGCGTTTCAATCACACTCGACAGTCTTGTTCCAATGCGGCTAAATGTGTCACTTGTGGCAGGGATGCCCATGAGGGTGACTGTCCACCTCCGTCTCCTCGTTGTGTGAACTGTCAGGGTGACCATGCCGCATCCTCCCGCGACTGTCCTGTCTATAAGGAAGAACGCTGTATCCAGGAAATTCGAGTCAAAGAGAAAGTGTCCACCTCGGCTGCTCGCAAGCTATTGGCTAGTAGGAAGCCCACGCTGCTCCCAGCGGGGAAATACAGCACTGTCCTCGCCTCTCCTCGGACTACCCGGGAGGTAGCAACCCAGACATGCGATCTGACCTTCAGCACCACGGTCGTCCGTTCGGCCAGTGCTAAGATCGCGCGGTCGACGTCTCCTCTTCCTCCCATCACCCCACAGACACCAGCCAATTCCTCAGCTTCTGCTCAGTCGAAGACCCCGAAGTCAGATGCACGGGCCTTCAAGAAGGAACCATCCCGTGCAGACTTCCTCCGTTCCTCGACCTCCCAGCCTTCGACCGGTACTTCCACCAAACGTCCTTCTAAAAAGGCGCATAGGAAGCACAGTTCTCCTTCTCCGCCGCGGCGCCTTTCTTCTCCTGCGCCACCCAGCGGTTGCCGCCCCAGGCCGTCATCCGTTTCGCCTGGCCGCACCGCTGGTAGCCGAACATCTGGCCGTTCACCGGCGGAGGAAGCTCCCCCTCCCGGCCATCCTCCTGAGATGGCCGATGACCCTATAGACCCCATGGACGATGACTGTCTGCCTCCTGCTAGCGGCGGCAGTGCTTGCTCGAAGCCAGGCCCTAAGCGGCCTTCGAGGTGACCCCTTCTCTCATCTTCCTTTTCTTACGATGGCACTTATTAACTGGGATATTCGCAGCATTCGCTCCAACCGAGAGGACTTGAAGTTGCTGCTCCGCTCGCATCGTCCGCTCGTCGTAGCCCTCCAGGAAACGAAGCTACGCCCATGCGATCAAATTGCCTTGGCACACTACACCTCTGTGCGTTTTGACCTACCCCCTGTGGTAGGTATCCCAGCTCATGGAGGGGTTATGTTGCTGGTCCGGGATGATATTTACTACGATCCCATCACGTTGCACACCGGCCTGCAGGCAGTAGCCATCCGCATTACTCTCCCCACTTTCACGTTTTCCTTTTGTACCGTTTACGCTCCATCGTCATCTGCCGTTACCAGGGCAGACATGACGCAACTTATTACTCAGCTACCTGCACCATTTTTGTTAACTGGAGACTTCAATGCCCACCATCCTCTTTGGGGCTCTCCAGCATCCTGCCCGAGGGGCTCCTTGTTAGCAGACCTTTTCAACCAGCTCAATCTTGTCTGCCTCAATACTGGCGCCCCTACTTTTCTTTCGGACACATCTCATACCTATTCCCATTTAGACCTCTCTATATGTACTCCCCAACTTGCACGCCGGTTTGAGTGGTATGCACTTGCTGATGCATATTCGAGCGACCACTTCCCGTGTGTTATCCATCTCCTGCAGCATACTCCCTCTCCGTGCTCCTCTCGTTGGACCATCTCCAAGGCAGACTGGGGGCTCTTCTCTTCCAGGGCGACCTTTCAGGATCAAACCTTCACAAGCTGCGATCGTCAGGTCGCACACCTCACGGAAGTCATTCTCGCTGCTGCTGAATATTCCATCCCTCACCCTACTTCTTCTCCACGTCGCGTACCGGTCCCCTGGTGGACCGCAGCATGTAGGGACGCTTTACGTGCTCGTCGACGTGCTTTACGCACCTTTAAACGCCACCCTACAGTGGCGAATTGCATTAATTATAAACGATTACGTGCTCAGTGTCGTCGTATTATTAAAGAAAGCAAGAAAGCCAGCTGGGCTGCTTTCACCAGCACCTTCAACAGTTCTACTCCTTCTTCTGTTGTCTGGGGTAGCCTGCGCCGGCTATCTGGCACTACGGTCCACTCCCCAGTTTCTGGCTTGAAGGTCGCGAATGAAGTCCTTGTGGCCCCTGAGGCTGTCTCCAATGCCTTCGGCCGCTTTTTCGCCGAGGTTTCGAGCTCCGCTCATTACCACCCTGCCTTCCTCCCCCGCAAACAGGCAGAGGAGGCGAGGCCACCTAACTTCCGCTCCTCGAATCGTGAAGGTTATAATGCCCCATTCACCATGCGGGAACTGGAAAACGCACTTGGCCGATCACGGTCCTCCGCTCCAGGGCCTGATTCTATTCATATCCAGATGCTGAAGAACCTTTCTCCTGCGGGTAAAGGTTTTCTTCTTCGTACTTACAATCGCATCTGGATTGAGGGACATGTTCCCGCATGCTGGCGCGAGTCTATTGTTGTCCCGATTCCTAAGCCGGGGAAGGACAAGCACTTGCCTTCCAGTTATCGACCTATCTCGCTTACCAGCTGTGTCTGTAAAGTGATGGAGCGAATGGTTAACTCTCGATTGGTTTGGCTGCTCGAGTCTCGACGCCTACTTACCAATGTACAATGTGGATTTCGAAGGCGCCGCTCTGCTGTCGACCATCTGGTTACCTTGTCGACCTTCATCATGAATAACTTCTTGCGGAAGCGCCCGACCGCGGCTGTGTTCTTTGATTTGGAGAAGGCTTACGACACCTGTTGGAGGGCGGGCATTCTCCGCACCATGCATACGTGGGGCTTTCGCGGTCGCCTCCCTCTTTTTATTCGTTCCTTTTTAATGGATAGACAGTTTCGGGTGCGTGTGGGTTCTGTCCTGTCCGACACCTTTCGCCAGGAGAATGGGGTGCCACAGGGCTCAGTTTTGAGCGTCGCTCTCTTCGCCATCGCGATCAATCCAATAATGGATTGCCTCCCAGCTGATGTATCAGGCTCCCTTTTCGTGGACGATTTTACCATCTATTGCAGCGCGCAGTGTCCACGTGTCCTGGAGCGCTGTCTTCAGCGTTCTCTTGACCGTCTTTACTCTTGGAGTGTCGCCAATGGCTTCCGTTTTTCTGCCGAGAAGACGGTCTGTATTAACTTCTGGCGCTACAAAGAGTTTCTCCCACCGTCCTTACGACTCGGTCCCGTTGCTCTCCCACTCGTGGAGACAATCAAATTTTTAGGCCTTACCTTTGACAGGAAACTTAGCTGGTCTCCACATGTGTCATATTTGGCCGCCCGTTGTACCCGTTCTTTAAATGTCCTCCGTGTTCTCAGTGGTATGTCGTGGGGAGCGGATCGAACCGTCCTACTTCGTCTATATCGGTCGATCGTCCGCTCCAAGCTGGATTATGGGAGCTTCGTATACTCCTCTGCACGGCCATCCATCTTACGCCGCCTCAACTCCATACAACATCGGGGTTTACGACTTGCGATCGGAGCATTTTATACCAGTCCCGTAGAGAGTCTTCATGCTGACGCTGGCGAATTGCCACTCACCTACCGGCGCGATATACTGCTTTGTCGGTATGCCTGTCGGCTACTGTCAATGCCCGACCATCCTTCTTATCGTTCCTTTTTTGACGACTCTCTTGACTTTCAATACGGGTTGTATGTCTCTGCCTTGCTACCCCCTGGAGTTCGCTTTCGTCGCCTCCTTCAACACCTTCATTTTTCACTCCCTGCAACCTTTCGAGTGGGCGAGAGCCGCACGCCACCTTGGCTCCAGGCTCAGGTCCGCGTTCACCTCGACCTCAGCTCGCTCCCAAAAGAGGTCACCCCCGGTTCGGTCTACCACTCCCGTTTTTTGGAACTTCGTTCGAAGTTCAACAACATGACTTTCATTTATACAGATGGCTCTAAGACCAATGACGGGGTCGGGTGTTCCTTTATTGTCGGGGCACAAAGTTTCCCATACCGGCTCCATGGCCATTGTTCGGTCTTCACAGCTGAGCTCTTTGCCCTCTACCAGGCTGTTCTGTACATCTGCCGCCACCGACATTCTGCTTATGTCATCTGCTCAGATTCCCTGAGCGCCATCCAGAGCCTCAGTGATCCGTACCCGGTTCACCCTTTCGTACACCGGATCCAACGCTCTCTTCAGCAGCTGGTGGACGTCGGTACGCCGGTTAGCTTTATGTGGGTTCCTGGCCATGTCGGTATCCCTGGGAACGAAGCTGCAGATGCCGCGGCCAAGGCTGCGGTCCTCCAGCCTCGGACAGCTTCTTGTTGTGTCCCTTCGTCCGATTTTAGCAGGGTCATTTGTCGGCGCGTTGTGTCGCTGTGGCATGCCGATTGGGCTGCACTTACCGACAACAAGCTTCGGGCCTTAAAACCTCTTCCCGTGGCTTGGACGTCCTCCTCACGCCCTTCTCGGCGGGAGGAGGTCGTTTTAGCAAGGTTAAGAATTGGACACTGCCGGTTCAGCCATCGCCATCTGCTGACGGCTGCGCCGGCGCCGTTCTGCCCATGTGGGCACTTGCTGACGGTTCGTCACATTTTAATGTCCTGTCCCGATCTTAAAACACTGCGCCTCGATCTTAACCTGCCTACTACTTTAGATGCCATTTTAGCGGATGACCCACGAGCAGCTGCTCGTGTTCTTTGTTTTATCAATTTGACAAACCTCGCTAAGGACATTTGATGATGTTTTTTAATCCTATGCCTGTCAGTCTGTCTTTTATTGTGTTTTCCCTTTTAGTTGTTGTTGTCAACTTGTGCCTCGCGGTGCATTCTTAGAGTAGTCAGGGCGCTAATGACCATTGAAGTTGTGCGCCCGAAAACCACAAAAAAAAAAAAAAAAAAAAAAAATTACTCAGTTGTGCAGGACTCTGACACTTGTCTCACTCCTCTGTCAACACAGCTTCCCTTTCATGTCGTTTGTCTCCTAACACTGCAGTCAGGTGTCATGTGGTGTAACTATTTAATACAATGATGTATTATATTCTGTACCTTATCTTCTATACTTCTTCTCAAACTCTGTTATAATTACTTTAAAATTCAAAATTGATGCCTTTGACGCATCACATTTTTATAAATAACTTACTATGTCACTTTTGACTTAACAAATTATTTATTCCCTTCATCATCACACTCGTGAACTACACTAAAAGATCACCTTCATTCAGTATAAAAGAGACACTCACAATAATTTTGAAGGTTCCTCTTCTGTGTCTCACAACATACATCAGTTGTTGAAATAACTCCTTTGGCAGCCTATTGCTTTACAGGACAGTGTGGTGACCCCACAGAATACTTATTTTCACACATGTAGTTTGGCACCCAAAGCTGCTGCGATAGCTGTACAGTGCTGAAGGTGCATAATGTCCCCTGATGTAAGTCACCACAAACAAAATAGAAATAACACTAATGAACAATAACTGTATGTTTATGTAGACATGTTGTTTTCTATTGCTCTTTTCATAATGTGTACACAACACTTCTTTCAAAATGGCATTCATTGATAAGAAGTCATTGATATGTGCATCTTTCCTCTGGAGTGGTACGTACAAGCACAGTCTGTGAACATGGTGCCCAGTGAACACAGTCCAAAGTTTTTAAAATTTTTTTTCCTATATGCCATGAATGTGGATTTCTTTTCGTAACTATGGCTTCTGAGATTGGTTATAGCCTCAGTACATCATTGTCCATGATAAAATACGCAAATTTATCCTCAATTGCAGCCATAATTTAAGAGCATGTCACTAAATTGAACATAACGTACTTGAAAGATGTTTTCCTCTCTGTGTGTGCAATAGTATCCAGTGCAGAACCACAGCGTCTGCGGACACCGGAGGCTGGAACCAGTACTGGGGCTGAGGACATACGTGCAGCGAAGTCACCTGGTGAGTAAGAGTAAATTTACATGTAATTGCAGCCTTAACTAATGCAGTACATAAAGTACTTAAAAGACGTTTTACTCTCTGTGTGTACAATAGTAGGCAGTGCAGAACAACAGCGGCTATGGTCACCAGAGGCTGGACCCAGTACTGCAGGTGCAGCAAAGTCACCTGGTGAGTAAGAGTAAGAGCCCACTGTGGGAGGCTTACATTCCTGCTCTGTACACTAGAGAATCAAATGTATCTGGACACCTATTAGTGGACATTAAGATTTTGTGTTCTCCTTTATGAGGACTTGAACTCTTCTGGGGACACTTTGACATTTTGAAATCTCTGTGGGTGGATGCCAGCCCATTCTTCCTTGATAGCTGATACCAGACAAGGTAGAAATATTGGACACAGGGTATGGAGTGAAAATGCCATTTATAACTAATCCCTAAGACGATCCATTGCTTTCAGGTTGGAACATCGGCAGGCAAGCCTTCTTCAGGAATGCCACTGGTTATAAGCCTTTGCCTAACAATGCTGATCCATGAGAGGTACAAGTGTTGAGCTGATCAAATCGGTCGTTGTCTGTGAACTGTTCCTCTGCCGTGTATAGTACACAATACTGTCAAATATGTACTTACCCTTCTGCATTTATCCTATCCTGAAGTACAATAAGGGGAGAACAAGTTAAAGAGGAGAAATTGCATATTGTTACACTGCCTGCTCTGCACTGCATTGTTGGCAGTAGCGGTAATGGCGGATAATGTTCACTTAGTAGTCACCACATCCAAATTCTTCAGTCAGATACCCACGGAGTATAGCACTGTTTGTCACTCCAAATCTCGTTTCCTCTCATCCACTCACCAGCAGTCATAGGTATTTATGCTACAGTCAGTGTGACTTTATGTTGAACAGAAATATGTTGTTTCCAGAAGCTGCTCAGCCATTGTAACCAGTTTTTCTAACTCCCTGTACACAGCCATTTCCTTAGCGGGCTCCTAGCTGCACTTCAAAACTGAAGAGTGACTGCAGCAGCTAACTGCAAGCTGGTTTTTACTATTTCCTACCACAATGATAGAAGCACTTGTCCATCAGCATACTGTGTGTGCCTGGACTTCATGTAGCATTGGTTGTTCCTTCACATTTTCACTTAACTGTCATATCACTGACAGCTGACTTGGGCAAGTTTGGAAGGGCTGAAATGCATCCCTGTGTTAATTATTCAGGTGTAATGCAATGAAAAGTCAATGTTCAGTGTACTCAGATCCCTGACTGATGAATTCTGCTTACAAAACAGTATTACCTGCCACTTCCTATAATATATATGACGGCAGTATCTGTTCCCGAAAGAACAATTACCATGGATGACCATGCAGCTTTGCTAGAAATGAAATGATAATTAAATGGACACCCTAGCTGCAAACAGGCAGTGATGTACTTCATTGGGGACATGTCGAAAATGTGTGGCCCGACCGGCACTCGTTCCCGGGATCGTCTGTTTACATGGCAGACGCTCTATCCATCTGAGCCACCGCGGGCACAGAGGATAGTGCGTCTGCAGGGACTTATCCCTTGCACACTCCCCGTGAGATCCACATTCCCAACATGTCCACACCACTACATTCGTAGTGTGCCTAACAGATGTTTGCCGATCATACTCATTACTCGTGGCAGATTAATCTACCAAGTCCCGTACGATTTTGGGCATAGCGTGTGCATTCGCACAAGAAGGTCAATGGCCGGGAAGCCGTATTTTAACTATATATGACGGTAGTATCTGTTCCCGAAAAACAATTACCGTGGATGACCATGCAGCTTTGCTAGAAATGAAATGATAATTAAATGGATGGAGCGTATGCCATGTAAGCAGGAGATCCCAGGTTTGAGTCCCGGTCGGGGCACACATTTTCAACATTTCCCCAATGAAGTACATCACCGCCTGTTTGCAGCTAGGGTCTCCATTTAATTATCATTTCACTTCCTATAATAGTAGCTCCACCTCTCATTGAATTAAAGTGCTCAGTTGCCCGTTACATAAGGGTGCCCAGGTATTTTGATTGGATAGTGTGTTTATAGTTCTTATCTATGTGATTTCTGCAACCCCTTAGTCAGTCCACCATAGACAATTGAATTAGAATCCAGAAATCACAATATATTTTATTATATTTATGTTTTTGAATATTGAGGACTTTGATTTGCGGCGAGTATTTACTGACTTACAGAAATACAAAGTTTGCCTATATAGCTGTGGAAATATGTGTGCTGAGAATTACTGGGAGGGAAAAGGGAACAGAAAAATGGACAGGGAACAGGCAGGAGTTGGAGACGTAGTGGGGAGGTAGTGGAGATGAGTGATACATGTAGTGATGGAGTGAGTGACAGATAGGATAAGACAATTACATGCTCCTATCCTAGAGAGGTGAGTGGGGGGAACATTGAGGTGACAGTCTGGTGAGAGGCATTGAGTGGATATCAGGCTACATGGACTACAAGCTGCAATGCCTGTAGCTTGAGACCAGAATACCAGGAGAAGCCAGGGAAGAGGCTTAATCAAACAGTGGGACTCCAATGAATGAATGAATGAATGAATGAATGATGTGAGTAGAAGAAACTGAGGATGATTTGTATTTCAAAACTGAACGTTTTTGTACAACCTATTAGGGTAGTAACTTAAATGGAAATATTGGGGTGTGAATCTAGTTTATAAATGGTTATAGCTGATGCGTTCAGCACTACCATAAGTTATTTGATACTAACATTTTCAGGGGCTCCCTTAACCTTTCTGTGGTCAATCAGACATAAAGGTCCTGCCAAAATGTTTGTTTCAGAATCTGCACAACCATAGGAATGTCCCATTTCATTGTGTACTGTGATCTGTTGTTCAGTTTATGTACAATTAGAACCCAGAAGCTGACAGGTGATGCTAGAATGTGTTTGTTTCTTTGTTGGTACAGAAGTGAGTACAGTATGTTTTGTAGAAGGAGCTTCCTATCTTTGGCTTAATTGTGGATGGCAAAGACAGTGTAGATATTATTTATCTTTGTTACATTATTTGCTAGGTATATACTATTTGACATATATTTTCACTGATAACTCATTCTTGAAGAAAACTGATGTCTGTGTCTTGTAATTAAAATTAATGCATGTCTTTATTAATGAAAATCATATCAAAATCGTGACTGTAGTTGGAAATCTACCACCACAAATGTACAGATACTGTTCTTTTGAGGTACTGTTTTTCTTCTTTCTCGTGAGATAGTGTACTGGAGACATTTGTTTTCTTTTCCTTATTTTGTCTTGAATGTCTCAGTAGTTTCTTGGAATTAATTGTTTACAATTATTTATGGAGCTGTCTTTTGAATTATGGGTAGGGTGGTTATGAAGAATACAGTCAGCAGAAATAAGGTTTCTATGATCTACTTTATAACATATGAAAGCTGATCACCTGTGAAATGAAGGTGCTGGGAGTGTATAGTAGAGTGGAAACAACTGAAGCATGTGGGATGAATGTGTCAATGCTTTTGGAGAGAATGGCTGATAATACAGTATCACTTCCTGTTCACTAGATTTGTCTCTGGTGCCAGTACCTTTGTTCATAAAATATTTCCCATCAAGACTTTCACTACAGTTTGATCCCAGACCAATCTGTTCGTCTTTCTGCCTCACCTCTCTACAGGGAGTCCAGCAGGGAGCTGCCTTGCCCCATCTGCCACCCACACTCGTGGTCATATGTCCCACCTAATGTGGATGATCCATGCACAAGGAGAGAGATGTGCTCAGGTAGCCATGAACATTAGAACTTCATTGCAACACCGAAGGCACATGATAATGTTGGGCAAGTGAAACAGCTTCCTAGTGCAAGCAACATAAAAATACTCCTGATATGCTGTAAGGTTGTCACTAATATGAGCTAAGCTGAGCACTGCAAGCTGCACTGATGATGTCCTAGATTCCAATGTTGCTGTGCTCAGAGGAAAAGTTTTGACTGTAACAGCAGCCAAAAGTATGAACTGTCATCCCCATGGAGGAGATGGCAGTGCCATCCATGAGGCACACACCTGGAAGAAAAATACAGAAATTGGGCCAAGACATCAGTAAGGAGGGATGATGATGTGGAATGGTGCAGGCAGAAAGATACCAGGATGAAAGAAAGGTGTGGCACAAGGCATTTGAACACGGAGCAAAACCATTCAAACACTATGCAGAAGCACTTGAACACAGAGATGAAGGCTACCTAATGGATCACAAGACACTGGTAAAAAGCTTACAGAGACAAAAAGGAATTATAAAAGCACAAGAAGAGAGATATTCCTGAGTGGACAAGAGGAAGAGTGTTTCATTGCGGCACAGATGGTACATGCCAACATGAAGCAAATGAAACAACTTTCAGATGAAGGCAAGGTAGAGAATGCCCTGAGGCATGAAAAGATTGCCACTAATATGAAAACTATTCTTGAAGCTTCCAGTTGAGCACTCTGTCTGTAACAACTGACAAACACTGCTGTAGGATGCACTGGCAATGCCAATATTGTGGGCTGCATTCTTATTAATATAGTCATGCATTCCAAAGTAGATAGTTGATGTCGAGTCTGGAACTTGGGTTGGCTGGTGAGCCACTGTACATTCCCCTACAAAGGCTATGTATTGGAGAAATACTGTTAAGTTGACCAGTGTCGCATGGCTCCAAGGTGGAAACCATGCAGTGGCTGTCATTGGCAAGATCCGCTGCACTGAGGGTGAGTTTCAGTTTCAAGCCCGTAAAGATGCCAGCAACTGACATACCTCTGTTGTGTGGCATAAGGCAGGATTGTAAAGCACCAGCCAGATGCTACACCACCCACTTCCACCTCATTCCTATTATGTCTCCTAATCCATCCTGTTCCCATACGCATCAGATTTTCTTTCTGTCTCACCTCTACAAAAAATCCACCTGAGAAATAATCTGCCTCACCTACCACTCATTCTCCTCACCCATCTGTAAGTAAAGAAAGGAGTGTTACATTGAATGTGATAAACATTTTTGCTATTACTTTCTGTGGGGTATCTGTGAGAGAAATTCATGATAATTTAAAATTATTGGTGAAGTTTTCTGCAAAACACTAAGTGCTCTCATTGCCAAATACTGGATGAATATAATGTCGGTAAATGAATGCAATTAGTGAAGGTGCATAAACAAGCTTACACACAGTTCCTAAATGTTAAACGTGACACAGTGTGTTAACTGTGTAACATAAGATTGTATGTTTTATTAAGCAGATAAGTACAGGATTTTAAATTTTAAAATTTGAGCAATAATTATGTGAAATGATGACAAAAAACATTTATTTGTCCCTGCCAGTCTTCAGATAGCAAGCGTGCAACTGGAATAAAGTTCTGGCTTTCTGGAACTCGGTAATATTGATGGTTATTTATAATTGAGTAGATTAGATGCTCAATTATACACTGATCCGTAGGTTTTCTAAAAGATAGAAACAATTGATTCTGTTCTTTATCAGGTCATGTTGAAACACACTTAGTTTATCACTAGTTTGTTTTACTTGTGCAGATAAAGTATTCTTTATATTAACACGCAAATTCTTTTTTTGTCAATCAGGCCCTGCTGAGGAGGAAGGCACGCGTCCCATCGTTCAGGTGAGTGAAAGTAGTGGATGCACGTATGAGACTGGCAGAGCAAGTGTGATTTTTCACCAGTAGCATATAGTTTGGTTCTGTGGCATGTAATGAACCCCACACTGCTTCCTGTCCTCCTCCCTGGGTGAGGACATATTTCATCAGCTCACGGCATTGAACCGTTAAAATACTTCCTCCTATTCTGAGCTACTCTGCACACTACCCACTTGCTTAATCAAATAAACTCCTTTATTAATATCCTATTCATCTCCATTTCAGTCTCATTGCGTCTCCCGTGGCAGTCTGTTTCCTAACATCGCAAACTTTGCAACTTCTTTAGCACTGTTAACTGAAATGTATCTCAAGTCTAAATTACCTGCTAAATGACCCAAAAAATATCTCAAAGACCACTCATATACTGGCTCTTAATTTAAAACAAGTAACACTCTTTCATTATTAATGTCAAGTCATGTGTCATTGGTTAGTGTACAGAATCTTACTGACAGCTCAACTTCATCTTCATTCTCCTGATGTAATAGCAGTTGTCATGATGCTGACTGTTCTAGGGGGAAGGCACATTGCTGAACAAGAATGAGACAGCAAGGAATAAACCCATGGACTGGTTGTTTGTGTTGCCATCATCATTTGTGAAAGTGGCATGGCTGGACCATGTAAAACTTGGGAATTCGTGTGGATGCTGATAACCACGCCATTGAGTGCCCCCTAACCAGGTATCATCATCATGATGATAGAATAAAACACTGAAATCATCATGAACTGTGAAGAACGATAAACTAATTATCGTTATCCCACCCTGCAGATATGCTGCATCAATCTCCACTAGATTTTGTGTGTTGTGGTTGGCAGGTGTTACTAGAGGAGGCCAAAATGCATGCGTTTTAACTCACGCAGGCTGGCGTGAGGTCTGGAGCAGGACAAGGAAATTAGAATTTAGAAAAACGTACATAGCTGGTGGAATACTTAACTTTAATCCATTAATGATGAACATCTGTCTTGATGGAACATGATTCACAATATCAATAGTAACTGATATGGGCGCCTTGCTAGGTCATAGCAAATGAAGTAGCTGAAGGCTATGCTAAACTATCGTCTCGGCAAATGAGAGCGTATTTTGTCAGTGAATCATCACTACAAAGACGGTTGTACAGCTGGGGCGAGTGCTAGGAAGTCTCTCTAGACCTGCCGTGTGGTGGCGCTCGGTCTGCAATCACTGATAGTGGCGACACGCGGGTCCGATGTATACTACCGGACCGCGGCCGATTTAAAGGCTACCACCTAGCAAGTGTGGTGTCTGGCGGTGCACCACATTATGCACAACAGAGAAGGGTATAAAAGTTTAAAGCCACCATTTGAATTAAAAAAAAAAAAAAAATAATCACTTTGTGGTGGTGACCATTGTTCATCGGTACTATAGACATTGTGAGATGTACACCTTTACCAAAGCGATGTGTTACGCCATAGTTGATACTCATTAAACATGACAATAAATATTCCTTAAAATCGACACTTACCACTGACTGTTGTCTAAAATGCTTACTGATTGCAGTTGGGAACTGAGATTTCCCCATTTTTGAGCAAATATCACAAACACAAATGACAGGTACTCGCAATCGCAAACACGTTTCAAAGTACTTTTCTAGAATGATATCAGACTCATTCTCCTCCATACATTCATGGCCTGTCAAACTTCCTAAACTCTTCTGAAAATACTTTCCTGCTTGTGAAATAACTACCAAGTGAACTACTTTGAGAGGTATACTTGTCATAGTGTTTGTTATGTTTGACATGTGTTGATTAGTAATTCAATAAAACTACCTTAGTGTACTTAAGCACGTGCATCACAAATTGTGCAGTGTGATTTCAAACTAACTGTTTAGTTACTTTTGTCATTAGGGATTTGCTTTCAGTAATATTAATATAGGTCTCTGGTACATTAAACAGAATCGAATGATCATTCTTGTGATCTTTCAGATCTTGCATTGACTTACTTGCCAGCTCCCATGACCATGGCAAACAGTCCTTTATCCAGTCAGTGGTTTCTTTTTCATACATCTTGTTGTTTAGGACCAATATGTGGCACAAATCTTAAAGGTCATGGAATGTGTCAGATAAAATAAAATGTTTAAGAAACCAAAAAAGAGGAGCCGTAAGTTTAAGTAAATGCAGTCAATAATATAAGACAGGAATGGCCGCTGAGGTGCCACCTCTCCATTTCTTCCCTCCTCCTCTTTCCTAATCATGACATTATTCCAATGGAATATTGGTGGCCTTCAATCCAAAAAGATGACTTGCGGCTGCTCTTGGAATCGCAGCCTCTGCTAGTTCTCTGCCTGCAGGAAACAAAATTGCATCCTCAAGACTGATTTGAGCATTTGTATTTCTTCCCAGTCTGCTTTGACTTCCTCTCTCCAAATATGGCATTCCATATCGTAGGAGGAGAGAGGGGAGTCATGCTGCTCATATGGAAGGACGTTCAAAGTCAACCCTTCTCCCTGACTACCCAGCTTGAAGCTATTCCTGTCCGCATTTTACTTCCTCTCCTGAACTTTTCCATATGTACTGTTTACATCCCTCAGTCATTCGGTGTCATGGACACTCTTCATCCAGCTTACTGGCCAACTCCCTCACCCCCTTCTGCTGCTCGTTGACTGTAATGCACACCATTCCCTTTGGAAATCTCCCAGAACCTGACAGAGAGGTGCCCTCTAGGCTGAACTTCTCAGTCACCTTAACCTCATTTGCCTTATCGTGGGAGTACCCATCTTCCTTTTATACTACATCCACTCCTACCCATATCTGGAAATCTCCTGCACTGCCCAATTTGCCCATCATCTGATCACTGTCTCTAGTACGTACTCGAGCAACCATTTACCATTTACCATTTGCTATCCATTTTCTGACTCCTACCCCACATATATGCACACCCAAATGGCAACTTTCTAGGGATGACTGGAGATTTACTGTTCCCTGGCACCCTTTGAGTAACATAATTTCTCCAGTTGTGATGGCCAGGTAGAATATCTTACAAATGCTATCATTACCACCACACAATATTCCATTCTCGCACTTCATCTTTACTGTGCCATGTCCCAGTGCCTTGATTGACTGAGCTGTGTTGTGACTCAACTCACATGCAGAGATGTGTTCTCCATGTTTTTAACCGTCATTCTATGATGGCAAACTGCATTCATTATGAACAGTTGCATGCACAGTGTCGTTGCACCCTTCAGGATAGCAAAAATCTAGCTAGATTTCCTTAACTAGTTCTTCTAACAGTTCCACCACCTCATCTGTTGTATGGGCCCTGCAGGACCAAGATCCATTGGGCTGCTATTCTGCGGAGATTTCAAGCTCCACCCACTATCATTCTGCCTTCCTCCACCAGAAACAAGTGGAGGAGGCTTGGGTAGTACCCTTATTTTGGCAGATTAGTGAGTGCTGCAAGCTGCCTTTAGTATGAGGGGGTGAGAACTTGCTCTCACTTCATATCGATCCTCCAACACAGTGCTGGATGATGTTTGCATTCAGATGTTGCTAAACCTTTCTTTTGTGGGCAAGCACTTGCTCTTTCTTATGTACAACTGCATCTGGGCAGAGGGCGCCGTTTGCCAGATGCCAGCATAAAGACACTGTCATTCCCATACCCATACCCAAGCCCAGTAAGGAAAACTACCTTCCTTCTAGTTACTGCCCCATTTCTCCCACAAGCTGTGCTTGCAAACTGATGAAACATGTAATTCATGCCTGGCTGGTATAGTGACTAGAGTGTGGCAATTCACTGACCACTGTACCGTGCGGATTTTGAGCAGGCCGTCCTGCAGCTGACCATCTCATCACTTTGTCAGCGTGTGTCGCGAATGGTTTTCTGTGGATATATCAGACACTGGCAGTGTTTTTAAATTTGCAGAAAGCCTAAAACACCTTCTGAAGGATGGGTATTCTTGATCTCTCTACATGTGGCACTTCTGAGGCCACATGCCCCATGTCCTTCAGGTATTTTTAAAGTATTGATTTTTCAAGGAATGTTGGTACTGCCTTGTCAGACACCTTTATCAGGAAGTTGGTGTGCCTCAGGGTACTGTTTTGAGTGTGACCCTCTTTGCTATTGCCTTTAACCTTATTATGTCCTGTCTCCTGCAGGTCATCTCCAGCAGTCTACTGTTGCCCACCCCTACCCTGTTACCCTCCCACACCCTGTCCCAGCCTCCTCCTTACCCCCACATGATTGCCTGTCTCATCATGTGCAACTGCTCGCAGCCTGGCTTCAGCTGCCAGAGAGTGTGATCACGTGTGTGAGAGTTGCATTTGCGTGAGTATGTGAGTGTATGTTATCTATATATAATAGAGGCCTTGTTCACTGAGAGCTCACTTTCTTACAGTTTTTTTTTCTTTATTTATTTTTTTTTTTTTTTTTTTTTTTTGTCGTGCCTGTGTGCCTTCCATGGTATTGTTAAATTCATTTCTGAAGAATTGTGATGGCTCGAGGCATTGAGGTGCTGAGGTAGGGGTCAGTGTACACTCATCAGCAAACAAACAATTGTGCCTTATTAGACAAAAGCCAGGAAAGATCAGACCATTTGGCAATAGTGCCGTAAAAACCAGACCAGAGATTGATCTCGGGGAGATGAGTGTCATTGGTGTGGTAAATGTGAGGTGTCTGATACTAACTCAGTATTCATGTATGCCCCATATGCTAGTGATCGCTTACTTAACTGCATAGGTTATGGACCTGACTCTCAGAAGGTTCAAATCACTGACATAAGCACACTCTTAGCCTTAGTATATTTATTGGCATTAAGGTTCTAAGTGCTCACTGCCTACCATTCAAGCAACTAAGAATGGAAGACCAGTTTTACCAACAAGTTTTTTGTATTCCACTGCCACTCATATTCTTCATTTTGCAGCTTGAAAATATATCTCTGCATGTTTTGGAATGAAGGTTAAGGCCTCAAAATTACCTGCTCTTCCCAAATCCATTCTCCATGGTGAAATGATAGAAGCATTGCATGGTAACCTGAAGGTGCAGAGTACAAAGCTACACATTTCCATTTTTTAATTGTTTTTGCAAATTCACTAGAAAGAGAGACAGATTTTTTGGACATTTATGCAAATAATGGAATTGTGTGTCTGAGTAATGAAATAGCTGCTCTTGTTGCGTATGGGCTTCACTCTGTTTCAGATACATTTATTAAAGTACCTGTAGCTAAAGTCATGAAAGTTATAATGTTCTATGATAGAGAAAATAACCAACAACAAAAGCAACATTTGAAGAGCTCTTCTTAAAAGACAGAATGAAACATGAAACCTTTAACAGTTCATGATAAGAAATGTTACACACTACTACAACCACACTTAATACTTACCATCCTTAATTGTTTAAAGCAGTGGTTTAAATTTCCCAGAGTACTTTGACAATGTGTGAATAAATAATGATGTACTTGTGCACCTACATACAGCCATTAAAGCTGATGGGGAAGATAAGGAAGATGATGGCGAGGTGAGTTGCAGTCTTCTGTTAGACCATCATAGCAACAATAGTTGCGGGCACAGATCAGTGGAAGCTGTCATGGAAGGCCTTAGAACATCACTGAGACCCTAATTACAAGTAACAGACATAAGAAATAAATGAATACACCTTTGGTTGTCGTTACCCATGCCCTGGCTCCAACTCAAACCATTAATGTTTGCTTGACTGTGATATTCCTGTGGTGCTGCTTATGGGTGGATGGCTGTAACTGACGTATTGTCAGAGGTGTTAGTCATCATAAATGGCATATTAGTCCAATGCTGATTTCTCTCTTGTCATGCTGATAAATGGCAAAAATGTTTAAGGAAATTTTGTTCAAATATGTGGCCTGTCCTCAGTGTAAGCTGTGCAAGGTTAAGCAAACGTCTGCAGTATGCAGATGATTTGGCTTTCCATCCATGCTTGTCACATATCTGGCAGAGTCATGAATTTCTATGTATCCTGTATTGACATGACAAATATTAAGGAGTAGTAACGTGCATTTTTAAAGCTATACAAATTCACCCCAAGGGTGACTATGGGAATGGAAGTTGCCTGAGTATTGGGAACTTTGGATAAAATATCAACCTGTGTGATTGATGAATCTTTGGAATGTCAGAAGTCTACCCCTACTGTAAACAGAATTTTAAAGAATTTTGTTGAAGGAGGCACTATCAGCAGAATGCCTGGCTCAAGATACTGAGCACACAGCAGGATAACACATAGCTTGCCTGTAAGAGCCAACTAATCCCTCCCCTAGATACGAAGCAGTTGTAGTGAGTGACCAACTTCCCAGTTCCAATGATGCAGTTCACTGAGGGCCAAGGAAAGCTGTACTGCACGCACAATGATCCACTATAAAACAGGAACTCAGTGAGGAAATGTGTTACACTGGCTGGCAGCCAGAGAGCTCCATCTGAATGCAATGTGGAAAACTGTACTTTCAACAGATAAGTTGTCTTACCAAGACCAAACAGTAGTTCAGCAGCCGCGAGGGTCCAGACATAATGGGGAATAAGTGGTGACAACAGGTAGTACTAGCAGATTGTCAGTTTCCTGGGGGCGTTGGTTTCCCCGTTGGGGGCGTTGGTTTCCCCGTTGGGGGCGTTGGTTTCCCCGTTGGGGGCGTTGGTTTCCCCGTTGGGGGCGTTGGTTTCCCCGTTGGGGGCGTTGGTTTCCCCGTTGGGGCGTTGGTTTCCCCGTTGGGGGCGTTGGTTTCCCCGTTGGGGGCGTTGGTTTCCCCGTTGGGGGCGTTGGTTTCCCCGTTGGGGGCGTTGGTTTCCCCGTTGGGGGCGTTGGTTTCCCCGTTGGGGGCGTTGGTTTCCCCGTTGGGGGCGTTGGTTTCCCCGTTGGGGGCGTTGGTTTCCCCGTTGGGGGCGTTGGTTTCCCCGTTGGGGGCGTTGGTTTCCCCGTTGGGGGCGTTGTTTTCCCCGTTGGGGGCGTTGGTTTCCCCGTTGGGGGCGTTGTTTTCCCCGTTGGGGGCGTTGTTTTCCCCGTTGGGGGCGTTGTTTTCCCCGTTGGGGGCGTTGTTTTCCCCGTTGGGGGCGTTGTTTTCCCCGTTGGGGGCGTTGTTTTCCCCGTTGGGGGCGTTGTTTTCCCCGTTGGGGGCGTTGTTTTCCCCGTTGGGGGCGTTGGTTTCCCCGTTGGGGGCGTTGGTTTCCCCGTTGGGGGCGTTGGTTTCCCCGTTGGGGGCGTTGTTTTCCCCGTTGGGGGCGTTGTTTTCCCCGTTGGGGGCGTTGTTTTCCCCGTTGGGGGCGTTGTTTTCCCCGTTGGGGGCGTTGGTTTCCCCGTTGGGGGCGTTGGTTTCCCCGTTGGGGGCGTTGGTTTCCCCGTTGGGGGCGTTGGTTTCCCCGTTGGGGGCGTTGGTTTCCCCGTTGGGGGCGTTGGTTTCCCCGTTGGGGGCGTTGGTTTCCCCGTTGGGGGCGTTGGTTTCCCCGTTGGGGGCGTTGGTTTCCCCGTTGGGGGCGTTGGTTTCCCCGTTGGGGGCGTTGGTTTCCCCGTTGGGGGCGTTGGTTTCCCCGTTGGGGGCGTTGGTTTCCCCGTTGGGGGCGTTGGTTTCCCCGTTGGGGGCGTTGGTTTCCCCGTTGGGGGCGTTGGTTTCCCCGTTGGGGGCGTTGGTTTCCCCGTTGGGGGCGTTGGTTTCCCCGTTGGGGGCGTTGGTTTCCCCGTTGGGGGCGTTGGTTTCCCCGTTGGGGGCGTTGGTTTCCCCGTTGGGGGCGTTGGTTTCCCCGTTGGGGGCGTTGGTTTCCCCGTTGGGGGCGTTGGTTTCCCCGTTGGGGGCGTTGGTTTCCCCGTTGGGGGCGTTGGTTTCCCCGTTGGGGGCGTTGGTTTCCCCGTTGGGGGCGTTGGTTTCCCCGTTGGGGGCGTTGGTTTCCCCGTTGGGGGCGTTGGTTTCCCCGTTGGGGGCGTTGGTTTCCCCGTTGGGGGCGTTGGTTTCCCCGTTGGGGGCGTTGGTTTCCCCGTTGGGGGCGTTGGTTTCCCCGTTGGGGGCGTTGGTTTCCCCGTTGGGGGCGTTGGTTTCCCCGTTGGGGGCGTTGGTTTCCCCGTTGGGGGCGTTGGTTTCCCCGTTGGGGGCGTTGGTTTCCCCGTTGGGGGCGTTGGTTTCCCCGTTGGGGGCGTTGGTTTCCCCGTTGGGGGCGTTGGTTTCCCCGTTGGGGGCGTTGGTTTCCCCGTTGGGGGCGTTGGATTTCTGTGAGAGGAGCAGGAAGGCTTCCTCAGTAGCAGGCCGTATGCCCACATTTTGAAGAAAGTGGTGCTGCATTTAGTGTGAATGCTATATTGTGGGGGGGATCTCATGCTACAGGAAGAATATTCACTTGTGTATAGGTCTGCTCATTCAACTGCAGCTGTCCAACATAAACATTAATGTAATGGACTTGCTGTGAGAGACTGCTCACATGAACACAATATAAATTATGTGTGTGTAAGTAGCACGAACACACAGAGAACTGGCTGTGAAACACACCATTTATAGGTGATGCTCTTTTGGACTGCTTTTTTTGAAGCCTCGGTGGGGTTGCCTCTTCTGACAAATGGGTCCAATGCCTCACAGATTCAGTGTCAGGGTGCATGACTGAAGTCAGAAATAATGGGGCATTCTGGATAAAATGTTATGGACTGAGAACATTTTACTTTCTTTCCTTGTTCTGCTGTGCAGTGTTCTGTCAGTGAGAGCCAGCACAAAATCTCTTGGTGACGGAAAAATATCAAAGATGAGAGAAGGAAATTTGAGCTAGTTCTAGTTGGCATTATCCTTGTACCTGAAATAAATTTATTTTAATTTAATATTTTGAGTATTACATTCTCTTTACTTGCTCTCTGCCTACATACATGAAATGAATAAATCAAGAGTGCCCCTTTTTAGGGCTATTTTTTGTTATGTCAAATTCATCTCTCTCCCACTCTATTGCCACCCATCAGACTCGGCCAAAAATGTGCAAAATATATCTTCTGTTTCTCTCTCTCTCTCTCTCACACGCACACGCACACGCACACACACGCATAGGCAAATTACAAATTGGAAAGTATCTCATGACCAAATAAGCAAACAGGGCAGTAGGATAATTTGTAGTTTCTAAATGGTGTTTATATATAGAAATTGGTCTGTATGCTGCATTTATTTGATGGAGTACATGTGTTTCCTCATGCTGTATGTAGAATAAGAAACAATATGACATTTAATTTCTGTTGGACAAAACGTGTTTATTTCTTGTCTGACTCCTGGGCTACAGCAATGAACTTTGTCCAGAGCTTGTTCTTCCTTTATGTAATGGAGGAAAAATGCAACTGTGGACACTGCATTATGTAATTTCCCCATGCATCCTCCACAGCCTGACTAAACACAGCTTTGTTAGAGGCCATCTGATCTCGACTGTCGGTCTTTTGTCCCAATCAGTGCTACCTAACTATAGCAAGACCGTGCACTCAATTTGCTTACTAAATCACAATGTGTCTTACATCACTGCACCCTTCAGTAAGAGTGATAGATTTGGTGAGTGGGAAGTAACTATACTGCCACTCATCTCAGACACTTCATACTTGCAGAACTGCAGTGCGAAAGGAGGGAGGTAGGGTGGGTGGGAGGGAGGTAGGAGGGAAGTCAGTATGGAACCGATGTAGCAGAAAATCTGTTTGTAATTTAAGCACCACTTGGTATTAGGCTCATACTCACCCAGTTTATGGACTGCAGTTGTTCTTGTTATTGTTATTGTCAGTCCGAATGGGGTTTGATGCAGTTCTCCACTCTGGTCTACCTTGTGCAAGCATCCTTGGCTCTCGGTAACCATTATTAAATTCATTATCATGTGTTGAAATCTGGTAGGAGGCATACAGTAATGATTGTAACACAGTACCACATGGAATGACTTCAGTGCAGTCACCGCCACCAACTTCTGTGCAAATGACTGGTCAGAGAATTCTGTACTGCCTTCACAGAGTGAGTAAAAGTACTTGTTTCTCATGAGGTACTGCAGTGCTGGAAGTTAAGCTGCATCCTGTTAGCAACTGACACAAGCTGAGTGGACCAAAATCCATTTAGTTCACTTTCAGAGGACTAATTCCAGACCACTGCTGTAGCCCCTCAATGAGCTATGGACATTTGTGGACGTGTTTAGTCAGATGTTTTTACCTATTTTTCCACTTTTTGTTTCCATTTTAATTTCTTGTATTTCCTTTGTTTTGACTGCCATTGGGACCCTAGTTGTTGGGCTGCCCCAGTCCAATTATGCTCCTGCTCAAGTCACTACTCGACAAAAAATTCTTATTTGCAGTTTCCTCTCTATTGGATGTGTTCACATTAGTCACATTGTGTTGCTGCTGTCATAATATCAGCTTCCATCCCTGTTAGGCCTGACCACAGATATATGCATGGCCAAAATACAAAGTTGCTTCAAAATTGTCCACAGCAACTGCTCTAACAGCTTCCCAATTAAATGCTCTTATATACCAAAATGGGATAATGATGCATTGCCTGTAGTTCTGTCAAACTGTGCTCTTACAGATTACTTTAAAGACTTCAGTTTTGAAATTTCCTTTCCCCTCCAAGTGATGTAGGACTTGCCTTGTGCGTGGTCAAGTAATCTAAATTTACATTGCAGTTGGATTTTGTGTAAATGTTACATTAGTTTCTTGTAAAAGTTGTAACAGCAGTCCCTGAAAGGAATGCCTGATGTTAAGTCATCAGTACTGAGTACCACACTTGTTGATAGTTTTGTTGGTTAAGCTGTGTATCCAAATTGGCATATAGTTCCTTTAGTTGCTGGATATAAAATTTTCCAATTGTTTAAACTCCCACACCTTTATGCTGGTTCTTCATGCAGTCATTGTTGCTCTCTGCAGTGTTACTATGAATATGTGCTAGGCTGTTACAGTATTTGTGATTTATGATGCCATATATCATTGCTACCAATGTCACATAGTACACTTAAAGACACCTACACTATCTTCTTTGTAAATTAGATATACTTTTCTGCATATCACCTTAACACTGTCCACAGTATGAAGTGAAGTGGCTTCCGCCTAGTCATTCACTATGAAACACACAAGTCTCACTTGTTCTGTGTGTACAGGTACAAATCAGTGAGGCTGATACACTGATGCCAGTTGCCACTGATGCATTTTTACAGGAGAATGCCATCAATAGCGATTTGGATGCCTACAGTGCTATATTTCAATCACATTGCAGTCTGCTGTAGCAGTGTGAACAACAAGAGCTATTGAGTGTAGTTTGGGGGCTAACTGAGCATGTGCTAATCAACACGAAATACATAATTCACATATAAAATAACTATCCAAACCCTAACCAACAATGTACCTTGAACAAACTGCTTGCATCTGTAAGAAGTTCCCTAACAGGGTAGTGTGACTCAATTGAAATGAAAACTTATGTGCTGGCCACGCATGTTAAGTATCTGTGGGCATACCCTCAACACATTAAACTTCCTTACCTCTGGGGCAGCTATTAGCATGTTGGAATCCAAAATATGAACTTTGATGAAGAATTACTCTAACACAACAACACTCTGGAACAGGTTAGTACACCCCTAAATAGACAAAGCTCATAAAATCATAATGTATTGTTGAGGCCAGTGTCCTCCAGCTCTGTAGGTATGCAGTCATTACAGTACTTGCGGATAGTTTAAAGTGTTTCGATCAGGATTCTTGGTATTCGTGTGGCCTTTATGGCTTCCTATCAACATCACACTACTAATACAAAAGAAAGTGAGTCACATAGTTGTAAGCTGCCAAAACTCTGCTACACTACACGGCACGGCATTTGCGACGTGTGCCACGTGAACTGCTGTGGCTCAACACTTTGGGGTCTGCTGGTTCTCAGTAACTTGAAATCCAATGGAGACACTATCAGAATTGTACATGACATAATTTCTCTATCTCCTAACTGTGACAGTCTGTAATTTGATAATGGTCTGTTATTCCTTTCCCCTTTCATGAGGGGTGTTCATTCCAGCAAACTATGCTGTACCTTTATTTCGGTCACTGGCAGTGTCCTTACACCAGCCTCCAAACACCAATGTCGACTTGCTTTTTGTGGGCACCTTTGTCCTTCTCTGTGACAGTGGCTGTATATGGCAGCTGTAATGAATTCAGACAATTAAAATAAAAATATTTTGTGGTTCTTCACTTGGATCATTATGCAGTTTTCATCAATCTCACTTTTATAAAATTTCACATGTATGTACTTGCCACAGCACCTGATTCCTAATCTCCATCACTATTTTAGTTTAGCAACTTCTTGACATTAAAATGAGCATGTGCAGTGAGAAGACAACCACTGCCACATATCAAGATGTTTGATTTACACTCAAATTCTGTTGATGTAAAGTTATTCAGCTTCTTAATATTTTTGCAGATGCCGCAGAAGTTAAGGATGGAGGAGCTGTTGGCAGGTGAGATATTTGCTTTCTTCAGTAGCTTAATTACACATTAAAGTTATGACTTTAATATTTTATTATGTGGTACTTTATTTTTCATCTTTTTCTTTGACATTAATATTCCATTGGTGGTGTGCTAAATAATTTTTGTGAAACAGTTTTTCAAAATTCTATACTATAACTTAACACTGGATGTTAATTATGTCGTACATAATTCATACTGAAAATTGGCGGTGTTATTGTAACTACGAAAGATTGGTTACAAATGTGCAGTTGCATTGAAAATGTGTACTGCGGTAGATTGTGAGGGAAATGTGGTCAAAGAGAAAAAAGACAAATTTTTAAGTACCAAATTGACATTTAGAAATTTGTCATTGTAATGTTAAGCAAACATTACAAATAAGCACACTACGATAAGTAGTAATGAATTTTGCCACCTGACTGATGTGTGAAATAGTCTGACCCATCTGGACGCCACAGTTACTCTCAATCCCTCACCTGCCGAGATTGTTATTGACTACCCGGTGACAACATGCTACTGAGTACAAGGTGGCTGACTTGTTGGTGGCTTCACAACTTGTGTACTGCATTCTCGAGACCCATCTCGTACTCCTCTCACCCCCTCTACTCCCATACCAGCTTCCCTAATTTGAAAATTTTGGAGTTCCCCTTAACTTAAGTTTCACAATCCTTCCCTCAGTACTAGCTACCACTACACTGCCCTTTCCCATGCCTAGCTCTGTACCTGTACCTGTCCCTGTACCTCCTATGTTACACCCTCTGCCACCCCATCCCCTCTATGAGATTTGCATTAAATCTGTCCACCACAACTCCTCACGCAGTTGGCCTGCAGGTTTATGACAATTTATCTGATTGGCAGAGGGACAGAACGCAACAAATGTTATTCTAGGCTTAGCCTTTTACTGCTTATTTCCAGATTAACCCTTTCGTGGCCAATGGAACATCTTAGGCTGATGCATAACACTGTAGTGTTTCCTAGAAGTTAAAAAACTCAGACTATACATACTGGAGACTTAAATCATCATAAATAATATAATTTGTTTCGCTGTTCACTTCAATCTGTTGGGATAACTTTCTGAATCCACAACTGTAGAAATCACGTGATTTTGTAGCAAAGAGCCATGTTCAAAGTGTATTTTCACACCAAAGGAAGTATGTCAAGATCATTGAACAGAGAGCAGAGAAGATGAAATCTGAGGGTGCAAGATCAGATGAAAAAGGTGGGTGCAAAATGACTTCTCAACCCAGTTGTTCTATAGTGTTTGTTGCCAGTCTAGCAGAATGCTGGTGACTGTTACTGTGGAATAGCACCACTTCACACAGTCTTCCTGGATGTTTTTCTGGGACTATATCTGCAAGATGTCTGTTGTTGACAATAAATACCAACAGGAAAGTTACACCTCATGCAAGCAACTCGTAGTACACCACATGGTCACCTACATCTACATCTACATGATTACTCTGCAATTCACATTTAAGTGCTTGGCAGAGGGTTCATCCAACCACAATCACACTATCTCTCTACCATTCCACTCCCGAACAGCGCATGGGAAAAACGAACACCTAAACCTTTCTGTTGGAGCTCTGATTTCTCTTATTTTATTTTGATGATCATTCCTACCTATGTAGATTGGTCTCAACAAAATATTTTCGCATTCAGAAGAGAAAGTTGGTGATTGAAATTTCGTAAATAGATCTCGCCGCAATGAAAAAGTCTTTGTTTTAATGACTTCCATCCCAACTCGCATATCATATCTGCTACACTCTCTCCCCTATTACGTGATAATACAAAACGAGCTGCCCGTTTTTGCACCCTTTCGATGTCCTCCGTCAATCCCACCTGGTAAGGCTCCCACACCCCGCAGCAATATCCTAACACCGGACCTCTCCACAATATCCATAACATTATCTTGTGTGGATGCTCAAAAGTCTATGTGGCACTGCTGCTTTGTTTGGACTAAAGCATTCCTTTCCGTTCTTTCTCTTACATTAGCATAAAAACAAAATTTCTAGTCATCAGTAACAATACAGGTTAACCCCCTGCGGGTCCGGGGATTAGAATAGGCCCGAGGTATTCCTGCCTGTCGTAAGAGGCGACTAAAAGGAGTCCATCCCCCTCACGGGGGTAGTTAGCGCCTGCGTCCGGAGACGGACGGTTTCACGACCTATAATCGTGGTCTTTTTGGTTTTTCACTTCTCGTTTCTTCCTTCCTTTTATTGGTTCCTTTCTTTGCTCTTCTCCACTTCACTGTCTTCCTTACTCTTTCCCTTGACTCCTCCTTGCCTTCTCATTGCCTTCTTCTCCTTGCCTTCTCATTGCCTTCTTCTCCTTGCCTTCTCCTTGCCTCCTTCTCCTTGCTTCCTCATTGCCTTCTTCTCCTTGCCTTCTCTGGTCTCCGCCTCGGCGTTTGAGACAGTCTGTCCTCTCTCTCCCTCTCTCTTCTTTTTCCTCTTCTTCCTTCCTCCCTGTGCGTGTCTGAAGGCCGACCCACGCGTTCGCACGCGTAGCCGGTGACGGGGTAACGCGTAAGTCCCCGCCCTGGGTAGACATGTAAGGCACGCGCGTACCCCCTGGTAAAGGCCAGGCCCGGGGAGGGGTGATTGCCTGAGCTGATACCTTCTGACCATGCCGATTGGTCCCTCCGTCTGTTTCTCGGGAGGTGTGACCTGAGGTGTAAACATTCACCTAAGGCGGGAGTGCCCTCTGAGAGGGTCCCCACAAGGAAGGAGCACGCCATCGGAGACGCTGGCAATCATGGGGGATTCCTCCGCAATGGATTCTACTCCATCGCTTTCGACTTCGACCCACAAACGGAAACGTGACCAGCCAACAGTGACAAAAATACTACCGCCTGCCCCACAGTTCCTCGTAGTTTCTCGATCTGAGGACGGAAAGGATTTTTCCTCTGTCAACCCTTTCGTTATCCAGAAGGGCGTAGATGCCATAGCCGGATCTGTCAAATCTTGTACCAGGTTGCGTAACGGTACCTTATTACTAGAAACTGAGAGTGCCTTTCAGGCACAAAAACTGCTTCGGGCCACACTCTTGTACACGTTCCCTGTCCGGGTGGAGGCCCACCGCACTTTGAATTCGTCTCGTGGTGTAGTCTATAGTAGCTCTCTCGACGGATTGACTGACGAGGAGCTTCAATCTTTCCTCGCTGAGCAGGGCGTGACGGCTGTCCATCGGGTCATGAAAAAGGTCAACAATGACCTTGTACCGACCCGGACACTTTTCTTAACCTTCGATAGTGTTAAGCTGCCATCGCGCATCAAGGCGGGCTACGAGGTTATTTCTGTTCGCCCCTATGTCCCGACACCTACGCGCTGCTACCAGTGTCAGCATTTCAATCACACTCGACAGTCTTGTTCCAATGCGGCTAAATGTGTCACTTGTGGCAGGGATGCCCATGAGGGTGACTGTCCACCTCCGTCTCCTCGTTGTGTGAACTGTCAGGGTGACCATGCCGCATCCTCCCGCGACTGTCCTGTCTATAAGGAAGAACCCTGTATCCAGGAAATTCGAGTCAAAGAGAAAGTGTCCACCTCGGCTGCTCGCAAGCTATTGGCTAGTAGGAAGCCCACGCTGCTCCCAGCGGGGAAATACAGCACTGTCCTCGCCTCTCCTCGGACTACCCGGGAGGTAGCAACCCAGACATGCGATCTGACCTTCAGCACCACGGTCGTCCGTTCGGCCAGTGCTAAGATCGCGCGGTCGACGTCTCCTCTTCGTCCCATCACCCCACAGACACCAGCCCCTTCATCAGCTTCTGCTAAGACGAGGACCCAGAAGTCAGATGCACGGGCCTTCAAGAAGGAACCGTCCCGTGCAGACTTCCTACGTACCTCGACCTCCCAGCCTTCGTCCGGTACTTCCACCAAACGACCATCCAAGAAGGCTAATAGGAAGCACAGTTCTCCTTCTCCACCACGGCGCATTTCTTCTCCTGCGCCACCCAGCGGTTGCCGCCCCAGGCCGTCATCCCTTTCGCCTGGCCGCACCGCTGGTAGCCGAACATCTGGCCGTTCACCGGCGGAGGAAGCTCCCCCTCCCGGCCATCTTCCCAAGATGGCCGATGAACCTATAGAACCAATGGACGATGACTGTCCGCCTACTGATAGCGGCGGCAGTGCTCGCTCGAAGCCAGGCCCTCAGCGGCCTTCGAGGTGACCCCTTCTCTCATCTTCCTTTTCTTCCGATGGCACTTATTAACTGGAATATTCGCAGCGTTCGCTCCAACCGAGAGGACTTGAAGTTGCTGCTCCGCTCGCATCGTCCGCTCGTCGTAGCCCTCCAGGAAACGAAGCTACGCCCATGCGATCAAATTGCCTTGGCACACTACACCTCTGTGCGTTTTGACCTACCGCCTGTGGTAGGTATCCCAGCTCATGGAGGGGTTATGTTGCTGGTCCGGGATGATATTTACTACGATCCCATCATGTTGTACACCGGCCTGCAGGCAGTTGCCATCCGCATTACTCTCCCCACTTTTACGTTTTCCTTTTGTACCGTTTACGCTCCATCGTCATCTGCCGTTACCAGGGCAGACATGACGCAACTTGTAGCTCAGCTACCTGCACCATTTTTGTTAACTGGAGACTTCAATGCCCACCATCCTCTTTGGGGCTCTCCAGCATCCTGCCCGAGGGGCTCCTTGTTAGCAGACCTTTTCAACCAGCTCAATCTTGTCTGCCTCAATACTGGCGCCCCTACTTTTCTTTCGGACACATCTCATACCTATTCCCATTTAGACCTCTCTATATGTACTCCCCAACTTGCACGCCGGTTTGAGTGGTATGCTCTTGCTGATACATATTCGAGCGACCACTTCCCGTGTATTATCCATCTCCTGCAGCATACTCCCTCTCCGTGCTCCTCTCGTTGGACCATCTCCAAGGCAGACTGGGGGCTCTTCTCTTCCAGGGCGACCTTTCAGGATCAAACCTTCACAAGCTGCGATCGTCAGGTCGCACACCTCACGGAAGTCATTCTCGCTGCTGCTGAATATTCCATCCCTCACCCTACCTCTTCTCCACGTCGCGTACCGGTCCCCTGGTGGACCGCAGCATGTAGGGACGCTCTACGTGCTCGTCGACGTGCTTTACGCACCTTTAAACGCCACCCTACAGTGGCGAATTGTATTAATTATAAACGATTACGTGCTCAGTGTCGTCGTATTATTAAAGAAAGCAAGAAAGCCAGCTGGGCTGCTTTCACCAGCACCTTCAACAGTTCTACTCCTTCTTCTGTTGTCTGGGGTAGCCTGCGCCGGCTATCTGGCACTAAGGTCCACTCCCCAATTTCTGGCTTGAAGGTCGCGAATGAAGTCCTTGTGGCCCCTGAGGCTGTCTCCACTGCCTTCGGCCGCTTTTTCGCCGAGGTTTCGAGCTCCGCTCATTACCACCCTGCCTTCCTCCCCCGCAAACAGGCCGAGGAGGCTAGGCCACGTGACTTCCGCTCCTCGAATTGTGAAAGTTATAATGCCCCATTCACCATGCGGGAACTCGAAACCGCACTTGGCCGATCACGGTCCTCCGCTCCAGGGCCTGATTCTATTCATATTCAGATGCTGAAGAACCTTTCTCCTGCGGGTAAAGGTTTTCTTCTTCGTACATACAATCGCATCTGGATTGAGGGACATGTTCCCGCATGCTGGCGCGAGTCTATTGTTGTCCCGATTCCTAAGCCGGGGAAGGACAAGCACTTGCCTTCCAGTTATCGACCTATCTCGCTTACCAGCTGTGTCTGTAAAGTGATGGAGTGAATGGTTAACTCTCGATTGGTTTGGCTGCTCGAGTCTCGAAGCCTACTTACCAATGTACAATGTGGATTTCGAAGGCGCCGCTCTGCTGTCGACCATCTGGTTACCTCGTCGACCTTCATCATGAATAACTTCTTGCGGAAGCGCCCGACCGCGGCTGTGTTCTTTGATTTGGAGAAGGCTTACGACACCTGTTGGAGGGCGGGCATTCTCCGCACCATGCATACGTGGGGCTTTCGCGGTCGCCTCCCTCTTTTTATTCGTTCCTTTTTAATGGATCGACAGTTTCGGGTATGTGTGGGTTCTGTCCTGTCCGACACCTTTCGCCAGGAGAATGGGGTGCCACAGGGCTAAGTTTTGAGCGTCGCTCTCTTCGCCATCGCGATCAATCCAATAATGGATTGCCTCCCAGCTGATGTATCAGGTTCCCTTTTCGTGGACGATTTTACCATCTATTGCAGCGCGCAGTGTCCACGTGTCTTGGAGTGCTGTCTTCAGCGTTCTCTTGACCGTCTTTACTCCTGGAGTGTCGCCCATGGCTTCCGTTTTTCTGCCGAGAAGACGGTCTGTATTAACTTCTGGCGCTACAAAGAGTATCTCCCACCGTCCTTACGACTCGGTCCCGTTGCTCTCCCACTCATGGAGACAATCAAATTTTTAGGCCTTACCTTTGACAGGAAACTTAGCTGGTCTCCACATGTGTCATATTTGGCCGCCCGTTGTACCCGTTCTTTAAATGTCCTCCGTGTTCTCAGTGGTATGTCGTGGGGAGCGGATCGAACCGTCCTACTTCGTCTATATCGGTCGATCGTCCGCTCCAAGCTGGATTATGGGAGCTTCGTATACTCCTCTGCACGGCCATCCATCTTACGCCGCCTCAACTCCATACAACATCGGGGTTTACAACTTGCGATCGGAGCATTTTATACCAGTCCCGTAGAGAGTCTTCATGCTGACGCTGGCGAATTGCCACTCACCTACCGGCGCGATATACTGCTTTGTCGGTATGCCTGTCGGCTACTGTCAATGCCCGACCATCCTTCTTATCGTTCCTTTTTTGACGACTCTCTTGACCTTCAATACGGGTTGTATGTCTCTGCCTTGCTACCCCCTGGAGTTCGCTTTCGTCGCCTCCTTCAACACCTTCATTTTTCACTCCCTGCAACCTTTCGAGTGGGCGAGAGCCGCACGCCACCTTGGCTCCAGGCTCAGGTCCGCGTTCACCTCGACCTCAGCTCGCTCCCAAAAGAGGTCACCCCCGGTTCGGTCTACCACTCCCGTTTTTTGGAACTTCGTTCGAAGTTCAACAACATGACTTTCATTTATACAGATGGCTCTAAGACCAATGACGGGGGTCGGGTGTTCCTTTATTGTCGGGGCACAAAGTTTCCAATACCGGCTCCATGGCCATTGTTCGGTCTTCACAGCTGAGCTCTTTGCCCTCTACCAGGCTGTTCTGTACATCTGCCGCCACCGACATTCTGCTTATGTCATCTGCTCAGATTCCCTGAGCGCCATCCAGAGCCTCAGTGATCCGTACCCGGTTCACCCTTTCGTACACCGGATCCAACGCTCTCTTCAGCAGCTGGTGGACGTCGGTACGCCGGTTAGCTTTATGTGGGTTCCTGGCCATGTCGGTATCCCTGGGAACGAAGCTGCAGATGCCGCGGCCAAGGCTGCGGTCCTCCAGCCTCGGACAGCTTCTTGTTGTGTCCCTTCGTCCGATTTTAGCAGGGTCATTTGTCGGCGCGTTGTGTCGCTGTGGCATGCCGATTGGGCTGCACTTACCGACAACAAGCTTCGGGCCTTAAAACCTCTTCCCGTGGCTTGGACGTCCTCCTCACGCCCTTCTCGGCGGGAGGAGGTCGTTTTAGCAAGGTTAAGAATTGGACACTGCCGGTTCAGCCATCGCCATCTGCTGACGGCTGCGCCGGCGCCGTTCTGCCCATGTGGGCACTTGCTGACGGTTAGTCACATTTTAATGTCCTGTCCCGATCTTAAAACACTGTGCCTCGATCTTAACCTGCCTACTACTTTAGATGCCATTTTAGCGGATGACCCACGAGCAGCTGCTCGTGTTCTTTGTTTTATCAATTTGACAAACCTCGCTAAGGACATTTGATGATGTTTTTTAATCCTATGCCTGTCAGTCTGTCTTTTATTGTGTTTTCCCTTTTAGTTGTTGTTGTCAACTTGTGCCTCGCGGTGCATTCTTAGAGTAGTCAGGGCGCTAATGACCATTGAAGTTGTGCGCCCGAAAACCACAAAAAAAAAAAAAAAAAAAAAAAAAAAATTACAGGTTAGAAATGGTCAGTGATATTCACCCACTAATCAAGAAAAAGCAAGAGGGTAATGTACATACGGCCAACCACTGATTTATATGGTTTGGCATGTGGTACCCATATGCTTTATTGTTGAACCTTCTCCTTTGTATTCAAATGCTGCACAGTGACGGAATGGTCATACTTCATCACATTTTCTGGTTCTTGAGTGCAATGATGTGCCTCATCGTGGATTAATGCATTCAGATGATCTTCATCAAATGCTGAAGGTCTTTCTGAAAATGGAGGGTCAATAATGTCAAAACAATCATCCTTTAAATTAGAAAATCTTTCCTTGCCATGCTCTGTCCCATGGCATTATCCCCATACATGGTGAAAACGTTACCATTGAAGCCACATATTCATAAACACCACTGTTCTCATTTTGCCCACTTAGCCATATTAAATTAAAATGTAGCAGTGCTTTGTGTCAACATAATATTCATAGAATGACAATTTACCTAAAAGAATGTGTCCACATTAAGTGAGAACAAGGTAATGTACTTTGTAAAAATGGTGGAAAAGACGACTGTATCCTTTGATCCCTAGGCATATGAACTTGTCTTAGATCACATGTAATGCCCCCAACAACACAAAACACAATGATGGGAAAGGCTGACTTAAAGCATACATTGTGTGCTCACTGTTACATTATTGGTATCGGCTGCATAAGTAACAATAACACAGTGCACAGTGTTCACTTAAGACGTCTCTCTTTTTTTGCTCCCAACATTTAATGTTCTAATGATGTACCAACATCATAATGCATTGATGATGGGTTGTTTACATAAAAAATATGTACAAATGAAATGAGCTTCGTGACAAGGCTGAAGATATATCGGTACATAGGACACTGCATAGAACTATATGGAACATTGTAGATGTAACTGTAGATGTGCTCCAAGGAAGTGTGTGGGGCCCTTGATATTGATGTTTTATATTAATGACATCACAGACATTCTTCTTCTTTTTGTTTTTCCGTTTGGGGTATCTAATGACCACATACTAATTTCAATGCTTCCTCCTTTGTTCTTCTTCCAGGTTTCCTTCGTCTTCACTATCTATCCTTTTTTCTTCCTCAGACCATTCTGACCCTGTCTTCCTCTTCTTCTTCTTCTTCCTGCCTTGGAATGCTTCCATTTGCAACACTTTCTTCTTGAAATCCTGTCATTCTGCTGGGTCTTTTTCTTGTATTTCTTTCCAAATCTTTCCTAACTACTTGAATCTGTCCTGTTGTTGACATCTTGTCCCAAAGATGCTTAACAATCTGTTTGGTTAACCTGTTGCTGTTCACTCTGTATAAATGTCCAAAAAATAATAGTCAGCTCTTCTGCAGCATTTCAATTGTTTTTCCCATGCTGCAATATACTTCATTACTTCTTAATATTCATACTTATGGATTTCCTAGCAGTCTGAGTATTTTTCAAATGATTCTTAATTCTAGGACTTGAAGTTTGTATAATTCATAATTCAACATTAAACATTCACTTGCATAGAGACATTCTGGTTTTACTACTGTGCTGTAGTGCTGTATTTTCAAATTTTTGGACACACACATCTTGTTGTAAATGTTCATGTTTATATCATATGCTTTCTCCATTTTACATACTCTTTTGTCTACCGCAAATATTTCTGAAGCCATTGCCTTGAATCTTTCCTCCCAAATATTTAAATTTATAAACCCTCTTTATCTGTTCATTATCTGTTACTAGGATTTCTGGGTCATTTTTTTATGTTTGTCCTAAAAAATTTTTCTACAGAAACTTTTAAAGCTGCTTTGTTAGGTATTCCTTCTAAGAGGTTGATTTGTATTTCTGAATTTGTTATATTTTTATAAAGAATGGCATAATCATTTGCAAATACTAGACACTGAATTTCAGTATCTCTTTTTCCTGAAGTCTCCAGTCTCATTGTGACAGCTTATGTTCTTTGCCTTTTGTTTCAATTATCTTACTATTTCCTCTAAGATGCAGTTGAGGTGGTGTGGAAACATGTTGTCACCCTGCATTTCACCTGTTATTTTGAGTGGCTTAGGTGTTTCACACCAAAACTTTACTTATGCTTCAGTGTGTGGGTGTTTCACGAATAAGGTTTGCTAGTTTAGTGTAATGCCAAGTTCTCGAGTCACTTTACCCACTGTTTACCTGTCAATCAAATGATTTTCTAAAACCTGTAAATGTTAAAACTATGTCTTAAAATTCGTATGGACATAAAGTTGAAATTCTGTTCTGAGCCAGATTTGATCTTTCTAAATCCACTCTGATATTCTCCCAAATGGCTGTCAAGTGTTACTTCTACCTTGTTTAGTAATATTGTTAAAAATATAATACAGCCCACTGGCAACAGATATATACCTTTGCAATTATTTAGATAATGCCTATGACTTTTTTGTGCACAGGATGGATAGGAGCCATTTTCCAGTCTTCTGGAATCTTTTCAGTTTCCCATATTTCTTCAGACATAATCTGAAGGTTAGTTGTCATTTCTGCTTGACACCAGTTATGGTTGAGATGATTTTATTTCTTCTCCACTGACTTTGTAGTTTTTCAGGGGTTTTTTTTGTTTGTTTGCTGTAGGTGGTAGATCTGCTTCCATGTTTTCATCAAATATCTGGAAATACTAGCTAACAATTCAGTTATCTACAGTTCAAGAGTTGATCAAAGTACTTTCTTAGTAAATATATCTAAAAACAAAGATGATGTGACTTACCAAATGAAAGTGCTGGCAGGTTGACAGACACACAAACGAACACAAACATACACACAAAATTCAAGCTTTCGCAACAAACTGTTGCCTCATCAGGAAAGAGGGAAGGAGAGGGAAAGACGAAAGGATGTGGGTTTTAAGGGAGGAAGAGGCTGTATTAATTACGATTGCCCTCTCCTGTAATTAGCCGTGGCTCCACAAGATGCTACCGTCTTCAACAACAGCAGCAGTTCCAGCAACACCCTTTCGTCGTCGGCTCAGAGTTTCGTCGTATGCACAGCACTGAAGTGAGACTGTTCGTTGGTAGAAAGT
The DNA here is from genome assembly GCF_023898315.1 of Schistocerca nitens. Lineage (NCBI taxonomy): Eukaryota > Metazoa > Arthropoda > Insecta > Orthoptera > Acrididae > Schistocerca > Schistocerca nitens. The sequence continues at coordinate 32,424,047 of NC_064618.1, read as the reverse complement.
ATTAACATCTGCTTGTGTCTGTATATGTGTGGATGGATGTGTGTGTGTGTGTGTGTGTGTGTGTGTGTGTGTGTGTGTGTGTGTGTGTGTGTGCGCGCGCGAGTGTATACCTGTCCTTTTTTCCCCCCTAAGGTAAGTCTTTCCGCTCCCGGGATTGGAATGACTCCTTACCCTCTCCCTTAAAACCCACATCCTTTCGTCTTTCCCTCTCCTTCCCTCTTTCCTGATGAGGCAACAGTTTGTTGCGAAAGCTTGAATTTTGTGTGTATGTTTGTGTTTGTTTGTGTGTCTGTCGACCTGCCAGCACTTTCATTTGGTAAGTCACATCATCTTTGTTTTTAGATATATTTTTCCCACGTGGAATGTTTCCCTCTATTATAACCATATCATTACTTTCTTAGTAATTTACATGTGTGGTTATTGCTTAGACCTATTTTACCATTTTCGCCTCTGATGTAAATGCATTGGAGCATGATAGCCCTTTTTGAATAAAACCATGACTGTATGTATGAGAGCATTTTTTCTGCTGTAGTACACAGTGATTCTTTTTTATCACTAATTATGATACTCGTGTCATCTGCAAATAGTAGAATTTTGGCTGAGCTGTCTGGAGCCTGTATGTCATTGATATAAACTAGAAATAACAATGGGCCCAGAATGCTGCCCTGAGAAACAACTATTTAAATTTGTTTTGGTTCAGATATGGGTTTAAAATTGTGAAGATTCTTGGATGACCTTAGCTCAACAACTTGTGACCTGTTTTGCAGATAGGATTCAAACCAATTTTTAACGGTACCCCTGATGCATATTGCTTCAAGTTTCCCTAGTAATATTACATTGTTCACAGTATTGAAGGCTTTAGCTAAATCTAGATTAATTCCAACAACCTGTTTATTTGACTCAAAATTTCCTACTATTTCTGTTCAATATGGCTGTTTCTGTACTGTGCCATGTTGACTGTTATTTATTAGTTTATGTTTTTCTAGATATTTTGTAACCCTGATTTTCATTAATTCCTCAAGTATTTTGGAGAAGAATGGGAGGAGAGATATAGGTTGGTAATTTTATATTTTATGTCTGTCACAATTTTTGTATAGAGGTATCACTTTAGAGATTTTAAGTTTATCCGGAAATATCTCTTCACTAAGGGACAAGTTTGCTATGTGCACTATAGGTTTGACAACACATGGAGCAATTTTCTTAATTATTGATACAGGTACATCATCCAAACCAGAGGACAATTTGAATTTAAAGCATTTAATGACTTTTAGAACTTAATGCTCGTCTGATGGGATTGCCATCATGCTGGTATTTACCATTGGAGACATCACTGTTAATTGTTGCTTAAATCTATTGCTTAAAGTAAGGGGAATATTAACAAAATAATTGTTTACATTGTTTGCCATGGCATTTTTTCTGTGGGGATATTTTCATTATTTTTAAGATGGATTTCCTGTTCTTTAGTTTGACCCAATTTTTTTTCTTTTTTTTTTTTTTACCACATCATTCTGGACTTGTTACTAGCCTGCCTTATTAATCTATCATTACTTAATAATTTTGCTTTTGATATTACTTTGCAGTAAGTCTGTTTGTATGTTCTCACATACTCAACAAACTGCTGATCATGACATGTTTTTAACTTTAAACTTAGTAATTTCATGGTTTCACTTGACGTTTTAATTCCGGGTGTACTCCAGGTCCCTTTGGATCCAGATGATCTGTAACTCAAAAGCTTTTTTGGGAAGTACATTTCAAAGTATGCCATAAAAGTGGAAGCAAATGTATTGTAAGCATCATTTTTGTTTGTTTGTGCCAAGACCTCTGGCCAAACTGCATTTTTAACATTATTTTTGAACTGATTACAATTTTCAGTAGAGAAAAATCGTTTGTACACCTTTTTATTTTCCCTTCCTTGGGAGTTGCAGTGAGATTAAAGGTTAGTGCATTATGAGCTGATAATCCTATATTCACATTTGTAACTGCAACTTCATGTGTGACCACATTTGAGAAGATGTTATTTATTAGGATTTCACTGGAATCTGTTGTTCTAGTGGGAGCTGATACGTGGGGAAACAAGTTGAAGCTTTTAGTATGTCTAAAAACTTGTATTTTACTGAACTCTGGACCAATAGGTTAATATTAAAGTCACCACAAAGAATTATGGTAGAGTTCTCATTTGAGAAAAATGTCGAGCATTTCTTCCAAATTCTTAAGAGAGACTTCAGTATCTCCAGATGGTGATCTGTAAATTGCTGCAACAATTACTTTCTTTTCTATGATTAATGGTTTAGCCTCGTATCTTAACTTAAATTTAAGCTTGGGATTTAGATAAATGCATACACCAACACCTTTGACATTTTGCCTATATTACTGACTGGCAAGTTTGTAATATGTGTGACCAAAAGGACTTAAACTATATCTGTACATTGCATAAGGCTCAGTCACAACTTCTGTGCATGGCTATGACAGGTGGTGTGGGCAGCCTATCAAGTTAGGCTGTGGTCTCCTGATCTCACATTTTGTGCTCACTTACTCAGTTGTGCAGGACTCTGACACTTGTCTCACTCCTCTGTCAACACAGCTTCCCTTTCATGTCGTTTGTCTCCTAACACTGCAGTCAGGTGTCATGTGGTGTAACTATTTAATACAATGATGTATTATATTCTGTACCATATCTTCTATACTTCTTCTCAAACTCTGTTATAATTACTTTAAAATTCAAAATTGATGCCTTTGACGCATCACATTTTTATAAATAACTTACTATGTCACTTTTGACTTAACAAATAAGTAAATTTACATGTAATTGCAGCCTTAACTAATGCAGTACATAAAGTACTTAAAAGACGTTTTACTCTCTGTGTGTACAATAGTAGGCAGTGCAGAACAACAGCGGCTATGGTCACCAGAGGCTGGACCCAGTACTGCAGGTGCAGCAAAGTCACCTGGTGAGTAAGAGTAAGATCCCACTGTGGGAGGCTTACATTCCTGCTCTGTACACTAGAGAATCAAATGTATCTGGACACCTATTAGTGGACATTAAGATTTTGTGTTCTCCTTTATGAGGACTTGAACTCTTCTGGGGACACTTTGACATTTTGAAATCTCTGTGGGTGGATGCCAGCCCATTCTTCCTTGATAGCTGATACCAGACAAGGTAGAAATATTGGACACAGGGTATGGAGTGAAAATGCCATTTATAACTAATCCCTAAGACGATCCATTGCTTTCAGGTTGGAACATCGGCAGGCAAGCCTTCTTCAGGAATGCCACTGGTTATAAGCCTTTGCCTAACAATGCTGATCCATGAGAGGTACAAGTGTTGAGCTGATCAAATCGGTCGTTGTCTGTGAACTGTTCCTCTGCCGTGTATAGTACACAATACTGTCAAATATGTACTTACCCTTCTGCATTTATCCTATCCTGAAGTACAATAAGGGGAGAACAAGTTAAAGAGGAGAAATTGCATATTGTTACACTGCCTGCTCTGCACTGCATTGTTGGCAGTAGCGGTAATGGCAGATAATGTTCACTTAGTAGTCACCACATCCAAATTCTTCCGTCAGATACCCACGGAGTATAGCACTGTTTGTCACTCCAAATCTCGTTTCCACTCATCCACTCACCAGCAGTCATAGGTATTTATGCTACAGTCAGTGTGACTTTATGTTGAACAGAAATATGTTGTTTCCAGAAGCTGCTCAGCCATTGTAACCAGTTTTTCTAACTCCCTGTACACAGCCATTTCCTTAGCGGGCTCCTAGCTGCACTTCAAAACTGAAGAGTGACTGCAGCAGCTAACTGCAAGCTGGTTTTTACTATTTCCTACCACAATGATAGAAGCACTTGTCCATCAGCATACTGTGTGTGCCTGGACTTCATGTAGCATTGGTTGTTCCTTCACATTTTCACTTAACTGTCATATCACTGACAGCTGACTTGGGAAAGTTTGGAAGGGCTGAAATGCATCCCTGTGTTAATTATTCAGGTGTAATGCAATGAAAAGTCAATGTTCAGTGTACTCAGATCCCTGACTGATGAATTCTGCTTACAAAACAGTATTACCTGCCACTTCCTATAATATATATGACGGCAGTATCTGTTCCCGAAAGAACAATTACCATGGATGACCATGCAGCTTTGCTAGAAATGAAATGATAATTAAATGGACACCCTAGCTGCAAACAGGCAGTGATGTACTTCATTGGGGACATGTTGAAAATGTGTGGCCCGACCGGGACTCGTTCCCGGGATCGTCTGTTTACATGGCAGACGCTCTATCCATCTGAGCCACCGCGGGCACAGAGGATAGTGCGTCTGCAGGGACTTAACCCTTGCACACTCCCCGTGAGATCCACATTCCCAACATGTCCACACCACTACATTCGTAGTGTGCCTAACAGATGTTTGCCGATCATACTCATTACTCGTGGCAGATTAATCTACCAAGTCCCGTACGAGTTTGGGCATAGCGTGTGCGTTCGCACAAGAAGGTCAATGGCCGGGAAGCCGTATTTTAACTATATATGACGGTAGTATCTGTTCCCGAAAAACAATTACCGTGGATGACCATGCAGCTTTGCTAGAAATGAAATGATAATTAAATGGATGGAGCGTATGCCATGTAAGCAGGAGATCCCAGGTTTGAGTCCCGGTCGGGGCACACATTTTCAACATTTCCCCAATGAAGTACATCACCGCCTGTTTGCAGCTAGGGTCTCCATTTAATTATCATTTCACTTCCTATAATAGTAGCTCCACCTCTCATTGAATTAAAGTGCTCAGTTGCCCGTTACATAAGGGTGCCCAGGTATTTTGATTGGATAGTGTGTTTATAGTTCTTATCTATGTGATTTCTGCAACCCCTTAGTCAGTCCACCATAGACAATTGAATTAGAATCCAGAAATCACAATATATTTTATTATATTTATGTTTTTGAATATTGAGGACTTTGATTTGCGGCGAGTATTTACTGACTTACAGAAATACAAAGTTTGCCTATATAGCTGTGGAAATATGTGTGCTGAGAATTACTGGGAGGGAAAAGGGAACAGAAAAATGGACAGGGAACAGGCAGGAGTTGGAGACGTAGTGGGGAGGTAGTGGAGATGAGTGATACATGTAGTGATGGAGTGAGTGACAGATAGGATAAGACAATTACATGCTCCTATCCTAGAGAGGTGAGTGGGGGGAACATTGAGGTGACAGTCTGGTGAGAGGCATTGAGTGGATATCAGGCTACATGGACTACAAGCTGCAATGCCTGTAGCTTGAGACCAGAATACCAGGAGAAGCCAGGGAAGAGGCTTAATCAAACAGTGGGACTCCAATGAATGAATGAATGAATGAATGAATGATGTGAGTAGAAGAAACTGAGGATGATTTGTATTTCAAAACTGAACGTTTTTGTACAACCTATTAGGGTAGTAACTTAAATGGAAATATTGGGGTGTGAATCTAGTTTATAAATGGTTATAGCTGATGCGTTCAGCACTACCATAAGTTATTTGATACTAACATTTTCAGGGGCTCCCTTAACCTTTCTGTGGTCAATCAGACATAAAGGTCCTGCCAAAATGTTTGTTTCAGAATCTGCACAACCATAGGAATGTCCCATTTCATTGTGTACTGTGATCTGTTGTTCAGTTTATGTACAATTAGAACCCAGAAGCTGACAGGTGATGCTAGAATGTGTTTGTTTCTTTGTTGGTACAGAAGTGAGTACAGTATGTTTTGTAGAAGGAGCTTCCTATCTTTGGCTTAATTGTGGATGGCAAAGACAGTGTAGATATTATTTATCTTTGTTACATTATTTGCTAGGTATATACTATTTGACATATATTTTCACTGATAACTCATTCTTGAAGAAAACTGATGTCTGTGTCTTGTAATTAAAATTAATGCATGTCTTTATTAATGAAAATCATATCAAAATCGTGACTGTAGTTGGAAATCTACCACCACAAATGTACAGATACTGTTCTTTTGAGGTACTGTTTTTCTTCTTTCTCGTGAGATAGTGTACTGGAGACATTTGTTTTCTTTTCCTTATTTTGTCTTGAATGTCTCAGTAGTTTCTTGGAATAATTGTTTACAATTATTTATGGAGCTGTCTTTTGAATTATGGGTAGGGTGGTTATGAAGAATACAGTCAGCAGAAATAAGGTTTCTATGATCTACTTTATAACATATGAAAGCTGATCACCTCTGAAATGAAGGTGCTGGGAGTGTATAGTAGAGTGGAAACAACTGAAGCATGTGGGATGAATGTGTCAATGCTTTTGGAGAGAATGGCTGATAATACAGTATCACTTCCTGTTCACTAGATTTGTCTCTGGTGCCAGTACCTTTGTTCATAAAATATTTCCCATCAAGACTTTCACTACAGTTTGATCCCAGACCAATCTGTTCGTCTTTCTGCCTCACCTCTCTACAGGGAGTCCAGCAGGGAGCTGCCTTGCCCCATCTGCCACCCACACTCGTGGTCATATGCCCCACCTAATGTGGATGATCCATGCACAAGGAGAGAGATGTGCTCAGGTAGCCATGAACATTAGAACTTCATTGCAACACCGAAGGCACATGATAATGTTGGGCAAGTGAAACAGCTTCCTAGTGCAAGCAACATAAAAATACTCCTGATATGCTGTAAGGTTGTCATTAATATGAGCTAAGCTGAGCACTGCAAGCTGCACTGATGATGTCCTAGATTCCAATGTTGCTGTGCTCAGAGGAAAAGTTTTGACTGTAACAGCAGCCAAAAGTATGAACTGTCATCCCCATGGAGGAGATGGCAGTGCCATCCATGAGGCACACACCTGGAAGAAAAATACAGAAATTGGGCCAAGACATCAGTAAGGAGGGATGATGATGTGGAATGGTGCAGGCAGAAAGATACCAGGATGAAAGAAAAGTGTGGCACAAGGCATTTGAACACGGAGCAAAACCATTCAAACACTATGCAGAAGCACTTGAACACAGAGATGAAGGCTACCTAATGGATCACAAGACACTGGTAAAAAGCTTACAGAGACAAAAAGGAATTATAAAAGCACAAGAAGAGAGATATTCCTGAGTGGACAAGAGGAAGAGTGTTTCATTGCGGCACAGATGGTACATGCCAACATGAAGCAAATGAAACAACTTTCAGATGAAGGCAAGGTAGAGAATGCCCTGAGGCATGAAAAGATTGCCACTAATATGAAAACTATTCTTGAAGCTTCCAGTTGAGCACTCTGTCTGTAACAACTGACAAACACTGCTGTAGGATGCACTGGCAATGCCAATATTGTGGGCTGCATTCTTATTAATATAGTCATGCATTCCAAAGTAGATAGTTGATGTCGAGTCTGGAACTTGGGTTGGCTGGTGAGCCACTGTACATTCCCCTACAAAGGCTATGTAGTGGAGAAATACTGTTAAGTTGACCAGTGTCGCATGGCTCCAGGGTGGAAACCATGCAGTGGCTGTCATTGGCAAGATCCGCTGCACTGAGGGTGAGTTTCAGTTTCAAGCCCGTAAAGATGCCAGCAACTGACATACCTCTGTTGTGTGGCATAAGGCAGGATTGTAAAGCACCAGCCAGATGCTACACCACCCACTTCCACCTCATTCCTATTATGTCTCCTAATCCATCCTGTTCCCATACGCATCAGATTTTCTTTCTGTCTCACCTCTACAAAAAATCCACCTGAGAAATAATCTGCCTCACCTGCCACTCATTCTCCTCACCCATCTGTAAGTAAAGAAAGGAGTGTTACATTGAATGTGATAAACATTTTTGCTATTACTTTCTGTGGGGTATCTGTGAGAGAAATTCATGATAATTTAAAATTATTGGTGAAGTTTTCTGCAAAACACTAAGTGCTCTCATTGCCAAATACTGGATGAATATAATGTCGGTAAATGAATGCAATTAGTGAAGGTGCATAAACAAGCTTACACACAGTTCCTAAATGTTAAACGTGACACAGTGTGTTAACTGTGTAACATAAGATTGTATGTTTTATTAAGCAGATAAGTACAGGATTTTAAATTTTAAAATTTGAGCAATAATTATGTGAAATGATGACAAAAAACATTTATTTGTCCCTGCCAGTCTTCAGATAGCAAGCGTGCAACTGGAATAAAGTTCAGGCTTTCTGGAACTCGGTAATATTGATGGTTATTTATAATTGAGTAGATTAGATGCTCAATTATACACTGATCCGTAGGTTTTCTAAAAGATAGAAACAATTGATTCTGTTCTTTATCAGGTCATGTTGAAACACACTTAGTTTATCACTAGTTTGTTTTACTTGTGCAGATAAAGTATTCTTTATATTAACACGCAAATTCTTTTTTTGTCAATCAGGCCCTGCTGAGGAGGAAGGCACGCGTCCCATCGTTCAGGTGAGTGAAAGTAGTGGATGCACGTATGAGACTGGCAGAGCAAGTGTGATTTTCACCAGTAGCATATAGTTTGGTTCTGTGGCATGTAATGAACCCCACACTGCTTCCTGTCCTCCTCCCTGGGTGAGGACATATTTCATCAGCTCACGGCATTGAACCGTTAAAATACTTCCTCCTATTCTGAGCTACTCTGCACACTACCCACTTGCTTAATCAAATAAACTCCTTTATTAATATCCTATTCATCTCCATTTCAGTCTCATTGCGTCTCCCGTGGCAGTCTGTTTCCTGACATCGCAAACTTTGCAACTTCTTTAGCACTGTTAACTGAAATGCTATCTCAAGTCTAAATTACCTGCTAAATGACCCAAAAATATCTCAAAGACCACTCATATACTGGCTCTTAATTTAAAACAAGTAACTCTCTTTAATTATTAATGTCAAGTCATGTGTCATTGGTTAGTGTACAGAATCTTACTGACAGCTCAACTTCATCTCCATTCTCCTGATGTAATGGCAGTTGTCATGATGCTGACTGTTCTAGGGGGAAGGCACATTGCTGAACAAGAATGAGACAGCAAGGAATAAACCCATGGACTGGTTGTTTGTGTTGCCATCATCATTTGTGAAAGTGGCATGGCTGGACCATGTAAAACTTGGGAATTCGTGTGGATGCTGATAACCACGCCATTGAGTGCCCCCTAACCAGGTATCATCATCATGATGATAGAATAAAACACTGAAATCATCATGAACTGTGAAGAACGATAAACTAATTATCGTTATCCCACCCTGCAGATATGCTGCATCAATCTCCACTAGATTTTGTGTGTTGTGGTTGGCAGGTGTTACTAGAGGAGGCCAAAATGCATGCGTTTTAACTCACGCAGGCTGCTGTGAGGTCTGGAACAGGACAAGGAAATTAGAATTTAGAAAAACGGACATAGCTGGTGGAATACTTAACTTTAATCCATTAATGATGAACATCTGTCTTGATGGAACATGATTCACAATATCAATAGTAACTGATATGGGCGCCTTGCTAGGTCATAGCAAATGAAGTAGCTGAAGGCTATGCTAAACTATCGTCTCGGCAAATGAGAGCGTATTTTGTCAGTGAATCATCACTACAAAGACGGTTGTACAGCTGGGGCGAGTGCTAGGAAGTCTCTCTAGACCTGCCGTGTGGTGGCGCTCGGTCTGCAATCACTGATAGTGGCGACACGCGGGTCCGATGTATACTACCGGACCACGGCCGATTTAAAGGCTACCACCTAGCAAGTGTGGTGTCTGGCGGTGACACCACATTATGCACAACAGAGAAGGGTATAAAAGTTTAATGCCACCATTTGAATTAAAAAAAAAAAAAAATAATCACTTTGTGGTGGTGACCATTGTTCATCGGTACTATAGACATTGTGAGATGTACACCTTTACCAAAGCGATGTGTTACACCATAGTTGATACTCATTAAACATGACAATAAATATTCCTTAAAATCAACACTTACCACTGACTGTTGTCTAAAATGCTTACTGATTGCAGTTGGGAACTGAGATTTCCCCATTTTTGAGCAAATATCACAAACACAAATGACAGGTACTCGCAATCGCAAACACGTTTCAAAGTACCTTTCTAGAATGATATCAGACTCATTCTCCTCCATACATTCATGGCCTGTCAAACTTCCTAAACTCTTCTGAAAATACTTTCCTGCTTGTGAAATAACTACCAAGTGAACTACTTTGAGAGGTATACTTGTCATAGTGTTTGTTATGTTTGACACGTGTTGATTAGTAATTCAATAAAACTACCTTAGTGTACTTAAGCACGTGCATCACAAATTGTGCAGTGTGATTTCAAACTAACTGTTTAGTTACTTTTGTCATTAGGGATTTGCTTTCAGTAATATTAATATAGGTCTCTGGTACATTAAACAGAATCGAATGATCATTCTTGTGATCTTTCAGATCTTGCATTGACTTACTTGCCAGCTCCCATGACCATGGCAAACAGTCCTTTATCCAGTCAGTGGTTTCTTTTTCATACATCTTGTTGTTTAGGACCAATATGTGGCACAAATCTTAAAGGTCATGGAATGTGTCAGATAAAATAAAATGTTTAAGAAACCAAAAAAGAGGAGCCATAAGTTTAAGTAAATGCAGTCAATAATATAAGACAGGAATGGCCGCTGAGGTGCCACCTCTCCATTTCTTCCCTCCTCCTCTTTCCTAATCATGACATTATTCCAATGGAATATTGGTGGCCTTCAATCCAAAAAGATGACTTGCGGCTGCTCTTGGAATCGCAGCCTCTGCTAGTTCTCTGCCTGCAGGAAACAAAATTGCATCCTCAAGACTGATTTGAGCATTTGTATTTCTTCCCAGTCTGCTTTGACTTCCTCTCTCCAAATATGGCATTCCATATCGTAGGAGGAGAGAGGGGAGTCATGCTGCTCATATGGAAGGACATTCAAAGTCAACCCTTCTCCCTGACTACCCAGCTTGAAGCTATTCCTGTCCGCATTTTACTTCCTCTCCTGAACTTTTCCATATGTACTGTTTACATCCCTCAGTCATTCGGTGTCATGGACACTCTTCATCCAGCTTACTGGCCAACTCCCTCACCCCCTTCTGCTGCTCGTTGACTGTAATGCACACCATTCCCTTTGGAAATCTCCCAGAACCTGACAGAGAGGTGCCCTCTAGGCTGAACTTCTCAGTCACCTTAACCTCATTTGCCTTATCGTGGGAGTACCCATCTTCCTTTTATACTACATCCACTCCTACCCATATCTGGAAATCTCCTGCACTGCCCAATTTGCCCATCATCTGATCACTGTCTCTAGTACGTACTCGAGCAACCATTTACCATTTACCATTTGCTATCCATTTTCTGACTCCTACCCCACATATATGCACACCCAAATGGCAACTTTCTAGGGATGACTGGAGATTTACTGTTCCCTGGCACCCTTTGAGTAACATAATTTCTCCAGTTGTGATGGCCAGGTAGAATATCTTACAAATGCTATCATTACCACCACACAATATTCCATTCTCGCACTTCATCTTTACTGTGCCATGTCCCAGTGCCTTGATTGACTGAGCTGTGTTGTGACTCAACTCACATGCAGAGATGTGTTCTTCATGTTTTTAACCGTCATTCTACGATGGCAAACTGCATTCATTATGAACAGTTGCATGCACAGTGTCGTTGCACCCTTCAGGATAGCAAAAATCTAGCTAGATTTCCTTAACTAGTTCTTCTAACAGTTCCACCACCTCATCTGTTGTATGGGCCCTGCAGGACCAAGATCCATTGGGCTGCTATTCTGCGGAGATTTCAAGCTCCACCCACTATCATTCTGCCTTCCTCCACCAGAAACAAGTGGAGGAGGCTTGGGTAGTACCCTTATTTTGGCAGATTAGTGAGTGCTGCAAGCTGCCTTTAGTATGAGGGGGTGAGAACTTGCTCTCACTTCATATCGATCCTCCAACACAGTGCTGGATGATGTTTGCATTCAGATGTTGCTAAACCTTTCTTTTGTGGGCAAGCACTTGCTCTTTCTTATGTACAACTGCATCTGGGCAGAGTTCGCCGTTTGCCAGATGCCAGCATAAAGACACTGTCATTCCCATACCCATACCCAAGCCCAGTAAGGAAAACTACCTTCCTTCTAGTTACTGCCCCATTTCTCCCACAAGCTGTGCTTGCAAACTGATGAAACATGTAATTCATGCCTGGCTGGTATAGTGACTAGAGTGTGGCAATTCACTGACCACTGTACCGTGCGGATTTTGAGCAGGCCGTCCTGCAGCTGACCATCTCATCACTTTGTCAGCGTGTGTCGCGAATGGTTTTCTGTGGATATATCAGACACTGGCAGTGTTTTTAAATTTGCAGAAAGCCTAAAACACCTTCTGAAGGATGGGTATTCTTGATCTCTCTACATGTGGCACTTCTGAGGCCACATGCCCCATGTCCTTCAGGTATTTTTAAAGTATTGATTTTTCAAGGAATGTTGGTACTGCCTTGTCAGACACCTTTATCAGGAAGTTGGTGTGCCTCAGGGTACTGTTTTGAGTGTGACCCTCTTTGCTATTGCCTTTAACCTTATTATGTCCTGTCTCCTGCAGGTCATCTCCAGCAGTCTACTGTTGCCCACCCCTACCCTGTTACCCTCCCACACCCTGTCCCAGCCTCCTCCTTACCCCCACATGATTGCCTGTCTCATCATGTGCAACTGCTCGCAGCCTGGCTTCAGCTGCCAGAGAGTGTGATCACGTGTGTGAGAGTTGCATTTGCGTGAGTATGTGAGTGTATGTTATCTATATATAATAGAGGCCTTGTTCACTGAGAGCTCACTTTCTTACAGTTTTTTTTTTTCTTTATTTTTTTTTTATTTTATTTTTTTTTTTTTTTTTGTCGTGCCTGTGTGCCTTCCATGGTATTGTTAAATTCATTTCTGAAGAATTGTGATGGCTCGAGGCATTGAGGTGCTGAGGTAGGGGTCAGTGTACACTCATCAGCAAACAAACAATTGTGCCTTATTAGACAAAAGCCAGGAAAGATCAGACCATTTGGCAATAGTGCCGTAAAAACCAGACCAGAGATTGATCTCGGGGAGATGAGTGTCATTGGTGTGGTAAATGTGAGGTGTCTGATACTAACTCAGTATTCATGTATGCCCCATATGCTAGTGATCGCTTACTTAACTGCATAGGTTATGGACCTGACTCTCAGAAGGTTCAAATCACTGACATAAGCACACTCTTAGCCTTAGTATATTTATTGGCATTAAGGTTCTAAGTGCTCACTGCCTACCATTCAAGCAACTAAGAATGGAAGACCAGTTTTACCAACAAGTTTTTTGTATTCCACTGCCACTCATATTCTTCATTTTGCAGCTTGAAAATATATCTCTGCATGTTTTGGAATGAAGGTTAAGGCCTCAAAATTACCTGCTCTTCCCAAATCCATTCTCCATGGTGAAATGATAGAAGCATTGCACGGTAACCTGAAGGTGCAGAGTACAAAGCTACACATTTCCATTTTTTAATTGTTTTTGCAAATTCACTAGAAAGAGAGACAGATTTTTTGGACATTTATGCAAATAATGGAATTGTGTGTCTGAGTAATGAAATAGCTGCTCTTGTTGCGTATGGGCTTCACTCTGTTTCAGATACATTTATTAAAGTACCTGTAGCTAAAGTCATGAAAGTTATAATGTTTTATGATAGAGAAAATAACCAACAACAAAAGCAACATTTGAAGAGCTCTTCTTAAAAGACAGAATGAAACATGAAACCTTTAACAGTTCATGATAAGAAATGTTACACACTACAACAACCACACTTAATACTTACCATCCTTAATTGTTTAAAGCAGTGGTTTAAATTTCCCAGAGTACTTTGACAATGTGTGAATAAATAATGATGTACTTGTGCACTTACATACAGCCATTAAAGCTGATGGGGAAGATAAGGAAGATGATGGCGAGGTGAGTTGCAGTCTTCTGTTAGACCATCATAGCAACAATAGTTGCGGGCACAGATCAGTGGAAGCTGTCATGGAAGGCCTTAGAACATCACTGAGACCCTAATTACAAGTAACAGACATAAGAAATAAATGAATACACCTTTGGTTGTCGTTACCCATGCCCTGGCTCCAACTCAAACCATTAATGTTTGCTTGACTGTGATATTCCTGTGGTGCTGCTTATGGGTGGATGGCTGTAACTGACGTATTGTCAGAGGTGTTAGTCATCATAAATGGCATATTAGTCCAATGCTGATTTCTCTCTTGTCATGCTGATAAATGGCAAAAATGTTTAAGGAAATTTTGTTCAAATATGTGGCCTGTCCTCAGTGTAAGCTGTGCAAGGTTAAGCAAACGTCTGCAGTATGCAGATGATTTGGCTTTCCATCCATGCTTGTCACATATCTGGCGGAGTCATGAATTTCTATGTATCCTGTATTGACATGACAAATATTAAGGAGTAGTAACGTGCATTTTTAAAGCTATACAAATTCACCCCAAGGGTGACTATGGGAATGGAAGTTGCCTGAGTATTGGGAACTTTGGATAAAATATCAACCTGTGTGATTGATGAATCTTTGGAATGTCAAAAGTCTACCCCTACTGTAAACAGAATTTTAAAGAATTTTGTTGAAGGAGGCACTATCAGCAGAATGCCTGGCTCAAGATACTGAGCACACAGCAGGATAACACATAGCTTGCCTGTAAGAGCCAACTAATCCCTCCCCTAGATACGAAGCAGTTGTAGTGAGTGACCAACTTCCCAGTTCCAATGATGCAGTTCACTGAGGGCCAAGGAAAGCTGTACTGCACGCACAATGATCCACTATAAAACAGGAACTCAGTGAGGAAATGTGTTACACTGGCTGGCAGCCAGAGAGCTCCATCTGAATGCAATGTGGAAAACTGTACTTTTCACAGATAAGTTGTCTTACCAAGACCAAACAGTAGTTCAGCAGCCGCGAGGGTCCAGACATAATGGGGAATAAGTGGTGACAACAGGTAGTACAAGCCGATTGTCAGTTTCCTGGGGGCGTCGGTTTCCCCGTTGGGGGCGTCGGTTTCCCCGTTGGGGGCGTCGGTTTCCCCGTTGGGGGCGTCGGTTTCCCCGTTGGGGGCGTCGGTTTCCCCGTTGGGGGCGTCGGTTTCCCCGTTGGGGGCGTCGGTTTCCCCGTTGGGGGCGTCGGTTTCCCCGTTGGGGGCGTCGGTTTCCCCGTTGGGGGCGTCGGTTTCCCCGTTGGGGGCGTCGGTTTCCCCGTTGGGGGCGTCGGTTTCCCCGTTGGGGGCGTCGGTTTCCCCGTTGGGGGCGTCGGTTTCCCCGTTGGGGGCGTCGGTTTCCCCGTTGGGGGCGTCGGTTTCCCCGTTGGGGGCGTCGGTTTCCCCGTTGGGGGCGTCGGTTTCCCCGTTGGGGGCGTCGGTTTACCCGTTGGGGGCGTCGGTTTACCCGTTGGGGGCGTCGGTTTACCCGTTGGGGGCGTCGGTTTACCCGTTGGGGGCGTCGGTTTACCCGTTGGGGGCGTCGGTTTACCCGTTGGGGGCGTCGGTTTACCCGTTGGGGGCGTCGGTTTACCCGTTGGGGGCCGTCGGTTTACCCGTTGGGGGCCGTCGGTTTACCCGTTGGGGGCCGTCGGTTTACCCGTTGGGGGCCGTCGGTTTAACCGTTGGGGGCCGTCGGTTTAACCGTTGGGGGCCGTCGGTTTAACCGTTGGGGGCCGTCGGTTTAACCGTTGGGGGCCGTCGGTTTAACCGTTGGGGGCCGTCGGTTTAACCGTTGGGGGCCGTCGGTTTAACCGTTGGGGGCCGTCGGTTTAACCGTTGGGGGCCGTCGGTTTAACCGTTGGGGGCCGTCGGTTTAACCGTTGGGGGCCGTCGGTTTAACCGTTGGGGGCCGTCGGTTTAACCGTTGGGGGCCGTCGGTTTAACCGTTGGGGGCCGTCGGTTTAACCGTTGGGGGCCGTCGGTTTAACCGTTGGGGGCCGTCGGTTTAACCGTTGGGGGCCGTCGGTTTAACCGTTGGGGGCCGTCGGTTTAACCGTTGGGGGCCGTCGGTTTAACCGTTGGGGGCCGTCGGTTTAACCGTTGGGGGCCGTCGGTTTAACCGTTGGGGGCGTCGGTTTAACCGTTGGGGGCGTCGGTTTAACCGTTGGGGGCGTCGGTTTAACCGTTGGGGGCGTCGGTTTACCCGTTGGGGGCGTCGGTTTACCCGTTGGGGGCGTCGGTTTACCCGTTGGGGGCGTCGGTTTACCCGTTGGGGGCGTCGGTTTACCCGTTGGGGGCGTCGGTTTACCCGTTGGGGGCGTCGGTTTACCCGTTGGGGGCGTCGGTTTACCCGTTGGGGGCGTCGGTTTACCCGTTGGGGGCGTCGGTTTACCCGTTGGGGGCGTCGGTTTACCCGTTGGGGGCGTCGGTTTACCCGTTGGGGGCGTCGGTTTACCCGTTGGGGGCGTCGGTTTACCCGTTGGGGGCGTCGGTTTACCCGTTGGGGGCGTCGGTTTACCCGTTGGGGGCGTCGGTTTCCCCGTTGGGGGCGTCGGTTTCCCCGTTGGGGGCGTCGGTTTCCCCGTTGGGGGCGTCGGTTTCCCCGTTGGGGGCGTCGGTTTCCCCGTTGGGGGCGTCGGTTTCCCCGTTGGGGGCGTCGGTTTCCCCGTTGGGGGCGTCGGTTTCCCCGTTGGGGGCGTCGGTTTCCCCGTTGGGGGCGTCGGTTTCCCCGTTGGGGGCCGTCGGTTTCCCCGTTGGGGGCCGTCGGTTTCCCCGTTGGGGGCCGTCGGTTTCCCCGTTGGGGGCCGTCGGTTTAACCGTTGGGGGCCGTCGGTTTAACCGTTGGGGGCCGTCGGTTTAACCGTTGGGGGCCGTCGGTTTAACCGTTGGGGGCCGTCGGTTTAACCGTTGGGGGCCGTCGGTTTAACCGTTGGGGGCCGTCGGTTTAACCGTTGGGGGCCGTCGGTTTAACCGTTGGGGGCCGTCGGTTTAACCGTTGGGGGCCGTCGGTTTAACCGTTGGGGGCCGTCGGTTTAACCGTTGGGGGCCGTCGGTTTAACCGTTGGGGGCCGTCGGTTTAACCGTTGGGGGCCGTCGGTTTAACCGTTGGGGGCCGTCGGTTTAACCGTTGGGGGCCGTCGGTTTAACCGTTGGGGGCCGTCGGTTTAACCGTTGGGGGCCGTCGGTTTAACCGTTGGGGGCCGTCGGTTTAACCGTTGGGGGCCGTCGGTTTAACCGTTGGGGGCCGTCGGTTTAACCGTTGGGGGCCGTCGGTTTAACCGTTGGGGGCCGTCGGTTTAACCGTTGGGGGCCGTCGGTTTAACCGTTGGGGGCCGTCGGTTTAACCGTTGGGGGCCGTCGGTTTAACCGTTGGGGGCCGTCGGTTTAACCGTTGGGGGCCGTCGGTTTAACCGTTGGGGGCCGTCGGTTTAACCGTTGGGGGCCGTCGGTTTAACCGTTGGGGGCCGTCGGTTTAACCGTTGGGGGCCGTCGGTTTAACCGTTGGGGGCGTCGGTTTAACCGTTGGGGGCGTCGGTTTAACCGTTGGGGGCGTCGGTTTAACCGTTGGGGGCGTCGGTTTAACCGTTGGGGGCGTCGGTTTACCCGTTGGGGGCGTCGGTTTACCCGTTGGGGGCGTCGGTTTACCCGTTGGGGGCGTCGGTTTACCCGTTGGGGGCGTCGGTTTACCCGTTGGGGGCGTCGGTTTACCCGTTGGGGGCGTCGGTTTACCCGTTGGGGGCGTCGGTTTACCCGTTGGGGGCGTCGGTTTACCCGTTGGGGGCGTCGGTTTACCCGTTGGGGGCGTCGGTTTACCCGTTGGGGGCGTCGGTTTACCCGTTGGGGGCGTCGGTTTACCCGTTGGGGGCGTCGGTTTACCCGTTGGGGGCCGTCGGTTTCCCCGTTGGGGGCCGTCGGTTTCCCCGTTGGGGGCCGTCGGTTTACCCGTTGGGGGCCGTCGGTTTACCCGTTGGGGGCCGTCGGTTTACCCGTTGGGGGCCGTCGGTTTAACCGTTGGGGGCCGTCGGTTTAACCTTTGGGGGCCGTCGGTTTAACCGTTGGGGGCCGTCGGTTTAACCGTTGGGGGCCGTCGGTTTAACCGTTGGGGGCGTCGGTTTAACCGTTGGGGGCGTCGGTTTACCCGTTGGGGGCGTCGGATTTCTGTGAGCGGAGCAGGAAGGCTTCCTCAGTAGCAGGCCGTATGCCCACATTTTGAAGAAAGTGGTGCTGCATTTAGTGTGAATGCTATATTGTGGAGGGGATCTCATGCTACAGGAAGAATATTCACTTGTGTATAGGTCTGCTCATTCAACTGCAGCTGTCCAACATAAACATTAATGTAATGGACTTGCTGTGAGAGACTGCTCACATGAACACAATATAAATTATGTGTGTGTAAGTAGCACGAACACACAGAGAACTGGCTGTGAAACACACCATTTATAGGTGATGCTCTTTTGGACTGCTTTTTTTGAAGCCTCGGTGGGGTTGCCTCTTCTGACAAATGGGTCCAATGCCTCACAGATTCAGTGTCAGGGTGCATGACATAAGTCAGAAATAATGGGGCATTCTGGATAAAATGTTATGGACTGAGAACATTTTACTTTCTTTCCTTGTTCTGCTGTGCAGTGTTCTGTCAGTGAGAGCCAGCACAAAATCTCTTGGTGACAGAAAAATATCAAAGATGAGAGAAGGAAATTTGAGCTAGTTCTAGTTGGCATTATCCTTGTACCTGAAATAAATTTATTTTAATTTAATATTTTGAGTATTACATTCTCTTTACTTGCTCTCTGCCTACATACATGAAATGAATAAATCAAGAGTGCCCCTTTTTAGGGCTATTTTTTGTTATGTCAAATTCATCTCTCTCCCACTCTATTGCCACCCATCAGACTCGGCCAAAAATGTGCAAAATATATCTTCTGTTTCTCTCTCTCTCTCTCTCACACGCACACGCACACGCACACACACGCATAGGCAAATTACAAATTGGAAAGTATCTCATGACCAAATAAGCAAACAGGGCAGTAGGATAATTTGTAGTTTCTAAATGGTGTTTATATATAGAAATTGGTCTGTATGCTGCATTTATTTGATGGAGTACATGTGTTTCCTCATGCTGTATGTAGAATAAGAAACAATATGACATTTAATTTCTGTTGGACAAAACGTGTTTATTTCTTGTCTGACTCCTGGGCTACAGCAATGAACTTTGTCCAGAGCTTGTTCTTCCTTTATGTAATGGAGGAAAAATGCAACTGTGGACACTGCATTATGTAATTTCCCCATGCATCCTCCACAGCCTGACTAAACACAGCTTTGTTAGAGGCCATCTGATCTCGACTGTCGGTCTTTTGTCCCAATCAGTGCTACCTAACTATAGCAAGACCGTGCACTCAATTTGCTTACTAAATCACAATGTGTCTTACATCACTGCACCCTTCAGTAAGAGTGATAGATTTGGTGAGTGGGAAGTAACTATACTGCCACTCATCTCAGACACTTCATACTTGCAGAACTGCAGTGCGAAAGGAGGGAGGTAGGGTGGGTGGGAGGGAGGTAGGAGGGAAGTCAGTATGGAACCGATGTAGCAGAAAATCTGTTTGTAATTTAAGCACCACTTGGTATTAGGCTCATACTCACCCAGTTTATGGACTGCAGTTGTTCTTGTTATTGTTATTGTCAGTCCGAATGGGGTTTGATGCAGTTCTCCACTCTGGTCTACCTTGTGCAAGCATCCTTGGCTCTCGGTAACCATTATTAAATTCATTATCATGTGTTGAAATCTGGTAGGAGGCATACAGTAATGATTGTAACACAGTACCACATGGAATGACTTCAGTGCAGTCACCGCCACCAACTTCTGTGCAAATGACTGGTCAGAGAATTCTGTACTGCCTTCACAGAGTGAGTAAAAGTACTTGTTTCTCATGAGGTACTGCAGTGCTGGAAGTTAAGCTGCATCCTGTTAGCAACTGACACAAGCTGAGTGGACCAAAATCCATTTAGTTCACTTTCAGAGGACTAATTCCAGACCACTGCTGTAGCCCCTCAATGAGCTATGGACATTTGTGGACGTGTTTAGTCAGATGTTTTTACCTATTTTTCCACTTTTTGTTTCCATTTTAATTTCTTGTATTTCCTTTGTTTTGACTGCCATTGGGACCCTAGTTGTTGGGCTGCCCCAGTCCAATTATGCTCCTGCTCAAGTCACTACTCGACAAAAAAATTCTTATTTGCAGTTTCCTCTCTATTGGATGTGTTCACATTAGTCACATTGTGTTGCTGCTGTCATAATATCAGCTTCCATCCCTGTTAGGCCTGACCACAGATATATGCATGGCCAAAATACAAAGTTGCTTCAAAATTGTCCACAGCAACTGCTCTAACAGCTTCCCAATTAAATGCTCTTATATACCAAAATGGGATAATGATGCATTGCCTGTAGTTCTGTCAAACTGTGCTCTTACAGATTACTTTAAAGACTTCAGTTTTGAAATTTCCTTTCCCCTCCAAGTGATGTAGGACTTGCCTTGTGCGTGGTCAAGTAATCTAAATTTACATTGCAGTTGGATTTTGTGTAAATGTTACATTAGTTTCTTGTAAAAGTTGTAACAGCAGTCCCTGAAAGGAATGCCTGATGTTAAGTCATCAGTACTGAGTACCACATTTGTTGATAGTTTTGTTGGTTAAGCTGTGTATCCAAATTGGCATATAGTTCCTTTAGTTGCTGGATATAAAATTTTCCAATTGTTTAAACTCCCACACCTTTATGCTGGTTCTTCATGCAGTCATTGTTGCTCTCTGCAGTGTTACTATGAATATGTGCTAGGCTGTTACAGTATTTGTGATTTATGATGCCATATATCATTGCTACCAATGTCACATAGTACACTTAAAGACACCTACACTATCTTCTTTGTAAATTAGATATACTTTTCTGCATATCACCTTAACACTGTCCACAGTATGAAGTGAAGTGGCTTCCGCCTAGTCATTCACTATGAAACACACAAGTCTCACTTGTTCTGTGTGTACAGGTACAAATCAGTGAGGCTGATACACTGATGCCAGTTGCCACTGATGCATTTTTACAGGAGAATGCCATCAATAGCGATTTGGATGCCTACAGTGCTATATTTCAATCACATTGCAGTCTGCTGTAGCAGTGTGAACAACAAGAGCTATTGAGTGTAGTTTGGGGGCTAACTGAGCATGTGCTAATCAACACGAAATACATAATTCACATATAAAATAACTATCCAAACCCTAACCAACAATGTACCTTGAACAAACTGCTTGCATCTGTAAGAAGTTCCCTAACAGGGTAGTGTGACTCAATTGAAATGAAAACTTATGTGCTGGCCACGCATGTTAAGTATCTGTGGGCATACCCTCAACACATTAAACTTCCTTACCTCTGGGGCAGCTATTAGCATGTTGGAATCCAAAATATGAACTTTGATGAAGAATTACTCTAACACAACAACACTCTGGAACAGGTTAGTACACCCCTAAATAGACAAAGCTCATAAAATCATAATGTATTGTTGAGGCCAGTGTCCTCCAGCTCTGTAGGTATGCAGTCATTACAGTACTTGCGGATAGTTTAAAGTGTTTCGATCAGGATTCTTGGTATTCGTGTGGCCTTTATGGCTTCCTATCAACATCACACTACTAATACAAAAGAAAGTGAGTCACATAGTTGTAAGCTGCCACAACTCTGCTACACTACACGGCACGGCATTTGCGACGTGTGCCACGTGAACTGCTGTGGCTCAACACTTTGGGGTCTGCTGGTTCTCAGTAACTTGAAATCCAATGGAGACACTATCAGAATTGTACATGACATAATTTCTCTATCTCCTAACTGTGACAGTCTGTAATTTTATAATGGTCTGTTATTCCTTTCCCCTTTCATGAGGGGTGTTCATTCCAGCAAACTATGCTGTACCTTTATTTCGGTCACTGGCAGTGTCCTTACACCAGCCTCCAAACACCAATGTCGACTTGCTTTTTGTGGGCACCTTTGTCCTTCTCTGTGACAGTGGCTGTATATGGCAGCTGTAATGAATTCAGACAATTAAAATAAAAATATTTTGTGGTTCTTCACTTGGATCATTATGCAGTTTTCATCAATCTCACTTTTATAAAATTTCACATGTATGTACTTGCCACAGCACCTGATTCCTAATCTCCATCACTATTTTAGTTTAGCAACTTCTTGACATTAAAATGAGCATGTGCAGTGAGAAGACAACCACTGCCACATATCAAGATGTTTGATTTACACTCAAATTCTGTTGATGTAAAGTTATTCAGCTTCTTAATATTTTTGCAGATGCCGCAGAAGTTAAGGATTGAGGAGCTGTTGGCAGGTGAGATATTTGCTTTCTTCAGTAGCTTAATTACACATTAAAGTTATGACTTTAATATTTTATTATGTGGTACTTTATTTTTCATCTTTTTCTTTGACATTAATATTCCATTGGTGGTGTGCTAAATAATTTTTGTGAAACAGTTTTTCAAAATTCTATACTATAACTTAACACTGGATGTTAATTATGTCGTACATAATTCATACTGAAAATTGGCGGTGTTATTGTAACTACGAAAGATTGGTTACAAATGTGCAGTTGCATTGAAAATGTGTACTGCGGTAGATTGTGAGGGAAATGTGGTCAAAGAGAAAAAAGACAAATTTTTAAGTACCAAATTGACATTTAGAAATTTGTCATTGTAATGTTAAGCAAACATTACAAATAAGCACACTACGATAAGTAGTAATGAATTTTGCCACCTGACTGATGTGTGAAATAGTCTGACCCATCTGGACGCCACAGTTACTCTCAATCCCTCACCTGCCGAGATTGTTATTGACTACCCGGTGACAACATGCTACTGAGTACAAGGTGGCTGACTTGTTGGTGGCTTCACAACTTGTGTACTGCATTCTCGAGACCCATCTCGTACTCCTCTCACCCCCTCTACTCCCATACCAGCTTCCCTAATTTGAAAATTTTGGAGTTCCCCTTAACTTAAGTTTCACAATCCTTCCCTCAGTACTAGCTACCACTACACTGCCCTTTCCCATGCCTAGCTCTGTACCTGTACCTGTCCCTGTACCTCCTATGTTACACCCTCTGCCACCCCATCCCCTCTATGAGATTTGCATTAAATCTGTCCACCACAACTCCTCACGCAGTTGGCCTGCAGGTTTATGACAATTTATCTGATTGGCAGAGGGACAGAACGCAACAAATGTTATTCTAGGCTTAGCCTTTTACTGCTTATTTCCAGATTAACCCTTTCATGGCCAATGGAACATCTTAGGCTGATGCATAACACTGTAGTGTTTCCTAGAAGTTAAAAAACTCAGACTATACATACTGGAGACTTAAATCATCATAAATAATATAATTTGTTTCGCTGTTCACTTCAATCTGTTGGGATAACTTTCTGAATCCACAACTGTAGAAATCACGTGATTTTGTAGCAAAGAGCCATGTTCAAAGTGTATTTTCACACCAAAGGAA
Organism: Schistocerca nitens; assembly: GCF_023898315.1. Taxonomy (NCBI): domain Eukaryota; kingdom Metazoa; phylum Arthropoda; class Insecta; order Orthoptera; family Acrididae; genus Schistocerca; species Schistocerca nitens. The sequence continues at coordinate 32,400,602 of NC_064618.1, read as the reverse complement.
GTATGTCAAGATCATTGAACAGAGAGCAGAGAAGATGAAATCTGAGGGTGCAAGATCAGATGAAAAAGGTGGGTGCAAAATGACTTCTCAACCCAGTTGTTCTATAGTGTTTGTTGCCAGTCTAGCAGAATGCTGGTGACTGTTACTGTGGAATAGCACCACTTCACACAGTCTTCCTGGATGTTTTTCTGGGACTATATCTGCAAGATGTCTGTTGTTGACAATAAATACCAACAGGAAAGTTACACCTCATGCAAGCAACTCGTAGTACACCACATGGTCACCTACATCTACATCTACATGATTACTCTGCAATTCACATTTAAGTGCTTGGCAGAGGGTTCATCCAACCACAATCACACTATCTCTCTACCATTCCACTCCCGAACAGCGCATGGGAAAAACGAACACCTAAACCTTTCTGTTGGAGCTCTGATTTCTCTTATTTTATTTTGATGATCATTCCTACCTATGTAGATTGGTCTCAACAAAATATTTTCGCATTCAGAAGAGAAAGTTGGTGATTGAAATTTCGTAAATAGATCTCGCCGCAATGAAAAAGTCTTTGTTTTAATGACTTCCATCCCAACTCGCATATCATATCTGCTACACTCTCTCCCCTATTACGTGATAATACAAAACGAGCTGCCCGTTTTTGCACCCTTTCGATGTCCTCCGTCAATCCCACCTGGTAAGGCTCCCACACCCCGCAGCAATATCCTAACACCGGACCTCTCCACAATATCCATAACATTATCTTGTGTGGATGCTCAAAAGTCTATGTGGCACTGCTGCTTTGTTTGGACTAAAGCATTCCTTTCCGTTCTTTCTCTTACATTAGCATAAAAACAAAATTTCTAGTCATCAGTAACAATACAGGTTAGAAATGGTCAGTGATATTCACCCACTAATCAAGAAAAAGCAAGAGGGTAATGTACATATGGCCAACCACTGATTTATATGGTTTGGCATGTGGTACCCATATGCTTTATTGTTGAACCTTCTCCTTTGTATTCAAATGCTGCACAGTGACGGAATGGTCATACTTCATCACATTTTCTGGTTCTTGAGTGCAATGATGTGCCTCATCGTGGATTAATGCATTCAGATGATCTTCATCAAATGCTGAAGGTCTTTCTGAAAATGGAGGGTCAATAATGTCAAAACAATCATCCTTTAAATTAGAAAATCTTTCCTTGCCATGCTCTGTCCCATGGCATTATCCCCATACATGGTGAAAACGTTACCATTGAAACCACATATTCATAAACACCACTGTTCTCATTTTGCCCACTTAGCCATATTAAATTAAAATGTAGCAGTGCTTTGTGTCAACATAATATTCATAGAATGACAATTTACCTAAAAGAATGTGTCCACATTAAGTGAGAACAAGGTAATGTACTTTGTAAAAATGGTGGAAAAGACGACTGTATCCTTTGATCCCTAGGCATATGAACTTGTCTTAGATCACATGTAATGCCCCCAACAACACAAAACACAATGATGGGAAAGGCTGACTTAAAGCATACATTGTGTGCTCACTGTTACATTATTGGTATCGGCTGCATAAGTAACAATAACACAGTGCACAGTGTTCACTTAAGACGTCTCTCTTTTTTTGCTCCCAACATTTAATGTTCTAATGATGTACCAACATCATAATGCATTGATGATGGGTTGTTTACATAAAAAATATGTACAAATGAAATGAGCTTCGTGACAAGGCTGAAGATATATCGGTACATAGGACACTGCATAGAACTATATGGAACATTGTAGATGTAACTGTAGATGTGCTCCAAGGAAGTGTGTGGGGCCCTTGATATTGATGTTTTATATTAATGACATCACAGACATTCTTCTTCTTTTTGTTTTTCCGTTTGGGGTATCTAATGACCACATACTAATTTCAATGCTTCCTCCTTTGTTCTTCTTCCAGGTTTCCTTCGTCTTCACTATCTATCCTTTTTTCTTCCTCAGACCATTCTGACCCTGTCTTCCTCTTCTTCTTCTTCTTCCTGCCTTGGAATGCTTCCATTTGCAACACTTTCTTCTTGAAATCCTGTCATTCTGCTGGGTCTTTTTCTTGTATTTCTTTCCAAATCTTTCCTAACTACTTGAATCTGTCCTGTTGTTGACATCTTGTCCCAAAGATGCTTAACAATCTGTTTGGTTAACCTGTTGCTGTTCACTCTGTATAAATGTCCAAAAAATAATAGTCAGCTCTTCTGCAGCATTTCAATTGTTTTTCCCATGCTGCAATATACTTCATTACTTCTTAATATTCATACTTATGGATTTCCTAGCAGTCTGAGTATTTTTCAAATGATTCTTAATTCTAGGACTTGAAGTTTGTATAATTCATAATTCAACATTAAACATTCACTTGCATAGAGACATTCTGGTTTTACTACTGTGCTGTAGTGCTGTATTTTCAAATTTTTGGACACACACATCTTGTTGTAAATGTTCATGTTTATATCATATGCTTTCTCCATTTTACATACTATTTTGTCTACCGCAAATATTTTTGAAGCCATTGCCTTGAATCTTTCCTCCCAAATATTTAAATTTATAAACCCTCTTTATCTGTTCATTATCTGTTACTAGGATTTCTGGGTCTTTTTTTATGTTTGTCCTAAAAAATTTTTTCTACAGAAACTTTTAAAGCTGCTTTGTTAGGTATTCCTTCTAAGAGGTTGATTTGTATTCCTGAATTTGTTATATTTTTATAAAGAATGGCATAATCATTTGCAAATACTAGACACTGAATTTCAGTATCTCTTCTTCTTGAAGTCTCCAGTCTCATTGTGACAGCTTATGTTCTTTGCCTTTTGTTTCAATTATCTTACTATTTCCTCTAAGATGCAGTTGAGGTGGTGTGGAAACATGTTGTCACCCTGCATTTCACCTGTTATTTTGAGTGGCTTAGGTGTTTCACATCAAAACTTTACTTATGCTTCAGTGTGTGGGTGTTTCACGAATAAGGTTTGCTAGTTTAGTGTAATGCCAAGTTCTCGAGTCACTTTACCCACTGTTTACCTGTCAATCAAATGATTTTCTAAAACCTGTAAATGTTAAAACTATGTCTTAAAATTCGTATGGACATAAAGTTGAAATTCTGTTCTGAGCCAGATTTGATCTTTCTAAATCCACTCTGATATTCTCCCAAATGGCTGTCAAGTGTTACTTCTACCTTGTTTAGTAATATTGTTAAAAATATAATACAGCCCACTGGCAACAGATATATACCTGTGCAATTATTTAGATAATGCCTATGACTTTTTTGTGCACAGGATGGATAGGAGCCATTTTCCAGTCTTCTGGAATCTTTTCAGTTTCCCATATTTCTTCAGACATAATCTGAAGGTTAGTTGTCATTTCTGCTTGACACCAGTTATGGTTGAGATGATTTTATTTCTTCTCCACTGACTTTGTTGTTTTTCAGGGTTTTTTTTTTGTTTGTTTGCTGTAGGTGGTAGATCTGCTTCCATGTTTTCATCAAATATCTGGAAATACTAGCTAACAATTCAGTTATCTACAGTTCAAGAGTTGATCAAAGTACTTTCTTAGTAAATATATCTAAAAACAAAGATGATGTGACTTACCAAATGGAAGTGCTGGCAGGTTGACAGACACACAAACGAACACAAACATACACACAAAATTCAAGCTTTCGCAACAAACTGTTGCCTCATCAGGAAAGAGGGAAGGAGAGGGAAAGATGAAAGGATGTGGGTTTTAAGGGAGGAAGAGGCTGTATTAATTACGATTGCCCTCTCCTGTAATTAGCCGTGGCTCCACAAGATGCTACCGTCTTCAACAACAGCAGCAGTTCCAGCAACACCCTTTCGTCGTCGGCTCAGAGTTTCGTCGTATGCACAGCACTGAAGTGAGACTGTTCGTTGGTAGAAAGTATTAACATCTGCTTGTGTCTGTATATGTGTGGATGGATGTGTGTGTGTGTGTGTGTGTGTGTGTGTGTGTGTGTGTGTGTGTGTGTGTGTGTGTGCGCGAGTGTATACCTGTCTTTTTTTCCCCTCTAAGGTAAGTCTTTCCGCTCCCGGGATTGGAATGACTCCTTACCCTCTCCCTTAAAACCCACATCCTTTCGTCTTTCCCTCTCCTTCCCTCTTTCCTGATGAGGCAACAGTTTGTTGCGAAAGCTTGAATTTTGTGTGTATGTTTGTGTTCGTTTGTGTGTCTGTCGACCTGCCAGCACTTTCATTTGGTAAGTCACATCATCTTTGTTTTTAGATATATTTTTCCCACGTGGAATGTTTCCCTCTATTATAACCATATCATTACTTTCTTAGTAATTTACATGTGTGGTTATTGCTTAGACCTATTTTACCATTTTCGCCTCTGATGTAAATGCATTGGAGCATGATAGCCCTTTTTGAATAAAACCATGACTGTATGTATGAGAGCATTTTTTCTGCTGTAGTACACAGTGATTCTTTTTTATCACTAATTATGATACTAGTGTCATCTGCAAATAGTAGAATTTTGGCTGAGCTGTCTGGAGCCTGTATGTCATTGATATAAACTAGAAATAACAATGGGCCCAGAATGCTGCCCTGAGAAACAACTATTTAAATTTGTTTTGGTTCAGATATGGGTTTAAAATTGTGAAGATTCTTGGATGACCTCAGCTCAACAACTTGTGACCTGTTTTGCAGATAGGATTCAAACCAATTTTTAACGGTACCTCTGATGCATATTGCTTCAAGTTTCCCTAGTAATATTACATTGTTCACAGTATTGAAGGCTTTAGCTAAATCTAGATTAATTCCAACAACCTGTTTATTTGACTCAAAATTTCCTACTATTTCTGTGCAATATGGCTGTTTCTGTACTGTGCCATGTTGACTGTTATTTATTAGTTTATGTTTTTCTAGATATTTTGTAACCCTGATTTTCATTAATTCCTCAAGTATTTTGGAGAAGGATGGGAGGAGAGATATAGGTTGGTAATTTTATATTTTATGTCTGTCACCATTTTTGTATAGAGGTATCACTTTAGAGATTTTAAGTTTATCCGGAAATATCTCTTCACTAAGGGACAAGTTTGCTATGTGCACTATAGGTTTGACAACACATGGAGCAATTTTCTTAATTATTGATACAGGTACATCATCCAAACCAGAGGACAATTTGAATTTAAAGCATTTAATGACTTTTAGAACTTAATGCTCGTCTGATGGGATTGCCATCATGCTGGTATTTACCATTGGAGACATCACTGTTAATTGTTGCTTAAATCTATTGCTTAAAGTAAGGGGAATATTAACAAAATAATTGTTTACATTGTTTGCCATGGCATTTTTTCTGTGGGGATATTTTCATTATTTTTAAGATGGATTTCCTGTTCTTTAGTTTGACCCAATTTTTTTTCTTTTTTTTTTTTTACCACATCATTCTGGACTTGTTACTAGCCTGCCTTATTAATCTATCATTACTTAATAATTTTGCTTTTGATATTACTTTGCAGTAAGTCTGTTTGTATGTTCTCACATACTCAACAAACTGCTGATCATGACATGTTTTTAACTTTAAACTTAGTAATTTCATGGTTTCACTTGACGTTTTAATTCCGGGTGTACTCCAGGTCCCTTTGGATCCAGATGATCTGTAACTCAAAAGCTTTTTTGGGAAGTACATTTCAAAGTATGCCATAAAAGTGGAAGCAAATGTATTGTAAGCATCATTTTTGTTTGTTTGTGCCAAGACCTCTGGCCAAACTGCATTTTTAACATTATTTTTGAACTGATTACAATTTTCAGTAGAGAAAAATCGTTTGTACACCTTTTTATTTTCCCTTCCTTGGGAGTTGCAGTGAGATTAAAGGTTAGTGCATTATGAGCTGATAATCCTATATTCACATTTGTAACTGCAACTTCATGTGTGACCACATTTGAGAAGATGTTATTTATTAGGATTTCACTGGAATCTGTTGTTCTAGTGGGAGCTGATACGTGGGGAAACAAGTTGAAGCTTTTAGTATGTCTAAAAACTTGTATTTTACTGAACTCTGGACCAATAGATTAATATTAAAGTCACCACAAAGAATTATGGTAGAGTTCTCATTTGAGAAAAATGTCGAGCATTTCTTCCAAATTCTTAAGAGAGACTTCAGTATCTCCAGATGGTGATCTGTAAATTGCTGCAACAATTACTTTCTTTTCTATGATTAATGGTTTAGCCTCATATCTTAACTTAAATTTAAGCTTGGGATTTAGATAAATGCATACACCAACACCTTTGACATTTTGCCTATATTACTGACTGGCAAGTTTGTAATATGTGTGACCAAAAGGACTTAAACTATATCTGTACATTGCCTAAGGCTCAGTCACAACTTCTGTGCATGGCTATGACAGGTGGTGTGGGCAGCCTATCAAGTTAGGCTGTGGTCTCCTGATCTCACATTTTGTGCTCACTTACTCAGTTGTGCAGGACTCTGACACTTGTCTCACTCCTCTGTCAACACAGCTTCCCTTTCATGTCGTTTGTCTCCTAACACTGCAGTCAGGTGTCATGTGGTGTAACTATTTAATACAATGATGTATTATATTCTGTACCATATCTTCTATACTTCTTCTCAAACTCTGTTATAATTACTTTAAAATTCAAAATTGATGCCTTTGACGCATCACATTTTTATAAATAACTTACTATGTCACTTTTGACTTAACAAATAAGTAAATTTACATGTAATTGCAGCCTTAACTAATGCAGTACATAAAGTACTTAAAAGACGTTTTACTCTCTGTGTGTACAATAGTAGGCAGTGCAGAACAACAGCGGCTATGGTCACCAGAGGCTGGACCCAGTACTGCAGGTGCAGCAAAGTCACCTGGTGAGTAAGAGTAAGATCCCACTGTGGGAGGCTTACATTCCTGCTCTGTACACTAGAGAATCAAATGTATCTGGACACCTATTAGTGGACATTAAGATTTTGTGTTCTCCTTTATGAGGACTTGAACTCTTCTGGGGACACTTTGACATTTTGAAATCTCTGTGGGTGGATGCCAGCCCATTCTTCCTTGATAGCTGATACCAGACAAGGTAGAAATATTGGACACAGGGTATGGAGTGAAAATGCCATTTATAACTAATCCCTAAGACGATCCATTGCTTTCAGGTTGGAACATCGGCAGGCAAGCCTTCTTCAGGAATGCCACTGTTTATAAGCCTTTGCCTAACAATGCTGATCCATGAGAGGTACAAGTGTTGAGCTGATCAAATCGGTCGTTGTCTGTGAACTGTTCCTCTGCCGTGTATAGTACACAATACTGTCAAATATGTACTTACCCTTCTGCATTTATCCTATCCTGAAGTACAATAAGGGGAGAACAAGTTAAAGAGGAGAAATTGCATATTGTTACACTGCCTGCTCTGCACTGCATTGTTGGCAGTAGCGGTAATGGCGGATAATGTTCACTTAGTAGTCACCACATCCAAATTCTTCCGTCAGATACCCACGGAGTATAGCACTGTTTGTCACTCCAAATCTCGTTTCCACTCATCCACTCACCAGCAGTCATAGGTATTTATGCTACAGTCAGTGTGACTTTATGTTGAACAGAAATATGTTGTTTCCAGAAGCTGCTCAGCCATTGTAACCAGTTTTTCTAACTCCCTGTACACAGCCATTTCCTTAGCGGGCTCCTAGCTGCACTTCAAAACTGAAGAGTGACTGCAGCAGCTAACTGCAAGCTGGTTTTTACTATTTCCTACCACAATGATAGAAGCACTTGTCCATCAGCATACTGTGTGTGCCTGGACTTCATGTAGCATTGGTTGTTCCTTCACATTTTCACTTAACTGTCATATCACTGACAGCTGACTTGGGCAAGTTTGGAAGGGCTGAAATGCATCCCTGTGTTAATTATTCAGGTGTAATGCAATGAAAAGTCAATGTTCAGTGTACTCAGATCCCTGACTGATGAATTCTGCTTACAAAACAGTATTACCTGCCACTTCCTATAATATATATGACGGCAGTATCTGTTCCCGAAAGAACAATTACCATGGATGACCATGCAGCTTTGCTAGAAATGAAATGATAATTAAATGGACACCCTAGCTGCAAACAGGCAGTGATGTACTTCATTGGGGACATGTTGAAAATGTGTGGCCCGACCGGGACTCGTTCCCGGGATCGTCTGTTTACATGGCAGACGCTCTATCCATCTGAGCCACCGCGGGCACAGAGGATAGTGCGTCTGCAGGGACTTAACCCTTGCACACTCCCCGTGAGATCCACATTCCCAACATGTCCACACCACTACATTCGTAGTGTGCCTAACAGATGTTTGCCGATCATACTCATTACTCGTGGCAGATTAATCTACCAAGTCCCGTACGAGTTTGGGCATAGCGTGTGCGTTCGCACAAGAAGGTCAATGGCCGGGAAGCCGTATTTTAACTATATATGACGGTAGTATCTGTTCCCGAAAAACAATTACCGTGGATGACCATGCAGCTTTGCTAGAAATGAAATGATAATTAAATGGATGGAGCGTATGCCATGTAAGCAGGAGATCCCAGGTTCGAGTCCCGGTCGGGGCACACATTTTCAACATTTCCCCAATGAAGTACATCACCGCCTGTTTGCAGCTAGGGTCTCCATTTAATTATCATTTCACTTCCTATAATAGTAGCTCCACCTCTCATTGAATTAAAGTGCTCAGTTGCCCGTTACATAAGGGTGCCCAGGTATTTTGATTGGATAGTGTGTTTATAGTTCTTATCTATGTGATTTCTGCAACCCCTTAGTCAGTCCACCATAGACAATTGAATTAGAATCCAGAAATCACAATATATTTTATTATATTTATGTTTTTGAATATTGAGGACTTTGATTTGCGGCGAGTATTTACTGACTTACAGAAATACAAAGTTTGCCTATATAGCTGTGGAAATATGTGTGCTGAGAATTACTGGGAGGGAAAAGGGAACAGAAAAATGGACAGGGAACAGGCAGGAGTTGGAGACGTAGTGGGGAGGTAGTGGAGATGAGTGATACATGTAGTGATGGAGTGAGTGACAGATAGGATAAGACAATTACATGCTCCTATCCTAGAGAGGTGAGTGGGGGGATCATTGAGGTGACAGTCTGGTGAGAGGCATTGAGTGGATATCAGGCTACATGGACTACAAGCTGCAATGCCTGTAGCTTGAGACCAGAATACCAGGAGAAGCCAGGGAAGAGGCTTAATCAAACAGTGGGACTCCAATGAATGAATGAATGAATGAATGAATGATGTGAGTAGAAGAAACTGAGGATGATTTGTATTTCAAAACTGAACGTTTTTGTACAACCTATTAGGGTAGTAACTTAAATGGAAATATTGGGGTGTGAATCTAGTTTATAAATGGTTATAGCTGATGCGTTCAGCACTACCATAAGTTATTTGATACTAACATTTTCAGGGGCTCCCTTAACCTTTCTGTGGTCAATCAGACATAAAGGTCCTGCCAAAATGTTTGTTTCAGAATCTGCACAACCATAGGAATGTCCCATTTCATTGTGTACTGTGATCTGTTGTTCAGTTTATGTACAATTAGAACCCAGAAGCTGACAGGTGATGCTAGAATGTGTTTGTTTCTTTGTTGGTACAGAAGTGAGTACAGTATGTTTTGTAGAAGGAGCTTCCTATCTTTGGCTTAATTGTGGATGGCAAAGACAGTGTAGATATTATTTATCTTTGTTACATTATTTGCTAGGTATATACTATTTGACATATATTTTCACTGATAACTCATTCTTGAAGAAAACTGATGTCTGTGTCTTGTAATTAAAATTAATGCATGTCTTTATTAATGAAAATCATATCAAAATCGTGACTGTAGTTGGAAATCTACCACCACAAATGTACAGATACTGTTCTTTTGAGGTACTGTTTTCCTTCTTTCTCGTGAGATAGTGTACTGGAGACATTTGTTTTCTTTTCCTTATTTTGTCTTGAATGTCTCAGTAGTTTCTTGGAATAATTGTTTACAATTATTTATGGAGCTGTCTTTTGAATTATGGGTAGGGTGGTTATGAAGAATACAGTCAGCAGAAATAAGGTTTCTATGATCTACTTTATAACATATGAAAGCTGATCACCTCTGAAATGAAGGTGCTGGGAGTGTATAGTAGAGTGGAAACAACTGAAGCATGTGGGATGAATGTGTCAATGCTTTTGGAGAGAATGGCTGATAATACAGTATCACTTCCTGTTCACTAGATTTGTCTCTGGTGCCAGTACCTTTGTTCATAAAATATTTCCCATCAAGACTTTCACTACAGTTTGATCCCAGACCAATCTGTTCGTCTTTCTGCCTCACCTCTCTACAGGGAGTCCAGCAGGGAGCTGCCTTGCCCCATCTGCCACCCACACTCGTGGTCATATGCCCCACCTAATGTGGATGATCCATGCACAAGGAGAGAGATGTGCTCAGGTAGCCATGAACATTAGAACTTCATTGCAACACCGAAGGCACATGATAATGTTGGGCAAGTGAAACAGCTTCCTAGTGCAAGCAACATAAAAATACTCCTGATATGCTGTAAGGTTGTCACTAATATGAGCTAAGCTGAGCACTGCAAGCTGCACTGATGATGTCCTAGATTCCAATGTTGCTGTGCTCAGAGGAAAAGTTTTGACTGTAACAGCAGCCAAAAGTATGAACTGTCATCCCCATGGAGGAGATGGCAGTGCCATCCATGAGGCACACACCTGGAAGAAAAATACAGAAATTGGGCCAAGACATCAGTAAGGAGGGATGATGATGTGGAATGGTGCAGGCAGAAAGATACCAGGATGAAAGAAAGGTGTGGCACAAGGCATTTGAACACGGAGCAAAACCATTCAAACACTATGCAGAAGCACTTGAACACAGAGATGAAGGCTACCTAATGGATCACAAGACACTGGTAAAAAGCTTACAGAGACAAAAAGGAATTATAAAAGCACAAGAAGAGAGATATTCCTGAGTGGACAAGAGGAAGAGTGTTTCATTGCGGCACAGATGGTACATGCCAACATGAAGCAAATGAAACAACTTTCAGATGAAGGCAAGGTAGAGAATGCCCTGAGGCATGAAAAGATTGCCACTAATATGAAAACTATTCTTGAAGCTTCCAGTTGAGCACTCTGTCTGTAACAACTGACAAACACTGCTGTAGGATGCACTGGCAATGCCAATATTGTGGGCTGCATTCTTATTAATATAGTCATGCATTCCAAAGTAGATAGTTGATGTCGAGTCTGGAACTTGGGTTGGCTGGTGAGCCACTGTACATTCCCCTACAAAGGCTATGTAGTGGAGAAATACTGTTAAGTTGACCAGTGTCGCATGGCTCCAGGGTGGAAACCATGCAGTGGCTGTCATTGGCAAGATCCGCTGCACTGAGGGTGAGTTTCAGTTTCAAGCCCGTAAAGATGCCAGCAACTGACATACCTCTGTTGTGTGGCATAAGGCAGGATTGTAAAGCACCAGCCAGATGCTACACCACCCACTTCCACCTCATTCCTATTATGTCTCCTAATCCATCCTGTTCCCATACGCATCAGATTTTCTTTCTGTCTCACCTCTACAAAAAATCCACCTGAGAAATAATCTGCCTCACCTGCCACTCATTCTCCTCACCCATCTGTAAGTAAAGAAAGGAGTGTTACATTGAATGTGATAAACATTTTTGCTATTACTTTCTGTGGGGTATCTGTGAGAGAAATTCATGATAATTTAAAATTATTGGTGAAGTTTTCTGCAAAACACTAAGTGCTCTCATTGCCAAATACTGGATGAATATAATGTCGGTAAATGAATGCAATTAGTGAAGGTGCATAAACAAGCTTACACACAGTTCCTAAATGTTAAACGTGACACAGTGTGTTAACTGTGTAACATAAGATTGTATGTTTTATTAAGCAGATAAGTACAGGATTTTAAATTTTAAAATTTGAGCAATAATTATGTGAAATGATGACAAAAACATTTATTTGTCCCTGCCAGTCTTCAGATAGCAAGCGTGCAACTGGAATAAAGTTCAGGCTTTCTGGAACTCGGTAATATTGATGGTTATTTATAATTGAGTAGATTAGATGCTCAATTATACACTGATCCGTAGGTTTTCTAAAAGATAGAAACAATTGATTCTGTTCTTTATCAGGTCATGTTGAAACACACTTAGTTTATCACTAGTTTGTTTTACTTGTGCAGATAAAGTATTCTTTATATTAACACGCAAATTCTTTTTTTGTCAATCAGGCCCTGCTGAGGAGGAAGGCACGCGTCCCATCGTTCAGGTGAGTGAAAGTAGTGGATGCACGTATGAGACTGGCAGAGCAAGTGTGATTTTCACCAGTAGCATATAGTTTGGTTCTGTGGCATGTAATGAACCCCACACTGCTTCCTGTCCTCCTCCCTGGGTGAGGACATATTTCATCAGCTCACGGCATTGAACCGTTAAAATACTTCCTCCTATTCTGAGCTACTCTGCACACTACCCACTTGCTTAATCAAATAAACTCCTTTATTAATATCCTATTCATCTCCATTTCAGTCTCATTGCGTCTCCCGTGGCAGTCTGTTTCCTGACATCGCAAACTTTGCAACTTCTTTAGCACTGTTAACTGAAATGCTATCTCAAGTCTAAATTACCTGCTAAATGACCCAAAAATATCTCAAAGACCACTCATATACTGGCTCTTAATTTAAAACAAGTAACTCTCTTTAATTATTAATGTCAAGTCATGTGTCATTGGTTAGTGTACAGAATCTTACTGACAGCTCAACTTCATCTCCATTCTCCTGATGTAATGGCAGTTGTCATGATGCTGACTGTTCTAGGGGGAAGGCACATTGCTGAACAAGAATGAGACAGCAAGGAATAAACCCATGGACTGGTTGTTTGTGTTGCCATCATCATTTGTGAAAGTGGCATGGCTGGACCATGTAAAACTTGGGAATTCGTGTGGATGCTGATAACCACGCCATTGAGTGCCCCCTAACCAGGTATCATCATCATGATGATAGAATAAAACACTGAAATCATCATGAACTGTGAAGAACGATAAACTAATTATCGTTATCCCACCCTGCAGATATGCTGCATCAATCTCCACTAGATTTTGTGTGTTGTGGTTGGCAGGTGTTACTAGAGGAGGCCAAAATGCATGCGTTTTAACTCACGCAGGCTGCTGTGAGGTCTGGAACAGGACAAGGAAATTAGAATTTAGAAAAACGGACATAGCTGGTGGAATACTTAACTTTAATCCATTAATGATGAACATCTGTCTTGATGGAACATGATTCACAATATCAATAGTAACTGATATGGGCGCCTTGCTAGGTCATAGCAAATGAAGTAGCTGAAGGCTATGCTAAACTATCGTCTCGGCAAATGAGAGCGTATTTTGTCAGTGAATCATCACTACAAAGACGGTTGTACAGCTGGGGCGAGTGCTAGGAAGTCTCTCTAGACCTGCCGTGTGGTGGCGCTCGGTCTGCAATCACTGATAGTGGCGACACGCGGGTCCGATGTATACTACCGGACCACGGCCGATTTAAAAGCTACCACCTAGCAAGTGTGGTGTCTGGCGGTGACACCACATTATGCACAACAGAGAAGGGTATAAAAGTTTAATGCCACCATTTGAATTAAAAAAAAAAAAAAAAATAATCACTTTGTGGTGGTGACCATTGTTCATCGGTACTATAGACATTGTGAGATGTACACCTTTACCAAAGCGATGTGTTACACCATAGTTGATACTCATTAAACATGACAATAAATATTCCTTAAAATCGACACTTACCACTGACTGTTGTCTAAAATGCTTACTGATTGCAGTTGGGAACTGAGATTTCCCCATTTTTGAGCAAATATCACAAACACAAATGACAGGTACTCGCAATCGCAAACACGTTTCAAAGTACCTTTCTAGAATGATATCAGACTCATTCTCCTCCATACATTCATGGCCTGTCAAACTTCCTAAACTCTTCTGAAAATACTTTCCTGCTTGTGAAATAACTACCAAGTGAACTACTTTGAGAGGTATACTTGTCATAGTGTTTGTTATGTTTGACACGTGTTGATTAGTAATTCAATAAAACTACCTTAGTGTACTTAAGCACGTGCATCACAAATTGTGCAGTGTGATTTCAAACTAACTGTTTAGTTACTTTTGTCATTAGGGATTTGCTTTCAGTAATATTAATATAGGTCTCTGGTACATTAAACAGAATCGAATGATCATTCTTGTGATCTTTCAGATCTTGCATTGACTTACTTGCCAGCTCCCATGACCATGGCAAACAGTCCTTTATCCAGTCAGTGGTTTCTTTTTCATACATCTTGTTGTTTAGGACCAATATGTGGCACAAATCTTAAAGGTCATGGAATGTGTCAGATAAAATAAAATGTTTAAGAAACCAAAAAAGAGGAGCCATAAGTTTAAGTAAATGCAGTCAATAATATAAGACAGGAATGGCCGCTGAGGTGCCACCTCTCCATTTCTTCCCTCCTCCTCTTTCCTAATCATGACATTATTCCAATGGAATATTGGTGGCCTTCAATCCAAAAAGATGACTTGCGGCTGCTCTTGGAATCGCAGCCTCTGCTAGTTCTCTGCCTGCAGGAAACAAAATTGCATCCTCAAGACTGATTTGAGCATTTGTATTTCTTCCCAGTCTGCTTTGACTTCCTCTCTCCAAATATGGCATTCCATATCGTAGGAGGAGAGAGGGGAGTCATGCTGCTCATATGGAAGGACATTCAAAGTCAACCCTTCTCCCTGACTACCCAGCTTGAAGCTATTCCTGTCCGCATTTTACTTCCTCTCCTGAACTTTTCCATATGTACTGTTTACATCCCTCAGTCATTCGGTGTCATGGACACTCTTCATCCAGCTTACTGGCCAACTCCCTCACCCCCTTCTGCTGCTCGTTGACTGTAATGCACACCATTCCCTTTGGAAATCTCCCAGAACCTGACAGAGAGGTGCCCTCTAGGCTGAACTTCTCAGTCACCTTAACCTCATTTGCCTTATCGTGGGAGTACCCATCTTCCTTTTATACTACATCCACTCCTACCCATATCTGGAAATCTCCTGCACTGCCCAATTTGCCCATCATCTGATCACTGTCTCTAGTACGTACTCGAGCAACCATTTACCATTTACCATTTGCTATCCATTTTCTGACTCCTACCCCACATATATGCACACCCAAATGGCAACTTTCTAGGGATGACTGGAGATTTACTGTTCCCTGGCACCCTTTGAGTAACATAATTTCTCCAGTTGTGATGGCCAGGTAGAATATCTTACAAATGCTATCATTACCACCACACAATATTCCATTCTCGCACTTCATCTTTACTGTGCCATGTCCCAGTGCCTTGATTGACTGAGCTGTGTTGTGACTCAACTCACATGCAGAGATGTGTTCTCCATGTTTTTAACCGTCATTCTACGATGGCAAACTGCATTCATTATGAACAGTTGCATGCACAGTGTCGTTGCACCCTTCAGGATAGCAAAAATCTAGCTAGATTTCCTTAACTAGTTCTTCTAACAGTTCCACCACCTCATCTGTTGTATGGGCCCTGCAGGACCAAGATCCATTGGGCTGCTATTCTGCGGAGATTTCAAGCTCCACCCACTATCATTCTGCCTTCCTCCACCAGAAACAAGTGGAGGAGGCTTGGGTAGTACCCTTATTTTGGCAGATTAGTGAGTGCTGCAAGCTG
The DNA here is from genome assembly GCF_023898315.1 of Schistocerca nitens. Lineage (NCBI taxonomy): Eukaryota > Metazoa > Arthropoda > Insecta > Orthoptera > Acrididae > Schistocerca > Schistocerca nitens. The sequence continues at coordinate 32,384,845 of NC_064618.1, read as the reverse complement.
CCTTTAGTATGAGGGGGTGAGAACTTGCTCTCACTTCATATCGATCCTCCAACACAGTGCTGGATGATGTTTGCATTCAGATGTTGCTAAACCTTTCTTATGTGGGCAAGCACTTGCTCTTTCTTATGTACAACTGCATCTGGGCAGAGGGCGCCGTTTGCCAGATGCCAGCATAAAGACACTGTCATTCCCATACCCATACCCAAGCCCAGTAAGGAAAACTACCTTCCTTCTAGTTACTGCCCCATTTCTCCCACAAGCTGTGTTTGCAAACTGATGAAACATGTAATTCATGCCTGGCTGGTATAGTGACTAGAGTGTGGCAATTCACTGACCACTGTACCGTGCGGATTTTGAGCAGGCCGTCCTGCAGCTGACCATCTCATCACTTTGTCAGCGTGTGTCGCGAATGGTTTTCTGTGGATATATCAGACACTGGCAGTGTTTTTAAATTTGCAGAAAGCCTAAAACACCTTCTGAAGGATGGGTATTCTTGATCTCTCTACATGTGGCACTTCTGAGGCCACATGCCCCATGTCCTTCAGGTATTTTTAAAGTATTGATTTTTCAAGGAATGTTGGTACTGCCTTGTCAGACACCTTTATCAGGAAGTTGGTGTGCCTCAGGGTACTGTTTTGAGTGTGACCCTCTTTGCTATTGCCTTTAACCTTATTATGTCCTGTCTCCTGCAGGTCATCTCCAGCAGTCTACTGTTGCCCACCCCTACCCTGTTACCCTCCCACACCCTGTCCCAGCCTCCTCCTTACCCCCACATGATTGCCTGTCTCATCATGTGCAACTGCTCGCAGCCTGGCTTCAGCTGCCAGAGAGTGTGATCACGTGTGTGAGAGTTGCATTTGCGTGAGTATGTGAGTGTATGTTATCTATATATAATAGAGGCCTTGTTCACTGAGAGCTCACTTTCTTACAGTTTTTTTTTCTTTATTTTTTTTTTTTTGTCGTGCCTGTGTGCCTTCCATGGTATTGTTAAATTCATTTCTGAAGAATTGTGATGGCTCGAGGCATTGAGGTGCTGAGGTAGGGGTCAGTGTACACTCATCAGCAAACAAACAATTGTGCCTTATTAGACAAAAGCCAGGAAAGATCAGACCATTTGGCAATAGTGCCGTAAAAACCAGACCAGAGATTGATCTCGGGGAGATGAGTGTCATTGGTGTGGTAAATGTGAGGTGTCTGATACTAACTCAGTATTCATGTATGCCCCATATGCTAGTGATTGCTTACTTAACTGCATAGGTTATGGACCTGACTCTCAGAAGGTTCAAATCACTGACATAAGCACACTCTTAGCCTTAGTATATTTATTGGCATTAAGGTTCTAATTGCTCACTGCCTACCATTCAAGCAACTAAGAATGGAAGACCAGTTTTACCAACAAGTTTTTTGTATTCCACTGCCACTCATATTCTTCATTTTGCAGCTTGAAAATATATCTCTGCATGTTTTGGAATGAAGGTTAAGGCCTCAAAATTACCTGCTCTTCCCAAATCCATTCTCCATGGTGAAATGATAGAAGCATTGCACGGTAACCTGAAGGTGCAGAGTTCAAAGCTACACATTTCCATTTTTTAATTGTTTTTGCAAATTCACTAGAAAGAGAGACAGATTTTTTGGACATTTATGCAAATAATGGAATTGTGTGTCTGATTAATGAAATAGCTGCTCTTGTTGCGTATGGGCTTCACTCTGTTTCAGATACATTTATTAAAGTACCTGTAGCTAAAGTCATGAAAGTTATAATGTTTTATGATAGAGAAAATAACCAACAACAAAAGCAACATTTGAAGAGCTCATCTTAAAAGACAGAATGAAACATGAAACCTTTAACAGTTCATGATAAGAAATGTTACACACTACTACAACCAAACTTAATACTTACCATCCTTAAATGTTAAAAGCAGTGGTTAAAATTTCCCAGAGTACTTTGACAATGTGTGAACAAATAATGATGTACTTGTGCACCTACATACAGCCATTAAAGCTCCAATGAATGGGCAGGCAGCATTATCAAATTAGTTATCAACATTACTGGGTCAGCTACTTGTCAGAGAATATTAACTATAATCTATTAGATCTATTATGAACTACCAGAAAAAAGAATGCCAACAATTAAAAGCTTCCAGATGCATTTGAACTCGGATGCTGGCATCTTAAGTACTCACTTATGTGCCTTTACTGATGTAGATGTAGAATGGGTGCCAAGTTTGATATAGCTATTTGAACACAAACCAGACCTCATGGCAACGAATAGAAACAGTAAAAATAATGATTCACAGTATCAACCAGTTGCAGGCCTAGGTAAGCCAAGTGTTGCAACAAAACATTTGACCATATTCCATCAGATCTCATCTGTCACATGTGCCAAACTATAACTTCACTTTCCATTACAGTGCTTGTGTATAGTCCAGCACAATATCAACATTGTGAAGTGCACTTCCACAAACATTTCTACAGCAAAAAGAGATCAAATTTCTTCACGGGGTTTACAATACTATTCAGGTTTTCATCACAGGATGTTTGTCTTGTATGGGAGTCCTAGTGTACTGCATATCGTGCTCGAAAAAGGGAACAGGGAGATGGGGAAGATAAGGAAGATGATGGCGAGGTGAGTTGCAGTCTTGTGTTAGACCATCATAGCAACAATAGTTGCGGGCACAGATCAGTGGAAGATGTCATGGAAGGCCTTAGAACATCACTGAGACCCTAATTACAAGTAACAGACATAAGAAATAAATGAATACACCTTTGGTTGTCGTTACCCATCCCTTGCTCCAACTCAAACCATTAATGTTTGCTTGACTGTGATATTCCTGTGGTGCTGCTTATGGGTGGATGGCTGTAACTGACGTATTGTCAGAGGTGTTAGTCTACATAAATGGCATATTAGTCCAATGCTGATTTCTCTCTTGTCATGCTGATAAATGACAAAAATGTTTAAGGAAATTTTGTTCAAATATGTGGCCTGTCCTCAGTGTAAGCTGTGCAAGGTTAAGCAAACGTCTGCAGTATGCAGATGATTTGGCTTTCCATCCATGCTTGTCACATATCTGGCAGAGTCATGAATTTCTATGTATCCTGTGTTGACATGACAAATATTAAGGGGTAGTAACGTGCATTTTTAAAGCTATACAAATTCACCCCAAGGGTGACTATGGGAATGGAAGTTGCCTGAGTATTGGGAACTTTGGATAAAATATCAACCTGTGTGATTGATGAATCTTTGGAATGTCAGAAGTCTACCCCTACTGTAAACAGAATTTTAAAGAATTTTGTTGAAGGAGGCACTATCAGCAGAATGCCTGGCTCAAGATACTGAGCACACAGCAGGATAACACATAGCTTGCCTGTAAGAGCCAACTAATCCCTCCCCTAGATACGAAGCAGTTGTAGTGAGTGACCAACTTCCCAGTTCCAATGATGCAGTTCACTGAGGGCCAAGGAAAGCTGTACTGCACGCACAATGAACCACTATAAAACAGGAACTCAGTGAGGAAATGTGTTACACTGGCTGGCAGCCAGAGAGCTCCATCTGAATGCAATGTGGAAAACTGTACTTTCAACAGATAAGTTGTCTTACCAAGACCAAACAGTAGTTCAGCAGCCGCGAGGGTCCAGACATAATGGGGAATAAGTGGTGACAACAGGTAGTACTAGCCGATTGTCAGTTTCCTGGGGGCGTCGGTTTCCCCGTTGGGGGCGTTTGTTTCCCCGTTGGGGGCGTTGGTTTCCCCGTTGGGGGCGTTGGTTTCCCCGTTGGGGGCGTTGGTTTCCCCGTTGGGGGCGTTGGTTTCCCCGTTGGGGGCGTTGGTTTCCCCGTTGGGGGCGTTGGTTTCCCCGTTGGGGGCGTTGGTTTCCCCGTTGGGGGCGTTGGTTTCCCCGTTGGGGGCGTTGGTTTCCCCGTTGGGGGCGTTGGTTTCCCCGTTGGGGGCGTTGGTTTCCCCGTTGGGGGCGTTGGTTTCCCCGTTGGGGGCGTTGGTTTCCCCGTTGGGGGCGTTGGTTTCCCCGTTGGGGGCGTTGGTTTCCCCGTTGGGGGCGTTGGTTTCCCCGTTGGGGGCGTTGGTTTCCCCGTTGGGGGCGTTGGTTTCCCCGTTGGGGGCGTTGGTTTCCCCGTTGGGGGCGTTGGTTTCCCCGTTGGGGGCGTTGGTTTCCCCGTTGGGGGCGTTGGTTTCCCCGTTGGGGGCGTTGGTTTCCCCGTTGGGGGCGTTGGTTTCCCCGTTGGGGGCGTTGGTTTCCCCGTTGGGGGCGTTGGTTTCCCCGTTGGGGGCGTTGGTTTCCCCGTTGGGGGCGTTGGTTTCCCCGTTGGGGGCGTTGGTTTCCCCGTTGGGGGCGTTGGTTTCCCCGTTGGGGGCGTTGGTTTCCCCGTTGGGGGCGTTGGTTTCCCCGTTGGGGGCGTTGGTTTCCCCGTTGGGGGCGTTGGTTTCCCCGTTGGGGGCGTTGGTTTCCCCGTTGGGGGCGTTGGTTTCCCCGTTGGGGGCGTTGGTTTCCCCGTTGGGGGCGTTGGTTTCCCAGTTGGGGGCGTTGGTTTTCTGTGAGAGGAGCAGGAAGGCTTCCTCAGTAGCAGGCCGTATGCCCACATTTTGAAGAAAGTGGTGCTGCATTTAGTGTGAATGCTATATTGTGGAGGGGATCTCATGCTACAGGAAGAATATTCACTTGTGTATAGGTCTGCTCATTCAACTGCAGCTGTCCAACATAAACATTAATGTAATGGACTTGCTGTGAGAGACTGCTCACATGAACACAATATAAATTATGTGTGTGTAAGTAGCACGAACTCACAGAGAACTGGCTGTGAAACACACCATTTATAGGTGATGCTCTTTTGGACTGCTTTTTTTGAAGCCTCGGTGGGGTTGCCTCTTCTGACAAATGGGTCCAATGCCTCACAGATTCAGTGCCAGGGTGCATGACTGAAGTCAGAAATAATGGGGCATTCTGGATAAAATGTTATGGACTGAGAACATTTTACTTTCTTTCCTTGTTCTGCTGTGCAGTGTTCTGTCAGTGAGAGCCAGCACAAAATCTCTTGGTGACGGAAAAATATCAAAGATGAGAGAAGGAAATTTGAGCTAGTTCTAGTTGGCATTATCCTTGTACCTGAAATAAATTTATTTTAATTTAATATTTTGAGTATTACATTCTCTTTACTTGCTCTCTGCCTACATACATGAAATGAATAAATCAAGAGTGCCCCTTTTTAGGGCTATTTTTTGTTATGTCAAATTCATCTCCCTCCCACTCTATTGCCACCCATCAGACTCGGCCAAAAATGTGCAAAATATATCTTCTGTTTCTCTCTCTCTCTCTCTCACACGCACACGCACACGCACACACACGCATAGGCAAATTACAAATTGGAAAGTATCTCATGACCAAATAAGCAAACAGGGCAGTAGGATAATTTGTAGTTTCTAAATGGTGTTTATATATAGAAATTGGTCTGTATGCTGCATTTATTTGATGGAGTACATGTGTTTCCTCATGCTGTATGTAGAATAAGAAACAATATGACATTTAATTTCTGTTGGACAAAACGTGTTTATTTCTTGTCTGAATCCTGGGCTACAGCAATGAACTTTGTCCAGAGCTTGTTCTTCCTTTATGTAATGGAGGAAAAATGCAACTGTGGACACTGCATTATGTAATTTCCCCATGCATCCTCCACAGCCTGACTAAACACAGCTTTGTTAGAGGCCATCTGGTCTCGACTGTTGGTCTTTTGTCCCAATCAGTGCTACCTAACTATAGCAAGACCGTGCACTCAATTTGCTTACTAAATCACAATGTGTCTTACATCACTGCACCCTTCAGTAAGAGTGATAGATTTGGTGAGTGGGAAGTAACTATACTGCCACTCATCTCAGACACTTCATACTTGCAGACCTGCAGTGCGAAAGGAGGGAGGTAGGGTGGGTGGGAGGGAGGTAGGAGGGAAGTCAGTATGGAACCGATGTAGCAGAAAATCTGTTTGTAATTTAAGCACCACTTGGTATTAGGCTCATACTCACCCAGTTTATGGACTGCAGTTGTTCTTGTTATTGTCAGTCCGAATGGGGTTTGATGCAGTTCTCCACTCTGGTCTACCTTGTGCAAGCATCCTTGGCTCTCGGTAACCATTATTAAATTCATTATCATGTGTTGAAATCTGGTAGGAGGCATACAGTAATGATTGTAACACAGTACCACATGGAATAACTTCAGTGCAGTCACCGCCACCAACTTCTGTGCAAATGACTGGTCAGAGAATTCTGTACTGCCTTCACAGAGTGAGTAAAAGTACTTGTTTCTCATGAGGTACTGCAGTGCTGGAAGTTAAGCTGCATCCTGTTAGCAACTGACACAAGCTGAGTGGACCAAAACCCATTTAGTTCATTTTCAGAGGACTAATTCCAGACCACTGCTGTAGCCCCTCAATGAGCTATGGACATTTGTGGACGTGTTTAGTCAGATGTTTTTACCTATTTTTCCACTTTTTGTTTCCATTTTAATTTCTTGTATTTCCTTTGTTTTGACTGCCATTGGGACCCTAGTTGTTGGGCTGCCCCAGTCCAATTATGCTCCTGCTCAAGTCACTACTCGACAAAAAATTCTTATTTGCAGTTTCCTCTCTATTGGATGTGTTCACATTAGTCACATTGTGTTGCTGCTGTCATAATATCAGCTTCCATCCCTGTTAGGCCTGACCACAGATATATGCATGGCCAAAATACAAAGTTGCTTCAAAATTGTCCACAGCAACTGCTCTAACAGCTTCCCAATTAAATGCTCTTATATACCAAAATGGGATAATGATGCATTGCCTGTAGTTCTGTCAAACTGTGCTCTTACAGATTACTTTAAAGACTTCAGTTTTGAAATTTCCTTTCCACTCCAAGTGATGTAGGACTTGCCTTGTGCGTGGTCAAGGAATCCAAATTTACATTGCAGTTGGATTTTGTGTAAATGTTACATTAGTTTCTTGTAAAAGTTGTAACAGCAGTCCCTGAAAGGAATGCCTGATGTTAAGTCATCAGTACTGAGTACCACACTTGTTGATAGTTTTGTTGGTTAAGCTGTGTATCCAAATTGGCATATAGTTCCTTTAGTTGCTGGATATAAAATTTTCCAATTGTTTAAACTCCCACACCTTTATGCTGGTTCTTCATGCAGTCATTGTTGCTCTCTGCAGTGTTACTATGAATATGTGCTAGGCTGTTACAGTATTTGTGATTTATGATGCCATATATCATTGCTACCAATGTCACATAGTACACTTAAAGACACCTACACTATCTTCTTTGTAAATTAGATATACTTTTCTGCATATCACCTTAACACTGTCCACAGTATGAAGTGAAGTGGCTTCCGCCTAGTCATTCACTATGAAACACACAAGTCTCACTTGTTCTGTGTGTACAGGTACAAATCAGTGAGGCTGATACACTGATGCCAGTTGCCACTGATGCATTTTTACAGGAGAATGCCATCAATAGCGATTTGGATGCCTACAGTGCTATATTTCAATCACATTGCAGTCTGCTGTAGCAGTGTGAACAACAAGAGCTATTGAGTGTAGTTTGGGGGCTAACTGAGCATGTGCTAATCAACACGAAATACATAATTCACATATAAAATAACTATCCAAACCCTAACCAACAATGTACCTTGAACAAACTGCTTGCATCTGTAAGAAGTTCCCTAACAGGGTAGTGTGACTCAATTGAAATGAAAACTTATGTGCTGGCCACGCATGTTAAGTATCTGTGGGCATACCCTCAACACATTAAACTTCCTTACCTCTGGGGCAGCTATTAGCATGTTGGAATCCAAAATATGAACTTTGATGAAGAATTACTCTAACACAACAACACTCTGGAACAGGTTAGTACACCCCTAAATAGACAAAGCTCATAAAATCATAATGTATTGTTGAGGCCAGTGTCCTCCAGCTCTGTAGGTATGCAGTCATTACAGTACTTGCAGATAGTTTAAAGTGTTTCGATCAGGATTCTTGGTATTCGTGTGGCCTTTATGGCTTCCTATCAACATCACACTACTAATACAAAAGAAAGTGAGTCACATAGTTGTAAGCTGCCACAACTCTGCTACACTACACGGCACGGCATTTGCGACGTGTGCCACGTGAACTGCTGTGGCTCAACACTTTGGGGTCTGCTGGTTCTCAGTAACTTGAAATCCAATGGAGACACTATCAGAATTGTACATGACATAATTTCTCTATCTCCTAACTGTGACAGTCTGTAATTTGATAATGGTCTGTTATTCCTTTCCCCTTTCATGAGGGGTGTTCATTCCAGCAAACTATGCTGTACCTTTATTTCGGTCACTGGCAGTGTCCTTACACCAGCCTCCAAACACCAATGTCGACTTGCTTTTTGTGGGCACCTTTGTCCTTCTCTGTGACAGTGGCTGTATATGGCAGCTGTAATGAATTCAGACAATTAAAATAAAAATATTTTGTGGTTCTTCACTTGGATCATTATGCAGTTTTCATCAATCTCACTTTTATAAAATTTCACATGTATGTACTTGCCACAGCACCTGATTCCTAATCTCCATCACTATTTTAGTTTAGCAACTTCTTGACATTAAAATGAGCATGTGCAGTGAGAAGACAACCACTGCCACATATCAAGATGTTTGATTTACACTCAAATTCTGTTGATGTAAAGTTATTCAGCTTCTTAATATTTTTGCAGATGCCGCAGAAGTTAAGGATGGAGGAGCTGTTGGCAGGTGAGATATTTGCTTTCTTCAGTAGCTTAATTACACATTAAAGTTATGACTTTAATATTTTATTATGTGGTACTTTATTTTTCATCTTTTTCTTTGGCATTAATATTCCATTGGTGGTGTGCTAAATAATTTTTGTGAAACAGTTTTTCAAAATTCTATACTATAACTTAACACTGGATGTTAATTATGTCATACATAATTCATACTGAAAATTGGCGGTGTTATTTTAACTACGAAAGATTGGTTACAAATGTGCAGTTGCATTGAAAATGTGTACTGTGGTAGATTGTGAAGGAAATGTGGTCAAAGAGAAAAAAGACAAATTTTTAAGTACCAAATTGACATTTAGAAATTTGTCATTGTAATGTTAAGCAAACATTACAAATAAGCACACTACGATAAGTAGTAATGAATTTTGCCACCTGACTGATGTGTGAAATAGCCTGACCCATCTGGGTGCCACAGTTACTCTCAATCCCTCACCTGCCGAGATTGTTATCGACTACCCGGTGACAACATGCTACTGAGTACCAGGTGGCTGACTTATTTGTGGCTTCACAACTTGTGTACTGCACTCTCGAGTCCCATCTCATACTCCTCTCACCCCCTCTACTCCCATACCAGCTTCCCTAATTTGAAAATTTTGGAGTTCCCCTTAACTTAAGTTTCACAATCCTTCCCTCAGTACTAGCTACCACTACACTGCCCTTTCCCATGCCTAGCTCTGTACCTGTACCTGTCCCTGTACCTCCTATGTTACACCCTCTGCCACCCCATCCCCTCTATGAGATTTGCATTAAATCTGTCCACCACAACTCCTCACGCAGTTGGCCTGCAGGTTTATGACAATTTATCTGATTGGCAGAGGGACAGAACGAAACAAATGTTATTCTAGGCTTAGCCTTTTACTGCTTATTTCCAGATTAACCCTTTCGTGGCCAATCGAACATCTTAGGCTGATGCATAACACTGTAGTGTTTCCTAGAAGTTAAAAAACTCAGACTATACATACTGGAGACTTAAATCATCATAAATAATATAATTTGTTTCGCTGTTCACTTCAATCTGTTGGGATAACTTTCTGAATCCACAACTGTAGAAATCACGTGATTTTGTAGCAAAGAGCCATGTTCAAAGTGTATTTTCACACCAAAGGAAGTATGTCAAGATCATTGAACAGAGAGCAGAGAAGATGAAATCTGAGGGTGCAAGATCAGATGAAAAAGGTGGGTGCAAAAAGACTTCTCAACCCAGTTGTTCTATAGTGTTTGTTGCCAGTCTAGCAGAATGCTGGTGACTGTTACTGTGGAATAGCACCACTTCACACAGTCTTCCTGGATGTTTTTCTGGGACTATATCTGCAAGATGTCTGTTGTTGACAATAAATACCAACAGGAAAGTTACACCTCATGCAAGCAACTCGTAGTACACCACATGGTCACCTACATCTACATCTACATGATTACTCTGCAATTCACATTTAAGTGCTTGGCAGAGGGTTCATCCAACCACAATCACACTATCTCTCTACCATTCCACTCCCGAACAGCGCATGGGAAAAACGAACACCTAAACCTTTCTGTTGGAGCTCTGATTTCTCTTATTTTATTTTGATGATCATTCCTACCTATGTAGATTGGTCTCAACAAAATATTTTCGCATTCAGAAGAGAAAGTTGGTGATTGAAATTTCGTAAATAGATCTCGCCGCAATGAAAAAGTCTTTGTTTTAATGACTTCCATCCCAACTCGCATATCATATCTGCTACACTCTCTCCCCTATTACGTGATAATACAAAACGAGCTGCCCGTTTTTGCACCCTTTCAATGTCCTCCGTCAATCCCACCTGGTAAGGCTCCCACACCCCGCAGCAATATCCTAACACCGGACCTCTCCACAATTTCCATAACATTATCTTGTGTGGATGCTCAAGTGTCTATGTGGCACTGCTGCTTTGTTTGGACTAAAGCATTCCTTTCCGTTCTTTCTCTTACATTAGCATAAAAACAAAATTTCTAGTCATCAGTAACAATACAGGTTAGAAATGGTCAGTGATACTCACCCACTAATCAAGAAAAAGCAAGAGGGTAATGTACATACGGACAACCACTGATTTATATGGTTTGGCATGTGGTACCCATATGCTTTATTGTTGAACCTTCTCCTTTGTATTCAAATGCTGCACAGTGACGGAATGGTCATACTTCATCACATTTTCTGGTTCTTGAGTGCAATGATGTGCCTCATCGTGGATTAATGCATTCAGATGATCTTCATCAAATGCTGAAGGTCTTTCTGAAAATGGAGGGTCAATAATGTCAAAACAATCATCCTTTAAATTAGAAAATCTTTCCTTGCCATGCTCTGTCCCATGGCATTATCCCCATACATGGTGAAAACGTTACCATTGAAACCACATATTCGTAAACACCACTGTTCTCATTTTGCCCACTTAGCCATTTTAAATTAAAATGTAGCAGTGCTTTGTGTCAACATAATATTCATAGAATGACAATTTACCTAAAAGAATGTGTCCACATTAAGTGAGAACAAGGTAATGTACTTCGTAAAAATGGTGGAAAAGACAACTGTATCCTTTGATCCCTAGGCATATGAACTTGTCTTAGATCACATGTAATGCCCCCAACAACACAAAACACAATGATGGGAAAGGCTGACTTAAAGCATACATTGTGTGCTCACTGTTACATTATTGGTATCGGCTGCATAAGTAACAATAACACAGTGCACAGTGTTCACTTAAGACGTCTCTCTTTTTTTGCTCCCAACATTTAATGTTCTAATGATGTACCAACATCATAATGCATTGATTGTTTAAATAAAAAATATGTACAAATGAAATGAGCTTCGTGACAAGGCTGAAGATATATCGGTACATAGGACACTGCATAGAACTATATGGAACATTGTAGATGTAACTGTAGATGTGCTCCAAGGAAGTGTGTGGGGCCCTTGATATTGATGTTTTATATTAATGACATCACAGACATTCTTCTTCTTTTTGTTTTTCCGTTTGGGGTATCTAATGACCACATACTAATTTCAATGCTTCCTCCTTTGTTCTTCTTCCAGGTTTCCTTCGTCTTCACTATCTATCCTTTTTTCTTCCTCAGACCATTCTGACCCTGTCTTCCTCTTCTTCTTCTTCTTCCTGCCTTGGAATGCTTCCATTTGCAACACTTTCTTCTTGAAATCCTGTCATTCTGCTGGGTCTTTTTCTTGTATTTCTTTCCAAATCTTTCCTAACTACTTGAATCTGTCCTGTTGTTGACATCTTGTCCCAAAGATGCTTAACAATCGGTTTGGTTAACCTGTTGCTGTTCACTCTGTATAAATGTCCAAAAAATAATAGTCAGCTCTTCTGCAGCATTTCAATTGTTTTTCCCATGCTGCAATATACTTCATTACTTCTTAATATTCATACTTATGGATTTCCTAGCAGTCTGAGTATTTTTCAAATGATTCTTAATTCTAGGACTTGAAGTTTATATAATTCATAATTCAACATTAAACATTCACTTGCATAGAGACATTCTGGTTGTACTACTGTGCTGTAGTGCTGTATTTTCAAATTTTTGGACACACACATCTTGTTGTAAATGTTCATGTTTATGTCATATGCTTTCTCCATTTTACATACTCTTTTGTCTACAGCAAATATTTTTGAAGCCATTGCCTTGAATCTTTCCTCCCAAATATTTAAATTTATAAACCCTCTTTATCTGTTCATTATCTGTTACTAGGATTTCTGGGTCATTTTTTTATGTTTGTCCTAAAAAATTTTTTCTACAGAAACTTTTAAAGCTGCTTTGTTAGGTATTCCTTCTAAGAGGTTGATTTGTATTTCTGAATTTGTTATATTTTTATAAAGAATGGCATAATCATTTGCAAATACTAGACACTGAATTTCAGTATCTCTTTTTCCTGAAGTCTCCAGTCTCATTGTGACAGCTTATGTTCTTTGCCTTTTGTTTCAATTATCTTACTATTTCCTCTAAGATGCAGTTGAGGTGGTGTGGAAACATGTTGTCACCCTGCATTTCACCTGTTATTTTGAGTGGCTTAGGTGTTTCACACCAAAACTTTACTTATGCTTCAGTGTGTGGGTGTTTCACGAATAAGGTTTGCTAGTTTAGTGTAATGCCAAGTTCTCGAGTCACTTTACCCACTGTTTACCTGTCAATCAAATGATTTTCTAAAACCTGTAAATGTTAAAACTATGTCTTAAAATTCATATGGACATAAAGTTGAAATTCTGTTCTGAGCCAGATTTGATCTTTCTAAATCCACTCTGATATTCTCCCAAATGGCTGTCAAGTGTTACTTCTACCTTGTTTAGTAATATTGTTAAAAATATAATACAGCCCACTGGCAACAGATATATACCTGTGCAATTATTTAGATAATGCCTATGACTTTTTTGTGCACAGGATGGATAGGAGCCATTTTCCAGTCTTCTGGAATCTTTTCAGTTTCCCATATTTCTTCAGACATAATCTGAAGGTTAGTTGTCATTTCTGCTTGACACCAGTTATGGTTGAGATGATTTTATTTCTTCTCCACTGACTTTGTTGTTTTTCAGGGCTTTTTTTTTGTTTGTTTGCTGTAGGTGGTAGATCTGCTTCCATGTTTTCATCAAATATCTGGAAATTCTAGCTAACAATTCAGTTATCTACAGTTCAAGAGTTGATCAAAGTACTTTCTTAGTAATTTACATGTGTGGTTATTGCTTAGACCTATTTTACCATTTTCGTCTCTGATGTAAATGCTTTGGAGCATGATAGCCCTTTTTGAATAAAACCATGACTGTATGTATGAGAGCATTTTTTCTGCAGTAGTACACAGTGATTCTTTTTTATCACTAATTATGATACTCGTGTCATCTGCAAATAGTAGAATTTTGGCTGAGCTGTCTGGAGCCTGTATGTCATTGATATAAACTAGAAATAACAATGGGCCCAGAATGCTGCCCTGAGAAACAACTATTTAAATTTGTTTTGGTTCAGATATGGGTTTAAAATTGTGAAGATTCTTGGATGACCTCAGCTCAACAACTTGTGACCTGTTTTGCAGATAGGATTCAAACCAATTTTTAACGGTACCCCTGATGCATATTGCTTCAAGTTTCCCTAGTAATATTACATTGTTCACAGTATTGAAGGCTTTAGCTAAATCTAGATTAATTCCAACAACCTGTTTATTTGACTCAAACTTTCCTACTATTTCTGTGCAATATGGCTGTTTCTGTACTGTGCCATGTTGACTGTTATTTATTAGTTTGTTTTTCTAGATATTTTGTAACCCTGATTTTCATTAATTCCTCAAGTATTTTGGAGAAGGATGGGAGGAGAGATATAGGTTGGTAATTTTATATTTTATGTCTGTCACCATTTTTGTATAGAGGTATCACTTTAGAGATTTTAAGTTTATCCGGAAATATCTCTTCACTAAGGGACAAGTTTGCTATGTGCACTATAGGTTTGACAACACATGGAGCAATTGTTTACATTGTTTGCCATGGCATTTTTTCTATGGGGGTATTTTCATTATTTTTAAGATGGATTTCCAGTTCTTTAGTTTGACCCAATTTTTTTTTTTTTTTTTTTTTTTTTTTTTTTTTTTTTTTTTTTTTTTTTTTTTTTTTTTTTACCACATCATTCTGGACTTGTTACTAGCCTGCCTTATTAATCTATCATTACTTAATAATTTTTCTTTTGATATTACTTTGCAGTAAGTCTGTTTGTATGTTCTCACATACTCAACAAACTGCTGATCATGACATGTTTTTAACTTTAAACTTAGTAATTTCATGGTTTCACTTGACGTTTTAGTTCCGGGTGTACTCCAGGTCCCTTTGGATCCAGATGATCTGTAACTCAAAAGCTTTTTTGGGAAGCACATTTCAAAGTATGCCATAAAAGTGGAAGCAAATGTATTGTAAGCATCATTTTTGTTTGTTGGTGCCAAGACCTCTGGCCAAACAGCATTTTTAACATTATTTTTGAACTGATTACAATTTTCAGTAGAGAAAAATCGTTTGTACTCCTTTTTATTTTCCCCTCCTTGGGAGTTGCAGTGAGATTAAAGGTTAGTGCATTATGATCTGATAATCCTATATTCACATTTGTAACTGCAACTTCATGTGTGACCATATTTGAGAAGATGTTATTTATTAGGATTTCACTGGAATCTGTTGTTCTAGTGGGAGCTGATACGTGGGGAAACAAGTTGAAGCTTTTAGTATGTCTAAAAACTTGTATTTTACTGAACTCTGGACCAATAGATTAATATTAAAGTCACCACAAAGAACTATGGTAGAGTTCTCATTTGAGAAAAATGTCGAGCATTTCTTCCAAATTCTTAAGAGAGACTTCATTATCTCCAGATGGTGATCTGTAAATTGCTGCAACAATTACTTTCTTTTCTATGATTAATGGTTTAGCCTCATATCTTAACTTAAATTTAAGCTTGGGATTTAGATAAATGCATACACCACCACCTTTGACATTTTGCCTATATTACTGACTGGCAAGTTTGTAATATGTGTGACCAAAAGGACTTAAACTATATCTGTACATTGCATAAGGCTCAGTCACAACTTCTGTGCATGGCTATGACAGGTGGTGTGGGCAGCCTATCAAGTTAGACTGTGGTCTCCTGATCTCACATTTTGTGCTCACTTACTCAGTTGTGCAGGACTCTGACACTTGTCTCACTCCTCTGTCAACACAGCTTCCCTTTCATGTCGTTTGTCTCCTAACACTGCAGTCAGGTGTCATGTGGTGTAACTATTTAATACAATGATGTATTATATTCTGTACCATATCTTCTATACTTCTTCTCAAACTCTGTTATAATTACTTTAAAATTCAAAATTGATGCCTTTGACGCATCACATTTTTATAAATAACTTACTATGTCACTTTTGACTTAACAAATAAGTAAATTTACATGTAATTGCAGCCTTAACTAATGCAGTACATAAAGTACTTAAAAGACGTTTTACTCTCTGTGTGTACAATAGTAGGCAGTGCACAACAACAGCGGCTACGGTCACCAGAGGCTGGACCCAGTACTGCAGGTGCAGCAAAGTCACCTGGTGAGTAAGAGTAAGAGCCCACTGTGGGAGGCTTACATTCCTGCTCTGTACACTAGAGAATCAAATGTATCTGGACACCTATTAGTGGACATTAAGATTTTGTGTTCTCCTTTATGAGGACTTGAACTCTTCTGGGGACACTTTGACATTTTGAAATCTCTGTGGGTGGATGCCAGCCCATTCTTCCTTGATAGCTGATACCAGACAAGGTATAAATATTGGACACAGGGTATGGAGTGAAAATGCCATTTATAACTAATCCCTAAGACGATCCATTGCTTTCAGGTTGGAACATCGGCAGGCAAGCCTTCTTCAGGAATGCCACTGGTTATAAGCCTTTGCCTAACAATGCTGCTCCATGAGAGGTACAAGTGTTGAGCTGATCAAATCGGTCGTTGTCTGTGAACTGTTCCTCTGCCGTGTATAGTACACAATACTGTCAAATATGTACTTACCCTTCTGCATTTATCCTATCCTGAAGTACAATAAGGGGAGAACAAGTTAAAGAGGAGAAATTGCATATTGTTACACTGCCTGCTCTGCACTGTATTGTTGGCAGTAGAGGTAATGGCGGATAATGTTCACTTAGTAGTCACCACATCCAAATTCTTCAGTCAGATACCCACGGAGTATAGCACTGTTTGTCACTCCAAATCTCGTTTCCACTCATCGACTCACCAGCAGTCATAGGTATTTATGCTACAGTCAGTGTGACATTATGTTGAACAGAAATATGTTGTTTCCAGAAGCTGCTCAGCCATTGTAACCAGTTTTTCTAACTCCCTGTACACAGCCATTTCCTTAGCGGGCTCCTAGCTGCACTTCAAAACTGAAGAGTGACTGCAGCAGCTAACTGCAAGCTGGTTTTTACTATTTCCTACCACAATGATAGAAGCACTTGTCCATCAGCATACTGTGTGTGCCTGGACTTCATGTAGCATTGGTTGTTCCTTCACATTTTCACTTAACTGTCATATCACTGACAGCTGACTTGGGCAAGTTTGGAAGGGCTGAAATGCATCCCTGTGTTAATTATTCAGGTGTAATGCAATGAAAAGTCAATGTTAAGTGTACTCAGATCCCTGACTGATGAATTCTGCTTACAAAACAGTATTACCTGCCACTTCCTATAATATGTATGACGGCAGTATCTGTTCCCGAAAGAACAATTACCATGGATGACCATGCAGCTTTGCTAGAAATGAAATGATAATTAAATGGACACCCTAGCTGCAAACAGGCAGTGATGTACTTCATTGGGGACATGTTGAAAATGTGTGGCCCGACCGGGACTCGTTCCCGGGATCGTCTATTTACATGGCAGACGCTCTATCCATCTGAGCCACCGTGGGCACAGAGGATAGTGCGTCTGCAGGGACTTATCCCTTGCACACTCCCCGTGAGATCCACATTCCCAACATGTCCACACCACTACATTCGTAGTGTGCCTAAAAGATGTTTGCCGATCATACTCATTACTCGTGGCAGATTAATCTACCAAGTCCCGTACGAGTTTGGGCATAGCGTGTGCGTTCGCACAAGAAGGTCAATGGCCGGGAAGCCGTATTTTAACTATATATGACGGTAGTATCTGTTCCCGAAAAACAATTACCGTGGATGACCATGCAGCTTTGCTAGAAATGAAATGATAATTAAATGGATGGAGCGTATGCCATGTAAGCAGGAGATCCCAGGTTCGAGTCCCGGTCGGGGCACACATTTTCAACATTTCCCCAATGAAGTACATCACCGCCTGTTTGCAGCTAGGGTCTCCATTTAATTATCATTTCACTTCCTATAATAGTAGCTCCACCTCTCATTGAATTAAAGTGCTCAGTTGCCCGTTACATAAGGGTGCCCAGGTATTTTGATTGGATAGTGTGTTTATAGTTCTTATCTATGTGATTTCTGCAACCCCTTAGTCAGTCCACCATAGACAATTGAATTAGAATCCAGAAATCACAATATATTTTACTATATTTATGTTTTTGAATATTGAGGACTTTGATTTGCGGCGAGTATTTACTGACTTACAGAAATACAAAGTTTGCCTATATAGCTGTGGAAATATGTGTGCTGAGAATTACTGGGAGGGAAAAGGGAACAGAAAAATGGACAGGGAACAGGCAGGAGTTGGAGACGTAGTGGGGAGGTAGTGGAGATGAGTGATACATGTAGTGATGGAGTGAGTGACAGATAGGATAAGACAATTACATGCTCCTATCCTAGAGAGGTGAGTGGGGGGATCATTGAGGTGACAGTCTGGTGAGAGGCATTGAGTGGATATCAGGCTACATGGACTACAAGCTGCAATGCCTGTAGCTTGAGACCAGAATACCAGGAGAAGCCAGGGAAGAGGCTTAATCAAACAGTGGGACTCCAATGAATGAATGAATGAATGAATGAATGATGTGAGTAGAAGAAACTGAGGATGATTTGTATTTCAAAACTGAACGTTTTTGTACAACCTATTAGGGTAGTAACTTAAATGGAAATATTGGGGTGTGAATCTAGTTTATAAATGGTTATAGCTGATGCGTTCAGCACTACCATAAGTTATTTGATACTAACATTTTCAGGGGCTCCCTTAACCTTTCTGTGGTCAATCAGACATAAAGGTCCTGCCAAAATGTTTGTTTCAGAATCTGCACAACCATAGGAATGTCCCATTTCATTGTGTACTGTGATCTGTTGTTCAGTTTATGTACAATTAGAACCCAGAAGCTGACAGGTGATGCTAGAATGTGTTTGTTTCTTTGTTGGTACAGAAGTGAGTACAGTATGTTTTGTAGAAGGAGCTTCCTATCTTTGGCTTAGTTGTGGATGGCAAAGACAGTGTAGATATTATTTATCTTTGTTACATTATTTGCTAGGTATATACTATTTGACATATATTTTCACTGATAACTCATTCTTGAAGAAAACTGATGTCTGTGTCTTGTAATTAAAATTAATGCATGTCTTTATTAATGAAAATCATATCAAAATCGTGACTGTAGTTGGAAATCTACCACCACAAATGTACAGATACTGTTCTTTTGAGGTACTGTTTTTCTTCTTTCTCATGAGATAGTGTACTGGAGACATTTGTTTTCTTTTCCTTATTTTGTCTTGAATGTCTCAGTAGTTTCTTGGAATTAATTGTTTACAATTATTTATGGAGCTGTCTTTTGAATTATGGGTAGGGTGGTTATGAAGAATACAGTCAGCAGAAATAAGGTTTCTATGATCTACTTTATAACATATGAAAGCTGATCACCTCTGAAATGAAGGTGCTGGGAGTGTATAGTAGAGTGGAAACAACTGAAGCATGTGGGATGAATGTGTCAATGCTTTTGGAGAGAATGGCTGATAATACAGTATCACTTCCTGTTCACTAGATTTGTCTCTGGTGCCACTACCTTTGTTCATAAAGTATTTCCCATCAAGACTTTCACTACAGTTTGATCCCAGACCAATCTGTTCGTCTTTCTGCCTCACCTCTCTACAGGGAGTCCAGCAGGGAGCTGCCTTGCCCAATCTGCCACCCACACTCGTGGTCATATGTCCCACCTAATGTTGATGATCCATGCACAAGGAGAGAGATGTGCACAGGTAGCCATGAACATTAGAACTTCATTGCAACACCGAAAGCACATGATAATGTTGGGCAAGTGAAACAGCTTCCTAGTGCAAGCAACATAAAAATACTCCTGATATGCTGTAAGGTTGTCATTAATATGAGCTAAGCTGAGCACTGCAAGCTGCACTGATGATGTCCTAGATTCAAATGTTGCTGTGCTCAGAGGAAAAGTTTTGACTGTAACAGCAGCCAAAAGTATGAACTGTCATCCCCATGGAGGAGATGGCAGTGCCATCCATGAGGCACACACCTGGAAGAAAAATACAGAAATTGGGCCAAGACATCAGTAAGGAGGGATGATGATGTGGAATGGTGCAGGCAGAAAGATACCAGGATGAAAGAAAGGTGTGGCACAAGGCATTTGAACACAGAGCAAAACAATTCAAACACTATGCAGAAGCACTTGAACACAGAGATGAAGGCTACCTAATGGATCACAAGACACTGGTAAAAAGCTTACAGAGACAAAAAGGAATTATAAAAGCACAAGAAGAGAGATATTCCTGAGTGGCCAAGAGGAAGAGTGTTTCATTGCGGCACAGATGGTACATGCCAACATGAAGCAAATGAAACAACTTTCTGATGAAGGCAAGGTAGAGAATGCCCTGATGCATGAAAAGATTGCCACTAATATGAAAAAGTAGATAGTTGATGTCGAGTCTGGAACTTGGGTTGGCTGGTGAGCCACTGTACATTCCCCTACAAAGGCTATGTAGTGGAGAAATACTGTTAAGTTGACCAGTGTCGCATGGCTCCAGGGTGGAAACCATGCAGTGGCTGTCATTGGCAAGATCCGCTGCACTGAGGGTGAGTTTCAGTTTCAAGCCCGTAAAGATGCCAGCAACTGACATACCTCTGTTGTGTGGCATAAGGCAGGATTGTAAAGCACCAGCCAGATGCTACACCACCCACTTCCACCTCACTCCTATTATGTCTCCTAATCCATCCTGTTCCCATACGCATCAGATTTTCTTTCTGTCTCACCTCTACAAAAAAATCCACCTGAGAAATAATCTGCCTCACCTACCACTCATTCTCCTCACCCATCTGTAAGTAAAGAAAGGAGTTTTACATTGAATGTGATAAACATTTTTGCTATTACTTTCTGTGGGGTATCTGTGAGAGAAATTCATGATAATTTAAAATTATTGGTGAAGTTTTCTGCAAAACACTAAGTGCTCTCACTGCCAAATACTGGATGAATATAATGTCGGTAAATGAATGCAATTAGTGAAGGTGCATAAACAAGCTTACACACAGTTCCTAAATGTTAAACGTGACACAGTGTGTTAACTGTGAAACATAAGATTGTATGTTTTATTAAGCAGATAAGTACAGGATTTTAAATTTTAAAATTTTTAGCAATAATTATGTGAAATGATGACAAAAAACATTTATTTGTCCCTGCCAGTCTTCAGATAGCAAGCGTGCAACTGGAATAAAGTTCAGGCTTTCTGGAACTCGGTAATATTGATGGTTATTTATAATTGAGTAGATTAGATGCTCAATTATACACTGATCCGTAGGTTTTCTAAAAGATAGAAACAATTGATTCTGTTCTTTATCAGGTCATGTTGAAACACACTTAGTTTATCACTAGTTTGTTTTACTTGTGCAGATAAAGTATTTTTTATATTAACACGCAAATTCTTTTTTTGTCAATCAGGCCCTGCTGAGGAGGAAGGCACGCGTCCCATCGTTCAGGTGAGTGAAAGTAGTGGATGCACGTATGAGACTGGCAGAGCAAGTGTGATTTTCACCAGTAGCATATAGTTTGGTTCTGTGGCATGTAATGAACCCCACACTGCTTCCTGTCCTCCTCCCTGGGTGAGGACATATTTCATCAGCTCGCGGCATTGAACCGTTAAAATACTTCCTCCTATTCTGAGCTACTCTGCACACTACCCACTTGCTTAATCAAATAAACTCCTTTATTAATATCCTATTCATCTCCATTTCAGTCTCATTGCGTCTCCCGTGGCAGTCTGTTTCCTGACATCGCAAACTTTGCAACTTCTTTAGCACTGTTAACTGAAATGCTATCTCAAGTCTAAATTACCTGCTAAATGACCCAAAAATATCTCAAAGACCACTCATATACTGGCTCTTAATTTAAAACAAGTAACTCTCTTTAATTATTAATGTCAAGTCATGTGTCATTGGTTAGTGTACAGAATCTTACTGACAGCTCAACTTCATCTCCATTCTCCTGATGTAATGGCAGTTGTCATGATGCTGACTGTTCTAGGGGGAAGGCACATTGCTGAACAAGAATGAGACAGCAAGGAATAAACCCATGGACTGGTTGTTTGTGTTGCCATCATCATTTGTGAAAGTGGCATGGCTGGACCATGTAAAACTTGGGAATTCGTGTGGATGCTGATAACCACGCCATTGAGTGCCCCCTAACCAGGTATCATCATCATGATGATAGAATAAAACACTGAAATCATCATGAACTGTGAAGAACGATAAACTAATTATCGTTATCCCACCCAGCAGATATGCTACATCAATCTCCACTAGATTTTGTGTGTTGTGGTTGGCAGGTGTTACTAGAGGAGGCCAAAATGCATGCGTTTTAACTCACGCAGGCTGCTGTGAGGTCTGGAACAGGACAAGGAAATTAGAATTTAGAAAAACGGACATAGCTGGTGGAATACTTAACTTTAATCCATTAATGATGAACATCTGTCTTGATGGAACATGATTCACAATATCAATAGTAACTGATATGGGCGCCTTGCTAGGTCATAGCAAATGAAGTAGCTGAAGGCTATGCTAAACTATCGTCTCGGCAAATGAGAGCGTATTTTGTCAGTGAACCATCACTACAAAGACGGTTGTACAGCTGGGGCGAGTGCTAGGAAGTCTCTCTAGACCTGCCGTGTGGTGGCGCTCGGTCTGCAATCACTGATAGTGGCGACACGCGGGTCCGATGTATACTACCGGACCGCGGCCGATTTAAAGGCTACCACCTAGCAAGTGTGGTGTATGGCGGTGACACCACATTATGCACAACAGAGAAGGGTATAAAAGTTTAAAGCCACCATTTGAATTAAAAAAAAAAAAAATCACTTTGTGGTGGTGACCATTGTTCATCGGTACTATAGACATTGTGAGATGTACACCTTTACCAAAGCGATGTGTTACACCATAGTTGATACTCATTAAACATGACAATAAATATTCCTTGAAATCGACACTTACCACTTACTGTTGTCTAAAATGCTTACTGATTGCAGTTGGGAACTGAGATTTCCCCATTTTTGAGCAAATATCACAAACACAAATGACAGGTACTCGCAATCGCAAACACGTTTCAAAGTACCTTTCTAGAATGATATCAGACTCATTCTCCTCCATACATTCATGGCCTGTCAAACTTCCTAAACTCTTCTGAAAATACTTTCCTGCTTGTGAAATAACTACCAAGTGAACTACTTTGAGAGTTATACTTGTCATAGTGTTTGTTATGTTTGACACGTGTTGATTAGTAATTCAATAAAACTACCTTAGTGTACTTAAGCACGTGCATCACAAATTGTGCAGTGTGATTTCAAACTAACTGTTTAGTTACTTTTGTCATTAGGGATTTGCTTTCAGTAATATTAATATAGGTCTCTGGTACATTAAACAGAATCGAATGATCATTCTTGTGATCTTTCAGATCTTGCATTGACTTACTTGCCAGCTCCCATGACCATGGCAAACAGTCCTTTATCCAGTAAGTGGTTTCTTTTTCATACATCTTGTTGTTTAGGACCAATATGTGGCACAAATCTTAAAGGTCATGGAATGTGAAGATAAAATAAAATGTTTAAGAAACCAAAAAAGAGGAGCCATAAGTTTATGTAAATGCAGTCAATAATGTAACACAGGAATGGCCGCTGAGGTGCCACCTCTCCATTTCTTCCCTCCTCCTCTTTCCTAATCATGACATTATTCCAATGGAATATTGGTGGCCTTCAATCCAAAAAGATGACTTGCGGCTGCTCTTGGAATCGCAGCCTCTGCTAGTTCTCTGTCTGCAGGAAACAAAATTGCATCCTCAAGACTGATTTGAGCTTTTGTATTTCTTCCCAGTCTGCTTTGACTCCCTCTCTCCAAAGATGGCATTCCATATCGTAGGAGGAGAGAGGGGAGTCATGCTGCTCATATGGAAGGACGTTCAAAGTCAACCCTTCTCCCTGACTACCCAGCTTGAAGCTATTCCTGTCCGCATTTTACTTCCTCTCCTGAATTTTTCCATATGTACTGTTTACATCCCTCAGTCATTCGGTGTCATGGACACTCTTCATCCAGCTTACTGGCCAACTCCCTCACCCCTTTCTGCTGCTCGTTGACTGTAATGCACACCATTCCCTTTGGAAATCTCCCAGAACCGGACAGAGAGGTGCCCTCTAGGCTGAATTTCTCAGTCACCTTAACCTCATTTGCCTTATCGTGGGAGTACCCATCTTCCTTTTATACTACATCCACTCCTACCCATATCTGGAAATCTCCTGCACTGCCCAATTTGCCTATCATCTGATCACTGTCTCTAGTACGTACTCGAGCAACCATTTACCATTTACCATTTGCTATCCATTTTCTGACTCCTACCCCACATATATGCACACCCAAATGGCAACTTTCTAGGGATGACTGGAGATTTACTGTTCCATGGCACCCTTTGAGTAACATAATTTCTCCAGTTGTGATGGCCAGGTAGAATATCTTACAAATGCTATCATTACCACCACACAATATTCCATTCTCGCACTTCATCTTTACTGTGCCATGTCCCAGTGCCTTGATTGACTGAGCTGTGTTGTGACTCAACTCACATGCAGAGATGTGTTCTCCATGTTTTTAACCGTCATTCTATGATGGCAAACTGCATTCATTATGAACAGTTGCATGCACAGTGTCGTTGCACCCTTCAGGATAGCAAAAATCTAGCTAGATTTCCTTAACTAGTTCTTCTAACAGTTCCACCACCTCATCTGTTGTATGGGCCCTGCAGGACCAAGATCCATTGGGCTGCTATTCTGCGGAGATTTCAAGCTCCACCCACTATCATTCTGCCTTCCTCCACCAGAAACAAGTGGAGGAGGCTTGGGTAGTACCCTTATTTTGGCAGATTAGAGAGTGCTACAAGCTGCCTTTAGTATGAGGGGGTGAGAGCTTGCTCTCACTTCATATCGATCCTCCAACACAGTGCTGGATGATGTTTGCATTCAGATGTTGCTAAACCTTTCTTATGTGGGCAAGCACTTGCTCTTTCTTATGTACAACTGCATCTGGGCAGAGGGCGCCGTTTGCCAGATGCCAGCATAAAGACACTGTCATTCCCATACCCATACCCAAGCCCAGTAAGGAAAACTACCTTCCTTCTAGTTACTGCCCCATTTCTCCCACAAGCTGTGTTTGCAAACTGATGAAACATGTAATTCATGCCTGGCTGGTATAGTGACTAGAGTGTGGCAATTCACTGACCACTGTACCGTGCGGATTTTGAGCAGGCCGTCCTGCAGCTGACCATCTCATCACTTTGTCAGCGTGTGTCGCGAATGGTTTTCTGTGGATATATCAGACACTGGCAGTGTTTTTAAATTTGCAGAAAGCCTAAAACACCTTCTGAAGGATGGGTATTCTTGATCTCTCTACATGTGGCACTTCTGAGGCCACATGCCCCATGTCCTTCAGGTATTTTTAAAGTATTGATTTTTCAAGGAATGTTGGTACTGCCTTGTCAGACACCTTTATCAGGAAGTTGGTGTGCCTCAGGGTACTGTTTTGAGTGTGACCCTCTTTGCTATTGCCTTTAACCTTATTATGTCCTGTCTCCTGCAGGTCATCTCCAGCAGTCTACTGTTGCCCACCCCTACCCTGTTACCCTCCCACACCCTGTCCCAGCCTCCTCCTTACCCCCACATGATTGCCTGTCTCATCATGTGCAACTGCTCGCAGCCTGGCTTCAGCTGCCAGAGAGTGTGATCACGTGTGTGAGAGTTGCATTTGCGTGAGTATGTGAGTGTATGTTATCTATATATAATAGAGGCCTTGTTCACTGAGAGCTCACTTTCTTACAGTTTTTTTTTCTTTATTTATTTTTTTTTTTTTTTTTTGTCGTGCCTGTGTGCCTTCCATGGTATTGTTAAATTCATTTCTGAAGAATTGTGATGGCTCGAGGCATTGAGGTGCTGAGGTAGGGGTCAGTGTACACTCATCAGCAAACAAACAATTGTGCCTTATTAGACAAAAGCCAGGAAAGATCAGACCATTTGGCAATAGTGCCGTAAAAACCAGACCAGAGATTGATCTCAGGGAGATGAGTGTCATTGGTGTGGTAAATGTGAGGTGTCTGATACTAACTCAGTATTCATGTATGCCCCATATGCTAGTGATCGCTTACTTAACTGCATAGGTTATGGACCTGACTCTCAGAAGGTTCAAATCACTGACATAAGCACACTCTTAGCCTTAGTATATTTATTGGCATTAAGGTTCTAAGTGCTCACTGCCTACCATTCAAGCAACTAAGAATGGAAGACCAGTTTTACCAACAAGTTTTTTGTATTCCACTGCCACTCATATTCTTCATTTTGCAGCTTGAAAATATATCTCTGCATGTTTTGGAATGAAGGTTAAGGCCTCAAAATTACCTGCTCTTCCCAAATCCATTCTCCATGGTGAAATGATAGAAGCATTGCACGGTAACCTGAAGGTGCAGAGTTCAAAGCTACACATTTCCATTTTTTAATTGTTTTTGCAAATTCACTAGAAAGAGAGACAGATTTTTTGGACATTTATGCAAATAATGGAATTGTGTGTCTGATTAATGAAATAGCTGCTCTTGTTGCGTATGGGCTTCACTCTGTTTCAGATACATTTATTAAAGTACCTGTAGCTAAAGTCATTAAAGTTATAATGTTTTATGATAGAGAAAATAACCAACAACAAAAGCAACATTTGAAGAGCTCTTCTTAAAAGACAGAATGAAACATGAAACCTTTAACAGTTCATGATAAGAAATGTTACACACTACTACAACCACACTTAATACTTACCATCCTTAAATGTTAAAAGCAGTGGTTAAAATTTCCCAGAGTACTTTGACAATGTGTGAACAAATAATGATGTACTTGTGCACCTACATACAGCCATTAAAGCTCTAATGAATGGGCAGACAGCATTATCAAATTAGTTATCAACATTACTGGGTCAGCTACTTGTCAGAGAATATTAAGTATAATCTGTTAGATCTATTATGAACTACCAGAAAAAAGAATGCCAACAATTAAAAGCTTCCAGATGCATTTGAACTCGGATGCTGGCATCTTAAGTACTCACTTATGTGCCTTTACTGATGTAGATGTAGAATGGGTGCCAAGTTTGATACAGCTATTTGAACACAAACCAGACCTCATGGCAAAGAATAGAAACAGTAAAAATAATGATTCACAGTATCATCCAGTTGCAGGCCTAGGTAAGCCAAGTGTTGCAACAAAACATTTGATCATATTCCATCAGATCTCATCTGTCACATGTGCCAAACTATAACTTCACTTTCCATTACAGTGCTTGTGTATAGTCCAGCACAATATCAACATTGTGAAGTGCACTTCCACAAACATTTCTACAGCAAAAAAGAGATCAAATTTCTTCACGGGGTTTACAATACTATTCAGGTTTTCATCACAGGATGTTTTTCTTGTATGGGAGTCCTAGTGTACTGCATATCGTGCTCGAAAAAGGGAACAGGGAGATGGGGAAGATAAGGAAGATGATGGCGAGGTGAGTTGCAGTCTTGTGTTAGACCATCATAGCAACAATAGTTGCGGGCACAGATCAGTGGAAGATGTCATGGAAGGCCTTAGAACATCACTGAGACCCTAATTACAAGTAACAGACATAAGAAATAAATGAATACACCTTTGGTTGTCGTTACCCATGCCCTGGCTCCAACTCAAACCATTAATGTTTGCTTGACTGTGATATTCCTGTGGTGCTGCTTATGGGTGGATGGCTGTAACTGACGTATTGTCAGAGGTGTTAGTCTACATAAATGGCATATTAGTCCAATGCTGATTTCTCTCTTGTCATGCTGATAAATGACAAAAATGTTTAAGGAAATTTTGTTCAAATATGTGGCCTGTCCTCAGTGTAAGCTGTGCAAGGTTAAGCAAACGTCTGCAGTATGCAGATGATTTGGCTTTCCATCCATGCTTGTCACATATCTGGCAGAGTCATGAATTTCTATGTATCCTGTATTGACATGACAAATATTAAGGGGTAGTAACGTGCATTTTTAAAGCTATACAAATTCACCCCAAGGGTGACTATGGGAATGGAAGTTGCCTGAGTATTGGGAACTTTGGATAAAATATCAACCTGTGTGATTGATGAATCTTTGGAATGTCAGAAGTCTACCCCTACTGTAAACAGAATTTTAAAGAATTTTGTTGAAGGAGGCACTATCAGCAGAATGCCTGGCTCAAGATACTGAGCACACAGCAGGATAACACATAGCTTGCCTGTAAGAGCCAACTAATCCCTCCCCTAGATACGAAGCAGTTGTAGTGAGTGACCAACTTCCCAGTTCCAATGATGCAGTTCACTGAGGGCCAAGGAAAGCTGTACTGCATGCACAATGATCCACTATAAAACAGGAACTCAGTGAGGAAATGTGTTACACTGGCTGGCAGCCACAGAGCTCCATCTGAATGCAATGTGGAAAACTGTACTTTTCACAGATAAGTTGTCTTACCAAACAGTAGATCAGCAGCCGCGAGGGTCCAGACATAATGGGGAATAAGTGGTGACAACAGGTAGTACTAGCCGATTGTCAGTTTCCTGGGGGCGCTGGTTTCCCCGTTGGGGGCGCTGGTTTCCCCGTTGGGGGCGCTGGTTTCCCCGTTGGGGGCGCTGGTTTCCCCGTTGGGGGCGCTGGTTTCCCCGTTGGGGGCGCTGGTTTCCCCGTTGGGGGCGCTGGTTTCCCCGTTGGGGGCGCTGGTTTCCCCGTTGGGGGCGCTGGTTTCCCCGTTGGGGGCGCTGGTTTCCCCGTTGGGGGCGCTGGTTTCCCCGTTGGGGGCGCTGGTTTCCCCGTTGGGGGCGCTGGTTTCCCCGTTGGGGGCGCTGGTTTCCCCGTTGGGGGCGTTGGTTTCCCCGTTGGGGGCGCTGGTTTCCCCGTTGGGGGCGCTGGTTTCCCCGTTGGGGACGTTGGATTTCTGTGAGAGGAGCAGGAAGCCTTCCTCAGTAGCAGGCCGTATGCCCACATTTTGAAGAAAGTGGTGCTGCATTTAGTGTGAATGCTATATTGTGGAGGGGATCTCATGCTACATGAAGAATATTCACTTGTGTATAGGTCTGCTCATTCAACTGCAGCTGTCTAACATAAACATTAATGTAATGGACTTGCTGTGAGAGACTGCTCACATGAACACAATATAAATTATGTGTGTGTAAGTAGCACGAACACACAGAGAACTGGCTGTGAAACACACCATTTATAGGTGATGCTCTTTTGGACTGCTTTTTTTGAAGCCTCGGTGGGGTTGCCTCTTCTGACAAATGGGTCCAATGCCTCACAGATTCAGTGCCAGGGTGCATGACTGAAGTCAGAAATAATGGGGCATTCTGGATAAAATGTTATGGACTAAGAACATTTTACTTTCTTTCCTTGTTCTGCTGTGCAGTGTTCTGTCAGTGAGAGCCAGCACAAAATCTCTTGATGTCGGAAAAATATCAAAGATGAGAGAATCAAATTTGAGCTAGTTCTAGTTGGCATTATCCTTGTACCTGAAATAAATTTATTTTAATTTAATACTTTGAGTATTACATTCTCTTTACTTGCTCTCTGCCTACATATATGAAATGAATAAATCAAGAGTGCCCCTTTTTAGGACTATTTTTTGTTATGTCAAATTCATCTCTCTCCCACTCTATTGCCACCCATCAGACTCGGCCAAAAATGTGCAAAATATATCTTCTCTCTCTCTCTCTCTCTCTCTCTCTCACTCACTCACTCACTCACTCACTCACTCACTCACTCACTCACTCACACACACACACACACACACACACACACACACACACACACACACACACACACACGCGCGCATAGGCAAATTACAAATTGGAAAGTATCTCATGACCATATAAGCAAACAGGGCAGTAGGATAATTAGTAGTTTCTAAATGGTGTTTATATATAGAAATTGGTCTGTATGCTGCATTTATTTGATGGAGTACATGTGTTTCCTCATGCTGTATGTAGAATAAGAAACAATATGACATTTAATTTCTGTTGGACAAAACGTGTTTATTTCTTGTCTGAATCCTGGGCTACAGCAATGAACTTTGTCCAGAGCTTGTTCTTCCTTTATGTAATGGAGGAAAAATGCAACTGTGGACACTGCATTATGTAATTTCCCCATGCATCCTCCACAGCCAGACTAAACACAGCTTTGTTAGAGGCCATCTGATCTCGACTGTCGGTCTTTTGTCCCAATCAGTGCTACCTAACTATAGCAAGACCGTGCACTCAATTTGCTTACTAAATCACAATGTGTCTTACATCACTGCACCCTTCAGTAAGAGTGATAGATTTGGTGAGTGGGAAGTAACTATACTGCCACTCATCCCAGACACTTCATACTTGCAGAACTGCAGTGCGAAAGGAGGGAGGGAGGTAGGGTGGGTGGGAGGGAGGTAGGAGGGAAGTCAGTATGGAACCGATGTAGCAGAAAATCTGTTTGTAATTTAAGCACCACTTGGTATTAGGCTCATACTCACCCAGTTTATGGACTGCAGTTGTTCTTGTTATTGTTATTGTCAGTCCGAATGGGGTTTGATGCAGTTCTCCACTCTGGTCTACCTTGTGCAAGCATCCTTGGCTCTCGGTAACCATTATTAAATTCATTATCATGTGTTGAAATCTGGTAGGAGGCATACAGTAATGATTGTAACACAGTACCACATGGAATGACTTCAGTGCAGTCACCGCCACCAACTTCTGTGCAAATGACTGGTCAGAGAATTCTGTACTGCCTTCACAGAGTGAATAAAAGTACTTGTTTCTCATGAGGTACTGCAGTGCTGGAAGTTAAGCTGCATCCTGTTAGCAACTGACACAAGCTGAGTGGACCAAAATCCATTTAGTTCACTTTCAGAGGACTAATTCCAGACCACTGCTGTAGCCCCTCAATGAGCTATGGACATTTGTGGACGTGTTTAGTCAGATGTTTTTACCTATTTTTCCACTTTTTGTTTCCATTTTAATTTCTTGTATTTCCTTTGTTTTGACTGCCATTGGGACCCTAGTTGTTGGGCTGCCCCAGTCCAATTATGCTCCTGCTCAAGTCACTACTTGACAAAAAATTCTTATTTGCAGTTTCCTCTCTATTGGATGTGTTCACATTAGTCACATTGTGTTGCTGCTGTCATAATATCAGCTTCCATCCCTGTTAGGCATGACCACAGAGATATGCATGGCCAAAATACAAAGTTGCTTCAAAATTGTCCACAGCAACTGCTCTAACAGCTTCCCAATTAAATGCTCTTATATACCAAAATGGGATAATGATGCATTGCCTGTAGTTCTGTCAAACTGTGCTCTTACAGATTACTTTAAAGACTTCAGTTTTGAAATTTCGATTTGGATGCCTACAGTGCTATATTTCAATCACATTGCAGTCTGCTGTAGCAGTGTGAACAACAAGAGCTATTGAGTGTAGTTTGGGGGCTAACTGAGCATGTGCTAATCAACACGAAATACATAATTCACATATAAAATAACTATCCAAACCCTAACCAACAATGTACCTTGAACAAACTGCTTGCATCTGTAAGAAGTTCCCTAACAGGGTAGTGTGACTCAATTGAAATGAAAACTTATGTGCTGGCCACGCATGTTAAGTATCTGTGGGCATACCCTCAAAACATTAAACTTCCTTACCTCTGGGGCAGCTATTAGCATGTTGGAATCCAAAATATGAACTTTGATGAAGAATTACTCTAACACAACAACACTCTGGAACAGGTTAGTACACCCCTAAATAGACAAAGCTCATAAAATCGTAATTTATTGTTGAGGCCAGTGTCCTCCAGCTCTGTAGGTATGCAGTCATTACAGTACTTGCAGATAGTTTAAAGTGTTTCAATCAGGATTGTTGGTATTCGTGTGGCCTTTATGGCTTCCTATCAACATCACACTACTAATACAAAAGAAAGTGAGTCACATAGTTGTAAGCTGCCACAACTCTGCTACACTACACGGCACGGCATTTGCGACGTGTGCCACGTGAACTGCTGTGGCTCAACACTTTGGGGTCTGCTGGTTCTCAGTAACTTGAAATCCAATGGAGACACTATCAGAATTGTACATGACATAATTTCTCTATCTCCTAACTGTGACAGTCTGTAATTTTATAATGGTCTGTTATTCCTTTCCCCTTTCATGAGGGGTGTTCATTCCAGCAAACTATGCTGTACCTTTATTTCGGTCACTGGCAGTGTCCTTACACCAGCCTCCAAACACCAATGTCGACTTGCTTTTTGTGGGCACCTTTGTCCTTCTCTGTGACAGTGGCTGTATATGGCAGCTGTAATGAATTCAGACAATTAAAATAAAAATATTTTGTGGTTCTTCACTTGGATCATTATGCAGTTTTCATCAATCTCACTTTTATAAAATTTCACATGTATGTACTTGCCACAGCACCTGATTCCTAATCTCCATCACTATTTTAGTTTAGCAACTTCTTGACATTAAAATGAGCATGTGCAGTGAGAAGACAACCACTGCCACATATCAAGATGTTTGATTTACACTCAAATTCTGTTGATGTAAAGTTATTCAGCTTCTTAATATTTTTGCAGATGCCGCAGAAGTTAAGGATGGAGGAGCTGTTGGCAGGTGAGATATTTGCTTTCTTCAGTAGCTTAATTACACATTAAAGTTATGACTTTAATATTTTATTATGTGGTACTTTATTTTTCATCTTTTTCTTTGGCATTAATATTCCATTGGTGGTGTGCTAAATAATTTTTGTGAAACAGTTTTTCAAAATTCTATACTATAACTTAACACTGGATGTTAATTATGTCATACATAATTCATACTGAAAATTGGCGGTGTTATTTTAACTACGAAAGATTGGTTACAAATGTGCAGTTGCATTGAAAATGTGTACTGTGGTAGATTGTGAAGGAAATGTGGTCAAAGAGAAAAAAGACAAATTTTTAAGTACCAAATTGACATTTAGAAATTTGTCATTGTAATGTTAAGCAAACATTACAAATAAGCACACTACGATAAGTAGTAATGAATTTTGCCACCTGACTGATGTGTGAAATAGCCTGACCCATCTGGGTGCCACAGTTACTCTCAATCCCTCACCTGCCGAGATTGTTATCGACTACCCGGTGACAACATGCTACTGAGTACCAGGTGGCTGACTTATTTGTGGCTTCACAACTTGTGTACTGCACTCTCGAGTCCCATCTCATACTCCTCTCACCCCTCTACTCCCATACCAGCTTCCCTAATTTGAAAATTTTGGAGGTACCCTTAACTTAAGTTTCACAATCCTTCCCTCAGTACTAGCTACCACTACACTGCCCTTTCCCATGCCTAGCTCTGTACCTGTACCTGTCCCTGTACCTCCTATGTTACACCCTCTGCCACCCCATCCCCTCTATGAGATTTGCATTAAATCTGTCCACCACAACTCCTCACGCAGTTGGCCTGCAGGTTTATGACAATTTATCTGATTGGCAGAGGGACAGAACGAAACAAATGTTATTCTAGGCTTAGCCTTTTACTGCTTATTTCCAGATTAACCCTTTCGTGGCCAATCGAACATCTTAGGCTGATGCATAACACTGTAGTGTTTCCTAGAAGTTAAAAAACTCAGACTATACATACTGGAGACTTAAATCATCATAAATAATATAATTTGTTTCGCTGTTCACTTCAATCTGTTGGGATAACTTTCTGAATCCACAACTGTAGAAATCACGTGATTTTGTAGCAAAGAGCCATGTTCAAAGTGTATTTTCACACCAAAGGAAGTATGTCAAGATCATTGAACAGAGAGCAGAGAAGATGAAATCTGAGGGTGCAAGATCAGATGAAAAAGGTGGGTGCAAAAAGACTTCTCAACCCAGTTGTTCTATAGTGTTTGTTGCCAGTCTAGCAGAATGCTGGTGACTGTTACTGTGGAATAGCACCACTTCACACAGTCTTCCTGGATGTTTTTCTGGGACTATATCTGCAAGATGTCTGTTGTTGACAATAAATACCAACAGGAAAGTTACACCTCATGCAAGCAACTCGTAGTACACCACATGGTCACCTACATCTACATCTACATGATTACTCTGCAATTCACATTTAAGTGCTTGGCAGAGGGTTCATCCAACCACAATCACACTATCTCTCTACCATTCCACTCCCGAACAGCGCATGGGAAAAACGAACACCTAAACCTTTCTGTTGGAGCTCTGATTTCTCTTATTTTATTTTGATGATCATTCCTACCTATGTAGATTGGTCTCAACAAAATATTTTCGCATTCAGAAGAGAAAGTTGGTGATTGAAATTTCGTAAATAGATCTCGCCGCAATGAAAAAGTCTTTGTTTTAATGACTTCCATCCCAACTCGCATATCATATCTGCTACACTCTCTCCCCTATTACGTGATAATACAAAACGAGCTGCCCGTTTTTGCACCCTTTCGATGTCCTCCGTCAATCCCACCTGGTAAGGCTCCCACACCCCGCAGCAATATTCTAACACCGGACCTCTCAACAATATCCATAACATTATCTTGTGTGGATGCTCAAAAGTCTATGTGGCACTGCTGCTTTGTTTGGACTAAAGCATTCCTTTCCGTTCTTTCTCTTACATTAGCATAAAAACAAAATTTCTAGTCATCAGTAACAATACAGGTTAGAAATGGTCAGTGATATTCACCCGCTAATCAAGAACAAGCAAGAGGGTAATGTACATACAGCCAACCACTGATTTATATGGTTTGGCATGTGGTACCCATATGCTTTATTGTTGAACCTTCTCCTTTGTATTCAAATGCTGCACAGTGACGGAATGGTCATACTTCATCACATTTTCTGGTTCTTGAGTGCAATGATGTGCCTCATCGTGGATTAATGCATTCAGATGATCTTCATCAAATGCTGAAGGTCTTTCTGAAAATGGAGGGTCAATAATGTCAAAACAATCATCCTTTAAATTAGAAAATCTTTCCTTGCCATGCTCTGTCCCATGGCATTATCCCCATACATGGTGAAAACGTTACCATTGAAACCACATATTCGTAAACACCACTGTTCTCATTTTGCCCACTTAGCCATTTTAAATTAAAATGTAGCAGTGCTTTGTGTCAACATAATATTCATAGAATGACAATTTACCTAAAAGAATGTGTCCACATTAAGTGAGAACAAGGTAATGTACTTTGTAAAAATGGTGGAAAAGACAACTGTATCCTTTGATCCCTAGGCATATGAACTTGTCTTAGATCACATGTAATGCCCCCAACAACACAAAACACAATGATGGGAAAGGCTGACTTAAAGCATACATTGTGTGCTCACTGTTACATTATTGGTATCGGCTGCATAAGTAACAATAACACAGTGCACAGTGTTCACTTAAGACGTCTCTCTTTTTTTGCTCCCAACATTTAATGTTCTAATGATGTACCAACATCATAATGCATTGATGATGGGTTGTTTACATAAAAAATATGTACAAATGAAATGAGCTTCGTGACAAGGCTGAAGATATATCGGTACATAGGACACTGCATAGAACTATATGGAACATTGTAGATGTAACTGTAGATGTGCTCCAAGGAAGTGTGTGGGGCCTGTGATATTGATGTTTTATATTAATGACATCACAGACATTCTTCTTCTTTTTGTTTTTCCGTTTGGGGTATCTAATGACAACATACTAATTTCAATGCTTCCTCCTTTGTTCTTCTTCCAGGTTTCCTTCGTCTTCACTATCTATCCTTTTTTCTTCCTCAGACCATTCTGACCCTGTCTTCCTCTTCTTCTTCTTCTTCTTCTTCTTCTTCTTCTTCCTGCCTTGGAATGCTTCCATTTGCAACACTTTCTTCTTGAAATCCTGTCATTCTGCTGGGTCTTTTTCTTGTATTTCTTTCCAAATCTTTCCTAACTACTTGAATCTGTCCTGTTGTTGACATCTTGTCCCAAAGATGCTTAACAATCTGTTTGGTTAACCTGTTGCTGTTCACTCTGTATAAATGTCCAAAAAATAATAGTCAGCTCTTCTGCAGCATTTCAATTGTTTTTCCCATGCTGCAATATACTTCATTACTTCTTAATATTCATACTTATGGATTTCCTAGCAGTCTGAGTATTTTTCAAATGATTCTTAATTCTAGGACTTGAAGTTTGTATAATTCATAATTCAACATTAAACATTCACTTGCATAGAGACATTCTGGTTGTACTACTGTGCTGTAGTGCTGTATTTTCAAATTTTTGGACACACACATCTTGTTGTAAATGTTCATGTTTATGTCATATGCTTTCTCCATTTTACATACTCTTTTGTCTACAGCAAATATTTTTGAAGCCATTGCCTTGAATCTTTCCTCCCAAATATTTAAATTTATAAACCCTCTTTATCTGTTCATTATCTGTTACTAGGAATTCTGGGTCATTTTTTTATGTTTGTCCTAAAAATTTTTTTCTACAGAAACTTTTAAAGCTGCTTTGTTAGGTATTCCTTCTAAGAGGTTGATTTGTATTTCTGAATTTGTTATATTTTTATAAAGAATGGCATAATCATTTGCAAATACTAGACACTGAATTTCAGTATCTCTTTTTCCTGAAGTCTCCAGTCTCATTGTGACAGCTTATGTTCTTTGCCTTTTGTTTCAATTATCTTACTATTTCCTCTAAGATGCAGTTGAGGTGGTGTGGAAACATGTTGTCACCCTGCATTTCACCTGTTATTTTGAGTGGCTTAGGTGTTTCACACCAAAACTTTACTTATGCTTCAGTGTGTGGGTGTTTCACGAATAAGGTTTGCTAGTTTAGTGTAATGCCAAGTTCTCGAGTCACTTTACCCACTGTTTACCTGTCAATCAAATGATTTTCTAAAACCTGTAAATGTTAAAACTATGTCTTAAAATTCATATGGACATAAAGTTGAAATTCTGTTCTGAGCCAGATTTGATCTTTCTAAATCCACTCTGATATTCTCCCAAATGGCTGTCAAGTGTTACTTCTACCTTGTTTAGTAATATTGTTAAAAATATAATACAGCCCACTGGCAACAGATATATACCTGTGCAATTATTTAGATAATGCCTATGACTTTTTTGTGCACAGGATGGATAGGAGCCATTTTCCAGTCTTCTGGAATCTTTTCAGTTTCCCATATTTCTTCAGACATAATCTGAAGGTTAGTTGTCATTTCTGCTTGACACCAGTTATGGTTGAGATGATTTTATTTCTTCTCCACTGACTTTGTAGTTTTTCAGGGGTTTTTTTTGTTTGTTTGCTGTAGGTGGTAGATCTGCTTCCATGTTTTCATCAAATATCTGGAAATTCTAGCTAACAATTCAGTTATCTACAGTTCAAGAGTTGATCAAAGTACTTTCTTAGTAATTTACATGTGTGGTTATTGCTTAGACCTATTTTACCATTTTCGTCTCTGATGTAAATGCATTGGAGCATGATAGCCCTTTTTGAATAAAACCATGACTGTATGTATGAGAGCATTTTTTCTGCTGTAGTACACAGTGATTCTTTTTTATCACTAATTATGATACTCGTGTCATCTGCAAATAGTAGAATTTTGGCTGAGCTGTCTGGAGCCTGTATATCATTGATATAAATTAGAAACAACAACGGGCCCAGAATGCTGCCCTGAGGAACACCTATTTAAATTTGTTTTGGTTCAGATATGGGTTTAAAATTGTGAAGATTGTTGGATGACCACAGCTCAACAATTCTTCTTGTGATATCTCAGAGAAATTTCTATTCGCAACAGCAGATTAAGAAAGCCCTGCAAAAAAAAGCTGCAGAAAAATCACAGGAAAAGGATGAGGAAGTGGAAAGTGAAGTGAAATCTACAGCCTTTCTCCCATACGTGGGTGATATTTCTTCTAAAATTGCTGGAATCTTGAAGAAACATTAAGTGGATTTGATATTCCACCCACCCGCTAAGACTGCAGCCTTGTTGGGATCTGTTGTGGATGATCTGCTCTTGCAAAAGGCGGTAGTTTATGAAATCCCTTGTGAGTGTGGAAAATGTTACATAGGGCAAACCACGTGCACTGTACAGGAACGATGCGTCGAACACCAGCGGTACACACGTCTTCTTCAGTCCAACAAATCAGCAGTTGCTGAACTTTGCATTTCTACTGGCCATGCCATGGATTATATAGATGTTAAGATTTTAACTACTGCTTCATCTTTCTGGGACTCAGTTGTTAAGGAAGCTGTGGAAATACAACTAGCTGACAACCTGCTAAACCATGACAAAGGATTTCATCTTGACAATGCTTGGAAACCACTTATTTCACACCTTCATTCAGAAAGAATTTCTGCATCTTCACTTCTGACAGATGTTACCTCTTTTAAAGATTAATTATTTATTTACAAGCACAGTGGATTTGCAGCAGCACTATTTTGTTTGCACTCTGCGCTTATATGTTTATCTTTGCTATATGAATCTTAACTATGACTAGTGCAGTAGTGGCGACTTTGATATCTTTGACGCATGCGCTTTTAATCCTCAGCAGCTTTTTATCACATGACTCTCCATATAAGTAGGCATGCGCAAATGCTATGAACTCAGTCTCCGACTCGCCTTGAAGATTGCTGGGAGGTTTCTAGCTGAAATATTACAAGAAGAATAGTCGCTGTCCCAAGTCACGCCCGAAAGATGATGGAACAATTTAGTTGTTTACAGTTCAAGAGTTGATAAAAGTACTTTATTAGTAATTTACAGGTGTGGTTATTGTTTGGACCTATTTTACCATTTTCATCTGTGATGTAAATACATTGGAGCATGGCAGCCCTTTATATGATTTTTAAATGTCTGACACAGAGTTTGGAAGGATTACAAAGATTCTCCAACTCATCGTTCCTGCAGACATTATTGGTATTGTAGTAGTAGTAGTAGTAGTAGTAGTAGTTGTTGTTGTTGTTGTTGTTGTTGTTGTTGTTGTTGTTGTTGTTTAACAGTCATAGAACACACACACACACACACACACACACACCCTAAAAGACCACTTTCATTCATTCAGTATAAACGAGAGAATTGTTATAATTCCAACATTCCTCTTCTGTGTCTCACTGCATGTATAATTTATTGAAATAACTGCCCTTTGGAAGCCTATGCATCAGCAGGACAGTGTGGTGACCCACGGAGTACCTATTTCCACAGCCAAGCACATAGTTTCTCACTGACAGCTGCTGTTAAAACTCTCCAGTGCTGAAGGTGCATATTGTTCCATGTCGAAAATTCACCATATAAAAAATGAAAATAAATCTAATGAACAATATGACAGGTTGTTTTATTTTATTATTTTCATACTGTATTAATGGCATTTTTTTAAAGTGTCATTCATTAAGAAGGCATCACTCCTTTGAAGTGGTATGTACAAGCATATTCCATGAAAGTTGTATGCTAATTGACACTGTCTAAAAGTTTCCTTTTTACACAGACCATGAATGTGGCTTTCTGTTTCTTCGTAATGTCTTCTGAGATTGATTAGAGGCTCAGTATGGCAACAGTGTGTGTTAAAATTAACATATGTTCCAGTCATTGCAGCCATAATGTGGGAATAG
Organism: Schistocerca nitens; assembly: GCF_023898315.1. Classification (NCBI taxonomy): domain Eukaryota; kingdom Metazoa; phylum Arthropoda; class Insecta; order Orthoptera; family Acrididae; genus Schistocerca; species Schistocerca nitens. The sequence continues at coordinate 32,345,499 of NC_064618.1, read as the reverse complement.
TAGAAGGAGCACATCACTAAAGCAATAAATAAAGTTATTAAGAGATGCTTTCCTCTCTGTGTGTACAGTTGCAGCTGCTGGAAGACGGTGGCAACTCGAGGAAGATGCCGTACCCGGTAAAGAAGCGAGAGCTGGAGGTGCCAGGCACTCAGTGGGTGAGTAGTAGTGAGAGCCCACAGTGGGAGGCTTGTGAATCAAATGTATCAGGACAACTATTAGTGGACATTAAGATGGAGTGTGTCCACCCTTCTCCTTTATGGTGGCTTGAACTCTTCTGTTTGTACTTTCATTGAGACGTCTGAACCTCTGTGAAGGAATGGCAGCCCATTCTTCCTCGAGAGCTAAACCCAAAGAAGGTAGATATGTTGGACATCAGGTTTGGAATGATGTCACCATTATGACTCATCCCGAAGATGATCCATTGCTTTCAGGTTGGAACATTGGCACGCAAGTTCACTTCAGGAATGTCATTGTCCATAAACCTTCGCCTCACAATGCTGCTCAGTGACAGGTGGCATTGTTGAGCTGATTGTCAGTCTTTATGTCTGAACACTTCCTCTGCTGTAGACAGTACACTACCATCAAATACATAATTATCCTTCTGAATTTAGCATTTTCTAAAGTGCAATGAGAGGACAACAAGTTAACGATGAGGAATTGCATACTGTAACGCTGCCTCCTCTTCACATGATTGTTGGTACTAAAGATGATGGCAGGTAAAGTTCAGCCAGCATTCAGCTAACCCAAATCCTTCGGTCACATTGCCGTGGAATATAGAATGATTTGTCACTTCACTCCTAGTCCCCTGCTTCCAGTTTTCCACTGTCCAGTGGACATTGCTCATTACGTGACCTTCAGTATTGTTTAGTGTTGACAACAGGAGTGTGCGGTTTTGAGAAACTGCTCAGCCATTGCAACCAGGACTGCGGAGAGTGAGGGGTGGCCATGGGGCAAGACACATGAGCCCCACCTAAAAATATAGCAAACCAATTTTATTAGCAATGTAATGTAAGTGGAGTGGCTCCAAATGTTTGTATAAGTTAAACGTACGTACGTGTGTGTGTGTGTGTGTGTGTGTGTGTGTGTGTGTGTGTGTGTTTGTGTGTGTGTGTGTGTGTGTGTGTGTGTGTGTGTGTGTGTGTGTTTTTCTCATGCCACCACTTGGTAGCTTGGTAACACCGCCCCCCCCCCCCCCCCTTCGGGGGCACGCCATTCCTTGGTGGGTTCATTCTTGGCTACCATGGCGCCCCAGGCTTTGCAGCACCTTTTCCCTTTTGTGTTGTATGTGAATCATCTTGCTGTTCTTTTTCCCCCTGGGGAACACGTCTCGGGTATTCTTGGGAATGTCCAGCATTCTGTCACTGATGTACAAACAATCTCACCTTTGTCTTCCGCTCCATTTTCCTTTCTCTGTTTCCCTTCTCTCGTTCCTCCGCTTCTGCGTTTGAGGGTCCTCTTTTTCTCTTCTTGCTCCCTGTGTGCTCCTAAAGGCTGGCCCATGCATCTGCGCATAACAGGTAACTGGGTGACTCATAATTCCCAGCCCCGTGTTGACAGGTCGGATTCTCTCGTTCCTTCTGCTGTAGGCCAGTCTCAGGTTGGGGTGTGTGCTTGAGCAGTAAACTTTCCAAATTGCCATACATTCCAAACCCAATGTGCTGCTACCAATGCCATCATTTTAACCACTCTAGAACATTTTGTCAACACCCAGCCACATGTCACCTGTGGTAGGGATGTGCACGAGGGCGATCGTCCAACTCTATCTCCCTGCTGTATCAACTGCAAATGCGGCCATGCGAATTCATCTTAGGAGTGACCAGTGTATCTTGGTGTGCACGTTGTTCAAGAGATCCAGTTAAAGGAAAAGGTGCCTTATCCAGTTACTGGGTAGTCACAAACCCTGTGTTCTCCTGTCTGGCATCTATTTCTGTTTTTGTTACCCCTTACTCCATGAAAGACGTGGCCAGGCAGACATACAACCTCCAATTCAACTCCAAGGACATGAAATTGCCCAGTGTCAAGGTAGCATCGCCATCCCTCTGTCCTGCTTTGCAAGAAACCGTCGAACTCTTTCCTCAAGGGCCCAAGCAACCAGCTACACAACCGGTAGGCCGGAAAGGCCAGAAGGAGTACTCCCATGAAGACTTATTCCATCCCTCCAGCCAAACAACACTTGAGTCATCAACTGGGAGGGCTCGAAGAAGTCCTCCAAAGGCTAACAGTCCTCCTTTTGCCACCCTGAAGATCCTCTTTGATGGTGTCGGCACGTAATACCTTAGCCCGGCCAGCCTCCATGATGCCAATGTTAACTAAAAACTGTTTTTCAGCACTGGACTCCACAGACAGCCCGCACAAGTGATCTGATGTTTCTGTCTGACTCCATGGAGCAGGATCCTCCTGTGTCTGCACTCTGTAGTAGCACCTCTTCCTAGGCTGTCACTCAGCATCTGCCGAGGTGACACCCCAACGTCTGTTCATCATGACTGTTCTCCAATGAAACATTCACCACCTTCGGTCCCACAATGAGGATTTGCGACTGCTTTTAGTGTTGAAGCACCCCCTTGTACTCTGCTTTCAGGAAACTAAATTGTGCCCTCATGACAGCTTTGAACTTTCAAATTTCTTACTGATTTGCTTTGATCTTCCCTGTTGTAACCATGACCAGAATGGCTGCAGGTATGCTGTCAATGAAAGTGCAGTGGTACTGAATGGGAGCAGTCCGCGAACAAACAAGACAGATGAACAGGAAAGGAAAAACAGATGCAACGACAGGTGACTGAGCAAGATACTGAGACACAAAGACCAACAACAAGCAATAAGCAACGGGGTCACAAGTGAAAACCTCAAAATCGACAAAGGCCACTCATACATGGAAAGGACGTCTGAGGTGTTCATGATGGACAACCCAGAGGCCATGGCAGCTGAGGGAGCTGCCAATCAATCAGGGGGCAGGGAGGGCTGGTGTCGGGCTGGCAGGGAGGCAACAATTGGGGCAGTGGCGGTGACTCAAGGACCACATGTGTACCTGAAGGAGGTAGTGGTTGAGGAGTTGGTGCGGGAGTCCCGCAGGGGAACGTGGGCGGAGCTGGTTATGATGGCGGCACTCCAACCCTTTCAGCGTGTGCACTGATGTCACATGCCACCCATTGGTTGCGATGACTGGCAGGTGTCCAACCCGCCTTGCTCCAGTAAACGTGGGCCCACACTACCGTGCTGGGGCCGTAATGCTGAGAGGGCCAAGAGCGGGAGCAGGAAGAGGATGGCATCAGCAAATGCAGCAGGGTCTGTGGCTGTCACCCATGGAGTATTTCCTCTGAACTACGTCTGTCAATTGGCGTGGTGTGATAGGTGCTCAAGAACAGGGTGAGGGCCGATGTGGTTGGAGATGTTCAGACTGCCTTTGTCAGCTGTATAAACGTGTGGCCAAGCCTCTCTGCTGTGCCATTGGAGGATATGTTTGACACCATTGGCCAGACAGAAGTCATGGAAGGACACCATGAATGGAATTGGTGGGCCATTATGGTAGACCAATGTGTGAAGCAGGCCCTCACTGGTGAGAACCTGGGCCAGGGCCACGAGTGTGGCCTCCTTGGTGGTGGCCACCACACGGTCAACATATGGGTATTTGGAGTAGGTGTCAATGATAAGTAACCACACAGACCCCAAAAACGGGCACTCAGAATCAAGATGGGTGCGATACCATGGCTGGTGAGGTACAAGCCAGGGTGCAAATGACTGAGGAGGGGCTTGCCTGGTGACGCGCACACAAAGTGCACCCACGGATGAGCCGGTCAACATCATCATTGATGTCTGGCCAATGCATGTGCGAACGAGCCAAAAATTTCGTGTGGGACATACCCCAGTGCCCACAGTGTAACAAACTGAGCACTTGATGCCACAAATCTGGAGGGATGTCCACCTGATGGGATGAGACTCCATGGCTAACAGAAGGACATCATCGACCATGGAGAGACTGTGGTACAGTGGGTGCCAGGGGCTGAAGTTGGTCCACATCCAACGATTAATAAAGATGGGCTACCAGTGGACCACATAGCGGAGGACCTGCCACAAGACAGGGTCTCGGCATGTAGCCGTGGCAATGTGAGCAGCCATAAGAAGCAGAGCATTCAGCGTGTCCTGGTGGGTGGAATCAATGTGGAAACAGAGGACCATCTGTTCGTCAAACACAGTTTCGGGACCTGCTGGGAGATGTGACAAAGCGTCTGCATTAGCATCATAGGCGGTTGGCTTATACTGGATGGTGTAAGTGTAATTCCATAAAAATAATGCCAGTGCTGGATATGATGAGCCGTCCAGTCTGGAATGTGGGAGTGGAGCCCAAAAAGCATAACTAAGGGTTTATGGTCTGTCAGGAAAGTGAACTTTGCTCCAAAGAGATAGTTGTGAAACTTTTGGACGCCGAACACTATTGCCAGGGCCTCCTTCCAATCTGGGAGTAGTTCTGTTGTGCTGGGGTAAAAATCTTAGAATCGTAAGTGATGGGCTGTTCAGAGCCATTGACATTCTGATGCATGAGGAGGGCCCCAATGCCGTATGCTGATGCATCAGCTGCCACAACCAAGGGGTGGTCCGTAAAGAAGGAAGGAAGGCAAGGGGCAGAGTTAAGCATCACCTTTAAACAGAGAAAAGCCTGGTCACAATCAAAAGGTACCCCTTTGTGACACAAGTGAATTAGGGGTTGAGCTACAGAGGTAGTCTGGGGTAAGAGCTTCAAGTGATAAGTAACCTTGCCCAAAAACACCTGGAGTTCAGATAAGTCCTTGGGATGAGGGGGGCCTTCAATGGCCACAACATTATGACCTGAAGGGCAAATGCCATCTTTGCTAAGCCAGTGGCCTAAGTATTCCACTTCTGGTTGAAAGAAAAACATCACATGTCTAGCTGACAGCGTAAACCTGCAGACTGCTGAGTGTGAAGTAAGGCACTGAGGTTTTGCAAGTGTTCCTGGCGGGAATGACCTGTACCCAAGACGTCATTGACAATTCCTGCAGGGCTGCCTAAGCTGCTCCAGGAACTGCTGGAAAATGGCTGGCACCGAATAGTCACCAAATGGTAGGTGCTTGTACTTGTACAATCAGAAAGGCATGTTGATAATCATGATGATGTTCCAGGAATTGGCATCTGAGGGTAACTGGTGGTATGCCTCAGCCAGGTCAATCTTTGAGAAGTTCTCTCCCTCGGCAAGCTTGGTGAGTTGGTCTTCCTGTCAGGGAATGGGGTAAGTGTCTATGAGGGACTGAGCATTGACAGTAGCGCAATGTCCCCACTCAGCTGAAGGGACCCATTGGGTTTCTGTATGACCACCAAAGGTTTCGCCCAGGCACTACAAGTCACAGGCTCCAGAATGCCAGTAACCTGGAGCCGATACAGTTCCTGCTTGACCGGAAGGGGTGGGGCCCAGAAAAAGTGAGGCTGCACTTCCAGCTGAAGTGTGATGTGTGCCTGAAAATCTGAATCACATCCAAGATCTGTGACAAACAATGACACAGAAGCTGAGCACAGATTGCCCAGGTCCTGAAAAGGAACAGCTGTGGAAACGACCTCAACTTCATCAGAAATTGAGAAGTTAAACAGTTGAAATGCATCCAGGTCAACAATATTCGAAGCCAATGGATAGTAGACGACAAATAGGGTAAGGAGCTGGGGAACGTGTTTGTAAATTGCCTGGACAATGAACTGCCCATGAAGGGGAATTGAACCATCTCTGGAGGTGACCAACTGCCGAGAGGTAGGTGATAACTCAAGAGAACCCAGTCGCATGTATGTTGCCATATTAATCAGGGAGACAGTGGCCCCAGTGTTGACCTGGAAACTGTCATCCTCCGTGAAAAGGCTGAATGTGAGGAAAAGCTAAAAGCTACCGCACCGATGGGTCATCCAGTGGGACAATCGATTGCAGAGCATGTATGGTATCTTGAGGCCCAGGAGGGGCAGGACTGAAGCGAGTCAAGCAACTGCGACAAGCCGATTGGATGTGGCCCTCGTTGTCACACAGCATACACGTTTTTGAGCGGTCGGGACATTCAGCTCGAGAATGTGTGGTAAAGGACTGTGGGCAAGATGGAAGTGGACCGCCCGACCGGCGACTGGAGACGCAGATGCCATAGACACATCAGGCAAAGAGGAGTCCCAACAGAACTGGCCTCTGTTGGCTGGGTCACCACAACTCATGAGGGTGGTTGTGGCATTGGCTGTGAAGGAAAGTGCAGTGGAACTGAAAGGGAGCAGCCCGTGAACAAACAAAATGGAGGAACGGGACAGGAAGGACAAGCATGACGACAGATGACCGAGAAAGACACCAAGAACAACAAGCAATAAGCAACGGGGTCACAAGTGAAAACCTCACAAAATCAACAATGTTCACTGGTACATGGAAGTAAGCCAAGTAAACGTGATGTCTGTAAGCCAGATATTGAGAGACTTAGGCGAATATCGGACTGCTTCATTGAGTGAGAGGCAGGCACTGAAATACATGATACGGTATGTCACTATTGCCGCTACCTTCCCCATTTTTTGCTGCTTGGTGACTTTAATGCAAATCATCCCTTTTGGGGTTCCCCCAGGACCTGTCAGAGAGGTGCCATCTTGGCTGATCGGCTTAACGAACTTAACCTCTCCTGTGCCTTAATACTGGAGCACCCACTTCCCTGTCCAACTCCTCGTGCACCTATTCCCATTTGGACCTATCCTTCTACACTGCCCAGCTTGCCCATCACAGCTTTCTAGGGCTAACTGCCAGCTTTACTCCTCCCTTCCTCCCTGGCGACCTTCAAAGAATGAGATTTCCCAGTGGTGATGACTAGGTCGAATATCCCACATTTGTGGGATATGTTATCCTTACTGGGATATGTTATCCTTACTGCTGAAGAACGTTCCATCCCCCACACTTCCTCTCTACCATGTCATGTCCCAGTCCCTTAATGGACTGAGGCATGCTGCGATGCAATTTGCACATGCAGATGTGCTCTCCACATTTTTTACCCCCACCCTAGTCTGGAAAACTTCATTCATTATAAACACATGCGTGCAAAGAGTCATCTTGTTCTTCAGGATAGCAAAAGAGCTAGCTGGATTTCATTCACTAGTTCTTTTATCAGTACCACACATTGCTCTGTCATGTGGGCCAACATCAGACGGCTCTCTCTCCCCCCCAGGGGGTCCACAACTCTTTTCTGGACACGTGCGTAGCGAGCACGGGACCCCGAGCTAGTGTGGCCCTCCTTCCCTTCCGGGCTGCATACCTTCCCTTTCCGCATCCTTCCCCGTCCCTCATCTTCGCCCCCCCCCCCCCCCCCCCTCGCCGCTGGTTCTTTCCTTCCCTTTCTCCCCCTCTGGGAGTATGGTTTGTGCCTACGTCTGGAGACGGACGCTTGAAACTGTTACAAATTCCTTGCTTTCAACACTTGCAAGTCTTCGTCCTTCCTCTGTCCTTCTCTTTTCGTTCCCTCTTCTCCTTGCCCTTTTCTCCGCTGCAGCGTTTGAGACCCCTCTTCTTTCCTTTCCCTTTCTCTTCTTTCCTCCCTGTGCATGTCTGAAGGCCGACCCACGCACTTCCATGCGTAGCCGGTGACAGGGTAACGCGTAATTCCCCGCCCCGGGTAGACAGGTAGGACACGTACGTACCCCTGGTAACGACCAGGCCCAGGGAGGGGTGATTACCCGAGCTGATACCTTCTGAAAGTGCCGATTGGTCCCTCCGTCCGTTTGTCGGGAGGTGTGACCTGAGGTGTGAACAATCACCTAAGGTGGGAGTGCCCTCAGTGAGGGCCCCCACAAGGGAGGAGCGCGCCATCGGAGACGCCGGTAATCATGGGGGATTCTTCTGCAATGGTTTCCTCACCTTCTACTATGTCTGCTCACAAACGTAAGTTCACTGAGTCTCAGCCACAGACAGATCTTCCATTGTTGCCACAGTTCCTTGTTGTTTCTCGGTCTGACGAAGGTCACGACTTCTCCACGGTCAACCCTTTCATTATTCAGAAAGGTGTCGACGCAATTGCAGGTCCTGTAAAGTCTTGTTCCAGATTACGGAATGGCACCCTGTTGTTAGAAACGGTCAGTGCCCTCCAGGCACAAAAATTGCCGCGTACTTCTCTGCTCCACACCTTCCCTGTCCGGGTGGAACCACACCGTACCTTAAATTCCTCGCGTGGAGTCGTTTATACACGCTCCTTCGATGGATTGTCTGACGAAGAAATTCAGCACTACCTGTCTGACCAGGGCGTAACGGCTGTTCATAGAGTTATGAAAAGGGTTGACACGAACATCATTCCAACCCGCACTGTCTTCTTGACATTTGACAAAGTTCAACTCCCATCGAAAATCAAAGCAGGCTATGAGATAATTTCCGTTCGCCCTTACGTCCCAAACCCTACGCGTTGCTATCGATTTCAGCGGTTTAATCACACCAGCCAGTCCTGTTCCAATCCGGCCAAATGTGTTACGTGTGGCAAGGATGCCCATGAGGGTGCTTGTCCACCTCCATCCCCTCGCTGCATCAACTGTATGGGTGACCACGCTGCTTCCTCTCGAGATTGCCCCGTTTTTAAGGACGAAAAGCTCATCCAGGAAATAAGAGTGAAGGAAAAGGTGTCGACCTTTGCTGCTCGAAAATTATTCGCCAGTCGACAGCCCACCGTGCCTCAGACAGGCAAATACAGCACTGTCCTTGCTTCTCCTCGGCCAACAAAGGAGGCGGCCACGCAGACTTGCGACCTCACGTTTAGTGCCACGGTCGTCAGATCGGCCAGCGCAAAGATCGCCCGTTCAACCTCACCACTTTCGCCTGCCCACTCTATGGCTCACCCTTCGTCGGGTTCTGCTAAATCTCGAGCCCAAAAGTCAGACACCAAGACTTCGAAAAAAGAGCATACTCGTGAAGAGTTTTTACGTACCGCAATTTCACAACCATCGGTTCCTCCTTCATCTAAACATCATACTTCCAAGAAGGCTACAAAGAAACCCAGTTCCTCTCCTTCTCCGCCGAGGCGTGTCCCACCTACAGCGCCACCTGGCGGAAATCGCCCTCAGCCGTCTTCTGTGTCGCCGTGGCGCACTGCTGGTGGCCGGTCAACCGGCCGATCGCTGGTGGCAGGAGCTGCTCCTGAACAACCTATGGATCAGGATCTTCTGCCTTCGGCTGAATGTCATTCCATGCTGTCGGTCGCAAGCTCTGAGCAGTCGTTGAGTTGACAGCACTTGGTCACAATCCTCCATTTTCTGTTCACCCTATGTCTATTATCGACTGGAATATCCACGGCATTCGAGCCAATCAGGATGAATTGTCGATCCTCTTACGATCCTACTCGCCGGTCATCTTCTGTCTTCAGGAAACAAAGCTTCATCCCCATGACCGCTTTGTTCTCCCTCATTTTCAGTCCGTCCGATATGACCTCCCCTCTGTTGAAGGCACTCCAGCCCATGGAGGACTCATGATTCTTCTCCATGATACTCTCCATTATCATCCAATCCCCTTCGACAGTTCCTTCCAAGCTGTCGCCGTCCGTCTTTCCCTTTCCGGATACACGTTCTCTCTTTTTACTGTATACATTCCATCGTCCACACCAATGGCACGAGCTGATCTCCTTCATCTTCTTCGTCAGCTTCCACCCCCCTATTTGCTGGTTGGGGACTTCAATGCCCACCACCCGCTTTGGGGAGCTCCACATCCTTGTCCACGTGGCTCCCTATTGCTAGACGTATTCCACCAAGCGGATCTAGTTTGCCTCAACACTGGGGTCCCCACGTTTTTGTCTGCCTCCACGACAAATTTATCTCATTTGGACCTTGCGATCGGTACTGTTCCGCTCGCTCGGCGCTTCGAATGGTTCGCCCTTGATGATACACACTCGAGTGACCACTTTCCATGTGTCCTTAGACTGCAGCCTCAACTGCCATATATGCGCCCGCGACGCTGGAAGTTTGCCCAAGCTGATTGGACTCTTTTTTCGTCTCTAGCGACATTCGATGACCGTCACTTTCCCAGCGTCGACGATGAGGTCACACATATTACCGACGTTATTCTTACAGCTGCGGAACGTTCAATACCACTCACCTCCGAATTGCCCAGGCGCCCCCCAGTTCCTTGGTGGAACGAGGCATGCTGTGACGCAATACGTGAGCGGCGACGTGCTCTTCGCATTTTCCGTCACCATCCTACTTTGGCCAACTATATCCGCTATAAGCAGCTCCGTGCGTGATGCCGTCGCGTCATCCGCGATAGCAAGAAGGCAAGCTGGAAATTCTTTACTAGCTCATTTAACAACTTCACTCCCTCCTCGGAAGTTTGGAGTCGGCTTAGACGGTTCTCAGGCGCGCCTAGTTTCTCCCCGGTCTCTGGGCTCACTGTTGCGCATGATACCTTAGTGGACCCCGTCGCAATTTCTAACTCATTGGGTCAGCACTTTGCTGAGATTTCAAGCTCTTCAAATTACCCGCCAGCGTTTCTCCCGAAGAAACGTGCAGCGGAAGTGCGATCTCTTGCTTTCTCCTTTCAAAATCACGAAAGCTGCAATACTGTTTTCTCCGTGCGGGAACTCCAACATGCACTCTCTTCTTCTCGCTCCTCCGCCCCAGGACCGGATGGTATCCATGTCCAAATGTTGCTGCATTTATCAACCCATAGTCTGCGTTACCTCCTTCGCCTTTATAATCGAATTTGGACCGACAGTACTTTTACCAGACGATGGCGGGAAGCTATCGTCGTTTCCGTTCCGAAACCTGGAAAGGACAAACATCTCCCCTCTAGCTATCGCCCCATTTCTCTCAAGAGTAGTGTCTGTATGGTTTTGGAGCGTATGGTGAATTACCGGTTAGCTTGGTGGCTGGAATCCCGCAGTCTTTCAACACCTGCCCAATGCGGATTCCGAAAGCATCGTTCTGCAGTTGACCATCTTGTTGCTCTCTCCACTTATATCATGAACAATTTTCTCCAAAAACGCCAAATGGTAGCAATATTTTTTGATCTGGAGAGAGCATACGATACCTGTTGGAGGACAGGCATCCTCCGCACACTGTTCTCTTGGGGCTTTCGAGGCCGGCTGCCCCTTTTTCTTCGCGAATTTATGGCAGAGCGCACATTTAGGGTGCGGGTGAACACTACTCTCTCCCGCACTTTCTCCCAAGAAAACGGGGTACCCCAGGGCTCCGTGCTGAGTGTTGTACTGTTTGCCATCGCTATAAATCCAATTATGGATTGTCTCCTTCCTGATGTCTCGGGCTCCCTCTTTGTGGACGATTGTGCGATCTACTACAGCTCTCAACGGACCAGCCTTCTTGAACGACGTCTTCAAGGATGTCTCGATCGCCTCCACTCTTGGAGCATCGAAACCGGCTTCCGTTTCTCTCCCAGTAAGACCGTTTGTGTTAAGTTTTGGCGACGTAAGGAGTTTCTTCCGCCCTCCTTACATCTAGGTCCTGTCAATCTTCCGTTTTCAGACGTCGCTAAATTCTTGGGTCTTATGTGTGACAGAAAACTGTGCTGGTCCTCCCACGTTTCCTATCTTTCGGCTCGCTGTCTGCGATCGCTTAACACCCTCCGTGTCCTGAATGGTACCTCCTGGGGAGCGGACCGAGTGGTCCTTCTCTGCCTCTATCGCGCCTTAGTGCGCTCGAAATTGGATTATGGAAGCATTGTCTACTCCTCTGCTCGGCCGTCTATTCTTCGGCGTCTCGACTCTATCCACCACCGTGGATTACGTTTAGTGTCTGGAGCTTTTTACACTAGCCCTGTGGAAAGCCTTTATGCTGAGACTGCTGATCCTCCACTGTCCAATCGGCGAGCAGTCCTTCTGAGTCGTTACGCTAGCCATCTGTCTTCCATGCCTGCTAATCCAGCCCATGACCTTTTTTTCGACGCCTGCTTTGATGTAGGGTATGCAGGCCGCTCCTCCTCCCTACTACCCCCGGGAGTCCGCTTCCGTCAGCTGCTCCATTCTCTTTCCTTCTGCTTTCCTAAAACCTTCTTGACAACTTGGGGTACAGCACCGCCTCGGCTCCGTCCCCGGATCTGCCTGCTCCGTGACCTTTGTCGATTTCCCAAGGATGGTACCCCTACACTTGTTTATCGTCGGGCATTTGCTGCTCTATGTGCACAAATGACGGACGCCACATTTATTTACACCAACGGCTCGAAAACATCGTTAGGTGTAGGGAGTGCCTATATTGTTGGCGACACCCCAAATCAATTTCGGCTTCCCGACCAGTGTTCGGTGTATAGTGCGGAGCTTTACGCTGTTCTCCAGGCTGTCCACTACATCCGCCGCCATCGGCGGATACAGTACGTTATCTTCTTCGATTCTCTCAGCTCTCTCCTCAGTCTCCAAGCTCTTTATCCTGTGCACCCTCTGGTCCACCGGATTCAGGACTGTCTGCGCTTGCTCCACCTGGGGGGCGTCTCAGTGGCATTCCTCTGGCTCCCGGGACACGTTGGTATCTGTGGAAATGAGGCGGCCGATATTGCAGCCAAGGCTGCCGTCTCTCTTCCTCGGCCAGCTATTCCATCGATTCCTTTCTGCGATCTACGGAGCGTTTTATGTCGTCGTGTTGTTCATTTATGGCACGCGCATTGGTCAACACTTCCCAATAATAAATTGCGGGAAGTGATAGCTCTTCCTTGCGCTCTGACTTCTTCCTCCCGAACGCGTCGTCGGGAGGAGGTAATTTTACTTGACTCCGGATAGGGCACTGTCTTTTTAGCCATCGACATCTTTTAAGCGGCGATCCTCCCCCACTCTGTCCCCACTGCTCTCAGCTGTGGACGGTAAGACACCTATTAGTTGAATGCCCCTATTTTAATCCGTTACGCGCCCGTCTAAATACTTATTGCCTGATCTGTCTTCGATTTTAGCAGATGACACGCGCTCAGCAGACCGCGTTCTCCAGTTTATTAGTGCCAGTGCAATGACGTCAGTCATTTGAAGCTTTTTTTGGGGACAACCAACCCCTTTCTGTAGTGGATTTTTAAGCCTTCCTTCTGCTTTTAGTTTCTCCAATTTTATGACTTTGTTCCCATTGCTGCTGGTTTTCAATTTCGGTTTTTTTACTGTTTCCTAAGTCACGGGCTGGGCGCTAATGACCATAGCAGTTTTGCGCCCAAAAAAAAAAAAATCTGATGGCTCTCTGGAACAAAGATCCATTCCCAGTTTTCTGGTTTGACAGTAGCTGATGAACTCATTGTGGATGCTGTTGCTATCTTCAACACCTTGGGATGCCATTTTGCAGAAGTTTCCAGCTCTTCCTACCACCACCCTACCTTCCTTCATCAGAAACAAGTTGAGGGGGCTCAGGTGAGACCCTTCCCTTCTCTGAATCATGACTGCTACAAACCTGTCTTCACTATGACAGAGCTAGATCATACTCTCAGCTCATCCTGATCCTCCGCCTCAGGGCCACACACCATCCACATTCAGATGTTGCAGCACCTTTCTCTTGTGGGCAAGTGCTTTCCACTAAAAACATCCCTTCTGGCTACCCCCCCCCCCCCCCCTCCCCATATATCTTACCAGATGCATTTGCAAGGTGATGGAATTTGTATGATTCATGACTGGCTGGTGTGGTGGCTTGAATCTCACAATTTACTGATGGATGCTCAATGTGGATTTAGAGTGTGGCGTTCTGCAGTTGACCATCTCATTACGTTGTCCACCCATTTTATGAATGGTTTTCTGTGAAAATTCTAGACTGGGCTGTGTTTTTTGATTTGGAGAAGGCCTAAAACACCTGCTAGAGAAGTGGTATCCTCTGTACTCATAAAATGTTGGGCTTCCATAGGCACCAACCCTGATTTCTTCAGGTATTTTTACAAGACCGAGTCTTCAAGTTGCATGTGGGTTCTGCCTTGTTGGACATCTTTATCCAGGAAAATGGTGTGCCTCAGGATCCCACCCTGAGTGTCATCCTCTTTCTTATCGCCATTAACCCTGCAATGGCCCGTATCCCGCCAGGCATCTCCGGTTCTCTTTTTGTAGACGACTTTGCCATCTATTGCAGTTCTCCATAGACCTGTCTCACTGAGCAGTGTCTTCAGCACTGTCTTGATAGTCTTTACTACTGGAGCATTGACAATGGCTTACGCTTTTCCCCTGATAAAACCATCTGTATGAATTTCTGGCGGCAAAAATGATTTCTCCCACCATCTCTAACCTTCGTCCTGTTGCTCTTCCATTCATTGAAACTACGAAATTTTTGGGGCTCATGATCAATAGGAAACTCTATTGGTCCTCCCATTTGTCTTACCTGGCAGCCCACAGCTGTATGAGGTTCCCCAATCTCCTACATGTCCTCAATGATACTTCGTGGGGTGCCGATCAAACCACTCTCCTCAGTTTGTTGCAGACCCTTGTCCATTCGAAACTCGACTATGGGTGCTTTGTTTAGGAGTTTGCACACCCATCCCTCTTATGCTGTCTCAACACTATCCACCATCATGGCATCTGTTTGGCCAAGGACACCTTTTACACCAGCCCAGTTTAGGGTCTGTATGCTGACACTGCTGAACTACAACTGTCCTACTGTCATTACTTTCTCCTCGGCAATTACGCATGCCATTTGTCTGCCAAGCATGGCCACTCTGCCTATGCATCCTTCTTCGATGATACCTTTGATCATCAGTACGGGACTCGTCCCCTTCTGTTACCTCCTGGAGTCCACTTTCGCCACATGCTATGGCGATTTAACTTCACACTACCGGCAACTTTCCTGGTAGGTATGAACTGTTAATCACCTTTCCTTTGCAAAGTGGCCCATGTTAATCTTGGCCTTCCTTCATTTCCAAAGAACACTACTCCAGCCTTGATCTGTTGCCTTCAGTTTCATGACCTTTGAATGGAATGTCGCTATAGTACTTTTGTATACACTGATGGGTCTGACTAATCGTGGGGTCAGGTATGCCTTCATCATTGGCACCCGTGTCTTTTGATATCGGCTGCCGGCACACTCCTCAGTATTTACAGCCAAACTTTTCGCCTTGTATCAGGCCACGGAGTACATAGGGGACACAGCCTTCACAATTGTGTCCCTCGCTCAGACTCACTCACTGCCTTCCAAAGTCTATGTGCACTGTACACTGCTCATCTCTTAGTGCAGCAGTTCCAGGTAAACTGTCACTTGATCACTATTGGTGGAAGCAGTGTCATGTTCCTGTGGGTCCCTGGTCATGTCAGTCTGCCAGGAAACAAGGCTGCTGATGCTGCTGCCAAGGTTGCAGTCCTTGTACCTCAGCCTGCAATTACCTATATTCTTTCCAATGATCTCTGTATTGCCACCTGTCAGGAGGTGCTGTCCCTTTGGCATCGCCAGTGTTCCTCCCTTCACAAGAATAAGCTTTTGCTTATTAAGCCTCTGCCAGTGCCTTGAATGGCCGCCTCCCACCAGGTGGAGATTATTTTAATTGGGCTGCATATTGGGCACTGCCTTTTTAGCCATTGTCATTTGCTAAGTGGAGCTACCCCACCACTTTGTACTCATCACCCCCAAATTTTAACTGTCCACCACGTCCTGCTGGAATGCCCTTTTTAACAATTTATATTCCAGCCTGGGTTTGCCATCTGATTTGTCAGCCATTTTAGAGAATGATGCGAGAGCTGTCAACTGCGTTTTACTTTTCATCCGCCGAAGCACTATGGCGAAGGCCAATTAATTTTTAGATTTTTAGTTTCGGACCTCCATTTCTGTATTTTTTGCCCTGTTTCCATGTGCCTGGTTTTAGCTGTCTCCTATTCTGCCAATTGGGACAGATGTGAAGTTGTTTAACTCCTCTCTGTGTTCATGGTCCATAGTCTTGACTTGGGTGCGTATGACCCCAGTTGTTTTTTGTGTCCGAAAGCCAAATGAAACAAACAAATCAAAACTGCTTGGTGAGTAGATTTTTTCCTATCCAATTACATTATGTTGTAAAAATGGATTATTTTTTGTTGTTATACTAATTCAATTTAATTTTTATCTTACAGAAAGTTTGATATGAAACATAGCATAGTCAGGAATTATTGGTGATACAGAAAAAATACTCATTGAGATAGAATGTAGAGTAAATGTAATTTCTTACTAAACACTAAACTTATCTTAACATCTTGTTCTCTTGATTTATCTCTGGTGCCAGTGCCTTGCTCATAAAATATTTCCCATCAGGACTTTCACTACAGTCTGTTCCCAGACCAATCTGTTTGTGTTCCTGCCTCACCTCTTTACAGGGAGTCCAGCGGGGAACTCCCTTGCCCCGTCTACCACCCACACTCGTGGTCATACATCTCACCTATTGTGGATGATCTATGCACAAGGAGAGAAATGTGCTGAGTTTGTCACAAATATAAGAACCTCATTGCTACAAAGAAGACGCATGATAATGTTGGGCAAGTGCAACAGATTTCCAGTGAAAGCAACCTAGAAACAGTGCTGATACACTTTCAGGTTCTCACTAATATGAGACCCACTCTGTAAGGTGTGAGTTGAGCACTGCAAGCTACGCTGGTGATGTCCTAGATTCCAATGATGTTGCACTCAGAGGAAAAATTGATACTGTAACAACAGCAAAAATATGACAACTCTCATCCCCATGGAGGAGATAGCAATGCCATCCAGGAGGCATAGACCTGGAAGAAAAATACAGGAAATGGCCAGGACATCATTAGGGAGGAACGGTGTGGTGGAATGGTGCAGGCAGAAAAACATGAGAATGAAGGAATGAAGTGACACAAGACAGAGACAAGTTAGAACAAGTAATTATAAGGCAAATAATCACAGAACATGGGAAAACAATTGTGCAGAGTCATCTGCAACCCAAAGGAAATGTGAAGAATGTGTTTTGAACACAGAGCAAAACCATTCGACCACTGTCAAGAAGCACTTGAACACAGAGATGAATTCTACCTAATGAAACACAAGACACTGGTAAGAAGTTTCCAGAGACAAAAAAGTAATTAAAAAAAGCCAAAAAGAGATATGTTCCTGAATAGCCAAAATGAATAGTCTTTAATTGCGACACAGATTGCTCAAGCCAACATGCAGCAAATGAAACAGCTCTCTGGTGAAGGCAAGGTAGAGAATGCCCTGATCCACTAAAAGATGTCGCTAATACAAAAACTATTCTTTAAGCTTTCACTTGAGCCCTCTGTCTGTAATAAGTCACAAACACTCCTGTAGGCACCTACAGTGTAGGTTGGACTGGCAATGCCAATATTGTGGACTGCATTCTTATTAATATAGTCATGGCACTCAGAAGCAGATAGTTGATATCGAGTCTGGAACTTTGAATGGCAAGTGAGCCACTGTGAATTGACCTACAAAGTCTGTGGAATGGAGAAATGCTGTAAAGCCCAGTGTCACATGGCTCAAATGTGGAAACTATGCAGTGGCTGTCATGGGAAAGATGAGCTGCACTGAGTGTGAGTTTCAGTTTCAGCCCTGTTAGCATGCCAGCAACTGAAAGCCCTCCATTGTGGGGCATAAGGTGGGATTGTGAAGCACCAGCCAGATGCTACACCACACATTTCAACCTCATTCCTGTTATGTCTCCTTCTCCATCCTGTTGCCATACTCATCATCTTTCCTTTCTGACTCACCTCAACAAAGAATCCTCCTGAGAAGTACCCCACCTCATCTGCCACTCATTCTCCTGGCTACTTGTACCCATCTGTAAGTAAAGAAAGGCGTGTTACATTGTATGCATGTGATGTGGCAATTTTAATGTAGAACAATGAAAATATAGTAATTGGTAAGCATTTTTGCTATTGCTTTCTGTGGGCTCTCTCTGAGAAAAATTCATGATAATTTGAAATTATGGGTGAAGTTTTTTGGAAGTCACTAAGTGCTCTCATTGTCAAATATCAGATGAATATAATGTCGGTATATGCCTGCAATGAGTGAAGCTGCATACACAGGCATAGACACAGTTCCTAACTGTTAAACTTGCCACAGTGTGTTAACCATGTAACATAAGATTATATGTTTTAAGTAGCAGATTATTACAGCATTTTAAATTTTGATCAGCAATTATGTGAAGTGTTGACAATGAAAGTTTATTTTCCCCTGATTGTCTTCAGATAGCAGCCTGCAACTTCACTGAGTTCCAGGAAGACAGGGTTTTATTAATGTTCACTGTTGTACATAGTTGAGTAGATTAGATGCTCAGTTATTCACTGATTAGTAGGCACTCTACAAGACTGAAATAATTGATTCTGTTCTTTATCATGCCATGTTGAAACACTATTAGTTAATCAATTATTTGTTTTACTTTTGCAGATTGAGTTTTTTATATTAACTCAAAATGTTTTCTGTCAATCAGGTACAATTCAAAGCGATCTATCTCCTATTGCTGAGGAGAGTGAAAGTGGAAAGAGCACCGGTACAACTGATGGAGCCATGGTATGTTTCGCCAGTAGCAGAAAGTTTGATTTTGTGGCCTGTAATTAACACCACACTACTTCCTGGCCTCCTATCAGGTGCTCACAAAGATCATTACATTTGGGCTTTTAGCCATTACAATACTTCCTCCTCTTCTGTACTACCATGCACTCTACACACTTACAAACATCACAACTTCTTTTCCAATGGAAACTGAAATGCTAACTCAAGTCTAAATTATCTGCTGAATGATCCAAAACATTTCTCAAAGACCAATCATATACTGGCTCTTAATTTAAAACAAGTAACTCTCTTTAATAATTAATGTCAAGTTGTGTGTCATTGGTTAGTATGCAGAATCTTAATGACAGCTCAACTTCATCTTTGTTCTCCTGTGTAATGGTAGTTGTCACGGTGCTCACAGATTTAGGGGGAATCCACAATGCTGAACCAGAATGAAACAGCAAGGAATCAACCCAATGAGAGATATCATCAGTATGGAGTAAACCACTCAAATCATCATGTACTGTGAAGAATGACAAAGCAACTATTGTTATCTCACCCTGCAGAAATCCTACATCAATCTGCACCAGTTCTCATGTGCAGCACAGAAAGCTCCTAAAGTGTATAAAAGTTTAAAGCCACCATTTGAACTAAAAAGACTTTATGGTGGTGACCACTATTCATCAGTACTATAGACATGGTGAGGTAAACAATTTACCAAATCAATAGGTCTACTTCTACTACTCCTACTCCTACTACTCCTACTACTCCTACTACTCCTACTACTCCTACTCCTCCTACTCCTACTCCTCCTACTCCTACTCCTACTACTCCTACTCCTACTACTCCTACTCCTACTACTTCAACTACTACTACTACTTCAACTACTACTACTACTTCAACTACTACTACTACTTCAACTACTACTACTACTTCAACTACTACTACTACTTCAACTACTACTACTACTTCAACTACTACTACTACTTCAACTACTACTACTACTTCAACTACTACTACTACTTCAACTACTACTACTACTACTACTCCAACTACTACTACTACTACTACTCCAACTACTACTACTACTACTACTCCAACTACTACTACTACTACTACTCCAACTACTACTACTACTACTACTCCAACTACTACTACTACTACTACTCCAACTACTACTACTACTCCAACTACTACTACTACTCCAACTACCACTACTACTCCTACTACCACTACTACTCCTACTACCACTACTACTCCTACTACCACTACTACTCCTACTACCACTACTACTCCTACTACCACTACTACTCCTACTACCACTACTACTCCTACTACCACTACTACTCCTACTACCACTACTACTCCTACTACCACTACTACTCCTACTACCACTACTACTCCTACTACCACTACTACTCCTACTACCACTACTACTCCTACTACCACTACTACTCCTACTACCACTACTACTCCTACTACCACTACTACTCCCACTACCACTACTACTCCCACTACCACTACTACTCCCACTACCACTACTACTCCCACTACCACTACTACTCCCACTACCACTCCCACCACCACTACTACTCCCACCACCACTACTACTCCCACCACCACTACTACTCCCACCACCACTACTACTCCCACCACCACTACTACTCCCACCACCACTACTACTCCCACCACCACTACTACTCCCACCACCACTACTACTCCCACCACCACTACTACTCCTACTACCACTACTACTCCTACTACCACTACTACTCCTACTACCACTACTACTCCTACTACCACTACTACTCCTACTACCACTACCACTACTACTCCTACTACCACTACTACTCCTACTACCACTACTACTCCTACTACCCCTACTACTCCTACTACCCCTACTACCCCTACTACCCCTACTACCCCTACTACTCCTACTACCCCTACTACTCCTACTACCCCTACTACTCCTACTACCCCTACTACTCCTACTACTCCTACTACCCCTACTCTTCCTACCACCCCTACTCTTCCTACCCCTACCCCTACTCTTCCTACCCCTACCCCTACTCTTCCTACCCCTACCCCTACTCTTCCTACTAGTACTACTACTCCAGCTGTGCAAGAAGCCTCAAACTTTGGTCTCATGGGACAACGTCACCTGCTACACAACTGAAAGCCCAGGAGGGATGGAATGAATACTCCCACAAAGACTTTCTATGTCCCTTCAGCCAACAAAGATTTCAGTCTTCCTATGCCAACCATAAAGAATCCAAGAAATCAAACAAAGGCAAACAATGTGCTTCTGTATTGGCTCACAGTTCCTCCTCGATAGTGTGTCCAAATGATACCCTTTGCTGACTGACCACCTTGTAGCTGGTATGCATCTCCAGGCGTCTTTCTGCTCTGGACCTCAAGGACAGACAGAATGAGAATGCCAACACCTCTGTAGATCTTACAGAGGCTGATTCTCCAGCCCTTCTGCCCTGTAGCAGTGAGCCTTCAAAAGCTGCCACTCAATAGTCATTGAGGCGACACCCCTGCATTTTTCCCTTCTCCCCTCTCCTAATCATGACAATCCACCAATGGAATGTTTGCTGCCTTTGATCCAACAAAGAGGATTTATGGCTGCTGTTGTAATCACAGCCTCTGCTTGTTCTCTGCCTCCAGGAAACAAAATTGAATCCTCATGACCTGCTTTGAGCTCTCGCATGTATTTCCAGTCTGTGACATCCTCCCAACCTCACAGCATCATCCAAGGACCGATTCAATGTAATTGGGTGGAGTGATGCTGCTCATCAAGGATGATGTTCATAGTCTTCTTGGAAACCCAGCTTCAAGCTATTCCAGTCCGCATTTTACTTCCTATCCTAAACTTTTCCATATGTACTGTTTGCATACCTCACTCATTCTGTGTCACTGGACATTCTTCTTCATGCTTACTGGCCAACTCCCTCACCCCTTTTGGCTGCTCGTTGACTGTAATGCACACCATTCCCTTTGGGACTCTCCCAGAACCTGTTGGAGAGGTGCATCTTGGCTGACCTTCTCAGTCACCATAACCTCATTTGCTTTATTGTTGGAGTACCCACCTGCCTTTCACACTCCATGCACTCCTACCACCATCTGGACCTCTCGTGCACTGCCCAATTTACCCATCAACTCATCATTGTCTTTGTTATGCACTCAAGCGACCATTTCCCATTAGCTATCCATTTTCTGACTCCTACCCCACCTATGTGCCCACCCAAATGGCAGCTCTCTAAGGATTTCTAGAGATTTGCTGTTCCCTGGCACCCTTCAGAAAACATTGTTTCCCCAGTTGTGATGCCCAAGTAGAAAATCTTAAAAATTCTATCATTACCACCACACAATGTTCCATTCTCGCACTTCATCTTTACCGTGCTGTGTCCCAGACCCTTGTCTGACTGAGCCATGTTGTGACTCAACTCATATGCAGAGATGTGCTCTACATGTTTTTAACATTCTATGAAAGCAAACTGCAGACATTGCAAACTGTTGCTTGAACAGTGTCGTCACCCCCTTCAGGATAGCAAGAAATTGGTTGGATTAAATTAACTAGTTCTTTTAACTGTTCCACTCCCTCTTCTGTTGTGTGGGCCAACCTCAGGTGGCTCTCTGGGACCGAAAATCATTTTCAAATTTCTGCCCTGGTAGCAGCAGATGCAGTCATAATGGACCCTATCACTATCTCTATAATCTGTAATTTTATAATGGTCTGTTGTTCATTTCCCCTTCCATGATGGGATGGTTCCTCTCAAAGGGCACGGCCGACTTATTTCCCCATCCTTCCCTAATCCGATGAGACTGATGACCTTGCTGTCTGGTCTCCTTCCCCAAATAACCCAACCCTTCCATGCTGCTTTAGACTACTCCACCAGGTCATAGTTGAGGGGTGTTCATTCCAGCAAACCATGCTGTACTTCTATTTCAGTCACTGGCATTATCCTTACACCAGCCTTCATGAATCTAGCAACTGTAGTCTACATTCCCACCATGTTGACTTGTGTTTTGTGGGCTTCTTTGTCCTGCTCTGTGACGGTTGCTGTATGTGGCAGCTGGCAGCTCTAGTGAATTCAGACAGTTACGCTCAATTGAAATAGAAATATTTTGTGATTCTTCATTTATATTATTATGAAGTTTTTGTCAATTGCACTTTAATAAAATTTCACATGTATCTACTTGTCACTGCACCTGATTCGTAATCTGTCATTATATAATTTACCAACTTACTAACACTGAGATGAGCATGTGCAGTGAGATAACATACCACTGACACATTTGAAGGTGTTTGATTTATGCTTAAATTCAGTTCATGTAAAGTTATTCAGCTTTTTAATTTTTTTTTGCAGGAGCAGGAAGAGGTATACCCAGAGGAGGTACTGGCAGGTGAGATTTTTGCTTTCTTCAGTAGCTTAATTACATGCTAAAGTGATCACTTTAATATTTTCTTATGTGGTATTTTTTTCCATATTTTTCTTGCTAAAGTATTTCAGTGAAACAGTTGTTCAAAATTTTATACTTGAATTTGACACTCGATGTTAATTACATGGTACATAATTCATACTGAAAATTGGCAGTGCCTTTGCAACTACAAAAGATTGGTCACAAATGTGCAGTTGTGTTTAAAATGTATGTGATGAAAGAGAAAGAAGACAAATTTCTAAGTACCAAATTGACATTTTAAAATAAGTCATTGTAAAGGTGAGCTAACATTACAAATTGGCACACTACGATAAGTAGTAATGTTAAGATCACAGTCCCCTTATTCCGTAGTCGTGGCTCATATTAAAATAATCACCTTGAGATAAATATATTTATGTATAAAACAATCACTCAGCATAGTTGAGCTTCTTAAAGAGAAAAATTGCCAATGTTATTGGGGACTGGATCAAGTTAACCACATCCAGTGATTTGAAACCTCATCATCATGTCTCAAAATGAAGAATATTGTCCCTGTAATCCTCCTCCTCTCCTGAAGCAGTATTTTGCAACCTCACTGATGTGACGTGTGAAATAGCCTGGATGCCTCAGTTATCCCTCGCCTGCCAATATGCTACTGAGTACAAAATGCCTGACTTGGTTGTAGCTTCACAACCTGTGTACTGCATTCTCGATACCCATCTCCAATTATGTCACCCCGTCCACTCCCGTATCAGCTTCCCTAATTTAAACATATGGGAGTTCCCCTTAACTCATCCGTAAGTTCCACAATACTCCTTCCCTCATTACTCATTACCCGTGTGCTGCCCTTCCTCAAGCATAGCTCCGTCCATATCCCCGTATCTGTCCCTGTGCCTCCTATATTACATCCTGTGCTACCCCATCCCCTCACTGACATTCTCACTCAATCTGTCCACCACAACACCTCACACAGTTGTCCTGCAGGTTTAAGAAAATCTATCTGATTGAGAAAGGGACAGAGTGTGGCAAATGTTATTCAAGGCTTAGCCTTTCACTACTTATTTCCATAGTAACATGACAAACAGAACATCTTAGGCTGGTGCATAAGACTGTAATGTTTTCTGTAAGTTCAAAAAACACACACTATACATAATGGAGACTTAAGTCGTCATAAATAATATAATCTGCTCCACTAATCACTGCAGTCTGCCAATGTTGGGGTAACTTTCTGAATCCACAACAGTAGAAATCATGTGGTTTTGTAGCATTGCTGCCTTGTTTAGACAAAAGCATTCCATTCTATTCCTTCCCTTGCATTAGCACAAAGACACATTTTCTAGTCATCAGTAATGGTGCAGGATAGGAATGATCAGTGGTGTTCACACACTAATCGATGATAAGCAAGTGGATGATGCACATAAGGCCAACCAGTAATTTTTCTGATTTGGCTTGTGGTTCTCATATTCTTCATTGTTGAACCATCTCCATTGCATTCAAATGCTCCACAATGAGGGAATGAGCATGAGGGACACAATCGCGGGGGTGGGGGATGTTTTAAAACCAATTTCCATCAATTGACTTAAGAGTGTGCTTTTATTTTGCACAATAATGCCATTGGCTTCATAGCCATTCTTGAATGCCTGTTGAAATGTTAATATGTATGTCATGCTGTGTTGTTCTGTTATTGGAAAAAAAACATGTTTCTAACTTTATAGACCCATTTGTAGTTTTCAACTGTGCACAATATCAGCCACATCACATATCTTTCACACATACTCATATCCTGCAATAGAACACACCTTACAAGACCAAAAATATATTTTTTCGGTAACTCACAGACTGGTCAAACAATCTTAATATTTCAACATGATCTTCAGAATGGGTATAAAGCTGAAATCATGACTGTGTAAACAAATGAACAAGTAATATTCAAATCACGGAAATTTCTTTAAAAAGAAAGGTAAATGAGATACTGGTAGTCAGTGAGACAGTGTTAGTAAAAGAGGAGGAGAGATTTGTGAAGATAGAATCAGTGGAAGGAAAAGAGATAGGAGCCTGTGTAGCCAAAAAGGAAGACTTAGGGACACCATAAATCAGCTTCTTGGTATACATGAACACATAAGTGTAGGAGAGAGAAAATTTTGGTCTGAGGTCTTACACTCTAGTGTATAAGGAAAAACAACTAACTTGGATGCCCCAGAATTATTTTTGAGCTGTTAAGGAGTTGTGGAGTCAGTGAGCTTATCAAAGAAAGACAAAAACAGACAGTGTAATTGAGAGAGGTGTCATTGTTAGTGGGATATACTGTAAATCAGTAGGAGAAAAATGACAGTGGGGGAGAGCCATATACATAGACAGTGACGGGGAGGTGCTGAGTATGAAGGCTTCACTAGAGGGAGAGACCAGATGAATGAATTTAGGTGATTGCGTGTTAAAACAGTGGGAATATGTTCACATTGCAAAAACGTTTGGTGAGCAAAGCAAAATGTAGACTGGGGCAGCTGGTTCCTCACTCTACTGTCAGTATTTTAAAGAGGAACATATTCATCTTTCATGTGCTCCAATAGGGGCATTTTACCAGTTGTTTGCCCTATGGTACTATGTGTTGCATGAGATACTGCTGGTGGAACTAGAGTTTGTTTTTTTGTTGTTGGTGATGTAGTAGGTTGAATCAGAGAATGTGGTAGTTTAAAAAAGCATATTGTCGAGCCACTATTGAGTGCACTACCTTCGGTTGCATGTTGCATGGAAAGTTAACCTGTATTGTGGAACATGTGGACACTGAAGTGCATAATCTTCTCATTGAGTAGAGGACAGGGATGTAATAAACATTACTTATCAGTAATACAGTGTCTGCTAATGCTTCATTTTCTGTACAAAAGGTAATGTTCATCACTCTGATTTTAGATGCTTTTGCTTCATCTGTATTTCTTCCCACAGGAACAAAGCATCAGGTAAATTAGTATCTTGTGTAAAATTTTCTTATTTCATTTCAGGCATAAAAATGCATAAGTGTTTTTCTATGAGAGTGTGGAAAGTCAAAAATCCAGGATGGAATGTAACAGTATTATGGGAAGGGAGGTTGCTACTCACCATATAGCAGAGATGCTGAGTTGCAGATAGGCACAACAAAAAGACTGCCATTAAGACCTTCATCAACAATAGTCTCTCTGCAACTCAGCATCTCCGCTACATGGTGAGTAGCAACTTTCTTTTCATAGTATGGAAAGACAGGCTTCCTAATTACAGAACTGACACTGAAAACTAAATTTGCTGCCTCCAATAGGTATTTTTTTTTTCTTTTTTTCAAAGCACATTTTCTGAATCCATGCTACTGGTACCAACACACATTTTCAGTCAGAATTAGATTTTGCTATTATCTACAGATTTGAATAACATTTAAATGTATTCGCAATTTCCACTGTAATTAATTATGATAATTTCACAGCAAGAAAACAGTAGCATGCCCATGTGATGAGCCCTTGCTAAGTTCACACTCTTGTCAAACAGTGTAATTTAATTGTAATATAATAGAGGGAAACATTCCTAGTGTAATTTAATTGGATAGATAAAAACATCTAATCAAATCACCCATCACATTCTTTTGTGTGTGTGTGTGTGTGTGTGTGTGTGTGTGTGTGTGTGTGTGTGTGTGTGTGTGTGTGTGTGTGTGTGTGTGTGTGTTTCTGCTGCTGCTTGGCAAGTAGATTTTTTAATCTATCAAATAATTAAATTGTAAAGAAGAAATAGCTCATTTAAAATTAAACATGAAATAGAATCAGACGCAACTGAGGTGAATGACTCATAAAACTGAATTGAAACAAAGAATATTATGAAACAGAGTCGCTACTCACTATATAGTAGAGTTGAAATGAAGGATGTCGAGTTGGGCAGCATGCTTAGCAGCAGGGTATCAACTTGTTTCTTGCCACAGTTTGTATGTGGCCATTTATGTGGACAGTCAGTTTGTTTGTTGTCATGCCCACATATAATGCAGCACAATGGCTGCATCTTAGCTTATATAGCACATGACTGGTTTCACAGGTAGCGATGCCTTCAATGGGATAAGTGATCTTTGTGACCAGGCTGGTGGTGGTGGTGGTGGTGGTGGTGGTGGTGGTGGTGGTGGTGGTGGTGGTGGTGGTGGTGGTGGGTGGGTGGTGGTGGTGGTGGTAGGATGTATGGGACAGGTCTTGCATCTAGGTCTATTACAGGGATATGAGTGATTAAGTATGGGTTAAAAGTTCTTCCTAAACACCCAGAATCCTAAAACCCCTCACCTCAACAGCTTCTCCTCCTTTGCTTCACCAGGACCTTCTCAAGCCAACAAGCCACCTTCGTAGGTGTTGATGTACACTTCAAAGATGGCTACATCACTGTTTGTGCCTATATCAAACTAACTACAAGTAATACCTCCATTTTGACAACTACCACCCAGTCCATACCAAGAAGTCCCTCCCATACAGCCTATCCACCCATGGTTGCCACATCTGCAGTGATGAGGGGCCCTCCTCGAAATATACTGGGGGACTCAATGAAGTGTTCAGACAATAATTATCCTCCAAACCTTGTACAAAAACAAATCTTCAGTGCCTTATCTTTGCAGTTTCCCATGACCCACAAAGTCGCACAATCTGGCCACAGAGGATTATTCCCCTCGTAACTCAGTACCACCCAGGACTGGAACAACTGAATTACATCCTCTGCCAGGGTTCTTACAAACTGTCATTGTGCTCTGAAATCAGAAATGTCCTGCCTACTATCCTTCACACCCATCCCACAGTGGTATTCCTCTGTCCACCAAACCTACACAATATACTCGTCCATCCCAGCGCAATCCCTGCTCACAAACCCTTACTTCACGGCTCATATCACTGTAATAGAAGTAAATGCAAGACCTGTCCCATACATCCTTCCACCACCATCCACTCCAGTCTGGTCACAAACATATTATATCCCACCAAAGGCAGGGATATGTGGGAAACCAGTCATGTGATATACAAGCTGAGCTGCAACCAATTTGCTGATTTCAGCATGGGAATGACAAGCAACAAGCTGTCTGTCTGCATGAATGACCAGTGATAAACTGTGGCCAGGAACTCTCCCTGCAGTATATCCATTGTTCCTATAACCCTCCTTGCTTCAACCTTGATTAGTCAAATTTCTCACCCATTCAGACCCTTCCCTGTCTCCATTCGAGTGCTACATTGCCCTCATATCACCAACACAAGAAATCTTCTGAACTCCTTTTGTAGAAAGAACTTCCAGGATTTTGCTTTTTTGTGGATGGCAAAGTCAGTGAAGATATTATTTATCTTTGACATTATTTGCTAGGTATATACTATTAGACATATATTTTTACTGATAACTTATTCTTGAAGAGAAGTGATGTCTGTGTCTTGTAACTAGTGTGTTCAGAAAAATTAGTGTTTTGATCACTCCTTCCATATTCAAAGCGAAGTTTCTACTTTTATAATAGCTACCACAGCTAAGGCTAAATATCTATGGCTGGATGACATGACTGGCATTGCAGTAATAGAGCTTACAAAACAGCTTTGCTAATTAATGCATGTATCTATTAATCCTGACTCTGTCAAAATCCTGACTGTAGTTGGAGATTAGCCATCACAAATGTACAGATACTGTTTTTCGATGTACTATTTTTCTTCCTCCTCATGAGATAGTGTACTGGAGACAATTGCATTGTTTTCCTTATTTTGTCTTGGCTGTCTTAGTAGTTTCTTCGCATAATTTAAGTGTTTACAATTATTTATGGAGCTGTGTTTTGAATACTGGGGGAGAGGGGGATTTATGAAGAATAGTCAGCAAGAATAAGGTTTCTATGCTTTACTTAAGACACAAGAGAGCTGATTACCTCTGAAATGAAGAGGCTAGGAGTAAATAGTGTAGTAGAAACAACTGAAACACATAGGAGGAATGTGCACACACATTAGGAGAGAATTTCTAATAAGTATCCGAAGATAATGTACGTACGGTATCACTGTTCCTTTGCTATTAATATATTTCCCATTAAGACTTTCACTACAGTCTGTTCCCAAACCAATGTGTTTGTCTTCCTGCCTCACTTCTCTACAGGGAGTCCAGTAGGGAGCTGCATTGCCCCATCTGCCACCCACTCTCATGGTCATTCATCCCACCTATTGTGGATGATCCATGCACAAGATGAGAAATGTGCTCAGGTTGTCATGAACATCAGAACTTCATTGCAACACAGAAAGCACATTATAATGTTGGGCATGTTAAATGGCTTCCTAGTGCAAAAAAAAACATGACAATAGTCCTGTTATGCTGTAAGGTTGTCACTAATATGAGCTAAGCTGAGCATTACATGCTACACTGGTGATTTCCTAGGTTCCAATGTTGTTGTGCTCAGAGGAATAGTTGTGAATGTTATAGCAAGGCAAGGTAAAGAATGCCCTGATCCAATGAAAGATGTTTGATAATATGAGAACTATTCTTGAAACTCCAGTTCAGCACTCTGTTTGTAACAACTGAGAGGCACTGCTGTAGGTATCTAAAGAGTAGGTTGCACTAATGATGCCAATATTGTGGGCTGCATTCTTACTAATATAGACATGGCACTCGGAATTAGATAGACGATGGCAAGTCTGGGACTAGGGTTGGCTTGTGAGCCATTGTGCAGTGGTCTATGAAGGCTGTGAAGAGCACAGGAATACTGGAAAATTGTCCAGTGTCATGTGGTCCCTATACAGAAACTATGCAATGGCTGTCATGGGCAAGATGATCTGCTCCGAGTTTGTTTCAGGTTTATTAACATGCCAGCAATGGGCAGCGCTCTGTTGAATGTCACAAGACAGCATTGTAAGGTACCAGTCATATGGTACACTTCCACCTCATTCCTATGATGTCTTCTACTCCATCCTGTTCCCATACTCATAAAATTTCTTCCTGCCTCACCTTTACGAAGAATGCACCTGAGAAACAACCCACATCATCTGATACACAGGCTCCTGGCTATGTGTATCAATCTGTAAGAAAAGAAAGGAGGATTACATTGTATGTGTTTGATGTGCAATTTTACTGCATGAACAGCAAAAATGTGGTAAGTGATAACATTTTTGCTATTACCTTATGTGGGGTACCCCTGAGAAAAGTTGATGATAATTTGAAATTCTTGGTGAAGATTTCTGCAAGTCACCAAGTGCTCTCATTGTCAAATACTGGATGAATAGAATGTCAGCATATGCTTGCAGTGAGTGAGGCTGCATATACAGTCATACACACAGTTCCTAACTGTTAAACTTGCCACAGTGAGTTAACCCTGTAACATAAAATTGTATGTTTTAATAAGCAGATTACTACAGGATTTTACATCATAAAATTTCGTCAATAATTATTTGAAATGTTGACAATAAAAGTTTATTTGCCCCTGGCAGTATTCAGATAGCCAGCTTGCAACTGGAATAAAGTTCCGGCTTTGTGGAACTCGGTTAGTAATGTTCACTGTTGTACATAATTGACTAGATTAGATGCTCAGTTATTCATTGATCACTAGGCACTCTAAAAGATTGAAATAATTGATTGTGTTCTTTAGAATGTCATGTTTAAACAGTCTTCATTTCTCAACTGTTTGTTTGACTTTTGCAGATTAAGTATTTTTTATATTAACACACAATTTCCTTTTTTGTCAATCAGGCCCTGTTGTCGACGAAGCCCTATGTCCTATAGCTCAGGTGAGTGAAAGTAGAGGAAGCACCCCTGAGACTGTCAGAGAGGGTGAGTTTCACCAGCAGCAAAGAAGTTTGGCTTTTTGGCATGTAATGAAACCCCCCCACCCCCCCTCTGTTTCCTGGCCTCCTTCCAGGGTGCTCACAGTTTTCATTAGCCCATCGTTTTTAGCCCTTCTGTGGGCTGCCCTGCACACCCCATTTTAATTAATCAACTCCTTTCTAAATATCCTATATATCTTCACTTCATACTTACTATTTTTTTCACTCAAATCTTTCCTGACACCACAACCTTCTTAACTCCATTTGCACTGGTAACTCAAGTCGATTATTACAATGTAATTACCTACTGAACAGTCACAAAAATTTATCAAAGAATACTCGCATACTGGCTAATGACAGTAATGGGTGCAACAGATCTAGGGCATGGCACTTCACTGAGGAAGAATGAGATAGCATGGAATGAACCACTCAAATCAGCAGGTACATTGAAGCCTGATGAAGGAACTATCATTGTCACACTCTGCTGAAACTGTTCATATATTTGCAGCAGATTTCATGCAAGAGAAAAAATTCTGAAAGTGAATAAAAGTTTAAACCCACTATTTCAACTGGAATATGACTTTCTGGCAGCAACCATCATTCATTGGTACTATAGACATTGGGTAATATGTAACATTACCCAAGAGATAGGTTACACCACAGTTGATATTCAGTAAACATGATAATTACCACCTACAGTTGTCTAAAATATTTAGTTATTGCAATTACATGCCAATTACCTTTTTAAACCTATAATGGAGTCACTCTTCTTGCTATTATCATAGCCAGATGAACTTGAAAAAAATCTTATTAGAATACTATCCGAACCCTTAAATAGATTTTTCGTGCACTTCATAGAGAGGTCTTCTTGTCTTTGGGTATCATATGTTTAACTTGTGTTGCTTAGTAATTCAATAAACCTAACGTCATATTTGATAGCTCATATATCACAGGTTGTGCTGTGAGAAGTAAAAGACATTTAATAAACATACATTTGTCAAAAATTCAGAGCAGGCTGAGAGCTAGAGCAGAGAGCTATCACAGTCAACTAGGAATGAGCAGCCAAATTCCCCAAGTGGAGTTAGCTAATGACTATGCACCAAGGTAAATGTCGACAGTTTACACTGGTAACTAACAGGTTTTAAACTTAATGTATTTAGAATTGGTAATAAGGATGCAACATTTAAGCGTGTAGTTAGTTATAATGAGCAGGAACCTCAGGCTTGGTAAATGTACCTTATCCTCCTGAGCTCAATAAATTCACCGAATAGAGCAGACTACTGGTTCCTGCCCAAATTGTGGCACTCTGCCATGGAGCATGTCAGATGAGCAACTTCGCTTCACTCGAGCGACTGGTAGGGGCAGCAGACTGCCAGTCAACTCAGACACCGTGCGACGACAGAGGTGCCACCATGGCAAAAGGCAAACATGCCTCTGCTCTGGGCACAGGGAACAAGAACACATCATTTCCTGCCAAAGCTACCCTGCCAACACACACCAATGGGAACAGAATTCTGCACAAATAAAGCTTCACACAAGAAGGGGCAGGAAGTAGAAAATGTGAACAAAACGCACAAGTGACTAGCAATGTAATTAACACTGTTTAAACTTTCTGTTATTCAGAATTGAAAATATCAGCACCTGCTGATAAAATAACTCAAGTGTACACATGTACCAAGATCACTTTGCCTCTGACATAGATCACATTACAATTGATTCCCTTCATGAGACTTACAACAGGGAATACTCTTACACTTGCATGACATATTACCTGGAACACAAATTGCAATTAATAACACTGACTGATGATCATGCACTCAGTCACTCATAGGTGCATTAATACAACAGATGCAATTTTAGATAACACAGACATGACCTTACTCAAATATAAAAGAACAACACTTTACTCCACTCAGTTGTGAAGGAGCCATACATTGCAGGATTCCAGCCAGGGTATTATTGCATCCTACACACTCAGGTGATCATTGAGGAGCCATAAAATTTAAGCTTGTAGAGTGAGCCAGTTACTTGCCAATCAGGTTGCTTGCAATGTCCGTATGTCTTCATGCAGCTCACCGCTATCTGGCCTTATCAGAGCCAGCCCAGCTTGACGTGACTGATTCAACCTTCAGCAGCATCTCGGGACCTGCACCGGACAGTGGGAGTCTGCCAAAAGCAACAACTTGCCAGCCACATGCCCACAGGCCAATTGTTCTTCAGGACCCACCAAACCAACACACATGTGCAGGTGTTGCTACGACTCAGACACGATTTAATCCTTCTGTCTTCCACAGTTTGTTCAAGAAAGTCAGTGTCAGTTTTCACAAAGCATAATATGAATGGCCACCTTGAAAACATTTTGTGCTCTACCATTTGATACTCCTTCACATACATAATCCAACACAGTTCTGTCTCTTTTTTGGTTTTTAGGTCCCCAATTGAGTTTTACCTTCACTTCAAAATTTCCTGTTTTTTGTTTAATGTGAGCCGTTTGGGGAACAACTCGCTCCCTGGCATCTGCGGTGTGGATTCCTCTTGCCTTCCCCCTGTTGCCCCCTTCAACCCAGCTAGGTCACCAGCACACATAGCCAGTGTGTGTGATGGGTCTGTTATGTACCCATCTGGCTGAGATCCCTGACAACACAGGAATCACTCTCCTGATTCCTGAATTGTTCACTCCCCATGTATGCCAAGGAGTGGTTGCTTGCCTTCTTGGAGCATCAGAACTCCCACCTATAGCCACCGTGCTAGATGGCCCTTGGTTTGGGTGGGTGGCACCCTTCGGGAGAGCCCATGGTCAGAATGGCTGTTATTTGGGGGATGCTTGATGCATGAAGCGGATGGAGCTGCAAAGATCTGGCTGATCTCAAATGGCTGCTTCTTTGAATGGTGAACAATCATTGAATGGTGCTTCATGTTACCCAGCAACCTCTGCTTCCCTGGCTACACCATGGGAGGATGGCCAGGCTAGCCATCTTTGGATGATACACTTCCCCCATTACCTCATCTGTACGAGGACAGACGGGGACACATTCATTGCCACAATGCCATTGTTTTTGTGGAAAATATTGAGGAAAACTTTCTTGATCAGAGCATCTTCTGCCACTCAATCGGCAGCTCTTTGCACCTGTGATCATATTGGCAATGTGCCAGTGTCTTTTATCCCTCACCAATCTCTGAATATGGTGTAGAGTGTGATTTTTCATTGGGATCTCACTCTGCAAAATGATTAGGAACTCTGGGCTAATCTGGAGAGGTGTGCATTAATTTGGTTTGGCATGTGGAGAAGGGCCACAAAGACAACTGCATCCATACTGGTGCCTTCATTCTAGCTTTTCTGGGGGATACCCTCCCAGAGAAAGTCAAGGTTATGTGCTGAAGTTGTGACGTGAAGCCATACACCCCACCACCTATGTGGGGCTTCTGGTGGCTGCAATTTGGGCATATGTTTTCCTGGTGTATGGTAGACCCTCTGTACACTCACTGTGGACACCCATTCCATGAGGGAAGCCCCTGTGTTCTGACACCTGTGTGTGACAAATGTACTGAAAGCCACTCCCCTCACTTGCCAAATTTGCCCGGCGTAAAAGAGGGGCAGGAGATCCAAGAATACAAGTCATCGAATCGCCTGTCTTATACTGAGGGTTACTAAAAGTATGAGATACTCCATCCAGTGTCACTATCTTCAACTTATCTCTCTTTTACTTCATTTCCTCCTCCTACCTCTCCCTTGCCCAGCCCCATCCACCTATCCCCTCTCCCTCCCCCTACACCTGCAGTTGCCACAACCTCCTGTCTGGGTCTGCTTCCTCTCTCCAGCCGAAGAAGTGCGCCCCTTCTTTGGCACCTGCCAGTGATTGGGCTCCCTCACAAGGCCCCTTTGCCCAGCTCAGCTCAGGCTGGAAGACTCCTACCATCACTCAGACAGTGCGTTTGTTCATCCGAAGGTCACCCGCTCTCTTTCAGTCACCTGTACTCCCTCTGTGCTCTACCCTCCTCCAGCTCTGAAACAGGAGGAGGAGGAGGAGGAGGAGGAGAAAACGGACAGGAAGAAACATAAATCCTAAGACAAGGTGCCCCTCCCCCCCCCCCCCCCCCCATCTGCTGTCCCCAGTAATGCCATCTCCTGCCTTGCAACCTGTGCCTGAGATCTTATCTTATTTACAGATGTCACCTCACCCTTGTAGGCGAAGGCTACTGACCAAGTGACATGGTATCCTCATTTTTTTTATGTAATCTTGATTCTGGCCACACAGTCATCCACTTAAATTGCCAAAGTTACTATCATCACCTACCAGAAATGCAACCTTCTGTCGGAACTGTACTGGCCCCAGGGAAGCATCTGGTGGGATCTGCACTTTGGTTCACTCCAATGTCGTAGTGACCGGATCCCACTAAGTACCTACATGGAAGCTATAGTGGTTAGAGTGTAAATGTCTCTGGCAATCACCATTTGCAGTGTCGACCTCCCTCCAGGTACAGTAATTCCTTACTTTGCACTGTCTACCTTAATCCAGCAATTCACAACCCGTTTCTCATCCTTGGGACTTCAATAGCCACCACCCAGTGTGGGAGAGTGACACTTCAATGGGTAGGGGTCTCCTAATTGACCACCTTATTACGGACCTGAATTTGTGTCTCCTCAATGAGGGTTCCCCTACCCAATTCAATGCTCTTAATGGCACCTTTACCACTATCAATCTCACGATCACCTCTCCTGCTCTCATTGCTTCCCTACATTTGTCAGCCCATGATGATGTTTGTGACAGTGACCACTTTCCAGAGTTCTATTGTTCCCCTGCCGCCACCAGGAAGACAGGCCCCCAAGTTACGAATTCCGCAGGGCCAATTGCCCTTTGTATACATCTGCTGTGCACCTCTACACCTCCCTGTCGAATTGCATTGATGCAGTCTGCAAGGCATCTCTGCCACTATTCTTCACACTGCTGCCGCCCCCCCCCCCCCCCCCATCAACATGCCCCTCATCGTTGATGGGTACTTTGGTGGGCCAAGGATGTCACAGTCACTGTCTATAACTGCTGACATGCACTGCAGCATTTTAAGCAACACATTTCAAAGACGAACCTCTTCGCTTTTAAGTGTGTTCATGCGAAGGCTCATTACCTTATTAAGCAGTGTAAAAAGGAATGCTGGGAGCACTACGTGCCTCTCCAGGGAAATACGTCTCTTCATTGCAAGTTCGGTCCAAGCTCCGTACTGTTCTTGGCTGCCAGCGACAGTCAGTATTCCATAGCCTTAACCTTAATGGTGATTTGTGCACTGATCCATCGGTCCTCGCTGAACACCTTGCTGCACACTTTGGGACGGTATTGGCATAATCTTTCTGTCCTCCTACATTTCTCCAGCAGAAATGCAGTGTTCACTATGCCCCCCCCCCCCCCCACCAAACCAATCTATTCATAACACATAACACTGTGTGCTATAGTCAAGCAGGCTCTTACCTCTTCATGGGACATGGCAGCTGGCCCATATTCTGTCCGCAACCAGTAGGTCT
Organism: Schistocerca nitens; assembly: GCF_023898315.1. Lineage (NCBI taxonomy): Eukaryota > Metazoa > Arthropoda > Insecta > Orthoptera > Acrididae > Schistocerca > Schistocerca nitens. The sequence continues at coordinate 32,309,448 of NC_064618.1, read as the reverse complement.
ATTATCTTCAACTGCATTAGGTTCACAGCTGCTTTTCTGTCACAATGATGAAACAGTATAGTTCTCCCTGTCCTTAAGGCCAGAAGAACCCAATGGCCTCGACAGCTACCACCCAATTAACCTGACAAATGTACTACGTAAACTTTTCGAGAGGATAGTTAGCTACACACTATGTTAGGTACTAGAATCTCCGGGCCTTTTGTCCCTGTATCTCTGTGGCTTCCAAGTGAAATGATCTCCAACTCTGATCATTTACTTGGGTTGAAAAAAGTTACGCAACAGGCTTTTACTCACCACCAGCGCCTAGTTGTGGTCTTCTTTTTACCTACATGGGGCACACAACATGGCTTGGTGCCATCACATTTTAGTTACCAACCATGACTGAGACTTCCATGTGCCCCTTCAGATTTTTATCCATGAGTTTTCCTCTGAGCGGCTCTTCTGGTTTCAAGTTGGAACTTCCCTCAGCACCCCTGGAATTCTGCAGAATGGTATCCCACATGGTTCTGTGGTAAGTGTCACACTCTTCCTCCTTACAGTCCATGGGCTTGTGACCTCTGTTGGGCCTCTGGTTACTCTGGCATTGTACGTCGATGATTTTTGCATCTGATGCAGCCCCCACTAAGTAGCATCTGGTGAGTGTCTGCTCCAAGATGCCATCCCCTGGGCCTCTGCATGGGCCACTTCCTATTGCTTCCAGGTTTCTCCCTCAAAAATGTGCGTAATGCACTTTTATCGCTGATTCACAGTACACCCCAACTCAGAATTTTATTTAGGTGAACAACTTCTTGATGTTGTAGCACAGTCCTGTTTCTTGGGCCTTACTTTTGATAACCAGCTGACATGGCTGCCCTTCATTTGCCACCTAAATACTGTATGTATATGGAAGCTTAATGCTCTCCACCTCCTGGCCCTTGCATCTTGGGGTGCAGACTGTGTCACTTTTCTCCATCTTTACTGTGGCCTGGTCTTCTCCAGACTGTTGTGGTGGTCAGGTTTATGGCTCAGCAGCTCCTTCCACTTTGAAACTGCTTGACCCTCTTCACCATTGTGGGGTTCATCTGGCTATTGGTGGCTTTCTCAGTAGTCCCACTGATAGTCTCCTCACAGAAGTGGGGATTCCCCTCTACACACATGACTGAGCAAACTACTACTTTCTTAATCAGTCATCATTCGCCAATTCCCTGACCATCCGATGTATCCTGCACTCTTCGCCATTGAGGACTGTCTCCCTCCTGACACCCGTTCTTGTGTGGGGTTGCCGATTGGCATGCGTATCACTTCCTTATGTCGGGATCCCCATCTCCACTCGCTGTAATGTACTTCACATCTTTCCTCCCATACTCCTCCCACCCATGGATGGTAACTAGACCATGAATTATGACTGATCTATTCCAGGGTCCTAAGATTCGTGTCAACTCTTTAATTCTCCACCGTCTTGTATGTGCCATCCTTGGAGTGTTCTTGGGTGCCACAATTTTTCACACTGATAGTTCTAAGGCAGTAGATAAGGTGGGATACACTTTCATGTCTCCTACTGCTTAGAACACCATTTTTTGCCAGGATCAATTAGTGTGTTCACAGCAGAGTTTCTGGAAATTCACAGAGCCCTCCTTTTTTGTCTCAGGCCTCCCTCCACAGTGTTTTAATCTGTTCAGATCTAACGAGCAGCCTGCTGGCCATCGACCTCATCCTTTGGTCTCTGCTATACGTGCCCTTCTCTAGGCCCACGAGTGTGCCACCTGTTCAGATGTCTTTCTCTGGGTCCCAAGTCATTTCAGCAATCCAGGGAATGGACTGGCTGACCGTTTGGCTAGAGAAGCAGATACTTACTGCCATTTCCTTTCATTATTCCAACTGTGGATGTGCGGATCTATGCAAAATCTCTCTCTGCCCAGAATCTGAATGACATCTGGTGTGCTACTGCACATAGTAATAACTCCCCACAATCAAGTAGTCTTCCCCCTGTGGGTGTGGGGTATGAATAGGCCCGAGGTATTCCTGCCTGTCGTAAGAGGCGACTAAAAGGAGTTTCAACCCTTTCGGCCTTCCATGTGATGGTCCCCCTTGGGGTTTGACCTCCATTTTCCAAATTCTACAGAAGTACGAGCCTTGTGGGGAAGGACACCTTATGTGGTGTATCACTGGTCCTCAGTGCACTAAGACCTTGGCACTCAGCATTGTAACTGTGTTGTAACCACACCCACTATTCCTCAAATTTGGCCTAAACGCCTGATGGGTTGCACAAGTTATGCCCATAGTGCGTCCCCATCTGCACCTATGATCATGATGGACTTTCCATGGCACCCAAAATCCAGCACGGTAGGCAGCTCGTTGTGGTGGGGTCGTCATGTACCCTCTAGGTTGTAGCCCCCTGACAACACAGGGATCGTACTGCCGATACCTGAACTGCACCCACCCCATGTCAGCCAAGGAGTAGATGCCCGTCTCCTTGGGGCATCAGGACTCCCGGCAACGGTCATCCTGCCAGGTGGCCCTTGCTGAGGCTGGGTGGCACCCGTGGGGAGAGCCCCTGGTTGGAGTGGGTCGTATTGGGGCGGAAGTTTTGCAGATGAAATGTCAAAATGTATCAGGTCGATCTGTGGCCCAGTCTTTTCAAAAGAAAGGTACTGTCTCTGGTTCTGGTTCTCCTACCCTTTCCCCCTTGGCCACTCCCTGGGAGGAAGGTCAGGCCTGCCGGCTTGGGGCGATATACTTCCCCCGCTATTTAGTCTGTTCTCGGACCGATGGGGGGACGTTTGCCACCTCCAAGCCCATGTTCTTTGTCCAGCACATCGAGGACATCTTCGGGGAAATCAAGGCTCTCAGTAAAATGCATTCAGGGTCCGTTCTTATAAAGACCACCTCCGCCACACAGTCGGCGGCGCTCCAGGCGTGCGACTGACTAGGGGACATCCCAGTATCCATTGTCCCGCATCTGGCACTGAATAAGATGCAGGGGGTTATTTTTCATCAGGACCTCCTGCTGCAATCTGATGAGGAGCTCAGGGCCAACCTGGAGCGCTGAGGCGTGCATTTCGTCCGGCGAGTCCAGCTCGGCCCCAAAGACTGTCGCATCGACACCGGGGCCTTTATCCTCGCCTTCGAGGGGGACGCACTCCCGGAGAAGGTAAAGGTGATGTGCTACCGGTGCGACATGCGACATTACATCCCACCTCCTATGTGCTGCTTTCGGTGTTTGCGCTTTTGGCACATGTCGTCACGGTGTGAGGCTGAACCCCTTTGTGGTGATTGTGGACGTCCTCTTCGTGAGGAACATACATGCACTCCACCACCTCGGTGCATCAATTGTCCTGGCATCCACTCGCCTAGATCTTTAGACTGCCCCGCGTATCAGATGGAGAGGAAGATTCAAGAATTAAAAACTTTGGATCATCTCTCTTTTTCTGAGGCTAGGAAGAAGTATGACCGCCTCCATCCCGTGACGTTGACAATATCGTTGGCCTCAGTCGTGTCCTCTCCTTCCACAGTATCCTCACCCCTACCCTGTCCCCCTCCACCTCTTCCCCCCATCCGGGGTCTATGCCTCCGCCTCCCAAATCCCTCCCTTCCAAATCCTCCTCCCCCGCAGCCCCCGCTCCCTCTGCCCCAGGGGCCACCCTTCCTCCTCCTCCTCCCCCCCCCCACCTCCTGAGAAATGATCCTCTTCTAAGGCGTCCATCGGGGAAACGTTCCGGACCCCAGCTTCCGAGGTCCGGCGTTCCAAAATGGACCCCGCGCATGAGGACCTACTTCCGGTCCAGCACACCATCCCTGTGCCTCCTCGGACTTCCAAGAAGGCCTCCAAGAGGAAGTCTCTATCCCCCTCTCCACCCCGGTGCGTTTCGTCTGACGCTCCATCCGTGAGTGGCTGCTCCCGGCCGTCCTCAGTTTCGCCGGGACACTCTGCTGCCAGGCGCTCAGCTGGCCTCTCGTCGGCAAATTATGCTTCCCCTCCTACACAACCCGGGACAGCGGCCGCAGATGGCGACGACTCGATGGAACAGGATCCGCCTCCCGCCAGTTGTAGCGTTGTTCCCTCGAAACCTGGCCCTCCGTGGCCGTCGAGGTGATCAGCTCTTCCCCCGTCTCGCTCCCCCTCTTTTTTGACTAGCGATGGCTTTGTTACATTGGAACATAAGAGGTATTCGATCTAATCGGGAGGAATTACAGCTGCTCCTCCGCCTGCACTGTCTGCTCGTCCTTGGTCTCCAGGAAACCAAGTTGCGCCCAACTGACCGTATTGCTTTTACCCACTATACCTCGGAGCGGTATGACCTCACCCCTGTGGATGGTATTCCCGCTCATGGTGGGGTCATGTTGCTCGTTCGGGACGATGTCTATTACCATCCCATCCCATTGACCACCCCACTCCAAGCAATAGCTGTCCATATTACTCTTTCTGCCTTTACTTTTTCTGTTTGTACCATCTACACTCCATCGTCATCCGCAGTTAGTCGGGCTGACATGATGCACCTGATTGTTCAGCTTCTGCCGCCATTTTTATTGTTTGGCTACTTCAATGCCAATCGTCCCCTTTGGGGCTCTCCTGCATCCTGTCAGAGAGGCTCCCTCTTGGCGGATGTCTTCAACCATCTCAATCTTGTCTGCCTCAATACTGGCGCCCCGACTTTACTCTCAGACTCTACTCATACCTACTCCCACTTGGACCTCTCGGTCTGGTCTACCACTCTTGCCCGTCGGTTCGAGTCGTATGTCCTTTCTGACACCTATTCGAGCGACCACTTCCCCTGTGTCGTTCATCTCTTGCACCACACCCCATCCCCACGTCCTTCGAGCAGGAACATACCGAAAGCTGACTGGGGACTTTACTCCTCCCTGGCAACCTTTCCGGACCACGATTTTCTCAGTTGTAACAGTCAGGTCGAATACCTCACGGCTGTTATCATCAATGCTGCCGAACGTTCCAATCCTCGTACTACCTCTTCTTCACGTCGCGTTTCCATCCCCTGGTGGAATGAGGCTTGTAGAGACGCTATCTGTGCTGGACGACGTGCTTTACGCACCTTTCGCCGCCATCCTACGTTGGCGAATTGTATTGGATACAAACGACTCCGAGCGCAATGCCGTAGAGTCATCAAAGACAGCAAAAAAGCTTGTTGGTCCTCTTTCATCAGCTCCTTTAACAGTTTTACTCCCTCTTCTATCGTCTGGGGTGGCCTGCGCCGGCTGTCGGGCATTAAGGCCCACTCCTCGGTACCTGGCCTGACCTCAGGTAATGAGGTCCTTGTTGATCCTGTGGCTGTCTCCAACGCCTTCGGCCGGTTTTTCGCGGAGGTTTCAAGCTCCGCCCATAACCACCCTGCTTTCCTTCCCAGGAAAGAGGCAGAAGAGGCGCGGCGACCTTCCTTCCACTCGCTGAATCTGGAAACTTATAATGCCCCTTTACTATGCGGGAACTTGAACGTGCGCTTGCACTGTCCCGGTCCTCTGCTCCGGGGCCAGATGCCATTCACGTTCAGATGCTGGCACACCTTTCTCCGGCGGGCAAAAGCTTCCTTCTTCGTACCTACAATCGCGTCTCGACCAAAGGTCAAGTCCCCATGCGTTGGCATGACGCCATCGTTGTTCCTATACCCAAACCCGGGAAGGATAGACACCTTCCTTCTAGTTACTGCCCCATTTCTCTTACAAGCTGTGTCTGTAACGTGATGGAGCACATGGTTAACGCTCGGTTAGTTTGGATTCTTGAATCTCGATGGCTACTTACCAATGTTCAATGCGGCTTTTGTTGCCGCAGCTCTGCTGTTGACCACCTTGTGACGTTGTCGACATTCATCATGAACAACTTCTTGCGAAAGCGCCAAACGGTAGCCGTGTTCTTCGATTTGGAGAAGGCTTATGATACCTGTTGGAGAGGAGGTATCCTCTGCACTATGCACAGGTGGGGTCTACGCGGTCACCTGCCCCTTTTTATTGATTCCTTTTTAACAGATCGAAAGTTAAGGGTACGTGTGGGTTCCGTATTGTCCAATGTCTTCCTCCAGGAGAACGGAGTGCCTCAGGGCTCCGTCTTGAGCGTAGCCCTTTTTGCCATAGCGATCAATCCAATTATGGATTGCATTCCACCTAATGTCTCAGGCTCTCTCTTTGTTGATGACATCGCGATCTACTGCAGTGCCCAGAGAACATGCCTCCTGGAGCGCTGCCTTCAGCGTTGTCTAGACAGCCTATACTCATGGGGTGTGGCAAATGGCTTCCGGTTCTCTGAAGAGAAGATGGTTTGCATCAACTTTTGGCGAAATAAAGCGTTCCTTCTGCCATCCTTACATCTCTGTCCCATTGTTCTCCCTTTCATGGAAACAACTAAGTTTCTAGGGCTCACACTGGACAGGAAACTTCGTTGGTCTCCACACGTCTCTTATTTGGCTGCCCATTGTACACGTTCCCTTAATGTCCTCGGAGTGCTTAGTGGTTCATCTTGGGGAGCGGATCGCACTGTCCTGCTTCACTTGTATCGGTCCATAGTCCGATCAAAACTGGATTATGGGAGCCTCGTCTACTCATCTGCTCGGCCATCCTTCTTACGCCGTCTCAACTCCATCCACCATCGGGGGTTACGTCTTGCGACCGGAGCATTCTACACTAGCCCCGTCAAGAGTCTTTATGCTGAAGCTGCCGAATTACCATTGACCTACCGGCGCGACGTACTGCTATGTCGGTATGCTGCCGGCTGTTGTCAATGCCCAACCACCTCTCTTATCAGTCCTTCTTCGCCGATTCTCTCGACCGTCAGTATGGGTTGTATGTGTCTGCCCTGCTGCCCCCTGGAGCCCGATTTCGTCGCCTGCTTCGACAATTGGATTTTGCCCTCCCTACCACCTTCAGAGAGGGTGAGAGCACGACACCGCTTTGGCTGCAGGCTCCGGTTCATATTTATCTTGACCTCAGCCTGCTCCTGAAGGAGGGTACTCCGGCTGCAGTGTATTGCTCACGGTTAGTCGAATTTCGTGCGGAACTTGCCAGTCACACCTTTATTTACACTGATGGCTCCAAAACTGACGATGGTGTCGGCTGTGCCTTTGTCGTCAGGGCCGCCACCTTTAAATACCGGCTTCTCGACCAATGTTCCAGCTTTACGGCCGAGCCTTTTGCTCTCCATCAGGCCGTTCAGTATGCCCGCCGCCACCGCCATTCGTCGTATGTACTCTGCTCTGATTCACTCAGTTCTCTTCAGAGCCTTGGAGCTCCATATTCGGTCCATCCCTTGGTGCAATGGATCCAGCAGTCCCTCCATTCTTTTGCTGATGATGGCTCTCCTGTCAGTTTTCTGTGGGTTCCCGGACATGTAGGAGTGCCTGGGAATGAGGCTGCTGATGCTGCAGTCAAGGCTGCAGTCCTTCTGCTTCGGCCAGCTTCCCATTGTGTCCTGCCATCTGATGTTCGTGGGGTTGTTTGTAAGAGGCTTGTGTTGTTGTGGTGGGATACTTGGTCATCACTTCAAGGAAACAAGCTCCGGGCAGTAAAACCGCTCCCAACTGCATGGATAACCTCCTCTCGACCATCTCGGCGAGAAGAGGTCCTTCTGACCAGGTTGCGGATTGGGCATTGCCGGTTTAGCCACCGCTACCTGCTCTCCGGTGACCCAGCCCCGCAGTGCCCTTGTGGTCAAGCATTAACAGTGCGCCATGTTTTATTGTCGTGTCCCCGTTTTAGTCAATCTCGTGTTGTCCTGTCTCTGCCATCTACTTTACAGGATATTTTAGCTGACGACACTCAAGCAGCTGCTCGTGTTCTTCGTTTCATTACTTTGACTGGCTTGTCCAAAGACATCTAACTCTTTCCTTTATTTTATCTGCATCTTTGTAAGAACTTTTTGGTGTCCCCCCCCCCCATCCCCCCTTGAGTTTTACTAGATTCTATGTGCTCTAACAATTGTGACTGGGCGCTAATGACCTCAGTAGTTGAGCGCGCTTAAACCACAAACAAAAAAAAAGTAGTCCATGGCTGTTTGGTGCTCTTCCTTCCACTCTGCTCAGAGGGAGTCCAATGTTTTTAGCCATCTATGCATTGGTCCTAACAGGCTCACCCATTGTCACCTCCAATGCAATAACCCTCCCCCACAATGTGGTTGTTAAGCCAGACTGATGGTATCCCACGTATTGGTGGAATGTCCTCTTCCTTTGGCCCTTTGAGACAAGTATAGTATTCCTGTTTCCTTAATTTTAATATTAGCAGACGATTCTCAGATGGTTGAAGTGGTCCTTAATTTCCTCTGTGAAAGTGGTTTTTATTTCCAGATACAAGGTTGTACTTCAGTCTAGGAGCCGGGGTTGGGACCTCATTTGCCAGCCTTCTTAGTGTGGGTTCCCATGAACACTCCCCCATGGAATGATCACCCCACTTTTTTGCTTTTTTTTCTGTCTTTTCCCGGTTTTTATATTTGGTCAAACCTTTTATGCCATTTACTGTGCGTGTTTAATCTTCGTTTTTTTTTATATTTGACTCCCCTGACATGTCTTGCTGTTTACAGAAATTGTTCATCTGTTTGCATTGTGATACTGTAGTAAATGGAGATTCTGTAAAAATATATTTCGGGAAAATGTCGTTTGAGTACTGTATCCAATGAAATGTGTAACTTCATCATTCTTAAATTTTTCAGCCAGTGTCTTGTTACATAAACTGAAATGAAATGCCTCATCTTCCATTTCAGTTCCTTCTCTCAAATTTTTACCTCCCTCTCATCCTCCATTTGCCTTTCAGTTTGCTCCTTTGTTATTGTAGCCATGTTTATGAATTATGATACTGCTTCTTTGACTATGTTTAGTTGTTGTTTCAATGTACAACAAAAATTGTAGAGAGACTGCTGTTATATAACTACTGAGAGCTGTCTCTTTTGTATGGTACAGAGACAGCAAAGGACTTGGAAGAGCAGTTGAACGGAATGGACAGTGTCTTGAAAGGAGGATATAAGATGAACATCAACAAAAGCAAAACGAGGATAATGGAATGTAGTCAAATTAAATCGGGTGATGCTCCGGGAATTAGATTAGGAAATGAGACACTTAAAGTAGTAAAGGAGTTTTGCTATTTAGGGAGTAAAATAACTGATGATGGTCGAAGTAGAGAGGATATAAAATGTAGACTGGCAATGGCAAGGAAATCATTTCTGAAGAAGAGAAATTTGTTAACATCAAGTATAGATTTAAGTGTCAGGAAGTCGTTTCTGAAAGTATTTGTATGGAGTGTAGCCATGTATGGAAGTGAAACATGGACGATAACCAGTTTGGACAAGAAGAGAATAGAAGCTTTCGAAATGTGGTGCTACAGAAGAATGCTGAAGATAAGGTGGGTAGATCACGTAACTAATGAGGAGGTATTGAATAGGATTGGGGAGAAGAGAAGTTTGTGGCACAACTTGACTAGAAGAAGGGATCGGTTGGTAGGACATGTTTTGAGGCATCAAGGGATCACAAATTTAGCATTGGAGGGCAGCGTGGAGGGTAAAAATCGTAGAGGGAGGCCAAGAGATCAATACACTAAGCAGATTCAGAAGGATGTAGGTTGCAGTAGGTACTGGGAGATGAAGAAGCTTGCACAGGATAGAGTAGCATGGAGAGCTGCATCAAACCAGTCTCAGGACTGAAGACCACAACAACAACAACAACAAAAATGTGCATGTAAAGTTGTTGAAAATCAATGGTTCACATCTGGATCGCCTGTCTTATGCCACGGGTCACAAAAAGTATGAGTCACTCCATCCAGTGTCACTATTTTAGATTCCAATGATTATAACTTGATTACTGTGAATAATTTATTATTATGAATGAATGTGGCATAGTGAAATGTTTCCAGTTTCAAATGAAACCCACAGCTCTATTCTGAAAGTATGAGAGAGACGTGGAAGGTTGCAGCTTGTATTGAATCTTCTGCTAGCATGTGCTTGAGGCACTAGTAATGTATTTCAGCTGTGCTTCTGCCACCTCCTAAAGTGCTACATTTTACCAGCTTCAAAGAATGTGAATTCTTTAGATATCCAAAGTAATTTGTAAGAAATCTGTCATTATATATGTTTCAAAAACTCATTTCTTTGTTACTAGAACACAGTTATTGAATATGCAAAATTATTAGTTGTATGAAGCTAGTGAGTAGCTGAATGGGGAAAAGTCAGTCTAGTAAAACCTTAGCGACACTTGCTTCATACATTTGCTGTAATATGAGGACTTTAGATTATTGCTCATGTACAAACTGAAAATGCAACAGTAGTTGAACATGTAAATGCTGTAGTTGAAAGTATTTCTCCCATGATTCTGTTCAGAGGAAAGATGTATAAAGACGAAAATCATATCAATTTACCTGATGACACTTGTTTTCAAGTAACAGATAAGGCTCAGTGATAGCCGTTATCCTCACAAAACCTACCTCATTGTTAATGGAGGTAAACGACATCTTTGATGCCTCTTATTGTCTCTGCTGCTCAAGGAAACTACAGATTCTAAATTGCTTCTAAAGGAATTAAAAATGTGAATGTTTGCTACTTGACAAGGGTATTTTCAAACAATTTGAATATTCTGGGACATTGCTGACGTAAGTACTGGACAATTGGAAGAGTTAAAACAGTCACAAGTGTGATTTTTGCAAGTGCCTGGCTGAAAGAAATGACACCAGCTGAGCTGACTGTTTCAAAGAAACAGGAATATTTCCTTCAAAACCTCAAGCAATTCCCAAGTCTAGATTTGCACGTTCACGTTTTACAGTGCATCCAATTGCAACAAATTTCCCCCATGATTCCTATATCTTATTATCTGATTATCCAGCAGTTAAGTTATCCCTAAGTTCCTGATCTAATCTAGGGAGAATTGAACAGGAACATTCACAGAACACTGCCATAGAATCACAGATAAATGGCCACAGTATCTAATACACATGCCATAGCATTTCATAGCATTTCATGGTATTTTACCTACAACACAACTATGGCCAAAAACTACCACCTCACTGCAGGTACCAAAATATTGAGGACAACTGATTTTGAATTTTTTGTTAGCAAAAAAAGGAACACCACCAAAATGTTTTGGTTGACAACAATATCAAAAATATTTGCCAAGCACAGAAACAAAACTTTGCAGCCTAATGAGGCAACCTGCTTGGAAAACGCACCAGGACTTAACGGTATCCATGACAGGATAGCAACAAAAGTTCAAGATTAATTATGTTCTGAAGATAAACAAACTTCATTTGTCCAGATTATGTGGGTTACCTGTAAAGTGATAGTTGAACATTTCAATATCATTTGGAAATTTTCATTTATTATGCTTGCTTCATTATTTCTGTCTGTAAATGCTTACTGAATTTTGTATTAGATTCAATAAGGGCGACTTGATGAATAACTCTTTGTAATTTACACCAGAAAAACTATGAAGTTCATAAATTACATTGCTTCCCCTTTACAGAGGACTAAATTGACTATCTATCATCACAGAAGCATTTCCTTGAATTCCTTAACTAAAGATTTGGAATCTACTGGCCTAGAAGTTAATTACTTCATAATGTCAGCTGTTGTGAAGTATAGGCTGACAGTCACGAGATTAGTTATGAAGACTCGATACACAAAGTGGGGTGCAGACATGTTAAGGAATAAGATGCGCTTAAAGTTCTTCAAGGCTCTAGGTAAAGCAATAAGAAATAACTCATTATGCAGTACTGTTGAGGAGGAACACACGTCTCTAAAAAGGGCAATCGCAGATCAATAAAAGAAGGAAGTACAAAACTGTTCAGGGCAATTCGGGTATACAAAAATAGGTTGCTGAGGCATGAAGGGAAGCTATGAGGAATAACTGCACAAAAAATGTGAAGAAATCGAAAAAGAAATGATGGTCAGAAAGACTAATTCAGTGTGTAGGAAAGTCAAAACAATGTTTGCTGAAATTAAAAGTGAGGATGGTAACATTAAGAATGCAATAGGAAGTCCACTGATAAATTCAGGGAAGAGGGTAGATAGGTGGAAAAAGTGCTTTGAAGGCCTTCATGAAGGGGTAGATTTGTCAGATGTGGTAGAAGAAGAAGAAGAAGAAGAAGAAGAAGAAGAAGAAGAAGAAGAAGAAGAAGGAGTCTAGTTCGAAAAGATAGAGGATCCAGTATTATAATCAGAATTTAAAAGAGCTTTGGAAGACTTAAGATGAAATAAGGCACAATGGGTAGATAACATTCCATCAGAATATCTAAAATCATTGGGGGAAGTGGCAACAAAACAATAATACATGTTGGTGTGAAGAATGTATGAGTCCGACAATATACTGTCTGACTTTTGGAGAAATATCATCCATGCAAGTCCAAAGACTCAAAGAGTTGAGAAGTGCGTGAATTATCACACAATCAGCGTAACGGGTCATGCAACCAACTTATTGACAAAAGGAAGAATGGTAAAGAAAACTGAGGATGTATTACTTATAATCAGTTTGGCTTTAGGAATGGTAAATGCGCAAGGGTGGCAACTCTGATGTTGTTGTTAATAATGGATGCAAGACGAAAGAAAATTGAAGACCCATTCATATGATTTGTTGACCTGGAAAATGTGTTCAACAATGTAAAATGGTGCAAGATATTTGAAATTCTGAGGAAAATAGGGGTAAACTATAGTAAGAGAGTGCTAGTATACAATATTTACAACTGCAAAGAGGGAATAATAAGTGAATAACCAAGAACAAATTGCTTGGAATAAAAACAGTGTAAGACAGGGATGTGGTCTTTTGCCCCCTACTGTTCAATCTGTACAGCATAGCAGCAATGATGAAAATTCAGGAATCTGATTAAAATTGAAGGTGAAGGTGAAAGTATATCAGAGATACAGATTGCTGATGACATAGCTATTGCAACTGATCTGCTGAATGCAGTGCTCAGTCTAATGAGTACAGAATATGAATTGTGAGTAAATCTAAGGAAAGATGAAATTAGTGAAAAGTTGAAGAAATGAAAAGTGTGAGAAACTTGAGATTGAAATTGATGGTCATGAGGTTGATGAAGTTAAGTAATTCTACTACATAGGCAGCAAAACAACCAATAATAGATGGAGCAAAAAGACATCAAATGGAGACTAGCTCTGGCTAAAAGGTGTTCTCTGGCCAAGAGGAGTCTACTGGTATCAAATATAGTCCTTCATTTGAGGAAGAAAATTCTGGGAATGTATCTTTGGAGCACAGCCTTGTATGATGTTGAAACATGAGCTGCAGAAAAACCAGAAAAAAGAGAATCGATGCATTTGAGATTGTGCTGTAGATAAATGTTGAAAATTATGTGAGCCCATAAGCTAAGGAATGAGGAGGATTTGGCTGGAATTGAAGAGGAAAGGAATATGTGGAAAAAAAGGGCCAGGTTGATAGAATGTGGGTTAAGACATCAGGGTATGACTTCTGTGATACTAGAAGGAGCTGTAGAGGGCAAAAACTATAGGGGAAGATAGAATAAAGCCTGTAAATAATTGAAAAATAGGTTTCAACTGCTAATCTGAGATTAAGAGTTTGGATCAGAAGAGGAATTCATGGTGGGCCACATCCAACCAGTCAGAAAACTGATGACAAAAAAAAAGTCATCAGTTACAGAAAGGATAGATTGATGCTCATCATAAAGATTACACATGGCCAAGAGCAAAATGGAGCAGCATGCACAGCATGCCGATGAATATAACGTACTAAATTTCAATGGCTGCTTCACAGCCCAGGCCACCTTGTTTGTCCCCGCTGCTGCCGCCACCGTCAGTCACCGCCACCACCACCACCACCACCACAAGCTTTCCTGAACTGTGAATCTAGGCGCTATCCTTAATACACATTCACTGCTCCTGAAATCAACCTGACCTCAACCTATGGTAATCATTTGTCCCTACATCCTTCACCCAAAATTTCACGCAGCGTGCATGATCAGAATCTTTGTGGGTTTGCATCTAGTAGGTAACTCTGTTGAAATATTGATTTCAGAGTCTGTTCTGAGGTTCTGTAATGCATGGATGTCAATGTGATAGTATGGTCAGTCGGTTAAACACTTCTGGTATCCTTTTTGTAGATACGTATGTCCTGTCCTTCCTTCCAATCACTGGGTACAGTTCGTTAGCTCAAGGTATCTACAGTGTAATGTATTACAGTGAAAACAGGCTCTAACTGAGGTGGAAATTGTATATAGGATATGACAAGGATTTCTTCATGCCCTTAATCCTTGTTCAATGTCGCCGATTTTAGCTGTTTCTCAATGAAAATGACACTAATATCTACATCACTCATCTTTGCCGTCATGTGAAAAGGAAACGGAAGCATTTCTTCTGTATTTTCCTTTGTAATGGAAAGATATATGTAGTGAGAATTATTAAAACACTGTGGAAGGAAGAACAGGATATCTGGTCAGGGCATTTCAGAGCTGTCAACACAAAATTAAGTAGGGGTAATCCTGGAATATGTTAAAATGAACAATAATAAGAAGAAGAAGAAGAAGAAGAAAAAAAAAATGTAAGTTACCATAAAAAATGGTTGTATCTGGGAACACTGAAAAGTTCCAATTTATCTAATGGTGAGATAGATATTTTGACACCTCATTTTAAACTGACATTTCCAGTGACAGATATGATAGCAGACCAGAATTTGTTATGAAATGTAGATTAAAACTGCAAAATCATACAGAATCAATAAACAGATAGAACATTATCTCTGTAAGGTTAGTTTTTATTCTGCAGAAATGTCAGTAATGACTTTAGAATTTTCCCATCCAAATAGCGTGAAGAAAAGCAAACCCATATTTATATCATTTATAGATTTTGAAGAAGATGAATTAAGGGGTTATTCTTTCCAAGATCTACACACGAATGGAATATGAAAATATCCCGAACAATTCTTAGAATGGAAACTGCACTCTACCATGCACTACACCGCAGTTTGCAGAGAGTGTAACTGTAGATGTAAATGTATTCCGAGAAACACTGGGGATAGCTTATAATACTGTCTCCCTCTCTCCTCAACTACAACGCCCATCTTTATCTGTTTTTTCTCTTACAATTACGGTTGGTTTCTGAAGTTGCAAACAATTTTTTGCTCACTGTATTTCATCCTTGCCACCTTCAAGATTTCAGAGTGACTAGTGCAACCCATGTTGTTTCAAGACTCTTGCAGGGAGATGGTGAGGGGAGGGTAGGACAGTAAGGTGCAATGTGGAGTTAAGACGATCTGTGGGACGAGCATTGGGGAAAGGAGGGTAGGGTAAAGACTATGGGTGCATTTGTGGAATATGAGATTGTGTGATGCTGGACTGGGGACAGGGAAAGCGTTAAGTATTTGCAGGACACACCTGGAGGTTTATGGGAACATAGGAACCCACCCTGCAATATATCCTATCTCTACAGTTCTAAAAAGCTGATGTTGGTAGGAAGAACATCGGTGGATGCAGTCATTAAGACACAATTTTGGACAGTGCTCTCAACAACTGTGAGGCCCTGTTGTTTTTTTCAGGACACTTTGTTGGTGGCCATTCATGCAGACAGACAGCTTGTCTGTTGTCTTGCCCAAGTGGAAAGCAGCACAGTGTTTGCAGCTTATATTCTACATCACATAGCTTGTTTCACAGGTAGCCCTGCCTTTTATGGGATAGTTGTTGCTTCAGACAGGAGGTGGTGGTGGTGGTGGTGGTGGTGGTGGTGGTGGTGGTGGTGGTGGTGGTGGAGGAGGAGGATGTATGGGCCATATTGGTCTGTTATATGAATATGAGCCATCAGACAAGGGGATGGGAACAGGGGTTGTGTAGGATGGATGAAGTTATTGTGTAGTTTTAGTGGGTGGAATAATACCACTGTGGAAATGGTGGGAGGGATAGCGGGTAGGACATTGCTCATTTCCAACCACGATGAGAGGTCCTCGTGGAGAATGTGATTCAGTTGTTCCATTCCTGGGTGGTAGTAAGAAGGAGAACACTCCTT
Source organism: Schistocerca nitens (assembly GCF_023898315.1). Taxonomy (NCBI): domain Eukaryota; kingdom Metazoa; phylum Arthropoda; class Insecta; order Orthoptera; family Acrididae; genus Schistocerca; species Schistocerca nitens. The sequence goes on along the minus strand of NC_064618.1, from coordinate 32,293,535 downwards.
TGTGGCCGGATGGTGGGGCTAACTGGGGGTGATGGGATGACAGGAGAGATGAGTCCCGGGAGATTTCTCCTGTCACCAACCACCTCCCAAAGTCCCACTGTCCAGCTGCAGAGGTCATTTCCCTCATGATTCATTACGACCCAGGACTGTAGCATTCCAGTCACATTCTCTGCTAGGGTTTCAACTAGCTCTCGTTGTGGCCTGAAATGAAATGAAGAATGTCCTACCCACTATTGTTCCCACTCCTCAAACAGTGTCATGCTGCTGTCCACCAAACCTACACATCATCTTCGTTCATCCTTACAAAACCCCTGCTCCCAATCCCAATCTTGGGCAGCTGGTTTATGGAATTACAGTGGCAGCAGCAGCATTTTATTCGGTACTTAATTTCCTGTCCTGAAGACCTATTCAAAAATGTATCACAGTTTACCATTCACTGAAACACAAAATTATTCATTACATAACACATCACTGATGATGTCACTCCCAGAGCTTAGTGGAGATACTCAGGGTAATGGAACACATCCACGTGCTGATGTTAACAGAGGTCAAATGTAAAAATAAGTAAAATGCACACCCATCATTCCATCAGCCATTGTCAGTTGGAGTTGTGCAAGTAGAATATACACCAACAAAGAGAAGGTAGAAATGCTGCTCATCGATGGGAAGTGTAAGTTAGCAGAACAGTAATTGCAATAATGTTCTCTTTTGTAAGGGTATATTTAGTATGGTACTTTAATCCTTTAAATACTGATGTGTAGAGTACACATACAGTAAAGGCTGTTCTTCGTACAGACTGCATTGTCATAACATTTGTTTTATTGTTGTCATTGTTGTCGAAGGTAGGCAAAATGCTACACAGGCAGCAGAACTGCACAGGTAGCGATATCCTGATAAGAACCCACCTTCCTGATGTATATTTTCTCGTCTTGTTGTGATGCTTCTGGAAATGGGAAGTTTCAACCCACAACAATGCAATCATCACTGAATTTCCACATAGGAAGCTGCCTAAGTCACTGTTCTCACTTTCATTGCTATGAATCCACTTGTGAGCACATGACAGCTTGAACGTGATATTGGCATTCCTAAAACTAGTGTAAATCATATTCTTACACATCACCAGTTCCATCCTTACCATGCACACCTACGTCAGGAACTACATGGGAATGATTTCCAGAATCATGTACAGTTCTGTCAGTGGGCACAGCAGCAAATCATCAACAAACCAAACTCTTTCTCCAATATTCTATTTACTGATGAATGTTCCTTCTCAAAAAAAGGACATGTAAATACAGGGAACATGCATTATTGGTCCAGCATCAACCCACAACGGCTTAGATAGGTGGAACATCAGTGTCAATGGAGAGTTAATATCTGGTGTTGGATGCTTGGTACTACAGTTATTGGCCCTTATTTCATCAACAGTAGTCTAAATGGCACAGCTTATGCCTGCTTCCTGGGATGAGTTCTCCCTTCACTTCTGGATGAAGTGCTGCTAAGGACCAGAATGCTTATGTGGTATGAACATGATGGATGTCTAGCACATAATGTCTTGCTTGCAGGTTGTGTTCTGAATCAAAGGTATCTTGCCAGATGGATTGGTCGAGGAGGAACAGTTACTTGGCATGCTAGGTCTCCTGATTTAAATCGTCCAGATGTTTTCTTTGATGATGCATTAAGGACGTTGTCTATGGCTATATTCCAACAACTCCAGAGAATAGCCAGGAACGTATTGAGCTTGCTTGTAATTCTCTGTAGCACCAACACTGGAAGCAGTAAATAATTCTTCCATTCAATGAGTGTGCCAGTGTATCAGTGTCCAGGGTCACCACTTTGAGCACCTCTGAATGTTCTTCTCCTGAGCAATGGTACAGAAGAGTCAAAGCGAATTATGTGTTATGTGTTTACTTGGTTTTCATTTGTTTTCTGACAACTCCAGGAAGTGGAAGTGTTTGTGATCCTGGGCACAAAGTCACTGTTGTGTTACGTAATTAATAACTTTGTGTTTCAATGAATGGTATAATGTGATACATTTTTGAATAGCTCTTTAGGAGAGGAAGTGAATTACTGAATAAAAAATACAGAGTGCCATTTAAAAAAGTCATACTGCTGTACATATCCTTGTAAAAAAAACAAAAAAAAAAAAACAAAGCTACAATGAAGGCAATCACATTAATTGATGTCCCCCTGAAGGCTAAAGAACATTTGCTTAAAACATTATGTTATTTGCATCTGGACAAAACATTAATGTAGGTTGTCCAAGATAAATAGGACACCCTATATGTGAGTGCAGACCTCCTAACTCCTAGTTCCCTTCTGTGTAATTTGGTGTGAAAGGCTTGTCTACTTCATTGAAATTTGGTGATTAGTGTATGGCAATGACTGCAAATGTTGAGTGTAAATTGCAAGTTTTTGGCAATGCAGCTTAAGTTAAGTCGGCTATCGAAGTGCGTTAAAAAACAGTATGAAGAGTGGATAGCAGAATTACAGGGTATGTCTAGAGATTGTAAGTTTGAATGTCATCAGTGTGACATGTCTTATGTAGATGCCATTATCTGTGATATAATTACAAGGTTTGCTTTGGATCAGTTGTTGCAAGTGAAGCCTTCAGTTAACTGATCTCTCTCTCGGTGATATGGCACAGCCAGTATGATCGTATGAGCTGTCTGCGCAGACCCAGGAAGCATTTCTTGAAGAGTGCCGCATGGCGTAAGAGGATTGTAGTTCTTCCTGTAATACACTGTCAGACGACACAGCAGCTTCTCGTTCCTTGGGGCTGATCTGCATGTGCCACCATTAGTTCTCAAAAAGCAGTCTTGCTGCAGCTCTGTTAAGCAACTTAATAAGACTTAATAAAACAGATGGTAGGAATAGACTTTGTCCATTAGTGGACATGACTTCATATGAAAGGTGCAGTGGTATCACAATTTGTGGTCCAGTACAGGAGAAGATACTGGCCACCTCCTTGGCACTGGTAAGCTTCTTAGATTGTAGGGCATGCCTCAGTTGCCCCACACAACATATGTGGTGGAAATGTCTGCATTTAAATGAGGGTGGTCTCAGGTGCAACCACAGTAGCAGCATCACTGATGTCTACGCTACGGAGTGTAGTGTTATCAATGCTGACTAGTTGTCAATTAACACATTTCCCATGCCTAGCTCACAAATCTGGTAAACAGCTCACAATCTAGTACATTTTGAGATACTAGGTTGTGTTTCAGCTTGATATTGGTGCTGTGGCCATGTTGGTAAATGTGCCAATGTATCACAAGCTGTGTAGAATTTAACAAGAAAAGTGTCTCCTATAGTTGCCAAAGAGTTCCATTAAGAGGTCAACTGGTTATGGCAGCAGAATATGAGAATCTGGACCACAAAGTAACATTCTTGGTGGTCAATTCCTCTTTGACAACAAATAATTGTGGATTTGATGCTTTTACAGCATTCTGACATCAAAAAATTTAATGTCACCAGTCATTTCCTTTCATGACACTGAATCACTTTCACAGTTCCATAAACAGCTGAGCAAACACTTGGTATAGCAAGGGATTTGCTGTCCCACATTCAGATTAAGTGGGCTGTGAACACAAAGTTTTCCTGTGCTTGCACTTTGCCATTTGCTATGAGAGATGTAGTTGACACTGAATTAGGCAAATTACAGGAATTAAGGGTTATTTTGATTGCAGCATTGAGTGAGTGGGCAATGCCATTAATTTTGGCTACAGAAACTCAATGCAGGAATTGGGTTGTATGGCAGTTTTAAAGCCACAATTAAAACACAGAGGTGGAAGTTCATCCATTCCCTGTCATTGAGGAGATACTAATGAAGGTGGGCGGTGGACATTAGTTTTCAAACATTGGGTGGGCATTATTTTTCAAACATTGATTTAAGAGACACGTATTTGCAGTTGCTCGTTATTAATGTATAAGTTTAGCAGATTGCGTTTGGTATTCCTATTGTTAGTGAATTTCATCAAGCAGAGAGTTCGCCATACCCTGAAGTGTGCATCTTATCTGGATGATTTAATTTTCAGACATGCCACCCACATTCTCAGAACTTACAGTGGATGTTTCAGGTGTGGAGGACAATGGTGTGCATTGTAGGTTGGGAAATTGTACTTTTTTGCACCCAGTGTCAAGTATGAAGACCATACCTTAAGTAATGACTACTTTGTAACAATTGATTAGCTGCCTACACATCAGAACTTGAAGGAACTGTTGTTGTTCCTTTCCAAGGGGAACTAGTATAACAAATCCAAACCAAATGCGTTTGTGATCTCTCACCCTCTGTCAGCGCCATAAGACAGCTGCAAAATTTGTTTGGTCAGGCAACTGTCAGAATGACTTTCTGTGGTTAAAACACAGTTTATCTCCCTTGCCTTACTACCTTTAATCCCAAGAACACCTTAATACTGGCTGCTGTTGCATTGCAGCAGATAATTATCTTTGGACCTAAAGCCCCCTAAAAGAATTATTCCCTGATAGAGGTGGTGTTAAAAGTCTTTGTTTGCCTGTATGTCTCTAAATTTGTCATGTATCATAAACAGTTAGTACCATTGAGCAATATTTCTCAACAATTATATTGATGATATCTGGTTTTGGTCCTACGTCCGGCATGCTATTGCCTATTCATTGTCCCAGTTGCCTGTGAGTCCTGATGTGGAGTTTTATAGGGAAGAAACAATTTGTTTTGTCACTTACAATATTTTAGAAACAACACTGAAAGATCAGTTGTGATTACCTGCTCACCTTTCCACAGATGCCCATCTCAATTTTTGACCTTATTCAGTACGAAAGAGAGGCTCAGTCTGCCAGGCAATGTTGTCGCTTAAAATACATGACAAACGAATTGTTGTAGTTCCACCTCCACCTCGTCCACACACCCTCTGGTTGCTGCAGCCTTCTCACTGGGGCACGTCTTGCATGAAAGCGTTAAGTTGATGGCATATATAGTGGCTTGAGATAAACTCCACGTTGAATGTCTGGTGAGGCTGTGTCGTGCCTTTTCACGGAACTGAGCAGCCACTCACCAGAAGTTTTCCCGTCACCCTCAAATGGCTAAGACAGGGGGGTAGAGTATGTGCGGATTTTGGCAGTCCCTTTAATGGGGAAATGTGGTTGATACTGGTGGACCTCGGGTTCCACTTTCCCTACTAGCATGGATGTCAACAACAATGAGATCCACCAGCAGCGAGAGGGTGCACCAGCCATGCTGGTCTCTCTCAACTGCCAGGTCACTGCTTCATGATTTGATGCATTTTGTCACAGTAGTGGTATGCAGCACGTGATCACCACTATTGAACTTACAGGTGGAGTGGAAGGTCAGGATATTTATGACCTAAGTGTGGAAAGTGGTGCAAAAGATGCTGGTAAATGATGTTCTTCCACAATTCTTAGCCACATACTGTGTTATCCTGGTGAATGGCTATAGTCAGATGGAATTTGTAATGGGGACTGGGTGTTGGAAACACAGACTGACACTTTCACATTTTTATTGAAATTAAATACTCATAATAAAGTAATTAATCTCTCTCTCTCTCTTTTGGTTCCACCTACTGTGGATTATATGTCCCAGTGGACATTTAGCATAATTGCTTCTTTTTAAAATTTTTATGTGCTTAAAGTTATTTAATCAAAAATGTGTAAACGTGTAATGAACATTTACACAGTTAAAATGTACTTGAAACTGATTGAACAGAAAAATTTTCTATTAATCATGAAATAGTGATTAAGGAACTTTTCTCATAAATTTGTGCCCTCCCCTCACACACTAGGTAATATAAGCATCTCGTGTACTTTTACAAATAAGGTGGACTTTAACAACACTTAATTACCAACACTTGAAAAGGCTTAGTAAACTTCTTTTAATCATCTCTCATTTAGCAACCCAGGTTCTGCTACACAACCAGCCACTGTGCAGCTTACAGCGGCAAATGGCAATGGACTGGAGCTACTGGCAATATTGACTAGTGGTCCACAAACATTACATTTTATTATGTAATCTGAAAACAACCTTAATTAGTTCCTGGAAACCAATATCAGTGTGGGAAAATGTCCACAGGATTTTACCAAGTTGTGAGAAAATTAGTTGCATCACTAACAGTCTAGACCCCTAAACATAATTTTTTCTACAATGACTCAGTGCTCGCATATTACAATTTTGCCAATCATTTACATCACTAGAACTTTACACCTGACACACAATTACCTCCAACATCATGTGCTAATAGCATGCATAAAACAACCACCTTCTTTGTGTGGATACTGCTTCAGCATATTTAAATATCAAATTGGACCTACATCTATATTTGATTGTTTGTCACTGTAATGTGAACCTGTAAAATCACACTGCTTATATCATGCAGGAACACCTCATTCGACATTCATCTGCTCAGATGTTGCATTCACATACATATAATGAGATCCCCCAGGGCGTCCACAACTCTTTTGTGGATACGTGCGTGGCGAGCACGGGGCCCCGAGCCATTGCAGCCTTCTTTCTCTCCAGGGCTGCATTTCCTCTCCCTTCCCCTCCTTCCCCTGCTTGCTCCCTTCTCCTCGCCCTCTCCTCTCCCTCTCTTGGTGTCCTTGCTTATGTTGGCCCCCGCTATCCTCCTGGTTCTGTTGGTTTTCCAATTTGGCTTTGTTGCATAATCATCTCCTCCTTTTGGCATTCCTTGGTCTCCCTCTGGGGTTTGACCTCCATTACAAAATTTCTCCTCCATAGCGTGAGCCACTTGGGAAGAGCACCTTACCTAGTGTCTCCGACCTGCGCCCTCCTAGTACATTCCACCTTTTCTTTCATGTCGTTGTCTGATACTAGGGTGCATAGCCAGCACGGTAGCCAGCCCGTGTGGTGGGGTCGCTATGTACCCTTTTGGTTAAGCCCCCTGAACACACAGGGATCACACTTCTGATACCTGAGCTGTGACCTCCTCATGCATGCCTTGGAGTGGTTGCTCGTCATCCTGGAGCATCGGAACTCCCGGCAATGACCGGCGTGCCAGACGGCCCTTGCTGTGGCTGGGTGCCGCCCGTGAGGAGGACCCTGATCAGAGTGGGCGGACGCTATGCAAATGAAAGGCATAGGGGTCCAGAACTCTGGCCGTTCTTCTGCGGCCGTCTCTCTGCGTGGTACTGATTCTTCAAGTGCTGCTTCTCTTGCCCCTTCGGCCTTCCCCTCCTTTCCCCTCCTTGCTCCTTTCCCCTCGCCCTCTCCACTCCCTCTCTTAGTGTCCTTGCTTATGTTGGCCCCGCTATCCTCCTGGTTCTGTTGGTTTTCCAATTCGGCTTTGTTTCATAATCATCTCCTCCTTTTGGCATTCCTTGGTCCCCCTCTGGGGTTTGACCTCCATTACAAAATTTCTCCTCCGTAGTGTGAGCCATCTGGGGAAGAACACCTTACCTAGTGTCTCCGATGTGCGCCCTCCTAGTACATTCCACGTTTTCTTTCACGTCGTTGTCTGATACTAGCCAGCCCGTGTGGTGGGGTCGCTATGTACCCTTTTGGTTGAGCCCCCTGAACACACAGGCATCACACTTCTGATACCTGAGCTGTGACCTACTCATGCATGCCTTGGAGTAGTTGCTCATCATCCTGGAGCATCGGAACTCACGGCAATGGCCGCTGTGCCAGACAGCCCTTGCTGTGGCTGTGAGGCGCCCATGAGGAGAGCCCCTGATCGGAGTGGGTGGTATCAGGGCGGACGCTATGCAAATGAAATGCATACGGGTCCAGAATTGTGGCTGTTCTTCTGCGGCCATCTCTCTGCATGGAACTGATTCCTCAAGTGCTGCTTCTCTTGCTCCTTCGGCCTTCCCTTCCATGGCTACCCCCTGGGAAGAGGGTCAGGCCCATCGTCTAGGGGCAAAACCTTTCCCCCGTTATCTAGTTCGCACCAGGACTGATGGAGATACTTTCACCAATGTCAAACCTTTATTCTTTGTGGAAAACCTTGAAGACATGTTTGGCGAAGTGGACTCCCTGAGCAAGATGCGATCGGGTTCGTTGCTGATAAAAACTGCTTCAGCTGCCCAATCTGTGGCCCTTCATGCCTGTACCCATCTTGGCACAATTCCTGTGTCCATTACCCCCACCAGTCTCTAAATATGGTTCAAGGTGTGATATTTCACAGGGACCTCATCCTTCAAACTGATGAGGAACTTCGGGACAATCTCAGACGGCGGGGTGTTCACGTTGTTCGGCGTGTTCAGAAGGGTCCTAAAGACAATCGTATTGATACTGGTGCCTTTATCCTGGCCTTTGAAGGGGATACCCTCCCTGAGAAAGTTAAGATTATGGTCTATCGCTGTGATGTGAAGCCGTACATCCCACCTCCTATGAGGTGTTTTAATGTTCCCAGGCCCCTCTCTGTGGTGACTGTGGATGTCCACTCCATGAGGGGAGTCCCTGTGTTCCCCCTCCTGTATGTGTAAATTGTCATGGTAGTCATTCTCCACGTTCACTGGATTGCCCAGTATATAAGAAGGAAAAAAGATACAGGAGTATAAGTCCCTCGATCGATTAACCTACACAGAGGCCCGTAAGAAATATGCACGACTTCACCCTGTGTCCATGATATCTAGTTACACCTTGCTTACATCTTCACCCCTTCCTCCCCCTTCCTTACCCCCATCCTGGACCCCTCTCCTCCCCCCCTCCCCTGCGGCTCCCACACCTTCTCCTATGGGCGCTGCTCCCCCTCCCCAGCCGGAGAAGTGTCCCACTCCTTCGGCGTCTGCCGGTCAAGGGTGCCTCTCCCGGGATGCTGCATCCCGGCACCTTCCAGGCCAAAGGTCTGCTGCTGCACAATGACTGCGAGAGCCGCGGTCTGTCGGCCCCCAGGTCGCCCGGTCTCTTTCTGTTCCTGATCTTGCTGCAGCTGGCTCCTTTATGCCACACAGCCCTCCTCGATCTCAGCCTGAAAAGAAGAAGAAACATAAGTCCCGGGACAAAGAGCCTCTGGTGTCACCGGAGGTCCCTTCTCAGACTTCACAACCGGACTCGGACCTCTCATTTATGGATGTCGCCCCCTCCTTGTCGGTGACGGGTGGGGACCTGGCGGTATGACTGGATTTAGCGTGTTCAGACCCTATTTAAACCATCGTTCTGTGGTTCTCCAATGGAATTGTAATGGATACTATCATCACCTTCCGGAATTGAAATCTCTTCTTTCGTCCTACTCTGCAGCTTGTGTGGTTCTCAAGGAATCTCATTTTACTGATGCTCACTCACCGATCCTCCGCAGGTTCCGTGTTTTCTGTCAAAATCGGGTCGGACCCCTGCGGGCTTCTGGTGGCGTTTGTACGTTGATCCGTACAGACATTGCTAGCACGTGGATGCCTCTTCAGACTACATTGGAAGCGGTGGCGGTTAGGGTCCACTTAGGCTCTGCAGTCAAAGTTTGCAATGTTTATCTCCCTCCTGACAGGACTCCTACACCTGCTGCCTTAACCGCACTTCTTCAGCAACTTCCTCCTCCCTTCCTCCTCCTTGGGGATTGTAATGCTCAACATCCTTTGTGGGGCAGTGCCTTTCCATCCAGACTAGGTCTTCTTATAGACCAATTTATTGCAGACCAAGACCTGTGCCTTCTTAATGATGGCTCCCATACTCATTTCAGTGCCGGTCATGGTACCTCTTCTGCCATTGATCTTTCTCCTCCCTCTCTCCTCCCTTAATTACACTGGTCGCCACACGACGACCTTTGTGAGAGTGACCATTTCCCGTTGATTATCACGCTCCCTTCCCGCTCCCCGATGGACAGGTTACCTTGTTGGTCTTTCCAACGTGCCGATTGGCCTCTATACACTGCACAGGTCGTGTTTTCTCCCTCTTTGTCGGATTGTATTGATGACGTCCTACGTGACGTGTCTGGCGCGATTGTTTGCACTGCTACCCTTGCTGTCCCCCGCTCATCTGGACCATTTCGTCACCGGCAAGTCCCGTGGAGGAGTACGGCCATTGCCATTGCCATCCGTGATCACCGTCGAGCTTTGCTACACTTTAAGAGGCACCCATCTGTAGCCAGCCTTACTACCTTTAAATGCCTTCACGCTAAAGCCCGTTATTTAATCAAACAGAGCAAGTGGATATGTTGGGAACGATTCGTTTCTTCCCTTGGTTCTGCTGTCCCTCTGTCACGGGTATGGGCTACACTTCGCTCTCTCCAAGGTTGCCATCGGCAGTCCACCCTCCCAGGCCTTCACCTCCCAGATGGCATTTGTACGGACCCATTAGTTCTTGCAAAACATCTTGCGACCCATTTTGCAGTGGCATCAGCGTCAGCCTCCTATCCAGCTGCTTTCCTTCACCAGAAACAGTGGTCTGAAGCTTCCACCTTATGTTTCACCCCTTGTGAGTCAGAATCTTACAACAAACCCTTTACTGAATGGGAATTTCTTTCTGCTCTATCTTCTTCTCATGATACGGCCCCTGGCCCAGATTCCATTCATAACCAACTGCTTCAACACCTCAGTGCTCCACAACGGCAACATCTTCTTCGGGTGTTTAACCGTATCTGGCTTCAGGGTGACTTCCCTTCTCAGTGGAGGGATAGTATTGTGGTTCCTGTCCTTAAGCCTTGTAAGAACCCCCTATCTGTTGACAGCTATCGGCCAATTAGTTTGACCAATGTTGTTTGTAAGTTACTTGAACAGATGGTAGCCCGTCGGCTCAATTGGGTCCTCGAATCTCGGGATCTATTGTCCCCCTACCAGTGTGGCTTTCGAGAGGGATGGTCTCCAATTGATCATTTACTTCGCTTGGAATCCGCAGTTCGGCAGGCTTTTTCCCAGCGCCGCCATTTGGTTGCTGTGTTTTTTGACCTTCGAAAGGCCTATGACACGGCCTGGCGCCATCACATCTTACTAACCCTTCATCAGTGGGGTCTTGGGGGCCCACTCCCGATTTTTATCCGCCAGTTCCTGATCCATTGTTCATTCAGAGCTCAAGTTGGTACTGCTTTTAGTTCTCCATGGACCCAGGAGACGGGCATCACACAGGGTTCTGTCTTGAGTGTCCTTCTTTTCCTCATTGCTATCGATGGACTTGTGGCCTCTGTCTGTCCCATGGTCACCCCTGCCCTGTATGTGGATGATTTCTGCATTGGGGTTAGTTCCTCCACGATGGCATCTGCAGAATGGCAGCACCAGGTAGCTATACGGTGTGCCTCTGCATGGACCCTCTCACACGGGTTTCAATTCTCTCCTTTCAAATCGCGAGTGGTCCACTTCTGTCGCCGTACTACGATCCACCCTGATCCAGAGCTCTACCTTGATGCACAACAATTGCCTGTGGTCCCACAGTTTCATTTCCTGGGTCTTCTTTTCGACAACGAGCTCACTTGGCTGCCCCATATCAGACTCCTGAAGGTAGGATGTTTCCGTAAACTCAATGTCTTTCGCTTCCTTGCCCACTCCTCTTGCGGTGCGGGCCGTTCCCTCCTTCTCCGTCTTTATCATGCTCTAGTTCTGTCTCGCTTGGACTGTGGTTGTCAAGTTTATGGTTCAGCTGCTCCTTCCACACTGCACGTGCTGGATCCAGCCACCATCGTGGTATCCGTTTGGCCACTGGTGCCTTTCCTACTAGCCCTGTTGATAGTCTCCCGGTTGAAGCTGGGATCCCCCCCTTTCTGTTCGGGGGTCCCAGCTTCTGGTGTCTTATGCACTCACTATCCGTTCCTCTCCCACTCATCCTTCCTATTCTATCCTGTTCCCAGACCATGGACGTCGCCCACCCGACACCCGCCCTCGGGCGGGTTTACCGGTTGGGCTGCACCTTGCGTCTCTTTGCCATGATTTTCAGCTTCCTTCTTTGTCCTGTCTTCCTCGCTCCCTCCCCTCCACCACTCCTTGGTTAGTTCCTCGGCCTCGAATTCGGATGGATCTCTGCCAAGGTCTGAAAGATGCCATCCCCCCAGTGGTGTTCCGTTCCTTTTTCCGCCAAATTTTATGGGAGTTTCATGATGCTGTTGTTTTTTACACTGATGGCTCTAAATCTGCTGATCATGTTGGGTATGCCTTCACGTCCTCTGTTGGAATGGAAAGTCATCTGCTGCCACCGGCATGTGGGGTGTTTACTGCGGAATTGATGGCAATTTCCCAGGCCCTTACCTTTATTAAACAGTCCCAACACAACCGCGTTTTGTTATGTACGGACTCGGAGTGCCCTTCTTGCTATTCACCGGTGTTTTTTGCGCCATCCCTTGGTCTCTGCCATCCATGACCATCTTGCCGATTTCACCATGTTGCTTGTTCCATTGACTTCCTTTGGGTCCCTGGCCATGTGGGTTATCCCGGGTAATGAGCTCGCTGATCGTTTGGCTGGGGGAGCAGTTACTTACCCCCCGTTTTCTCTAACCCCTCCTGCAGCGGATTTACGGCTTCACATCAAATCCCACTTCGCACAGTCATGGGCCAATTCTTGGGAGGCTACTCCCCTGTCTAATAAACTTCGTGCAATTAAGGTGACACCAGGCCCGTGGCGTTCTTCCTTTCGCCTCTCCCGAAAGGACTCGACCAGGCTGTGTAGTCTCTGCATTGGCCATTCCAGGCTGACCCATGGTTTTCTTTTGCGTGATGAGCCACCCGCACTATGTGGTTGTGGAGCCTTCCAGTCAGTAGCCCACATTTTGGTTGAATGCCCCGTTCTTTTGGATCTGCATGCTAAGTGTAGACTCCCCCACACTTTACCTTTGATGTTGGCTGACGATTCCCGGATGGTCTCTCTGGTTCTCGGTTTCCTCTGGGAAAGTGATTTTTATTCTCAGTTTTATGGTTTTTAATCTCTCTGGTGTTGGGGCAGGGCGGTGAGTGTTTGGGTGTCTCCCACTGTAAGCAGTGTTCGGAGATTCCCGATTCACCTCCCTGACCGAAATCCTTTTTTCTTCCCCTTTTACTCTGTTTTTACCCCCTTTTTTTTAGGGTTGGTTAGTCTTTCTATTCCCATACATACTTTCCACATTATAGCAGTTGTACCTTTTAAGTCACAGGTGGTCTTGCCTATGCTGCTTCAGCATAGTATTGGCTTCATTCTCTTGCCAACTTCCCTCATTTTGTTTTTACCAATGACAACATGACTGCACTTTTACGTTTTTCCCTTTTTCTGTTTTATTGTTCTGACTTTACTGCGATGTCCCATTAGCGGAATGGAGCGTATTTGAAACAAGGGACTGATGACCTTGCTGTTTAGTCCCTTAAACCTCAACCAACCAACCAACCATATAATGAGAAAGGTTATGGTGAATTGAGAAAATAGCTCGATGCAACATAAGAATGACACCTGTTCCTAAAAAGAGTAAATTTTGTTACGAAATCGCAACAGTTAGCAGAAAAATGATGACAGAATGCTGATTTGTCACCACTAGTATACATGTAGGCTGCATAACCAGAAATGTAGACATATGTTGTACGGTAGTAATATAGGTGTAGAACACACTGTTAGAGGTAATTCCTTTATCCTGTGCTGTCCATATGTCACCCAGCAGGCTACTGTCATACAAAATCCAACCACCTGCATCTCAGGCCACAGTCGTAAGGTATCTCCATACACATACATGACCTGGAAATCTGAATAAACAACGATCTCTCCCAAGCTCCAACGATTGTGAGCATGCCCAGAAGCAACCTGCTGTCTCCTCGTGCCAACTTACACAGATTTCCACTCTGTGAATCTAGCTCCAGTTTCTGGCCCAGTATAGCACCACCCCAAATGTCAAAGATGCTTGCTATCACAAATCTGCCACTCTGTGGCACACTGTTGGAGACAGTAGGTGTAAAATACACAGGAACCCATTACAACAGTGGCACAAGCATTGCCAACTGCTACCTGAGCTAACTCTAGGGCATACAACCTGTACAGAGAATGTTGGTATTTCATTTTAGTGTATAGGGCTATGGGACCTGGGACCCCACACCACAATTATTACTTAATGTCACAGCAGCATTCATTGTACACGGTGCAGTAATTGCAACTGACAGCATTTGCTTCGCTACCTCTGTTGCCACATCAGCAACCCACTGAACCAGGCAAATAAGAGTTGTCACATTCGAAGCTGCATTTCGCGGCAGCAGATACATCTGAGAATACTGACGTCCAGACACAAATGCTGGCTGGGCTTCTGGCAAATCTCTCTCTCCCCCACAACCCCCGCCTGCCAAATACTTAAGACAGAGGTATGGGCATCTTTGGCTTTATACCTCCATTAAAGGGGGAGGGGTTGGTCATCCACACCTGCAGATCATGGAATAGCAATAAAGAACATGGAACTAGTGATGCTGGAATACAATGAACTGATTGTGGTGGCTCCCGACATGGTGCATCCTGGCTGTGTGTATTGAAAAAAAGCCTCCGCAGTCTGAGGCAAGACCACTGACACTCTGTAATTTTGTATTCATTAGCTTAGAAACCAGACTGATATTTTGCCACACATGAATGGTGGCTTCCATAGGGGAATCTCTCCTTGGTTTGCACTCTTGACAAGTTAAGTGTACTTCACGTGTTTATGGACTGTGTAAAGTTTTAGTTGGTTTAGTTCTGTGGACATTAGAACACCTGTTGCGAGAACTTGATATGGCCTCGAGAGTGTGTGGTGTTTTCCCTCAGTTCACAAGTTAATGCTTTTTAAACATTACCCCAGGACTGAATTGTAAAGCCGGTTCACAAGCACATCCAAAGGTGTCCTGTGCAATGCTTGATGAAATATTATGAACAAAAGTTTGGTGTGCCATGACCTTACAACCCAGAAGATTTACTATCAGCTAAGACATCCGGTCATGGAAGCCTTCAGTATATGATCTGTAAAGAAACTTACAAAGAAACAGACTTGTGCATAATAGATATATATCAAAGCATAGATCTATTGGGAAAAATATATCTAAAAACAATGATGATGTGACTTACCGAACGAAAGCGCTGGCAGGTCGATAGACACACAAACAAACACAAACACAAAATTCAAGCTTTCGCAACAAACTGTTGCCTCATCAGGAAAGAGGGAAGGAGAGGGAAAGACAAAAGGATGTGGGTTTTAAGGGAGAGGGTAAGGAGTCATTCCAATCCTGGGAGCGGAAAGACTTATCTTAGGGGGAAAAAAGGACGGGTATACACGCGTGCGCGCGCACGCACACACACACACACACACACACACACACACACACACACACACACACACACACACACACACACACACACACACACACATATCCATCCACAATATGTCTGCTTGTGAGATGTCTGCTTGTGTCTGTATATGTGTGGATGGATATGTGTGTGTGTGCGAGTGTATACCCGTCCTTTTTTCCCCCTAAGGTAAGTCTTTCCACTCCCGGGATTGGAATGACTCCTTACCTTCTCCCTTAAAACCCACATCCTTTCGTCTTTCCCTCTCCTTCCCTCTTTCCTGATGAGGCAACAGTTTGTTGCGAAAGCTTGAATTTTGTGTGTGTGTTTGTGTTTGTTTGTGTGTCTATCGACCTGCCAGCACTTTCATTCGGTAAGTCACATCATCTTTGTTTTTAGATATATTTTTCCCACGTGGAATGTTTCCCTCTATTACATAGATCTATTGGTATAGAGATGTTAGATTGCTGTGGATGGCTGCCAAAAGATTAATGTTTGATGCTTTCAATGGCTACTGTAACAAAATTTTATTGAAAGATGTTTCACAAATGTCAAAGAAATTCCAGTCAGTTGTAAAGGGTGGTCAGACACACTACAGCATTGCATACATCTGTTGTGTTAGCTCATACTAAGGTGTCTTAGACAGAATGAACTTTAATGATGCCAGTAAGAAATCTGAGAACATTAGTCCTGTGAAATGTAGTGTATGTTCCTCCTCAACAACACCATGAAAGCTATGGATCAAGACAGTCTGCTAAGTCCAATATTTATTAACTTCTGGAAGCATTTGATTTGGTGCCGTACCAATGCCTACTAACAAAAGTACAGCTGTATATGGTACTGACTGAATCTTGCGACTCAATTGAAGGTTTTTCAAAAGGGAGGATGCAGCATGTTATCTCAAATAGTCTGTAATCAATAGATAAGTCCCCAGGGGCTCACCACACTTTGTTGAGTTTTTGCTTGGCTGTCATTAGGCCCTAGCCTTTGCAGCACCTCTTCCCTTCATGCTGCAAGTCTATCTTCCTGTTATTATTTTTCCCCTCCCTTGGGCAACATGTCTCTGCTACTTTTGAAATTGTGTTCTGAAGTTTTGGTAGTCTGGCAATCAGAACAGTCCTCCATCTAGAATGAGATTTTCACTCTGCAGCAGAGTGTGCACTGATATGAAACTTCCTGGCAGATTAAAACTGTTTGTCAGACCGAGACTCAAAGTCGAGTCTCAGTCCAGCGCACAGTTTTAATCTGCCAGGAAGTTTCAGTCTGCCTTCTGTTTTTTCCTCTGTTCTATGTTCACTGTCTCTTCCCCTCCCTCAACTTGAGCATTTGACGTCTTTCTTTCTTCTTCCTCTGTGCATGCTTCTGAAGGCCAGTCGATGTACATGGCACGTATCAGGTAATGTGCAATTCCCTGCCCAAGGTTAACAGGTAGGGTTTGCACATACCCCATGGTATAGGCCAGACCCTAGGAGGGGTGATTGCAAGAGCTCTTATGATCCCAATTACCAATTGGTCCCTCGGTCTGGAGTTTGACGCATGACCTGAGGTATAAACAGTTACCTAAGGTGGCTGAGTCCCCGTGAGAGGCCTCCAAAAGGTGTGCACCATTGGATACGCTAACAATCAAGGCAGATTTTCTTGCAGTGGGCCAGTCATCTTGTCCCCAGTCCATATCTAGTAAACGTAAATGGATCCAGTATGTCTCCCATCTGCACCTCCATTCCTTGTGTCATGTACTGAAGGACAACCTTCAGCTACAGTTCATTCATTAACTACTCAGAAAGGCCTGCTCTCATGGACTTTGCCTTTGGAGAGAAGCTGTGATTTTTTGAGCCCAACGACTGCGTACAACCTCACTCTCCCACAGCAGTCCCATTTATGTCAAGGCTCATTGTGCAAAGAATTCTACATACAGTGTTATTTACAACTGGCTGCTTCATAAACTGGTGTGGGGGGGATCCAACATTATCTCTCTGCTCAAAGCACCAGTGCACGCCTTTGGGTAATGAGAGGTCAAAGCAAATTTACTGCCTACATGCTCTCTTTTTCTCACATTTTCTCAATTAGTGCGTCTATCAAAGATTAAAATGAGCTATGGAGTTATCACAGTTTGAATGTACATTCTAAAACCACTGCATCATAACAACACTTGCATGTCCTCTTGATACACAGGCAAATGTGTTACTTCTGGTAGAGATACTCAGAAGTTCATTTGCCACCTCCTCCTCCCATCTGTATCAATTGAAATGACAATGATGCCACCTCATCCCACAAGTGTCCCATGTATCTCAATGAAAGGTCTGTTTTGGATACCCAGGAGAAGGAAAAAGTATTTGACCCCGTTGCTAGCAAGTTGTTGGCTAGTCATAAGCCCTGCATTTTACCAATTGGCACTTACAGGATTTCTCTTGCTAGGTGTCGCTCCCCAGAGGACATGGCCATACAGACTTGCAACCTCTAATTTAGCACTGCTCTTCTGAAATTGCCTGGTATCATGGTAGTGTCCCCATCTCCTTCACCCAGAGCTGTGCAGCAATCTACCAAGTCTTCACTCCTGGCAGCAAAATCAATTTCTACCCAACTGGTAGGCCAGAAAGACCAGAAGAAACACTCCCATTGAACACTCAGGAGGAAGCTGTTGCAGTCCACATTTTCCTTCCTTGTTTCACCATTTCTCTTAGCAAGGTCTACATCCTTCCATCATTAGCTGTCACAATTGCAGGCATAGTGGTCAGCTCCCTCGCCCCTCTTCTCCTGTTCAGTGGCTTTAATGTCCACCAACTCATTTGGAGCTCTTTGAAAACCTGTCAGATAGGTTCCCTCTTCAGTGACCTTCTCAATCCACTCAACCTCATCTGCCTTAGTACAACAACATCCATGTTCCTTTCAGTCACCATACGCACCGATTCCCATTTGGACCTCTTGTTCTTTCAAATGCATCTGATAGACCCATCGATTCAGCTCATTCGTGACTGCTTACTGTGGCTCGAATGCCGTGGCAAGGTGGTGATCTTTTGCTGGGTACCTGGCCACGTTGGGATACAGGGAAACAACACGCCCGGTAAAGCTACCGAGGAAGCATGTTGGGATGGTGCTGTCCATCAATGACTCATCCCATTGCATGCCATTATCTCATTTTCTGAAAGATGCATCATACGTCATTGGGAGACTGAATGGTAGCAGATGTTGGACAACTAACTGCAGTCACTGAAACAGACCACAAAAGCTTGGCAGACATTGTGTCAGCCTCGCTGCTGGAAAGATGTTTCTCTTACCAGACTGCACATCGGGCATAGCCCTTTCACACACGGCTTCCTCCTCCAGCGGGAGGTTCCACCTCTCTGTGAAGTTTATGTGCCACTTCCAGTTCAGCATATTGTGGCTATGTGTGTTCTGTATACTGTTATTATTGCACCCCTCGGTCTCTTGGAGATCTGCCCACCATACTCGCAGATACCAATACAAGTGTAAACAGAGTGGTGATATGTTGCGAACTGTTAGGCCTCATCTCTAAACTGGTGGGGAGGGCGGCAGACTTTAGTACACTATAAACTGCTCTGATTGTGTGGACAGCCATTGTCCCAACCCATGAGATTTCATGTCGACATTTTGTCAGGGTCACGATGACCGTGATGTCGAGCACCACCTCAACCCAACTCATCATCATCACTCTTGTTCTCCACTGCCCAGCTTGCCCATAAGTTTTAGCAAAATTGAAGATGGGACTGTAGTAAGGATCAAAACTGACTCAAAGGCTGAGCAGTCTCCAGCCATGGGAACAACTGACTCTAAATATAAGTGGCGGACCGCTTGAATTTGTGCATGCAACGGTCCGATGAGCTAACGTCAATGCTAAGTAACTTGGGAAAGGCCCAACGTATCGTATCTTTTTCTTCAAACTGTTTCTCAGCACAGCTTACCCTTCAACCCAATTACAATCTTTTCACACTGCTTCTGACAACTGTGTATATTTGACCTACATAGGACTAATTCAGATGTTATAATGTGTGAATTTGCTAATTGCGGAGAAACTATTGCAAATTGTCTGTTACGAGAAGAGTAAAGTGGGCCGTATGAAGGGGGGGATCGTGCATCAGTAATGTCTTCACCATTAGGCAAATAATGGTACAAACAAGAGAAAGTGATTTGGAAGCAAATTTCACTTTCATAGATTTTTCAGGAGGCGTTTGTTAGGGTAATCTAATTAAATTATGGCAAATGCTAGAAAACAGGGACTACCCAATATGCACCTAATTTTGATAGAAATGGGTCACCATAGAACTACTGGCTTTACCATAGATACAGGAATTAAAAGAAGTGAGCGGATTGTCTTTTTAATACCTGTATTGATGACAGTTTGAAGAAACTGAAATTGCTAGTAGAACCTGAAATAGGGCTGTCAGATAGTGTTCACTTAAATACTTTTCCTTTTGAAGATGATCAAATAATGATTAAGGTGAATGAGACACACATACCCATTAATGCTGAAAGTAACCTACAAAAATCATATAATTGTAAAACTGTAGTTAATAAAATGAAAATTATGTATTTTTGAGCAAAGGATCCAGCCAGATCAAAATTTGTACCAGAAAACAACATTTTAGATCAATTATAAAATTTCAAATATCTTAGCTGTGGCACAAGTTTACAAAATGAAAATGACATTGATCAGAAATTTAGCCAATTTCAAGCTGTATGTGGGACCATTCAAAGAATGATTAAAAATAAAATTGGGAAAGAAATGAAAATGAAATTAGGAAGTAATGGCTATAGCCACACTGCTTTATAAAATGTGGGTGTCAACTCAAAACCAACAGAAAAATACAGGTGGCAGAAATGAGATCCTAAAGGAGTATTAATGGTGGTGTGAGGGTGGATACAATCTGAAATGAAGATATTAGGAACGAATAAATATGGGATCAATACATAATAAAACATTTAAAAAGATACAAAACCAGACTTTACACAGGTAATGTAGGAGTACACGCTGAGCGGCAGAAGATATGGAGGACAGCACAGGAGATTGTGGAGACAACTGTAAAACCAGAGCGGGCAAGAATCCCTGACTCATAAAGTGAAGAAGAAGAAGGAAGAGGAGGAGGAGGAGGAGGAAGAGGAGGAGGAGGAGGAGGAAGAGGAGGAGGAGGAAGAGGAGGAGGAGGAAGAGGAGGAGGAGGAAGAGGAGGAGGAGGAAGAGGAGGAGGAGGAAGAGGAGGAGGAGGAAGAGGAGGAGGAGGAAGAGGAAGAAACTGCAGCAAACTACCCCTTAGAGAATAACGAGCAAAAAGGATCATACAGACTCAAGGCTGGAAATCCTGTACAGTACATTGCAGCACTCAACATGCTGAGACAGGACAACCGTTAGAGAACCTGTCCAAAGTGGTTCCCACAGGCCTCTAAGCAAGTGCGGACATGATGCAGCTGCATCTGACACCAATTTTCAAATGTCCATTTACTAGTTCTCTTAACTGTTCCACTCCCTCTTCTGTTGTGTGGGCCAACCTCAGATGGCTCTCTGGGACCAAGAATCAATTTCAAATTTCTGCCCTGGTAGCAGCAGATATAGGCATAATAAACCCTATCACTATCCCTATGATCTGTAATTTTATAATGGTCTGTTATTCATTTCCTCTTCCATGATCCTTCAGACTACTCCACCAGGTCATATTTGAGGGGTGTTCTTTCCAGCAAACTATGCTGTACTTCTATTTCAGTCACTGGCATTATCCTTGCACCAGCCTTCATGGATCTAGCAGCTGTAGTCTACATTCCCACCATGTTGGCTTGTGTTTTGTGGGCACCTTTGTCCTGCTCTGTGACAGTGGCTGTAAGTGGCAGCTGGCAACTCTAGTGAATTCAGACAGTTAAGCTCATTTGAAATAGAAATATTTTGTGATTCTTCATTTGTATTATTATGCGGTTTTCGTCAATTGCACTATAGTGAAATTTCACATGTATCTACTTGTCACTGCACCTGATTCGTAATCTCTGTCATTGTATAATTTACCAACTTACTAACACTGAGATCAGCATGTGCAGTGGGATAACGTACCACTGACACATTTGAAGGTGTTTGATTTATGCTTAAATTCAGTTCATGTAATGTTATTCAGCTTTTTTATTTTATTGCAGGAGCAGGAAGAGGTACACACAGAGGAGGTACTGGCAGGTGAGATTTTTGCTTTCTTCAGTAGCTTAATTACATGTTAAAGTTATCACTTTAATATTTCATTATTTGGTATTCTTTCCATATTTTTCTTACTAAACTATTTCAGTGAAACAGTTGTTCAAAATTTTTTACTTGAACTTGACACTGGATGTTAATTACATGGTGCATAATTCATACTGAAAATTGGCAGTGCCTTTGTAACTAAAAAAGGTTGGTCACAAATGTGCAGTTATGTTTAAAATGTATAGTGAGGTAGATTGTGAGTGAAACATGACGAAAGAGTAAGAAGACAAATTTTTAACTACCAAATTGATATTTAAAAATAAGTCATTTTAAAGCTGAGCTATCATTACAAATTGGCACACTACGATAAGTAGTAATGTTTAGATCACAGTTCCCTTATTCTGTAGTCGTGGCTCATATTAAAATCATCATCTTGAGATAAATATATTTATATCTAAAAACAAAGATGATGTGACTTACCGAACGAAAGCGCTGGCAGGTCAATAGACACACAAACAAACACAAACACACACACACACAAAATTCAAGCTTTCGCAAGAAACTGTTGCCTCATCAGGAAAGAGGGAAGGAGAGGGAAAGACGAAAGGATGTGGGTTTTAAGGGAGAAGGTAAGGAGTCATTCCAATCCCGGGAGCGGAAAGACTTACCTTAGGGGGAAAAAAAGGACGTGTATACACTCGCGCACACACACACACACATATCCATCCACACATATACAGACACAAGCAGACATTGCTTGTGTCTGTATATGTGTGGATGGATGTGTGTGTGTGTGTGCGAGTGTATACACGTCCTTTTTTCCCCCTAAGGTAAGTCTTTCCACTCCCGGGATTGGAATGACTCCTTACCCTCTCCCTTAAAACCCACATCCTTTTGTCTTTCCCTCTCCTTCCCTCTTTCCTGATGAGGCAACAGTTTGTTGTGAAAGCTTGAATTTTGTGTGTGTGTTTGTGTTTGTTTGTGTGTCTATCGACCTGCCAGCGCTTTCGTTCGGTAAGTCACATCATCTTTGTTTTTAGATATATTTTTCCCACGAGGAATGTTTCCCTCTATTATATTGATAAATATATTTACATATACAACTATCATTCAGCATAGTTGAGCTTCTTAAAGAGAAAAATTGCCTATGTTATCGGGGACTGGATCAAGTTAACCACATTCATGGCCAGTGATTTGAAAACTCATCATCGTGTCTTGAAATGAAGAATATTACCCCTGTAATCCCTCTTGTTTCCCAAAGCTGTATTTTGCCACCTGACTGACGTGTGAAGTAGCCTTGGTGCCATGGTTATCCCTCGCTTGCCAAGAGGGTAATTGACTACGCAATGACAACATGCTACTGAGTAAGAGATACCTGACTTGGTTGTAGCTTCACAACCTATGTACTACATTCTCGAGACCCATCTCCAATTCTGTCACCCCGTCCACTCCCATATCAACTTCCCTAATTTAAACATATGGGAGTTCCCCTTAACTCATCCTTAAGTTCCACAATACTCCTTCCCTTAGTACTCGTTACCCCTATGCTGCCCTATCCCATGCAATAACTCCATCCATATCCCTTTATCTGCCCCTGTGCCTCTTATATTACACCCTGTTCCAACCCATCCCCTCACTGACATTCTCAATCAATCAGTCCACCACAACTCCTCATGCAGTTGGCCTGCAGGTTTAAGAAAATTTATCTGACTGACAGAGGGACAGACTGTGGCAAATGCTATTCCAGACTTAGCCTTTGATTGTTTATTTCTACATTAACAGTTTCATCACCAACAAAACACCTTAGGCTGGTGCATAAGACTCAAATATTTTCTATAAGTTCCAAAAACACACACTATACGTAATGGAGACTAAAGTCTACATAAATAATATAATCTGCTTCACTGATCACTGAAGTCTGCCAATGTTGGGGTAACTTTCTAAATCCATAACTGTAAAAACCATTTGGTTTTGTAGCAAAGAACTTGTAGAGCCATGTTCAAAGTGTATTTTCACCCCAAAAGGAAGACTTGGATGCATCCACATAAGATAGTGTCAGGCATCTGGTGGAACATTGGCCATGTGGTGTAGAAAGAGTAGCTCGCATGAGGTGTAACTATCCTGTTGGCATTTATTGTCATCAACAGATATCTTCCAGATGAAATCCCAGAACAACAACCAGGAAGACCATGTGAAGGGATGATATTCCTCAATAACCGCAACCGGCATTCTGCTACCCTTGTAAGAAATACTATACAACAACTGGGTTGGGAAGTCAATCAGCACCCACTTTTTCACCTGACATTTCACCCTCAGATTTAATCCTTTCTGCTCTCTGTTCAATGATCCGTATTTTGTTGGCAAGCAAACCTAATCCCCCCCAGGGGAACCACAACTCTTTTGTGGATACGTGCGTAGCGAGCACGGGACCCCGAGCTGATGTGGCCTTCCTTCCTTTCCGGGCTGCATACCGTCCCTTTCCGCATCCTTCCCCATCCCCCATCTTCGCCCCCCCCCCCCCCACACCTCTGGCTCTTTCCTTCCTTTTCTCCCCCTCTGGGGGAATGGTTTGTGCCTACGTCCGGAGACGGACCCTTGTAAATGTACCACATTCTTCGCCTTCCTTACTTGTAAGTCTTCGTCCTTCCTTTGTCCTTCTCTTTTCCTTACCTCTTCTCTCTACCGTTTTCTCCACTGCGGCGTTTGAGACCTCTTCTTTCCTTTCCCTTTCTCTTTCTTCCTCCCTGTGCGTGTCTGAAGGCCGACCCACGCACTTCCATGCGTAGCCGGTGACGGGGTAACGCGTAATTCCCCGCCCCGGGTAGACAGGTAGGACACGTACGTACCCCCTGGTAACGGCCAGGCCCAGGGAGGGGTGATTACCCGAGCTGATACCTTCCGAAAGTGCCGATTGGTCCCTCCGTCCGTTTGTCGGGAGGTGTGACCTGAGGTGTGAACAATCACCTAAGGCGGGAGTGCCCTCAGAGAGGGCCCCCACAAGGGAGGAGCGCGCCATCTGAGACGCCGGTAATCATGGGGGATTCTACCGCAATGGTTTCCTCACCTTCCACTATGTCTGCTCACAAACGTAAGTTCACTGAGTTTCAACCACAGTCAGTTCTTCCATTGTTGCCACAGTTCCTTGTTGTTTCTCGGTCTGACGAAGGTCACGACTTCTCCACAGTCAACCCTTTCATTATTCAGAAAGGTGTTGACGCAATTGCAGGTCCTGTAAAGTCTTGTTCCAGATTACGGAATGGCACCCTGTTGTTAGAAACACACAGTGCCCTCCAGGCACAAAAATTGCTGCGTACCTCACTACTACACACTTTCCCTGTCCGGGTGGAACCGCACCGTACCTTAAATTCCTCGCGTGGAGTTGTTTATACACGCTCCCTCGATGGACTGTCTGACGAAGAAATTCAGCACTACCTGTCAGACCAGGCTGTTCATAGGGTTATGAAAAGGGTTGACACGAAGATCATTCCAACCCGCACTGTCTTTTTGACATTTGACAAAGTGCAACTCCCATCGAAAATCAAAGCAGGCTATGAGATAATTTCCGTTCGTCCTTACGTCCCAAACCCTACACGTTGCTATCGGTGCCAGCGCTTCAATCACACCAGCCAGTCCTGTTCTAATCCGGCCAAATGTGTTACGTGTGGCAGGGATGCCCATGAGGGTGCTTGTCCACCTCCATCCCCTTGCTGCATCAACTGTATGGGTGACCACGCTGCTTCCTCTAGAGATTGCCCAGTTTTTAAGGACGAAAAGCTCATCCAGGAAATAAGAGTGAAGGAAAAGGTGTCGACCTTTGCTGCTCGGAAATTATTCGCCAGTCGACAGCCCACCGTGCCTCAGACGGGCAAATACAGCACTGTCCTTGCTGCTTCTCGGCCAACAAAGGAGGCGGCCACGCAGACTTGCGACCTCACCTTTAGTGCCACGGTCGTCCGATCGGCCAGCGCAAAGATCGCCCATTTAACTTCACCACTTTCGCCTGCCCACTCTTTGGCTCACCCTTCGTCGGGTTCTGCTAAATCTCGAGCCCAAAAGTCAGACACCAAGTCTTCGAAGAAAGAGCATACTCGTGAAGAGTTTTTATGTACGGCAACTTCACCACCATCGGTTCCTCCTTCCTCTAAACCTCATACTTCCAAGAAGGCTACAAAGAAACCCAGTTCCTCTCCTTCTCCGCCAAGGCGTGTCCCATCCACAGCGCCACCTGGCGGAAATCGCCCTCGGCCGTCTTCTGTGTCGCCGAGGCCCACTGCTGGTGGCCGGTCAACCGGCTGATCGCTGGTGGCAGGAGCTGCTCCTGACCAACCTATGGATCAGGATCTTCTGCCTTCGGCTGAATGCCATTCCATGCTGTCGGTCGCAAGCTCTGAGCAGTCGTTGAGTTGACAGCACCCTTGGTCACATTCCTCCATTTTCTGTTCACCCTATGTCCATTATCCACTGGAATATCCGCGGCATTCGAGCCAATCGGGATGAATTGTCGATCCTCTTACGATCCTACTCGCCGGTCATCTTCTGTCTTCAGGAAACAAAGCTGCGTCCTAATGACCGCTTTGTTCTCCCTCGTTTTCAGTCCGTCCGATATGACCTCCCCTCTGTGGAAGGCACTCCAGCCCATGGAGGACTCATGATTCTTCTCCATGATACTCTCCATTATCATCCAATCCCCTTAGACAGTTCCTTCCAAGCTGTCGCCGTCCGTCTTTCCCTTTCTGGATACACGTTCTCTCTTTGTACTGTATACATTCCATCATCCACACCAATGGCACGAGCTGATCTCCTTCATCTTCTTGGTCAGCTTCCACCCCCCTATTTGCTGGTTGGGGACTTCAATGCCCACCACCCGCTTTGGGGATCTCCACATCCTTGTCCACGTGGCTCCCTATTGCTAGACGTCTTCCACCAAGCGGATCTAGTTTGCCTCAACACTGGGGTCCCCACGTTTTTGTCTGCCTCCACGACAAATTTATCTCATTTGGACCATGCGATCGGTACTGTTCCGCTTGCTCGGCGCTTCGAATGGTTCGCCCTTGATGATACACACTCGAGTGACCACTTTCCATGTGTCCTTAGGCTGCAGCCTCAACTGCCATATATGCGCCCGCGACGCTGGAAGTTTGCCCAAGCCGATTGGACACTTTTTTCGTCTCTAGCGACATTCGATGACCGTCGCTCTCCCAGCGTTGACGATGAGGTCACACATATTACCAACGTTATTCTTACAGCTGCGGAACGTTCAATACCACGCACCTCCGAATTGCCCCGGCGCCCCCCAGTTCCTTGGTGGAACGAGGCATGCCGTGACGCAATCCGTGAGCGGCGACGTGCTCGTCGCATTTTCCGTCACCATCCTACTTTGGCAAACTGTATCCGCTATAAGCAACTCCGTGCGCGATGCCGTCGCGTCATCCGCGATAGCAAGAAGGCAAGCTGGCAATTCTTTATTAGCTCCTTTAACACCTTCACTCCCTCCTCGGAAGTTTGGAGTCGGCTTCGACGGTTCTCAGGCGCTCCTAGTTTCTCCCCGGTCTCTGGGCTCACTGTCGCGCATGATACCTTAGTGGACCCCATCGCAATTTCTAACTCATTGGGTCAGCACTTTGCTGAGATTTCGAGCTCTTCAAATTACCCGCCAGCGTTTCTCCCGAAGAAACGTGCAGCGGAAGTGCGACCTCTTGCTTTCTCCTCTCATCTACATCTACATCTATACTCCGCGAGCCACCTTACGGTGTGTGGCGGAGGGTACTTATTGTACCACTATCTGATCCCCCCTTCCCTGTTCCATTCACGAATTGTGCGTGGGAAGAACGACTGCTTGTAAGTCTCCGTATTTGCTCTAATTTCTCGGATCTTTTCGTTGTGATCATTACGCGAGATATATGTGGGCGGTAGTAATATGTTGCCCATCTCTTCCCGGAATGTGCTCTCTCGTAATTTCGATAATAAACCTCACCGTATTGCGTAACGCCTTTCTTGAAGTGTCCGCCACTGGAGCTTGTTCAGCATCTCCGTAACGCTCTCGCGCTGACTAAATGTCCCCATGACGAATCGCGCTGCTTTTCGCTGGATCATGTCTATCTCTTCTATTAATCCAACCTGGTAAGGGTCCCATACTGATGAGCAATACTCAAGAATCGGACGAACAAGCGTTTTGTAAGCTACTTCTTTCGTCGATGAGTCACATTTTCTTAGAATTCTTCCTATGAATCTCAACCTGGCGCCTGCTTTTCCCACTATTTGTTTTATGTGATCATTCCACTTCAGATCGCTCCGGATAGTAACTCCTAAGTATTTTACGGTCGTTACCGCTTCCAATGATTTACCACCTATGGCATAATCGTACTGGAATGGATTTCTGCCCCTATGTATGCGCATTATATTACATTTATCTACGTTTAGGGAAAGCTGCCAGCTGTCGCACCATTCATTAATCCTCTGCAGGTCTTCCTGGAGTACGTACGAGTCTTCTGATGTTGCTACTTTCTTGTAGACAACCGTGTCATCTGCAAATAGCCTCACGGAGCTACCGATGTTGTCAACTAAGTCATTTATGTATATTGTAAACAATAAAGGTCCTATCACGCTTCCTTGCGGTACTCCCGAAATTACCTCTACATCTGCAGATTTTGAACCGTTAAGAATGACATGTTGTGTTCTTTCTTCTAGGAAATCCTGAATCCAATCACAAACCTGGTCCGATATTCCGTAAGCTCGTATTTTTTTCACTAAACGTAAGTGCGGAACCGTATCAAATGCCTTCCTGAAGTCCAGGAATACGGCATCAATCTGCTCGCCAGTGTCTACGGCACTGTGAATTTCTTGGACAAATAGGGCGAGCTGAGTTTCACATGATCTCTCAAAATCGCGAAAGCTACAATACTGTTTTCTCCATGCGGGAACTCCAACATGCCCTCTCTTCTTCTCGCTCCTCCGCCCCTGGATCGGATGGTATCCATGTCCAAATGTTGCTTCATTTATCAACCCATAGTCTGCGTTACCTCCTTCGCCTTTATAATCGAATTTGGACCGACAGTACCTTTCCCAGACGATGGCGGGAAGCTATCGTCGTTCCCATTCCGAAACCTGGAAAGGACAAACATCTCCCCTCTAGCTATCGCCCCATTTCTCTCACGAGTAGTGTCTGCAAGATTTTGGAGCGTATGGTGAATTACCGTTTAGCTTGGTGGCTGGAATCACGCAGTCTTTTAACACCTGCCCAATGCGGATTCCGAAAGCATCGTTCTGCAGTTGACCATCTTGTTGCTCTCTCCACTTATATCATGAACAATTTTCTCCGGAAACGCCAAACGGTAGCAATATTTTTTGATCTGGAGAGAGCATACGATACCTGTTGGAGGACAGGCATCCTCCGCACACTGTTCTCTTGAGGCTTTCGAGGCCGGCTGCCCCTTTTTCTTCGCGAATTTATGGCAGAGCGAACATTTAGGGTGCGGGTGAACACTACTCTCTCCCGTACTTTCTCTCAAGAAAACGGGGTACCCCAGGGCTCCGTGCTGAGTGTTGTACTGTTTGCCATCGCTATATATCCAATTATGGATTGTCTCCTTCCTGACGTCTCGGGCACCCTCTTTGTGGACGATTTTGCGATCTACTACAGCTCTCAACGGACCAGCCTTCTTGAACGACGTCTTCAAGGATGTCTCGATCGCCTCCACTCTTGGAGCCTCGAAACCGGCTTCCGTTTTTCTGCCAGTAAGACCGTTTGTATTAATTTTTGGCGACGTAAGGAGTTTCTTCCGCCCTCCTTACATCTAGGTCCTGTCAACCTTCTGTTTTCAGACGTCACTAAATTCTTGGGTCTTATGTTTGACAGAAAACTGTGCTGGTCCTCCCACGTTTCCTATCTTTCGGCTCGCTGTCTGCGAACGCTCGACACCCTCCGTGTCCTGAATGGTACCTCCTGGGGAGCGGACCGAGTGGTCCTTCTCCGCCTCTATCGCGCCTTAGTGCGCTCGAAATTGGACTATGGAAGCATAGTCTACTCCTCTGCTCGGCCGTCTATTCTTCGGCGTCTCGACTCTATCCACCACCGTGGATTACGTCTAGCGTCTGGAGCTTTTTACACTAGCCCTGTGGAAAGCCTTTATGCTGAGACTGCTGAACCTCCGCTGTCCAATCGGCGAGCGGTCCTTCTGAGCCGTTATGCTAGCCATCTGTCTTCCATGCCTGCTAATCCAGCCCATGACCCTTTTTTCGACGCCTGCTTTGATGTAGGGTATGCAGGCCGCTCCTCCTCCCTACTACCCCCGGGAGTCCGCTTCCGTCAACTGCTCCATTCTCTTTCCTTCCGCTTTCCTAAAACCTTCTTGACAACTTGGGGTACAGCACCGCCTTGGCTCCGTCCCCGGATCTGTCTGCTCCATGATCTTTGTCAATTTCCCAAGGATGGTACACCTTCACTTGTTTATCGTTGGGCATTTGCTGCTCTATGTGCACAAATGACGGACGCCACCTTTATTTACACCGACGGCTCGAAAACATCGTTGGGTGTAGTGAGTGCCTATATTGTTGGCGACGCCCCAAATCACTTTCGGCTTCCCGACCAGTGTTCGGTGTATAGTGCGGAGCTTTTCGCTGTTCTCCAGGCTGTCCACTACATCCGCCGCCATCAGCAGATACAGTACGTAATCTGCTCAGATTCTCTCAGCTCTCTCCTCAGTCTCCAAGCTCTTTACCCTGTGCACCCTCTGGTCCACTGGATTCAGGACTGTTTGCGCTTGCTCCACCTGGGGGGCGTCTCTGTGGCGTTCCTCTGGCTCCCGGGACACGCTGGTATCTGTGGGAATGAGGCGGCTGATATAGCAGCCAAGGCTGCAGTTTCTCTTCCTCGGCCAGCTATTCAGTCGCTTCCCTTCACCGATCTACGGAGCGGTTTATGTCACAAAGTTGCTCATTTATGGCATGCGCATTGGTCAACACTTCCCCGAAATAAATTGCGGGAAGTGAAAGCCCTTCCTTGCGCTTGGACCTCTTCCTCCCAAACGCGTCATCGGGAGGAGGTAATTTTAGCTAGACTCCGGATAGGGCACTGTCTTTTTAGCCATCGACATCTTTTAAGCGGCAATCCTCCCCCACTCTGTCCCCACTGCTGTCAGCTGTGGACGGTAAGACACCTTTTAATTGAATGCCCCTATTTTAATCCGTTACGCTCCCGTCTACAGCTATCGCCTGATCTCTCGTCGATTTTAGCAGATGACACGCGCTCAGCCGACCGCGTTCTCCAGTTTATTAGTGACAGTGAAATGACGTCAGTCATTTGAAGTTTTATCGGGGACTATCAACCCCTCTCTGTAGTGGACTTTTAAGCCTTGTTTCTGCTTTTAGTGTCTCCAATTTTTTGAGTTTGTTCCGATTTTTGCTGTGTTCCATTTTCAGTTTTTCTTATTTCCTCAGTCACGGACCGGGCGCTAATGACCATAGCAGTTTTGCGCCCTAAAAAAAAAAAAAAAAAAAAAAAAAAGCAAACCTAATCGTAATGTTGTTTTACATCTGCCAATGTGTACATTTGTTGGGGAAATGTGATAGAATTTACAAGAATATTTGAAGAAAGCATTTGTTTAATTCCATCACAATGTGGATTTAGTGCACAATATTTAAAGAAGAGATAGAATAATATAACAGGTAATACAACTACTTTGTCAAAATAACACTATTCTACAGAGATAACTTCTTTTGTGTTTCTAAAAAAATACATTGTGATCCTATTTGTACTTAGATAGCTGAATTCAAACTGTTTTTAGTTTTTTTTTTCTGTCAGGGATTGTTTCTGAATAATCACAATTTTCTTTTTCTCTTCTGTTTCTGATATATTGCAGCAAACATGAGGTGAAATTCAATAGAGAAATTCACATATTTATGATGTTATAATTTCATCACATTAATGGAGGGTGAGTTCTAACATATAACACAGAAATCTTTTTGGATACACCTTGTAGCATTTATTTGATATGAGAAATAAGAGGAAATCGACAAGAAAATGAACCACACTATTCTAATGCACATCACTTTCTTCCCTTGTATTGTTAATGTTTCTTTTCTTGAATGATATTCCAGCAATGATCTGCTAATATAGAAGGTACCCACTTCCCTTCATAATGCCTTTCTATGGTAGAAATGTCTTTATGGTATTTTTCGCCATGTTTGTTTAATACGCCACTACAACTCTCTATGAAGTAGTCCAGATTAGAGTCCATCATATGTATCTTCAAAGACATACTGCACCCCCGATCTTGATATGCTTTGATCACATCATTCACCATTGCTTTGTACATAATTGCCTTTCTTCTTCTGAGGAACTTCTCTGAAACCCTCTTGAGTCAAACCCATGCTGTCTTTTCTGTGTCATTTAAAAATGCTTCAAAATTTGCGTCTTTCTGTAGATCCTATATTTGTGGGCCCACAAATACACCTTCATTTACTTATGCATCTGGAAGATGAGGGAATCTGGTAGCTAGATATGCCAATCCAATGCCTGTTTAATCCATGGCCTATACAAATTGTTTCATTAGGCCAAGTTTGACGTGAAGCAGTGGAAGTAGCGTATCTTCAGGAGTTACCTGACATTTATGTTGTACATTCTTTTCGGCCACTTTCCATCTCTGCCTAGGCCATTTCTTTATCTTGTAGTGACAATTTCTGTCTCAACTATCCCATTCACAAAGAAAACAGGCATACTCCACTTAACCTTGTTACATTCTCTGTACCATAGCAATTACTTTGAAATCTGCAAATATTTTCCATTTGTATTCATGGTATAGTAATGAATTTAACATCCATTGTACAAATTGGTAATTCTCTTTGGCCAAGCTGGCATAAGCTACTGGCACAGAGGGTACTTCATTTCCTTTATGCAGCAAAACACCCCTGAGACTTGTTTTTGATGCATCAATCGGCTGTCACTGTTAGAGATAATGGGCTATTGCAGGTGGTCTCAATGACATACATGTGGAGGGGGATAACTCGATGACATCTGATTCTTCCCACCTGCTGTTGAACCAGAAATTGTTATGTTCCATCACTAATGGATGTGGCAACATACACGTATTTCTCTATAATCTCCCTATGTTTACCGTGAATTGTGGATATGTAAATATACATACATACTACATAAAACAAACATATCCCTGAGAATGATATTTTGTTTACATATTAAAATTTCCCACGGTAAACTGAGTTAGAAGCACACAGTTATTATCAGAAATAGAACTCTTGTCGAACAGTGTAAATTAATTGGATAGAAAAAAACATCTAATCACCAATCCCATTCTTGTGTGTGTGTGTGTGTGTGTGTGTGTGTGTGTGTGTGTGTGTGTGTGTGTGTGTGTTTCTGTTTCTGCTGCTGCTTGGCAAGTAGATTTTTTTAATCTACCAAATAATTAAATTATAAAGAAGAAATAGCTCATTTAAAATTAAACACAAAATATAATTGTATGCAACTGGGGTGAATGACTCATAAAACTTAAGAAGTGAATTGAAATAAAGAATATTACGATACAGAAAGTTGCTACTCACTATATTGTAGAGTTTAAATGAAGGATGTCGTGTTGGGCAGCATGCTTAGCAGCAGGGTATCAACTTGTTTCTTGCCACAGTTTGTATGTGGCCATTTATGTGGACAGTCAGTTTGTTTGTTGTCATGCCCACATATAATGCAGCACAATAGCTACAACTTAGCTTATATAGCACTTGACTGGTTTCACAGGTAGCACTGCCTTCAATGGGATAGGTGATATTTGTGACCAGACTGGAGAAGAAGGTGGTGGTGGTGGTGGTGGTGGTGGTGGGATGTATGGGACAGGTCTTGCACCTAAGTCTTTTACAGGGATACAACTGATGAGGTAATGGGTTAAAATTCCTTCCTAAACACAAAGAATCCTAAACCCCCTCCTCTCGTTCAGATTCATTGAAGACATCTTTGTGATCTGGATCAAGAATAAGGATGTCCTATCCACATTCCTCAAGAACCTCAACAGCTTCTCCTCCTTTGTCTCACCAGGACCTTCTCAAGCCAGCAAGCCTAGTTCCTAGGTGTTGATCTCCACTTCAAAGACGACTACATCACTGCCTCTGTCCATTTCCAACCTACTAACTACAAGTAATACCTCCATTTTGACAACTGCTATCCAGTCCATACCAATAAGTCCCTCCCATACAGCCTATCCACCCACGGTTGTCACATCTGCAGTGATGAGGGGTCCTCCTCGAAATATACCAGGGGTCTCAATGAAGTGTTCAGACAATAATTATCCTCCAAACCTTGTACAAGAACAAATCGTCTGTGTCTTATCTTTGCAGTTTTCCACTACCCCCAAATTCTCACCATCTGGCCACAGAGGAGCATTCTCCTCATAACTCAGTGCCACTGAGGACTGGAAGAACTGAATTACATCCTCTGCCAGTGTTCTGACTAACTATCATTGTGCTCTGAAATCAGAAATGTCCTGCCTACTATCCTTCACACCCATCCCACAGTGGTATTCCTCTGTCCACCAAACCTACACAATATACTCGTCCAAACCAGCACATTCCCTGCTCCCAACCCTTGCTTAATGGCTCAGATCACTGTAATAGAACTAAATGCAAGACCTGTCCCATACATCCTTCCACCACCATCCACTCCAGTCTGGTCACAAACATATTATATCCCACCAAAGGCAGGGATATGTGGGAAACCAGTCATGTGATATACAAGCTGAGCTGCAACCAATTTGCTGATTTCAGCATGGGAATGACAAGCAACAAGCTGTCTGTCTGCATGAATGACCAGTGATAAACTGTGGCCAGGAACTCTCCCTGCAGTATATCCATTGTTCCTATAACCCTCCTTGCTTCAACCTTGATTAGTCAAATTTCTCACCCATTCAGACCCTTCCCTGTCTCCATTCGAGTGCTACATAGCCCTCATATCACCAACACAAGAAATCTTCTGAACTCCTTTTGTAGAAAGAACTTCCAGGATTTTGCTTTTTTGTGGATGGCAAAGTCAGTGAAGATATTATTTATCTTTGACATTATTTGCTAGGTATATACTATTAGACATATATTTTTACTGATAACTTATTCTTGAAGAGAAGTGATGTCTGTGTCTTGTAACTAGTGTGTTCAGAAAAATTAGTGTTTTGATCATTCATTTTATATTCAAAGCTACGTTTTTACATTTATAATAGCTACCACAGCTAAGGCTAAATATCTATGGCTGGATGACATGTCTGGCATTGCAGTAATAGAGCTTACAAAACAGCTTTGCTAATTAATGCATGTATCTATTAATCCTGACTCTGTCAAAATCCTGACTGTAGTTGGAGATTAGCCATCACAAATGTACAGATACTGTTTTTCGATGTACTATTTTTCTTCCTCCTCATGAGATAGTGTACTGGAGATAATTGCATTGTTTTCCTTATTTTGTATTGGCTGTCTTAGTAGTTTCTTGGCATAATTTAAGTGTTTACAGTTATTTATGGAGCTGTGTTTTGAATACTGGGGGAGAGGGGGATTTATGAAGAATAGAGTCAGCAAGAATAAGGTTTCTATGCTTTACTTAAGACACATGAGAGCTGATTACCTCTGAAATGAAGAGGCTAGGAGTAAATAGTGTAGTAGAAACAACTGAAACACATAGGAGGAATGTGCACACACATTTGGAGAGAATTTCTAATAAGTATCCGAAGATAATGTACGTACAGTATCACTGTCCCTTTGCTCTTAATATATTTCGCATTAAGACTTTCACTACAGTCTGTTCCCAGACCAATGTGTTTGTCTTCCTGCCTCACCTCTCTACAGGGAGTCCAGTAGGGAGCTGCATTGCCCCAACTGCCACCCACTCTCATGGTCATTCATCCCACCTATTGTGAATGATCCATGCACAAGGTGAGAAATGTGCACAGGTTGTCATGAACATTAGAACTTCATTGCAACATAGAAGGCACATTATAATGTTGAGCATGCTAAATGGCTTCCTAGTGCAAAAAAACATAACAAAAGTCCTGTTATGCTCTAAGGATGTCACTAATATGAGTTAAGCTGAGCACTGCAAGCAGCACTGGGAATTTCCTATATTCCAATGTTGTTGTGCTCAGAGGAATAGTTGTGACTGTTACAGCAGCCAAAAATATGACAACTGTCATCCCCATGGAGGAGATGGCAGTGCCATCCAGAATGCATGGTTCTGAAAGAAAAATACCAGGCCACATCATCATCGAGGAGGGATGATGAGGTGGAATGGTGCAGGCAGAAAGACACCAGAACAAAGGAATGAAGTGGCACAAGACAGATACAAGATAAAACATGTAATAAGAAGACAATCACAGAACATCACAGTACAAAGGTGTAGAGTACTATCCAACTCAAAGGAAATGGTAAGAGTGTTTTTTGAACATGGAGCAAAACCATTCAAACCCTGTGTAGAAGCACTTGAACACAGAGATGAAGGCTGCCCAATGGAATAAAAGACACTGGTAATAAGTTTCCAGAGACAAGGTAGTAATGAAAATAGCCCAAGAAGAGAGTT
The DNA here is from genome assembly GCF_023898315.1 of Schistocerca nitens. Classification (NCBI taxonomy): domain Eukaryota; kingdom Metazoa; phylum Arthropoda; class Insecta; order Orthoptera; family Acrididae; genus Schistocerca; species Schistocerca nitens. The sequence continues at coordinate 32,257,691 of NC_064618.1, read as the reverse complement.
GTTTCTAAGTAGCCAAGAGGAATAGAGCTTCATAGAAACACAGATTGTCTGTAACAACATGCAGCAAAAGAAACAGATCACTGTTTAAGGCAAGGTAGAGAATGACCTGATCCACTACAAGATATCTGATAACATGATAACTATTCTTGAAGCTCCAGTTCAGCACTCTGTTTGTAAAAACTGAGAGGCACTGCTGTAGGTATCTAAAGAGTATGTTGCACTAATGATGCCAATATTGTGGGCTGCATTCTTACTAATATAGACATGGCACTCGGAATTAGATAGACGATGTCAAGTCTGGGACTTGGGTTGGCTGGTGAGCCATTGTGCAGTGGTCTATGAAGGCTGTGAAGAGCACAGGAATACTGGAAAATTGTCCAGTGTCATGTGGTCCCTATACAGAAACTATGCAATGGCTGTCATGGGCAAGATGAGCTGCTCTGAGTTTGTTTCAGGTTTATTAACATGCTAGCAACAGGCAGCACTCTGTTGAATGTCACAAGACAGCATTGTAAGGTACCAGTCATATGGTACACCACAAACTTCGACCTCATTCCTATTATGTCTTCTACTCCATCCTGTTCCCATACCCAACAAATTTCTTCCTGCCTCACCTTTACGAAGAATGCACCTGAGAAACAACCCACATTGTCTGCTACACAGTCTCCTGGCTATGTGTATCCATCTGTAAGTAAAGAAAGGAGGATTACATTCTATGTGTTTGATGTGCAATTTTACTGCATGAACAGCAAAAATGTGGTAAGTGATAACATTTTTGCTATTACCTTATGTGGGGTATCCCTGAGAAAAGGTAATGATAATTTGAAATTCTTGGTGAAGTTTTCTGCAAGTCACCAAGTGCTCTCATTGTCAAATACTGGATGAATAGAATGTCAGCATATGCTTGCAGTGAGTGAGGCTGCGTATACAGTCATACACACAGTTCCTAACTGTTAAACTTGCCACAGTGAGTTAACCCTGTAACATAAAATTGTATGTTTTAATAATCAGATTACTACAGGATTATAAATTATAAAATTTGGTTAGTAATTATTTGAAATGTTGACAATAAAAGTTTATTTGCCCCTGGCGGTATTCAGATAGCCAGCTTGCAACTCGAAAAAGTTCTGACTTTGTGGAACTCGGTTAGTAATGTTCACTGTTGTACATAATTGACTAGATTAGATGCTCAGTTATTCACTGATCACTAGGCTCTCTAAAAGATTGAAATAATTGATTCTGTTCTTTATAATGTCATATTGAAACAGTCTTCATTTATCAACTGTTTGTTTGACTTTTGCAGATTAAGTATTTTTTATATTAACACACAATTTCCTTTTTTGTCAATCAGGCCCTGTTGTCGGGGAAGCCCCACGTCCTATAGCTCAGGTGAGTGAAAGTAGAGGCGGCACCACTGAGACTGACAGAGAGATGGTGAGTTTCACCAGCAGCAAAGGAAGTTTGGCTTTGTGGCATGTAATGAACACCCCGCCCCCTGTTTCCTGGCCACCTTCCAGGGTGCTAACAAATTTCATCAGCCCATGGTTTTTAGCCATTCTGTTGGCTGCCCTGCACACCCGATTTTAATTAATCAACACCTTTCTACATATCCTATTCATCTTCACTTCATACTTGTTATTTTTTGCACTCCAATCTTTCCTGACACCACAACTTTTGCAACTTCATTTGCACTGGTAACTGAAGTGTTGTCTCAAGTCTTATAATACAATGTAATTACCTACTGAACAATTACAAAAATATATCAAAGAATACTCGCATACTGGCTAATGACATCGTAACTTCATATTTTGTCTCCTGATATAATGGCGTTGTCACAGTGCTACAGATCTAGGGCAAGGCACTTCACTGAATGAGAATGAGATAGCATGGAATAAAACACTCAAATCAGCAAGTACAGTGAAGCCTGATGAAGCAACTATTGCTGTCCCACTCAGCAGAAACTCTTCACACATTTGCAGCAGATTTCATGCACAAGAGAAAAAATTCCTGAAGTGAATAAAAGTTTAAACCCATTATTAGAACTAGAATATGACTTTATGGCAGCGACCATCATTCATTGGTACTATAGACATCGCAAAATATGTAACTTTACCCCAGAGTTAGGTTACAGCACATTTGATATTCATTAAACATGATAATTACCACCTACAATTCTCTAAAATATTTAGTTATTGCAATTATACGTCAATCACCTTTGTAAAATGGTAATAGTCACTCTTCTTGCTATTATCATAGCCAGACAAACTTGAAAAAACCCTTTTTAGAATATTATCATGGTCATTAAATTGATTTCTCGTGCACTTCATAGAGAGGTCTTCTTGTCTTTGGGTATCACAAGTTTATCTTGGGTTGCATAGTAATTCAATAAATCTAACTTCATGTTTGGTAGCTCATCTATCACCGGTTGTGCTGTGTGAAGTAAAAGTAACTGTGTAGCTACGTTCTGTAGCTACGTTCGCTGTTTGGGATTTGCTTCCAGTAATATTCAGGTATGTCTCTGATACATGAAACAGAATCAAATGATCAATCTTTGGATGATCAACCAGATCTTGTACTGACTTCTGTATACAGGTAGCTGTCCCTCCTGCAGTGACCATATGATCAACATGCATGCTGTCTGTCATATGAATCTCACTGTATAGTGTCTGCCACAAGTAGTGCAACTCTGAGGACAAGGGCCCATTCCACATTAACTTACGCTGCCATAGACATTGCAAAAATATCTTAAATGTGATCACAATGGGACTAATTAATCCAAATGGATCAAAAATGTATAATGTGGCACACAGTACAGTGCATTTTGTGAAGCTGTAGATATTAGGTGCTGGTTTGACATTGTTCACACTTTCAAAATGTTGAGCAGCTGGATGCTAGAATGAACCTCAAGTTGTAACATCCTCATCATTATCAAGCAGTAAAAGTAGTTGTGTTTCTTGCACCACTGAGGGGATATTTTTGAATAGTTCGTCTGTGTTGCTGTACCATTTCCATAGTGAAGCTCCACCTCTTATCAATATCATCATGAGATCTTACTGGAGCTTGATTTCACCCCTTACTGTATTGCATCCTGAGATACAATGGTCGATATTGAAATGATTAGTGAGAATGTTCGCTGCCTCACTCTGCTCACTCTCTTTGTGAGCTAACTGTAACAGACCACTGGCTGCAAGAAAGGGCGCACAAGTCATTCTGTATGTGATTGTCTTTCATTGGTATTCCCGAGGTGGTGCAGATCTATCACTCCTCCACAATATTCTTTGGAAAGTGTGATCTTCATCTACTACCAGAACTTGTCAATGCATATTCTCCATGTCTACTGTGAAGGCAATGTGATGTATGTGGAAGCATAATGTTATGGATTACAAATAATGTTGAATGGTTGGTCATATCATTGGAAGACTGTTTAGTGACAAATTTGTGTTTGATTTGGCAAGACAATCAAATGCTGCTCTTGTTTATTAGTTGAGCTGAAGGGGCATGTACTATGAAATGGCTTCTGTCATGACTAGTACTACCGTGTGTCGTAAACCTTCATACTTCCTCATAAACTCTGTGTAGCTTTCCACAAGCTTTGATTGTCTTGTTAGTTTCTGTTCAGTCTGAGAGAAGCATTTTGCTGCATTGTGGAAAGAATTGCATAACAAACTTTGCTCTTCCTGAAATGGAAGATGAACTATGAACCTATCTGTTGAATCTTTAGTTGTGTGTTCCACGAAGTGCGAGTCACATTGCTGCTCTTCTTCCATCATTAAGACATTGATACCACACAACTAGTGTTTGGACAGCTTTAAGGAAAAGAAGTGGAATGTGGACTCACATATTTTTTCATTTGTTGTTTTATGTAATACAATTTATTACTTAACAACATTCATAGTATTACAATTTAAAAGTGTATTAAAACAGTCATGAGACTCGCAGTAAAATTTTTAGCAGGCTTAATTAATTAGAATCCATATTTTGTCAATTGTACCATTATGAAAATGGCATGAAATTGGAAGTACACAGTTCACAAAACAAGGAAAGGTCACACGAATTGGACAGGTTCAACAAACAATTTTATCAATCAAATTAATTACAGTGACTGACATTAGATGCATTAACAATTTGCAAGCTTAAGTTACTGTTGCACAGTTGAAGAACGTTCATCCAAATACAGGAAGATTCGCAAGCCACACCACTGATTGTATTTGTTGGAAGGCCTCTTAGCAATGTACAACACATAACAAAAAGAAAGGAAAACCAGTAAGCAGTAAAATACACAGTGCCTCATACCAGACACATGGGAAGGTATGAATTTTAAGTATGAATCCCAACCCATGCATTGCAAACAAACATTAAAACTGACTTTTAATAAATGTGCAGTTGTCAAAATTTCAGAGCCAATCACGAGCTACAGCAGAGAGCTATCACAGTCAACAAAGAATGAGCGGCTAAATTCCCCAAGTGGACTAATGATTATGCACCAAGGTAAAGATTGGCAGTTTACACTGATAACTAACAGGTTTTAAACTTAATGTATTGAGAATTGTTAACAAGGGTGCAACGTTTAAGTGAGTAGTTAGTTATAATGAGGAGGATCCTCAGGCTTGGTAATTCACCGAATAGAGCAGACTACTGGTTCCTGCCCAAATTGTGGCACTCTGCCATGGAGCATGTCAGATGAGCAACTTCGCTTCACTCGAGCGACTGGTAGGGGCAGTAGACTGCCAGTCAACTCAGACACCGTGCGACGACAGAGGTGCCACCATGGCAAAAGGCAAACATGCCTCTGCTCTGGGCACAGGGAACAAGAACACATCATTTCCTGCCAAAGCTACCCTACCAACACACACCAATGGGAACAGAATTCTGCACAAATAAAGCTTCACACAAGAAGGGGCAGGAAGTAGAAAATGTGAACAAAACGCACAAGTGACTAGCAATGTAATTAACACTGTTTAAACTTTCTGTTATTCAGAATTGAAAATATCAGCACCTGCTGATAAAATAACTCAAGTGTACACATGTACCAAGATCACTTTGCCTCTGACATAGATCACATTACAATTGATTCCCTTCATGAGACTTACAACAGGGAATACTCTTACACTTGCATGACATATTACCTGGAACACAAATTGCAATTAATAACACTGACTGATGATCATGCACTCAGTCACTCATAGGTGCATTAATACAACAGATGCAATTTTAGATAACACAGACATGACCTTACTCAAATATAAAAGAACAACACTTTACTCCACTCAGTTGTGAAGGAGCCATACATTGCAGGATTCCAGCCAGGGTATTATTGCATCCTACACACTCAGGTGATCATTGAGGAGCCATAAAATTTAAGCTTGTAGAGTGAGCCAGTTACTTGCCAATCAGGTTGCTTGCAATGTCCGTATGTCTTCATGCAGCTCACCGCTATCTGGCCTTATCAGAGCCAGCCCAGCTTGACGTGACTGATTCAACCTTCAGCAGCATCTCGGGACCTGCACCAGACAGCGGGAGTCCCCCAAAAGCAACATCTTGCCAGCCGCATTCCCTCCAGCCAACTGTTCTCCAGGCCCCACCAAACCAACACACACGTGCAAATGTTGCTATGGCTCAGACATGATTTAATCCTTCTGTCTTCCACAGTTTGTTCAAGAAAGTCAGTGTCAGTTTTCACAAAGCATAACATGAATGGCCACCTTGACAAAATTTTGTGCTCTACCATTTGATACTCCTTTGACATACATAACCCAACACAGTTCTGTCTCTTAAATCACTGGATGATCAGTTCATATTGAGATAGTCCTTAACTTCTGAATGTACAGAGAAACTTTTGCTCCCAGCAACATGTCGATCTTGACGGGTGACCAAAATTCTAGATCGATAAGTTTTATACGTATCAAATCAAACACACTGTTTAATTTTGCTGAAGGTAACTGACATCTTGTCTTGATCCCAGACAGAAGGTGAAATGAAGATGTTTATACAGGAGTCAACTTGAACAGAGATGTGCTGTTTCGTTTCTGATATGATTCCACATGTTCCTTGAATGTATACTCTACTGTGCCATCTGTGAAGTGAGAGGCACTGTGCACATGCTTCAGATATAAATCATGACTGTGAGTCAGAAACTAAGGGAGCATAAGTTTGCCATGTGCCACTGCTATCTGTCAACCGTGTTGTCACTGTCGTAAGCAGCATTTGTTTGTCTCTGATGACTTTAAGTGAGCAATAACGCAGTGTATTTGATGAATGTATACCATTGTTTTTGTGTTTCATGTCACTAGGACAATCCTTCCTTGTTCCATCTTTGTTGTTTTATTTCTGTCTGTAGCAGTGTGTGGTGCCATTCTCAACAAGCATGACAGCATACAGATGTGCAACTAGAAGCCCTACGATCACCCTTGGGACAGTTGTTGATCAGTTTGTTGGGCATCACTATAGGTTTGTGTTTGCTACTCATGGCTTGCCTTAATTTGCTGCACTTCTGCAAAGCATGAGGCAAGTGGCACTTGACCAATGCAGCACTAGCAGGGACTAGATTCATCTCAAATGCCCAATGTGCTTGGCGTTGCAGGTGATCTGCTGTTTGTTCCAATATGTGCTGTTTCTTGATAGTACTGTAGTGCTGTAGCCTTAATGATTTCGGATTTGCATTTATTTGTGAGTAAAGCAAATCTATATTCTAATGTAGGAAAGCTATTGAAACTCAGGCAGGTTTTAAATTCTGTTCTTACAGATGGGTCAACATTTTCTATAAAGAACAGTGATATAATTAAGTCTTGAAAGGATACATTTAGTTGTAATGCAATCAGCAAATGAACATTGCTTCAAGTAGTGTACTGAGTTCGTTTGCACCTTCCCCGGTCACTGACAGGAACATTAACATCATTCTTCAGATGTGCTGATTCAATCAGCCTAGGATTATTGTATGTGTTGCAAACTGTATCAAAAGCTACATTAAAATTAGTGGTAGTCACAAGAAGATTGTCAGTGAGCTGCACATGTTACTGAACTAAGCAAGTGGTTACTTAGCAGTGTCCTCTAATTTCTCGTTATTTACCACAAGACTCACAAATGATGCCCGAACCGCTTTACATCACATTTGAATGACGGAAGTTTTATGGTGGGCAACTTTATGGTACACTCTGATGCCCTCAAGTCAGAACCCCCTCCTCCTGCAGGGGGCTCACAATTCTTTCTTCTTTCGTGAGTTCACACGTGGCGCACGTGGGACTCTGAGCTATTGCAGCCAATTCTTCCTTACTGGCCACATTTGTCACCCTGCCCTCCCTCCCTATCCTTGCCGACTCCCAGTTGCCCCCTCCTTCCCCAGTCTTGGTACTCTGGTTCATCTCGACATGGCTATGCTCCTAGGGTGGTCCACAACTCTTTTTTGGATATGTGCGTGGCAAGCACAGGGCCCCGAGCTAGTGCAGTTCTCCTTCCTTTCCTGTCTGCCCTACCCCCCTACCCCATGCCTCCTCATTCCCAATCTCTCTTTTTGGGAGTAATGTATCGAGCCTTACCCCGGACATGGATGTTTGCAAAATCTAGGATCCTGTTTCCTTTGTTTTTCTCCATCCCCACACTTTCTTCCTCTATTGGTGTTTCCCTACATTCACTCTTCTCCTTGTTTTCATGCCCTTACTTCTCTCTCTGCCTCATTCTCCTTGCCCTATTCTCCTTGTCTTCTTTTCCATGTCTTATTCTCGGCTTCGGTGTTTGAGATTCTTTCTTCTAACCCTCTCTCTCTTTCCTCTCTTCTTTCTACCATGTGCATGTCTGAAGGCCAACGCGTTCGCACGCATAGCCGGTGATGCGGGGTAACGCGTATTTACCCGCCCTGGGTAGACAAGTAAGGCACGCATGTACCCCTGGTAAAGGCCAGGCCCTGGGAGGGGTGATTGCCTGAGCTGTACATTCTGAACGTGCTGATTGGTCCCTCTGTCTGTTTCTTGAGAGGTATGACCTCAGGTGTGCACAATCACCTAAGGAGGCCGTGCCCTCTGAGAGGGCCCCGACGAGGTAGGAGCATGCCATCGGAGATGCTGGCAATCATGAGGGATTCGTCCGGTCCACAATGGATTTCTCTTCTTCTTCTTCTTCTTATTCTGTCTTCTGTCCAAAAAAGAAAGCTAGATGAAACTCCTGTTCCGAAAATTCTACCACCAGCACTGAAGGTTCTTGTTGTCACAAGATCTGGCAGTCACGATTTCTCAACAGTCAACCCTTTCATCATTCAGAATGGTGTAGATGCGATTGCAGGACCAGTGAAATCATGTACTCAGTTGTGCAGTGGTACCTTACTGTTGGAGACAGAGCACCTTCCAGGCCCAAAAATCACTTCTAGCCACTACCTTACACACAGATCCTGTAGGGGTGGAGGCCCACCACACCTTGAATTTGTCGCGTGTCATGTTGTATACCAGGTCACCCGACGGACTAGCTGATGAGGAGATTGTCTTTCCTCTTTGATCAGGGAGTGACAACCATCCATCGGGTCATAAAAAGGGTCGACAAGGACCTCATACTGACCCAAAAAATATTCCTGACATTCGACAATGTGCACTTGCCTTCACGAATTACAGCAGGTTATGAGATCATTTCTGTTCGGCTGTATGTACCCAGCCCTACAAGGTTTTACCAATGTTAGTGGTTTAACCATACATGGCAATCTTGATCAAGTGCAGCTAAATGCATTACCTGTGGCAGGGATGCCCATGAGGGTGACTGTCCACCTCCATCCCCTCATTGTATCAACTGCATGGGCAACCATGCTGCCTTCTCTCATGACTGCCCCCTCTACAAAGATGAGAAAAGTATACAGGAAATTCGAGTGAACGAGAAGGTGTCGACCTCAGCTGCTTGCAAGTTATTCATTAGCAGGAAGCCCACTGTGCTTCCTTCAGGCAAATACAGTATCGTTCTCGGCTCTCCTCGGCCTACCAGGGAGGTGGATACACAGACATGTGATATAACATTTAGCAATTTGGTCATCAGATCAGCCAGTGCTAAGATGACCTGATCAATGTCTCCTCTTCCTCCCACCAACCCTAACACTCAAACATCATCATCAGCTACTGCTAAGACAAGGACCTCTAAATCAGGTGCTCAGACCTTCAAAAAATAACTGACACGCGAAGGTTTCTTGTATACACAAACTTCACAGAAATCAACTGTTCTTTCGACAAAACGTAATTCTTCAATGAAGGCTCATAGAAAAAAAGAGTTCTCCATGTCTGCAGAGGCGCAAATTGCCGTCCCCGGCCATCTTCAGTTTCGCCAGGCCGCACCACTGGTGGCCGATCATCTGGCCTTTAACCGGCGGAGGAAGCCGCCACTCCCAACCATCTCAGGAAGGGGGCAGATGCAATTGTTGAGTTTATGCCTGTCTCCAAGAAATGAAGTTACGCCCAAGCGATCGTATTGACCTGACACACTATACCTCCATGCGTTTTGACCTTCTCCCTGTGGCATGTATTCAGGCTCATGGAGGGGTCATGTTGCTGGTTCTTGATGAGGTCTACTATGATCCAATCACATTGCACACAGATCTGTAGGCAGTTGCCATCCGGATTACTCTCCCCACTTTTACATTTTCCATTTGTACTGTTTACACTTCATCATCGTCTGCTTTCACTAGGGCAGACATAATAAAACTGATTACTCAGCTTCCTACACCATTTTTGTTGATTGGAGACTTTAATGCCCACCATCCCCTTTAGAGATTTCCAGCATCCTGCCCGAGAGGCTCCCTCTTGGCAGACCTTTTCAACCATCTCAATTTAGTCTTCTTAAATACCGGTGCACCTACCTTCCTTTCGGACACAACGCATACCTATTCCCACCTGGACCTCTCAACATCCACTATCCAACTTGCATGTCGGTTGGAATGGTATGCTCTGTCTGACACAAACTCGAGCGACCATTTCCCCTGGATAATCCATCTTCTGCATCACACTCTTTTTCCACGTTCCACTAGCTGGAACATCTCCAAAGCTGACTGGGGGACTTCTCAACCTCCCTGGCGACATTCCACGATCAAAACTTCTCCAGCTGTGATAGTTTGGTCGCATACTTCATGGACGTTATCCTCACTGCTGCTGAATATTCCACCCCTCATACTTCCTTTTCTCCACATCGAGTCCCAGTCCCCTGGTGGACTACCACATGCAGCGACGCTATTCGTGCTCGGCGACGTGCTTTACGCACAGTGCCACCCTAAGTTGGCAATCTGTATCAGTTACTAACGACTCCGTGCACAATGTCATTGTGTTATCAAAGAAAGCAAAAAGGCTTGCTGGGTGGCTTTCACCAGCTCATCCAATAGTTTTACCCCTTCTTCAGTATTCTGGGGTGGCCTGTGCCGGCTGTCTGGCACCAACGTCCACTCCCTGATTTCTGGCCTGACTGTAGTGAATGAAGTCCTTGTGGACGCTGAGGATGTCTCAAATGCCTTTGGCCTCTTTTTCATGGAGGTTTCGAGCTCTGCCCATTACCACCCTGCCTTCCTCCCCTGAAAACCAGCAGAGGATGCATGGCCTCCTTCTTTTCTCCAGAATCGCCAAACAGTAGCAATATTTTTTGATCTGGAGAGAGCATACGATACCTGTTGGAGATCAGGCATCCTCCGCACACTGTTCTGTTGGGGCTTTAGAGGTCGGTTGCCCCTTTTTCTTTGCGAATTTATGGCAGAGCGCACATTTAAAGTGCGGGTGAACACTACACTCTCCCGTACTTTCTCCCAAGAAAACGGGGTACCCCAGGGTTCCGTGCTAAGTGTTGTACTGTTTGCCATTGCCATAAATCCACTTATGGATTGTCTCCTACCTGATGTCTCGGGCTCCCTCTTTGTGGAGGATTTTGCGATCTACTACAGCTCTTAATGGACCAGCCTTCTTGAATGAAGTCTTCAAGGCTGTCTCGATCTCCTCCACTCTTGGAGCATCGAAACAGGCTTCCGCTTTTCTCCCAGTAAGACCGTTTGTGTTAATATTTGGCGTCGTACGGAGTTTCTTCTGCCTTCTTTACATCTAGGACCTGTCAACCTTCCATTTTCGGACGTCGCTAAATTCTTGGGTCTTACCAAAATGGCTTTGTTGTGCTGGTATTGTGAATGGCTGAAAGCAAGGGGAATCTATGGCCGTAATTTTTCCCGAGGGCATGCAGCTTTACTGTATGTTTAAATGATGACGGCGTCCTCTTGGGTAAAATATTCCAGAGGTAAAGTAGTCCCCCATTCGGATCTCCGGGAGGGGACTACTCAAGAGGATGTCATCATCAGGAGAAAGAAAACTGGCATTCTACGGATCGGAGCGTGGAATGTCAGATCCCTTAATCGGGCAGGTAGGTTAGAAAATTTAAAAAGGGAAATTGATAGGTTAAAGTTAGGTATAGTGGGAATTAGTGGAGTTCAGTGGCAGGAGGAACAAGACTTCTGGTCAGGTGACTACAGGGCTATAACCACAAAATCAAATAGGTGTAATGCAGGAGTAGGTTTAATAATGAATAAGAAAATACGAATGCGGGTAAGCTACTACAAACAGCATAGTGAACGCATTATTGTCGCCATGATAGATACGAAGCCCACGCCTACTACATTGGTACAGGTTTATATGCCAACTAGCTCTGCAGATGATGAAGAAATTGAAGAAATGTATGATGAAATAAAAGAAATTATTCAGATAGTGAAGGGTGACGAAAATTTAATAGTCATGGGTGACTGGAATTCGGTGGTAGGAAAAGGGAGAGAAGGAAACGTAGTAGGTGAATATGGATTGGGGCTAAGAAATGAAAGAGGAAGCCGCCTGGTAGAATTTTGCACAGAGCACAACTTAATCATAGCTAACACTTGGTTCAAGAATCATAAAAGAAGGCTGTATACGTGGAAGAAGCCTGGAGATACTGGCAGGTTTCAGATAGATTATGTAATGGTAAGACAGAGATTTAGGAACCAGATTTTAAATTGTAAGACATTCCAGGAGCAGATGTGGAATTTGACCACAATCTATTGGTTATGACCTGTAGATTAAAACTGAAGAAACTGCAAAAAGGTGGGTATTTAAGGAGATGGGACCTGGATAAACTGAAAGAACCAGAGGTTGTACAGAGATTCAGGGGGAGCATAAGGGAACAATTGACAGGAATGGGGGAAAGAGATACAGTAGATGAAGAATGAGAGTAGCTTTGAGGGATGAAGTAGTGAAGGCAGCAAAGGATCAAGTAGGTAAAAAGACGAGGGCTAGTAGCAATCCTTGGGTAACAGAATATATATTGAATTTAATTGATGAAAGGAGAAAATATAAAAATGCAGTAAATAAAGCTGGCAAAAAGGAATATAAACGTCTCAAAAATGAGATGGACAGGAAGTGCAAAATGGCTAAGCAGGGATGGCTAGGTGACAAATGTAAGGATGTAGAGGCTTATCTCACTAGAGGTAAGATAGATACTGCCTACAGGAAAATTAAAGAGACCTTTGGAGATCAGAGAACCTCTTGCATGAACATCAAGAGTTCAGATGGAAACCCAGTTCTAAGCAAAGAAGGGAAAGTAGAAAGGTGGAAGGTGTGTGTATATAGAAGGTCTATTACAAGGGCGATGTACTTCAGGACAATATTATGGAAATGGAAGAGGATGTAGATTAAGATGAAATTGGAGATATGATACTGTGTCAGGAGTTTGACAGAGCACTGAAAGACCTGAGTCCTAACAAGGCCCTGAGAGTAGACAACATTCCATTGGAACTACTGATGTCCTTGGGAGAGCCAGTCCTGACAAAACTCTACCATCTGGTGAGCAAGATGTATGAGACAGGCGAAATACCCTCAGACTTCAAGAAGAATATAATAATTCCAGTCCCAAAAAAAGCAGGTGTTGACAGATGTGAAAATTACCGAACTATCAGTTTAATAAGTCACAGCTGCAAAATACTAACGCGAATTCTTTACAGAAGAATGGAAAAACTAGTAGAAGCCGACCTCGGGGAAGATCAGTTTGGATTCCGTAGAAATGTTGGAACACGTGAGGCAATACTGACTCTACGACTTATCTTAGAAAATAGATTATGGAAAGGCAAACCTACATTTCTAGCATTTGTAGACTTAGAGAAAGCTTTTGACAATGTTGACTGGAATACTCTTTCAAATTCTGAAGGTGGCAGGGAGTGAAAGGCTATTTACAATTTGTACAGAAACCAGATGGCAGTTATGAGAGTAAAGGGGCATGAAATTGAAGCAGCGGTTGGGAAGGGAATGAGACAGGGTTGTATCCTCTCCCCGATGTTATTCAATCTGTATATTGAGCAAGCAGTGAAGGAAACAAAAGAAAAATTCGGAGTAGGTATTAAAATCCATGGAGAAGAAATAAAAACTTTGAGGTTCGCCGATGACATTGTAATTCTGTCACAGGCAGCAAACGACCTGGAAGAGCAGTTGAACGGAATGGATAGTGTCTTGAAATGAGGATATAAGAAGAACATCAACAAAAGCAAAATGAGGATCATTTTAATGTAGTCGAATTCAGTCGGGTGATGCTGAGGGAATAAGATTAGGAAATGACACTTAAAGTAGTAAAGGAGTTTTCCTATTTCGGGAGCAAAATAACTGATGATGGTCGAAGTAGAGAGGATATAAAATGTAGACTGGCAATGGCAAGGAACACGTTTCTGAAGAAAAGAAATTTGTTGACATCAAGTATAGATTTAAAAGTCAGGAAGTCATTTCTGAAAGTATTTGTATGGAGTGTAGCCATGTATGGAAGTGAAATATGGACAGTAAATAGTTTGGACAAGAAGAGAATAGAAGCTTTTGAAATGTGGGGCTATAGAAGAATGCTGAAGATTAGGTGGGTAGATCACATAACTAATGAAGAAGTACTGAATAGGATTGGGGAGAAACGTTTGTGGCACAACTTGACTAGAAGAAGGGATCGGTTGGTAGGACATGTTCTGAGGCATCAAGGGATCACCAATTTAGTATTGGAGGGCAGCATGGAGGGTAAAAATCGTAGAGGGAGACCAAGAGATGAATACACTAAGCAGATTCAGAAGGATGTAGGTTGCAGTAGGTACTGGGAGATGAAGGAGCTTGCACAGGATAGATTAGCATGGAGAGCTGCATCAAACCAGTCTCAGGGCTGAAGACCTTAACAACAACATGTTTGACAGAAAACTGTGCTGGTCCTCCCACGTTTCCTATCTGTCGGCACGCTGTCTGCGATCTCTCAACACCCTCCGTGTCCTGAATGGTACCTACTGGGGAGCGGACCGAGTGGTCCTTCTCCGCCTCTATCGTGACTTAGTGTGCACGAAATTGGACTATAGAAGCATAGTTTACTCCTCTGATTAGCCGTCTATTCTTCGGCGTCTCGACTCTATCCACCACCGTGGATGCCCCCTGCGGGTCCGGGGTAAAAATAGGCCCAAGGTATTCCTGCCTGTCGTAAGAGGCCACTAAAAGGAGTTTCAACCGTTTCGGCATTCCATGTGATTGTCCCCCTTGGGGTTTGACCTCCATTTTTCAAAATTCTACAGAAGTACGAGCCTTTTGGGGAAGGACGCCTTACGTGGTGTACCACTGGTCCTCAGTGCACTAAGACCTTGGCACTCAGCATTGTAACGGCGTTGTAACCATACCCACTATTCCTTAAATTGGGCCTAAACGCCTGATGGGTTGTACAAGTTATGCCCATAGTGCGTCCCCATCTGCACCTAAGATCATGATGGACTTTCCATGGCATCAAAATCCAGCACGGTAGCCAGCCCGTTGTGTTGGGGTCATCATGTACCCTCTAGGTTGCAGCCCCCTGACAACACAGGGATCATACTGCTGATACCTGAGCTGCACCCTCCCCACGTCGGCCAAGGAGTAAATGCCCGTCTCCTTGGGGCATCAGGACTCCCGGCAACGGTCATCCTGCCAGGTGGCCCTTGCTGAGGCTGGGTGGCGCCTGTGGGGAGAGCCCCTGGTCGGAGTGGGTGGAATCGGGGCGGACGTTTCGCAGATGAAACGTTATCATGTATCAGGTCGCTATGCGGCCAAGTCTTATAAAAAGAATGGTACTGTCTCTGGTTCTGGTTCTCCTGACCTTTCCCCCTTGGCCACTCCCTGGGAGGAAGGACAGGCCCGCCGGCTTGGGGCGAAGTACTTCCCCTGCTATTTGGTCTGTTCTCGAAACTATGGGGGGATGTTCGCCACCTCCAAGCCCATGTTCTTTGTTCAGCACATCGAGGACATCTTCGGGGAAATCGAGGCTCTTAGTAAAATGCGTTCGGGGTCCATTCTTATAAAGACCACCTCCGCTACACAGTCGGCGGCGCTCCAGGCGTGCGACCAACTAGGGGACATCCCAGTGTCCATTGTCCCACATCTGGCACTGAATAGGACGCAGGGGTTTATTTTTCATTGGGACCTCCTGCTGCAATCTGATGAGGACCTCAGGGCCAACCTGGAGCGCTGAGGCGTGCATTTTGCCCGGCGAGTCCAGCGCGGCCCCAAAGACCGTCGCATTGACACCAAGACCTTTATCCTCGCCTTCGAGGGGGACGTTCTCCCGGAGAAGGTAAAGGTGATGTGCTACCGGTGCGACGTGCGACCTTACGTCCCGCCTCCTATGCGCTGTTTTTGGTGTTTGCGCTTTGGGCACATGTCGTCACGGTGTGAGGCTGAGCCCCTTTGTGGCGATTGTGGACGTCCTCTTCGTGAGGAACATACATGCACCCCACCACCTCGGTGTGTTAATCATCCTGGCATCCACTCGCCTAGATCTTTAGACTGCCCCGCGTATCAGAAGGAGAAGAAGATTCAAGAACTCAAAACTTTGGATCGTCTCTCTTATTCTGAGGCCAGGAAGAAGTATGACCGCCTCCATCCCGTGACGTTGACCACTTCGTTTGCATCAGTCGTGTCCACTCCTTCCACAGTATCCTCACCCCTATCCTGTCCCCCTCCACCTCTTCCCCCCATCCGGGGTCTATGCCTCCGCCTCCCAAATCCCTCCCTTCCAAATCCTCCTCCCCCGCAGCCCCCGCTCCCTCTGCCCCAGGGGCCACCCTTCCTCCTCCTCCTCCCCCCCCCCCACCTCCTGAGAAACGATCCTCTTCTAAGGCGTCCATCGGGGAAACGTTCCGGACCCCAGCTTCCGAGGTCCGGCGTTCCAAAATGGACCCCGCGCATGAGGACCTACTTCCGGTCCAGCACACCATCCCTGTGCCTCCTCGGACTTCCAAGAAGGCCTCCAAGAGGAAGTCTCTATCCCCCTCTCCACCCCGGCGCGTTTCGTCTGACGCTCCATCCGTGAGTGGCTGCTCCCGGCCGTCCTCAGTTTCGCCGGGACACTCTGCTGCCAGGCGCTCAGCTGGCCTCTCATCGGCAAATTATGCTTCCCCTCCTACACAACCCGGGACAGCGGCCGCAGATGGCGACGACTCGATGGAACAGGATCCGCCTCCCGCCAGTTGTAGCGTTGTTCCCTCGAAACCTGGCCCTCCGCGGCCGTCGAGGTGATCAGCTCTTCCCCCGTCTCGCTCCCCCTCTTTTTTGACTAGCGATGGCGTTGTTACATTGGAACATATGAGGTATTTGATCTAATCAGGAGGAATTACAACTGCTCCTCTGCCTGCACTGTCCGCTCGTCCTTGGTCGCCAGGAAACCAAGTTGTGCCCAACTGACCGTATTGCCTTTACCCACTATACCTCGGAGCGGTATGACCTCACCCCTGTGGACGGTATCCCAGCTCATGGTGGGGTCATGTTGCTCGTTTGGGACGATGTCTATTACCATCCCATCCCATTGACCACCCCACTCCAAGCAATAGCTGTCGGTATTACTCTTTCTGCTTTTACTTTTTCAGTTTGTACCATCTACACTCCATCGTCATCCGCAGTTAGTCGGGCTGACATGATGCACCTGATTGTTCAGCTTCCTCCGCCGTTTCTATTGTTTGGCGACTTCAATGCCCATCATCCCCTTTGGGGCTCTCCTGCATCCTGTCAAAGAAGCTCACTTTTTGCGGATGTCTTCAACCATCTCAATCTTGTCTGCCTCAATACTGGCCCCCCGACTTTCCCCTCGGACTCTACTCATACCTACTCCCACTTGGACCTCTCGATCTGGCCTACCATTCTTGCCCATCGGTTCGAGTGGTATGTCCTTTCTGACACCTATTCGAGCGACCACTTCCCCTGTGTCGTTCGTCTCCTGCACCACACCCCAACCCCACGTCCTTCGAGCAGGAACATACCGAAAGCTGACTGGGGAATTTACTCCTCCCTGGCGACCTTTCTGGACCACGATTTTCTCAGTGGTGACAGTCAGGTCGAATACCTCACGGCTGTTACAGTCAATGCTGCCGAACGTTCCATTCCTCATACTACCTCTTCACGTCGCGTTTCCGTCCCCTGGTGGAATGAGGCTTGTAGAGACGCTATCCGTGCTCGACGACGTGCTTTACGCACCTTTCGCCGCCATCCTACGTAGGCGAATTGTATTGGATACAAACGACTCCAAGCGCAATGCCGTAGAGTCATCAAAGACAGCAAAAAAGCTTGTTGGGCCTCTTTCACCAGCTCCTTTAACAGTTTTACTCCCTCTTCCGTCGTTTGGGGTGGCCTGTGCCGGCTGTCGGGCATTAAGGCCCACTCCTCAGTACCTGGCCTGACCTCAGGTAATGAGGTGCTTGTTGACCCTGTGGCTGTCTCCAACGCCTTCGGCCGGTTTTTCGCGGAGGTTTCAAGCTCCGCCCATTACCACCCTGCTTTCCTTCCCAGGAAAGAGGCAGAAGAGGCGCGGCGACCTTCCTTCCACTCGCTGAATCTGGAAACTTATAATGCCCCCTTTACTATGCGGGAACTTGAACGTGCGCTTGCACTGTCCCGGTCCTCTGCTCCGGGGCCAGATGCCATTCACGTTCAGATGCTGGCACACCTTTCTCCGGTGGGCAAAAGCTTCCTTCTTCGTACCTACAATCGCGTCTCGACCAAAGGTCAAGTCCCCATGCGTTGGCGTGACGCCGTCGTTGTTCCTATACCCAAACCCGGGAAGGATAGACACCTTCCTTCTAGTTACCGCCCCATTTCTCTTACAAGCTGTGTCTGTAACGTGATGGAGCGCATGGTTAACGCTCGGTTAGTTTGGATTCTTGAATCTCGATGGCTACTTACCAATGTTCAATGCGGCTTTCGTTGCCGCCGCTCCGCTGTTGACCACCGTGTGACCTTGTCGACATTGATCATGAACAACTTTTTGCGAAAGCGCCAAACGGTAGCGGTGTTCTTCGATTTGGAGAAGGCTTATGATACCTGTTGGAGAGGAGGTATCCTCTGCACTATGCACAGGTGGGGCCTACGCGGTCGCCTGCCCCCTTTTATTGATTCCTTTGTAGCGGATCGAAAGTTTAGGGTACGTGTGGGTTCCGTATTGTCTGACGTCTTCCTCCAGGAGAACGGAGTGCCTCAGGGCTCAGTCTTGAGCGTAGCCCTTTTTGCCATAGCGATCAATCCAATTATGGATTGCATTCCACCTAATGTCTCAGGCTTTCTCTTTGTCGATGACTTTGCGATCTACTGCAGTGCCCAGAGAACATGCCTCCTGGAGCGCTGCCTTCAGCGTTGTCTAGACACCCTATACTCATGGAGTGTGGCAAATGGCTTACGGTTCTCTGAAGAGTAGACGGTTTGTATCAACTTTTGGCGATATAAAGCGTTCCTTCCGCCATCCTTACATCTCGGTCCTGTTGTTCTCCCATTCATGGAAACAACTAAGTTTCTAGGGCTCACATTGGACAGGAAACTTCGTTGGCCTCCGCATGTCTCTTATTTGGTGGCCCGTTGTACACGTTCCCTTAATGTCCTCAGAGTGCTTAGTGGTTCATCTTGGAGAGTGGATCGCACTGTCCTGCTTCACTTGTATCGGTCCATAGTCCGATCGAAGCTGGATTATGGGAGCTTCGACTACTCGTCTGCTCGGCCATCCCTCTTACGCCGTCTCAACTCCATCCACCATCGGGGGTTACGTCTTGCGAACGGAGCCTTCTACACTAGTCCCGTCGAGAGTCTTTATGCTGAAACTGCCGAATTACCATTGACCTACTGGCGCGACGTACTGCTGTGTCAGTATGCCTGCCGGCTGTTGTCAATGCCCGACCAACCCTCTTATCAGTCCTCCTTCGCCGATTCTGTCGATCGTCAGTATGGGTTGTATCTGTCTGCCCTGCTGCCCCCTGGAGTCCGCTTCCGTCGCCTGCTTCGACAATTGGGGTTTTGCCCTCCCTACCACCTTCAGAGAGGGTGAGAGCCCGACACCACCTTGGCTCCAGGCTCTGGTTCATATTTATCTCGACCTCAGCTCAGTCCCGAAGGAGGGTTCTCCGGCTGATATGTATTGCTCACGGTTTGTCAAACTTCGTGCTCGACTTGCCGGTCACACCTTTATTTACACTGATGGCTCCAAAACTGACGATGGTGTCGTCTCTACCTTTGTCATTGGGGCCGCCACCTTTAAATACTGGCTCCTCGACCAATGTTCCAGCTTTACGGCCGAGCTTTTTGCTCTCCATCAGGCCGTTCAGTATGCCCGCCGCCACTGCCATTCATCGTATACACTCTGCTCTGATTCCCTCAGTGCTCTTCAGAGCCTTGGAGCTCCCTATCCGGTCCATCCTTTGGTGCAACGGATCCAGCAGTCCCTCCATTCTTTCGCTGATAATAGTTCGCCTGTCAGTTTTCTGTGGGTTCCCGGACATGTAGGAGTGCCTGGGAATGAGGCTGCTGATGCTGCAGCCAAGGCTGCAGTCCTCCTGCCTCGGCCAGCCTCCCATTGTGTCCCGTCATCTGACGTTCGTGGGGTTGTTTGTAATAGGCTTGTGTCGTTGTGGTGGGATGCTTGGTCATTCCTCCAAGGAAACAAGCTCCGGGCAGTAAAACCGCTCCCAACTGCTTGGACATCCTCCTCCCAACCATCTCGGTGAGAAGAGGTCCTTCTGACCAGGTTGCGGATTGGGCATTGCCAGTTTAGCCACCGCTACCTGATCTCCGGTGACCCAGCCCCGCAGTGCCCTTGTGGTCAAGCATTAACAGTGCACCATGTTTTATTGTTGTGTCCCCGCTTTAGTCAATCTCGTGTTGTCCTGTCCCTGCCATCTACTTCACCAGATATTTTAGCTGATGATGCTCGAGCAGCTGCTCGTGTTCTGCTTTTTATAACTTTGACTGGCTTGTCCAAAGACATCTAACATTTTTACGTCTTTTATCTTAATCTTTGTCAGGACTTTCTGGTGTCAAACCCCCCCCCCCCCCCCCCTCCCCTTGAGTTTTACTAGATTCCATGTCCTCTAACAACTGTGACTGGGTGCTAATGACCTCAGTAGTTGAGCGCCCTTAAACCCCACCATAAAAAAAAAAAAAATAAAACACCGTGGATTACGTTTAGTATCTAGAGCTTTTTACACCAGCGCTGTGGAAAGCCTTTATGCTAAGACTGCTGAACCTCCACTGTCCAATCAGCGAGCTGTCCTTCTAAGTCGTTATGCTAGCCATTTGTCTTCCATGCCTGCTAATCCAGACCATGACATTTTCTTCGACGCCTCCTTTGATGTAGGGTATGCAGGCTGCCCTTCCTCCATACTACCACCGGGAGTCTGCTTCTGTCAACTGCTCCATTCTCTTTCCTTCCGCTTTCCTAAAACTTTCGTGAGAACTGGGGGTACAGCACCACCTTGGCTCCGTCCCCAGACCTGCTTCCTCAGTGATCTTTGTCAGTTTCTGAAGGATGGTACCCCTTCACTTGTTTATTGTCGGGCATTTTCTGCTCAATGTGCACAAATGAAGGATGTCACATTTAGTTACACTGATGGATCAAATACATCATTTTGTGTAGGGAGTGCCTATATTGTTGGCGACACCCCAAATCGATTTCGGCTTCCCGATCAGTGTTCCGTTTATACTGCGGAGCTTTACGCTGTTCTCCAGGCTGTCCAATAAATCCATCACCATCAGCGGATACGGTATGTTATCTGTTCAGATTCACTCAGCTCTCTCCTCAGTCTCCAAGCTCTCTACCCTGTCGACCCTCTGGTCCACTGGATTCAGGACTGTCTGCGCTTGCTCCACCTGGGGGGCGTCTCGGTTGTGTTCCTCTGGATCCCAGGACACGTTGGTATCTGTGGAAATGAGGCAGCCGATATAGCGGCCAAGGCTGCAGTCTCTCTTCTTCAGCCAGCTATTCGCACGATTCCCTTCACCAATCTATGGAGTGTTTTATGTCGTCGTGTTGTTCTTTTATGGCATGCACATTGGTCGACACTTCCCCATAATAAATTGCGGGACGTGAAAGCTCTTCCCTGTGCTTAAACCTCTTCCTCCCGAATGCGTCGCCGGGAGGAGGTAATTTTAACTAGACTCCGGATAGGGCACTGTCTTTTTAGCCATCGACATCTTTTAAGCGGCGATCCTCCCCCACTCTGTCCCCACTGCTCTCAGCTGCGGACGGTAAGACACCTTTTACTCGAGTGCCCCTATTTTACTCTGTTACGCGCCCGTCTACAGCTGTCGCCTGAAATATCGTCCATTTTAGCAGATAACACACTCAGCCGATCGCGTTCTTGAGTTTATTAGTGCCAGTGAGATGACGCCAGTCATTTTAAGCTCTTTTTGGGGACAACCAAACCATTTCTCTAGTGGTTTTTCATGCTTTACTCCTGCTTTTAGTTTCTCCAATTTTTTGAGTTTTGCTCCCTTAGCTGCTGGTTCCATTTTCGTATTTTACTTTTACCTAAGTCACAGATTGGGCGCTAATGACCATAGCAGTTTTGCGCCCTAAAACAAAACAAAAAAAACGCAAAACCAACTGAGGAAAATACAGGCGGCGGAAATGATATCCTAAAGGACTATTAAAGATGGTGTGAGGGTGGATACAATCCAAAATGAAGATATTAGGAAAGACTAAATATAGGATTAATACGTAATAAAACATTTAAAAAGATACAAAACCAGACTTCACACAGGTAATGTAGGAGTACACGCTGAGCGGCAGAAGAGATGGAGGACAGCCCAGGAGATTGTGGAGACACCTGTAAAACCAGAGCGGGCAAGAATCCCTGACTCATAAAGTGAAGAGGGCGAGGGCGAGGGCGAGGACTGCAGCAAACTACTCCTTAGAGAATAACGAGCAAAAAGGATCATACAGACTCAAGGCTGGAAATCCTGTGCAGTACATTACAGCACTCAACATGCTGAGACAAGACAACCGTTAGAGAACCTGTCCAAAGTGGCTCCCACAGGCCTCTAAGCAAGTGCGGACATGATGCAGCTGCATCTGACATCAATTTTCAAATGTCCATTTACTAGTTCTCTTAACTGTTCCACTCCTTCTTCTGTTGTGTGGGCCAACCTCAGATGGCACTCTGGGACAAAGAATCAATTTCAAATTTCTGTCCTGGTAGCAGCAGATATAGGCATAATAAACCCTATCACTATCTCTATGATCTGTAATTTTATAATGGTCTGTTATTCATTTCCCCTTCCATGATCCTTCAGACTACTCCACCAGGTCATATTTGAGGGGTGTTCTTTCCAGAAAACTATGCTGTACTTCTATTTCAGTCACTGGCATTATCCTTGCACCAGCCTTCATGGATCTAGCAGCTGTAGTCTACATTCCCACCATGTTGACTTGTGTTTTGTGGGCTCCTTTGTCCTGCACTGTGGCAGTGGCTGTAAGTGGCAGCTGGCAACTCTAGTGCATTCAGACAGTTAAGCTCAATTGAAATAGAAATATTTTGTGATTCTTCATTTGTATTATTATGCAGTTTTCTTCAATTGCACTTTAATAAAATTTCACATGTATCTACTTGTCACTGCACCTGATTCGTAATCTCTGTCATTATATAATTTACCAACTTACTAACACTGAGATCAGCATGTGCAGTGAGATAACATACCACTGACACATTTGAAGGTGTTTGATTTATGCTTAAATTCAGTTCATGTAAAGTTATTCAGCTTTTTTATTTTATTGCAGGAGCAGGAAGAGGTACACCCAGAGGAGGTACTGGCAGGTGAGATTTTTGCTTTCTTCAGTAGCTTAATTACATGTTAAAGTTATCACTTTAATATTTTCTAATGTGGTATTCTTTCCATATTTTTCTTGCTAAACTATTTCAGTGAAACAGTTGTTCAAAAGTTTTTACTTGAACTTGACACTGGATGTTAATTACATGGTACATAATTCATACTGAAAATTGGCAGTGCCTTTGTAACTACAAAAGATTGGTCACAAATGTGCAGTTGTGTTTAAAATTATACAGTGGTAGATTGTGAGGGAAACGTGATGAAAGAGAAAGAAGACAAATTTTTAACTACCAAATTGACATTTAAAAATTAGTCATTGTAAAGGTGAGCTAACATTACAAATTGGCCCACTACGATAAGTAGTAATGGTTAGATCACAGTCCCCTTATTCTGTAGTCATGGCTCATATTAAAGTCATCATCTTGAGATAAATATATTTATGTATACAACTATCACACAGCAAAGTTGAGCTTCTTAAAGAGGAAAATTGCCAATGTTATTGGGGACTGGATCAAGTTAACCACATTCATGGCCAGTGATTTGAAACCTTATCATCGTGTTTTGAAACGAAGAGTATTGTCCCTGTAATCCTGCTTCTCTCTCAAAGCTGTATTTTGCTACCTGACTGATGTGTGAAATAGCCTGGCTGCCACCCAGGGTGCAATTTGTTCTTTTACCAGTGGGGGGGGATGTCTTAGGGGGTTAGTAGAATTATATATGTTACTAGCTTGGACCGTGGCATTACGCATGGTTAAACAGCTATTTATGAATAGATGTTAATGCCGAAACTCACTATTGACGCGTATGCACTATCAGAAAAGCCATCCCTTGTTATATCTTTAAAAGTACATTATAGGTAAAGCTTATTTACAAAATCATCTACGTATGGGTACAGATATACAAGGGGAATTCGAAAAGTAGAGGCACATTAGTGAAAAGTTGTACTTATTCTAATGATAGAAAACTGTAACATATTAATAGTATTAATAGTAAGACATATTAATAACATTCAGTATTCGGCTGCACAAATTTATAGGTAAAGTTTTACTCCAGTGCATGGGAAATAAACTTCCCAGGTTGGGATGCAAAACTTAAACCAGAGGAGGGGATGGTCTGATGCAGAGGAGGGGGGGGGGGGGGGGGGGAATTCCCCCTCTCCCCTGCAAATTGCACACTGGTGCCACCGTTATCCCTCGCCTGCCAAGAGGGTAATTGACTACGCAATGACAACATGCTACTGACAAGGGAACCTCCCCATCACACCCCCCTCAGATTTAGTTATAAGTTGGCACAGTGGATAGGCTTTGAAAAACTGAACACAGATCAATTGAGAAAACAGGAAGAAGTTGTGTGGAACTGTGAAAAAATAAGCAAAATATACAAACTGAGTAGTTCATGGGAAGATAGGCAACATTAAGGACGATGGAAATGCAGGAGCGCTGTGGTCTCGTGGTAACGTGAGCAGCTGCGGAATGAAAGGTCCTTGGTTGAAATCTTCCATCGAGTGAAAATTTTAATTTTTTATTTTCAGTTTATGTGACAAACTCTTATGTTTTCATCACGTTTTTGGGAGTGATTATCACATCCACAAGAAAACCTAAATCGGGCAAGGTAGAAGAATCTTTTTACCCATTCGCCAAGTGTACAAGTTAGGTGGGTCGACAACATATTCCTGTCATGTGACGCACATGCCGTCACCAGTGTCATATAGAATATATCAGATGTGTTTTCCTGTGGAGGAATCGGTTGACCTATGACCTTGCGATCTGATGTTTTCTGATCCCATTGGAGAGGCACGTCCTTTCGTCTACTAATCGCACGGTTTTGCGGTGCGGTCGCAAAACAGACACTAAACTTATTACAGTGAACAGAGACATCAATGAACGAACGGACAGATAATAACTATGCAAGAATAAAGAAAGTAAAATTTTCATTCGAGGGAAGACTTGAACCAAGGACCTCCCGTTCAGCAGCTGCTCACGCTACCACGGGACCACGGCGCTCCTAAGCTTACGTAGTCCATTATGTTGCTTATGTGGCTCATGGACTACTCAGTTCGTATATTTTGCTTATTTTTTCACAGTTCCACACAGCTTCTTCCTGTTTTCTCAATTGATCTGTGTTCAGTTTATCAAGGCCTATCCACTGTGCCAACTTATAACTAAATCTGAGGGGGGTGCGATGGGGAGGTTCCCTTGTGAGTACAAGATGCCTGACTTGGTCGTAGCTTCACAACCTGTGTACTATATTCTCGAGACCCATCTCCAATTCTGTCACCCCTTCCACTCCCATATCAGCTTCCCTGATTTAAACATATAGGAGTTCCCCTTAGCTTATCCTTAAGTTCCACAATCCTCCTTCCCTCAGTACCTGTATGTGTCCCTGTGCCTCTTATATTACACCCTGTTCAAACTCATCCCTTCACTGACATTCTCAATCAATCAGTCCATCACAACTCCTCATGCAGTTGGCCTGCAGGTTTAAGAAAATTTATCTGACTGACAGAGGGACAGACTGTGGCAAATGTTATTCCAGACTTAGCCTTTGATTGTTTATTTCTACATTAACAGTTTCATCACCAACAAAACATCTTAGGCTGGTGCATAAGACTCAAATATTTTCTATAAGTTCCAAAAACACACACTATACATAATGGAGACTTAAATCATCAAAAATAATATAATCTGCTTCACTGATCACTGAAGTCTGCCAATGTTGGGGTAACTTTCTGAATCCATAACTGTAAAAATCATGTGGTTTTGTAGCAAAGAACTTGTGGAGCCATGTTCAAAGTGTATTTTCACCCCAAAAGGAAGTTTGTGAAGATCATTGAACAGAGAGCAGAAAAGGTGAAATCTGTGGGTGCAATGTCAGGTGAAAAGGTGGTTGCAGATTGACTTCCCAACCCAGTTGTTGTATAGTGTTACTGGCCAGTGTCGCAGGATTCCGGTTGCTGTTATTGTGGAATAGCATCACTTCACACAGTCTTCCTAGTTGTTGTTCTGGGATTTCGTCTGGAAGATGTCTGTTGATGACAATAAATGCCAACAGGAGAGTTACACCTCATGCAAGCAACTCTTTGTACACCACATGGCCACTGTTCCACCAGATGCATAACACTATCTTATGTAGATGCATGCAAGTATTTTTATGTGGCATTACTGCTTTGTTTGGACTAAACCATTTCTTTCTTTTCTTTCCCTTAAATTAGCACAAAGACACATTTTCTAGTCATCAGTAATGGTGCAGGATAGGAATGATAGGTGGTTTCACACACAAATCGATGACAAGCAAGTGGATAATGCACATATGGCCAACCAGTAATTTTTCTCATTTGGCTTGTGTTTCTCATATGCTTCATTGTTGAACCTTCTCCATTGCATTCAAGTGTTCCACAATGATGGAATGAGCATGAGGGACTCAATAGAGGGGAAATTTTAGACAATGATTTCACTGAAGAAAATGTTAGTGTTCCTTTATTTGACCCTATAATATTCTTTCCCATATTGTAACCATGTCTGTGGCATTCACTAAGAGAAGCAGAATGTTTCACAAGTGTTGATCACATTGAGTGTGGGATAGCATTTCACATTTCCTGATTACAATCTCTGAATTCCAAAGACAAGTCATGTTTCAGATTTATCAGTCCCCTTGTCATAGTAAATACAATGCAGGGTGAATGATATTTGTTTGGTATGATTTGAACTGGGAGTTGCAGCAACAGTAAACGAATAATGCTTCTGATTTTCTCTCTGTTGCAATATGTCACCACTGACTTGAGATCTAGAAAAAAGTTCATTCTGAGTGTCACATGACAGATAATGCATGTGCAAACGCTTTCTAGACTATTGTTGGTCTCTAACCTTGCCTATGTATTCAGTTGTTATAGACAGAAGAGTTCGAATATTCACAGGAAATTTTCATTAGTTGAACCTGCAATTTTCTGAGCTGAACCTCTGAATGCCAAGCCTCTTTGACCAAGAAATAATATCACATCAAGTAAAATGAGAGCTCAAATGCAAGTTGGCTATTACATGGATGAACAGAAAAGTTACCTTTTTTACTTCCAACCATCAGCATACTTCTTTCATGTCATTTTATTTCTTCGTTTTTATGATTCTCCTGTGAAATATTTTTACAAATGTAAATATTTCGTTTGTTGTCTGTCATTGGATGAAAAATATATTGTATATACTGGTTTTTAATGTAAATCACCTTACGATGTAATCAGAAATGTGTTACTTCTGGATGTTGTTGGCAAGGCTACCAAATTGTAATGTTGTTTTAGATCTGCAAACGTGTACATTTGTTGGGGAAATGTGATAGAATTTACAAGAATATTTGAAGAAAGCATTTTTTTAACTCCATCACAATGTGGGTTTAGTGCACAATATCTAAAGAAGAAATAGAATAATATAACAGTTAATACAATCAACTTTGCCAAAATAACACTCTTCTACAAACACCCTTGTATTTCTGAAAAAAATACATTGTGATCCTATTTGTACTTAGATAGCTGAATTCAAAACTGTTTTTAGTTTTATTTCTGTCAGGGATTGTTTATGAATAATCACAATTTTCTTTTTCTCTTCTGTTTCTGATATATTGCAGCAAACATGAGGTGAAATTCAATAGAGAAATTCACATATTTATGATGTTATAATTTCATCACATTAATGGAGGATGAATTCTAATATATAACACAGAAATCTTTTTGGATACACCTTGTAGCATTTATTTGATATGAGAAATAAGAGGAAATCGACAAGAAAATGAACCACTCTATTCTAATGCACATCACTTTCTTCTCTTGTATTGTGAATCTTTCTTCTCTTGAATGCTATTCCAGCAATAATCTGCTAATATAGAAGGTACCCACTTCCCTTCATAACACCATTCTATGGTAGAAATGACCGAGCGAGGTGGCGCAGTGGTAGCACACTGGACTCGCATTCGGGAGGACGACGGTTCAATCCCGTCTCCAGCCATCCTGATTTAGGTTTTCCGTGATTTCCCTAAATCGTTTCAGGCAAATGCCGGGATGGTTCCTTTGAAAGGGCACGGCCGATTTCCTTCCCAGTCCTTCCCTAACCCGAGCTTGCGCTCCGTCTCTAATGACCTCGTAGTCGACGGGACGTTAAACACTAACCACCCCCACCACCTATGGTAGAAATGTCCTTATGGTATTTTTCGCCATGTTCATTCAATACATCACTACAACTCTCTATGAAGTAGTCCAGATGAGAGTCCATCATATGTATCTTCAAAGACACACTGCACATTGTTTCATTAGCCCAAGATTGATGTGAAGTGGTGTAAGCGGTATATCCCCAGGAGCTATCTGACATTAATGTTGCACATTCTTTTCGCCCACTTCCCATCTCCGACTAGGCCATTTCTTTTTCATGTAGTGACAGTTTCAGTCTCGACTATCCCATTCACAAAGAAAACAGGCATACTCCACGTACCCTTGTTACATTCTCTGTACCATCGCAATTACTCTGAAATCTGCAAATTTTTTCCATTTGTATTCATGGTATAGTAATGAATTTAACACCCATTCTACAAATTGGTAATTCTCTTTGGTCAAGCTGGCATAAGCTACTGAAATGGAGGGTATTTTATTTCCGTTATGCAGCAAAACACCATTGAGACTTAGTTTTGATGCAGCAACCGGCTGTCACTTTTAGAGATAATGGGCTATCGCAGGTGGTCTCAGTGACATACATATGGCAGGGGATAACTCGATGACATCTGATTCTTCCCACCTGCTGTTGAACAAGAAATTGTTATGTTCCATCACTAACAGATGTGGCAAACATACCTGTAACAAGAAATTGTTATGTTCCATCACTAACGGATGTGGCAATATACCTGTATCTCTCTATAATGTCCCTATGTTTACCGTGAATTGTGGATATGTATATATACATACATATTACATAAAACGTATCCCTGACAATGATATTTTGTTTCCATATTAGAATTTCCCATGGTAAACTGGGTTAGAAGCACACAGTTTAATATCAGAAATAGAACTCTTGTCGAACAGTGTAATTTAATTGGATAGATAAAAACATCTAATCACCAATCACATTCTTTCTTGCCCGTGTGTGTGTGTGTGTGTGTGTGTGTGTGTGTGTGTGTGTGTGTGTGTGTGTGTGTGTTTTGTGTTGCCTTGCTGCTGCTTGGCAAGTAGATTTTTTAATCTATGAAATTAAATTATAATTTAAAAACAAAGATGAGGTGACTTACCGAACGAAAGCGCTGGCAGATCGACAGACACATTCCCACGTGGAATGTTTCCCTCTATTATATTGAAATTAAATTATAAAGAAGAAATAGTTCATTTAAAATTAAACACGATATACAATTAGATTCAGCTGGGGTGAAGGACTCATAAAACTGAAGAAGTGAATTGAAACAAAGAATATTATGAAACAGAAAGTTGCTACTCACTATATAGTAGAGTTTAAATGAAGGATGTCGTGATGGGCAGCGTGCTTAGCAGCAGGGTATCAACTTGTTTCTTGCCACAGCTTGTAGGTGGCAATTTATGTGGACAGACAGCTTGTTTGTTGTCATGTCCACATATAATGCAGCACCATGGTTGCATCTTAGCTTATATAGCACATGACTGGCTTCACAGGTTGCACTGCCTACAATGGGATAGGTGATATTTGTGACCAGACTGGAGGTGGTGGTGGTGGTGGTGGTGGTGGTGGTGGTGGTGGTAGGATGTATGGGACAGGTCTTGCGTCTGGGTCTATTACAGGGATATGAGTATGGGTTAAAAGTTCTTCCTAAACACCCAGAATCCTAAAACCCCTCCCCTCATTCAGATTCATTGAAGACATCTTTGTGATCTGGATCGAGAGTGAGGACACCCTATACGCATTCCTCCAGAACCTCAACAGCTTCTCCTCCTTTGTCTCACCAGGACCTTCTCAAGCCAGCAAGCCTAGTTCCTTGGTGTTGATCTCCACTTCAAAGATGACTACATCACTGCCTCTGTCCATATCCAACCTACTAACTGCAATTAATACCTCCATTTTGACAACTGCTACCTAGTCCATACCAATTAGTCCCTCCCATACAGTCTATCCACATATGCAGTGATGAGAGGCCGTC
This sequence comes from Schistocerca nitens, assembly GCF_023898315.1. Lineage (NCBI taxonomy): Eukaryota > Metazoa > Arthropoda > Insecta > Orthoptera > Acrididae > Schistocerca > Schistocerca nitens. Next base: position 32,227,491 of record NC_064618.1, on the reverse strand, counting down.
CTCGAAATATACCGGGGGTCTCAATAAAGTGTTCAGACAATAATTATCCTTCAAACCTTGTACAAAAACAAATCTTCTGTGCTTTATCTTTGCAGTTTCCAACGACCCCCAAAGTCTCACCATCTGACCACAGAGGAGCATTCCCCTCGTAACTCAGTACCACCCAGGACTGGAACAACTGAATTACATCCTCTGCCAGTGTTCTGACTAACTATCATTGTGCTCTGAAATCAGAAATGTCCTGCCTACTATCCTCCACACCTGTCCCACAGTGGTATTCCTCCGTCCACCAAACCTACACAATACACTCGTCCATCCCAGCACAATCCCTGCTCCCAACCCTTGCTTAATGGCTCAGATCACTGTAATAGAACTAAATTCAAGACCTGTCCCATACATCCTTCATTCACCATCTACGCCAGGCTGGTCACAAACAACATATATCCCACCAAAGGGAGGGCTACATGTGGAACCAGTCATCTGATATAGAGGCTGAGTTTCAACCAATGTGCTGATTTCTGCGTGGGAATGACAAGCAACAAGCTGTCTGTCTGCATGAATTACCAGTAATAAACTGTGGCCAGGAACTCCCCCCTGCAGTATATCCTACGTTCCTGTAACCCTCCTGGCTTCAACCTTGATTAGTCAGTTTTCTCACCCATTCAGACCCTTCCCTGTCTCCATTCCAGTGCTACATAGCCCTCATATCACCAACACAAGAAGTCTTCTTTACTCCTTTTGTAGAAAGAACTGCAAGGATTTTGCTTTTTTTTTTTTTTTGAGGGTGGCAAAGTCAGTGAAGATATTATTTATCTTTATTACATTATTTGCTAGGTATATACTATCAGACATATATTTTCACCGATAACTTATTCTTGAAGAAAAGTGATGTCTGTGTCTTGTAACTAGTGTGTTCAGCAAAGTTATTGTTTTGATCACTTCTTCTATTTTTAAAGCTACATTTTTACATTTATAATAGCTACCACAGCTAAGGCTAAGTATCTATGGCTGGATGACATGTCTGGCATTGCAGTAATAGAGCATACAAACAAACTTTGCTAATTAATGCATGTATCTATTAGTCATGACTGTCAAAATCCAGACCGTAGTTGGAGATTAGCAATCACAAATGTACAGACACTGTTTTTTGATGTACTATTTTTCTTCCTCCTTATGAGATAGTGTACTGGAGACAATTGCATTGTTTTCCTTATTTTGTTTTGGCTGTCTTAGTAGTTTCTTCGTATAATTTAAGTGTTTACATTTATTTATGGAGCTGTGTTTTGATTAACGAGGAGGGGGTTTATGAGGAATGCAGTCAGCAATAATGTTTTTATGATTTACCATATGACACATGAGAGCTGATTACCTCTGAAATGAAGAGGCTAGGAGTAAATAGTGTAGTAGAAACAACTGAAACACATTGGAGAAATGTGCACACACATTTGGAGAGAATTTGTGATAAGTATCCGAAGATAATGTACGTACAGTACCACTGTCCCTTTGCTCAAAAAACATTTCCCATCAAGACTTTCACTACAGTCTGTTCCCAGACAAAATTGTTTCTCTTACTGCCTCACCTCTCTACATGGAGTCCAGTAGGGAGCTGCATTTCCCCATCTGTCATCTACTTGTGGTCATTTATCCCACCTGTTGCGGATGATCCATGCACAAGGTGAGAAATGTGCACAGGTTGTCATGAACATTAGAACTTCATTGCAACACAGAAGGCACATTATAATGTTGGGCAAGTGAAATGGCTTCCTAGTGCTAAAAACATAACAATAGTCCTGTTATGCTGTAAGGTTGTCACAAATATGAGCTAAGCTGAGCACTGCAAGTTGCACTGGTGTTTTCCTGGATTCCAATGTTGTTGTGCTCAGAGGAATAGTTGGGAATGTTACAGCAAGGCAAGGTAAAGAATGCCCTGATCCACTGAAAGATGTTTGATAATATGAGAAATATTCTTGAAGCTCCAGTTCAGCACTCTGTTTGTAAAAACTGAGAGGCACTGCTGTAGGTATCTAAAGAGTAGGTTGCACTAATGATGCCAATATTGTGGGCTGCATTCTTACTAATATAGACATGGCACTCGGAATTAGATAGACGATGTCAAGTCTGGGACTTGGGTTGGCTGGTGAGCCATTGTGCAGTGGTCTATGAAGGCTGTGAAGAGCACAGGAATACTGGAAAATTGTCCAGTGTCATGTGGTGCCTATACAGAAACTATGCAATGGCTGTCATGGGCAAGATGAGCTGCTCTGAGTTTGTTTCAGGTTTATTAACATGCTAGCAACAGGCAGCACTCTGTTGAATGTCACAAGACAGCATTGTAAGGTACCAGTCATATGGTACACCACAAACTTCGACCTCATTCCTATTATGTCTTCTACTCCATCCTGTTCCCATACCCAACAAATTTCTTCCTGCCTCACCTTTACGAAGAATGCACCTGAGAAACAACCCACATTGTCTGCTACACAGTCTCCTGGCTATGTGTATCCATCTGTAAGTAAAGAAAGGAGGATTACATTCTATGTGTTTGATGTGCAATTTTACTGCATGAACAGCAAAAATGTGGTAAGTGATAACATTTTTGCTATTACCTTATGTGGGGTATCCCTGAGAAAAGGTAATGATAATTTGAAATTCTTGGTGAAGTTTTCTGCAAGTCACCAAGTGCTCTCATTGTCAAATACTGGATGAATAGAATGTCAGCATATGCTTGCAGTGAGTGAGGCTGCGTATACAGTCATACACACAGTTCCTAAGTGTTAAACTTGCCACAGTGAGTTAACCCTGTAACATAAAATTGTATGTTTTAATAATCAGATTACTACAGGATTATAAATTATAAAATTTGGTTAGTAATTATTTGAAATGTTGACAATAAAAGTTTATTTGCCCCTGGCGGTATTCAGATAGCCAGCTTGCAACTCGAAAAAGTTCTGACTTTGTGGAACTCGGTTAGTAATGTTCACTGTTGTACATAATTGACTAGATTAGATGCTCAGTTATTCACTGATCACTAGGCTCTCTAAAAGATTGAAATAATTGATTCTGTTCTTTATAATGTCATATTGAAACAGTCTTCATTTATCAACTGTTTGACTTTTGCAGATTAAGTATTTTTTATATTAACACACAATTTCCCTTTTTGTCAATCAGGCCCTGTTGTCGGGGAAGCCCCACGTCCTATAGCTCAGGTGAGTGAAAGTAGAGGCGGCACCACTGAGACTGACAGAGAGATGGTGAGTTTCACCAGCAGCAAAGGAAGTTTGGCTTTGTGGCATGTAATGAACACCCCGCCCCCTGTTTCCTGGCCACCTTCCAGGGTGCTAACAAATTTCATCAGCCCATGGTTTTTAGCCATTCTGTTGGCTGCCCTGCACACCCGATTTTAATTAATCAACACCTTTCTACATATCCTATTCATCTTCACTTCATACTTGTTATTTTTTGCACTCCAATCTTTCCTGACACCACAACTTTTGCAACTTCATTTGCACTGGTAACTGAAGTGTTGTCTCAAGTCTTATAATACAATGTAATTACCTACTGAACAATTACAAAAATATATCAAAGAATACTCGCATACTGGCTAATGACATCGTAACTTCATATTTTGTCTCCTGATATAATGGCGTTGTCACAGTGCTACAGATCTAGGGCAAGGCACTTCACTGAATGAGAATGAGATAGCATGGAATAAAACACTCAAATCAGCAAGTACAGTGAAGCCTGATGAAGCAACTATTGCTGTCCCACTCAGCAGAAACTCTTCACACATTTGCAGCAGATTTCATGCACAAGAGAAAAAATTCCTGAAGTGAATAAAAGTTTAAACCCATTATTAGAACTAGAATATGACTTTATGGCAGCGACCATCATTCATTGGTACTACAGACATCGCAAAATATGTAACTTTACCCCAGAGTTAGGTTACAGCACATTTGATATTCATTAAACATGATAATTACCACCTACAATTCTCTAAAATGTTTAGTTATTGCAATTATACGTCAATCACCTTTGTAAAATGGTAATAGTCACTCTTCTTGCTATTATCATAGCCAGACAAACTTGAAAAAACCCTTTTTAGAATATTATCATGGTCATTAAATTGATTTCTCGTGCACTTCATAGAGAGGTCTTCTTGTCTTTGGGTATCACAAGTTTATCTTGGGTTGCATAGTAATTCAATAAATCTAACTTCATGTTTGGTAGCTCATCTATCACCGGTTGTGCTGTGTGAAGTAAAAGTAACTGTGTAGCTACGTTCTGTAGCTACGTTCGCTGTTTGGGATTTGCTTCCAGTAATATTCAGGTATGTCTCTGATACATGAAACAGAATCAAATGATCAATCTTTGGATGATCAACCAGATCTTGTACTGACTTCTGTATACAGGTAGCTGTCCCTCCTGCAGTGACCATATGATCAACATGCATGCTGTCTGTCATATGAATCTCACTGTATAGTGTCTGCCACAAGTAGTGCAACTCTGAGGACAAGGGCCCATTCCACATTAACTTACGCTGCCATAGACATTGCAAAAATATCTTAAATGTGATCACAATGGGACTAATTAATCCAAATGGATCAAAAATGTATGATGTGGCACACAGTACAGTGCATTTTGTGAAGCTGTAGATATTAGGTGCTGGTTTGACATTGTTCACACTTTCAAAATGTTGAGCAACTGGATGCTAGAATAAACCTCAAGTTGTAACATCCTCATCATTATCAAGCAGTAAAAGTAGTTTCTTGCACCACTGAGGGGATATTTTTGAATAGTTCGTCTGTGTTGCTGTACCATTTCCATAGTGAAGCTCCACCTCTTATCAATATCATCATGAGATCTTACTGGAGCTTGATTTCACCCCTTACTGTATTGCATCCTGAGATACAATGGTCGATATTGAAATGATTAGTGAGAATGTTCGCTGCCTCACTCTGCTCACTCTCTTTGTGAGCTAACTGTAACAGACCACTGGCTGCAAGAAAGGGCGCACAAGTCATTCTGTATGTGATTGTCTTTCATTGGTATTCCCGAGGTGGTGCAGATCTATCACTCCTCCACAATATTCTTTGGAAAGTGCGATCTTCATCTACTACCAGAACTTGTCAATGCATATTCTCCATGTCTACTGTGAAGGCAATGTGATGTATGTGGAAGCATAATGTTATGGATTACAAATAATGTTGAATGGTTGGTCATATCATTGGAAGACTGTTTAGTGACAAATTTGTGTTTGATTTGGCAAGACAATCAAATGCTGCTCTTGTTTAGTAGTTGAGCTGAAGGGGCATGTACTATGAAATGGCTTCTGTCATGACTAGTACTACCGTGTGTCGTAAACCTTCATACTTCCTCATAAACTCTGTGTAGCTTTCCACAAGCTTTGATTGTCTTGTTAGTTTCTGTTCAGTCTGAGAGAAGCATTTTGCTGCATTGTGGAAAGAATTGCATAACAAACTTTGCTCTTCCTGAAATGGAAGATGAACTATGAACCTATCTGTTGAATCTTTAGTTGTGTGTTCCACGAAGTGCGAGTCACATTGCTGCTCTTCTTCCATCATTAAGACATTGATACCACACAACTAGTGTTTGGACAGCTTTAAGGAAAAGAAGTGGAATGTGGACTCACATATTTTTTCATTTGTTGTTTTATGTAATACAATTTATTACTTAACAACATTCATAGTATTACAATTTAAAAGTGTATTAAAACAGTCATGAGACTCGCAGTAAAATTTTTAGCAGGCTTAATTAATTAGAATCCATATTTTGTCAATTGTACCATTATGAAAATGGCATGAAATTGGAAGTACACAGTTCACAAAACAAGGAAAGGTCACACGAATTGGACAGGTTCCACAAACAATTTTATCAATCAAATTAATTACAGTGACTGACATTAGATGCATTAACAATTTGCAAGCTTAAGTTACTGTTGCACAGTTGAACAACATTCATCCAAATACATACTCGAGTGACCTTTTCCCCTGCATAATCCATTTCCTGCGTCACACTCCTTCTCCATGTTCCACTAGCTGGAACATCTCCAAAGCTGACTGGGGGCTTTTCACCTCCCTGGTGACCTTCCATGACCAAAATTCTCCAGATGCAATGGTCAGGTCGCATTCTTCATGGACGTTATTCTCACTCCTGCTGAATATTCCACCCCTCATACTTCCTCTTCTCCACGTTGAGTCCCAGTCCCTTGGTGGACTACCGCATGCAGCGACACTATTCATGCTCAGTGACGTACTTTACGCACCTTCCAGCGCCATCCTAAGTTGGCAAACTGTATCAGTTATAAATGACTCTGTGCACAATGTCGTCGTGTTATCAGAGAAAGCAATAAGGCTTGCTGGGTGGCTTTCACCAGCTCATCCAACAGTTTTACCCCTTCTTCAGTAGTCTGGGGTGGCCTGCGCCAGCTGTCTGGCACCAAGGTTCACTCTCCGATTTCTGGCCTGACTGTGGCGAATGAAGTCCTTGTGTATGCTGAGGATATCTCAAATGCCTTCGGCCGCTTTTTTGCAGAGGTTACGAGCTCTGCCCATTTCCACCCTGCCTTCCGCCCCTTAAAAATAAGCAGAGGAGGCACGGCCACCTTCTTTCCAGTCTTTGAATCGTGAAAGCTAGAATGCCACCTTCACTGTGCGGGAACTCTAAAGTGCACTCATCCGTACCCGATCCAATACTCCAGGGCCCAATGGTATCCATATTCAGATGCTGAAGAACCTTTCTTGCTCAGGTAAAGGCTGTCTTCTTCGCTCCTATAATCGCATCTGGACTGAAGGTCATGTTCCCACACACTGGCGTGAAGCAATTGTTGTTCCCATACCCAAACCAGGAAAGGACAATCACCTTCCTTCCAGTTATCACCCCATCTCCCTTACCAGCTGTGTCTGCAAGTTGATGGAGCACATGGTGAATTCTCAATTGGTTTAGCTCCTTGAATCTTGATACTTTCTTGCCACTGTCCATTGTGACTTTCGTAGGCGCCGCTCTGCTGTTGACCACCTAGTTACCTTGTCGACCTTCATTATGACCAACTTTTTGGAGAAGGCTTATGACACCTGTTGGAGGGCGGGAATTCTCCACACCATGTACACTTTGGGCCTTCGCAGTTGCCTCTCTTTTTATTAATGCATTTTTAATGGATCATATGGTCAGGATACGTGTGGGTTCTGTTTTGTCACATGCCTTTCGCCAGTAGAATGGGATGCCACAGGGCTCCATTTTGAGCGTGGCCCTTTTTGCCATAGCTATCAATTCAATAATGGATTGCCTTCCAGCTGAGGTTTCAGGCTCCCTTTTCGTGGACAACTTTACGATCTACTGCAATGCTCAGAGAACATGTCTCCTGGAGCGCTGTCTTCAGCATTGTCTAAACCGTCTATATTCCCGGAGTGTCGCTAACGGTTTCCATTTTTCTGGTGAGAAAATGGTCTGTATGAACTTCTGGAGCTACAAACAGTTTCTTCCACCATCATTAGATCTCAGTCCCATTGCTCTCCCATTCGTGGAGAGAAACAAATTTTTAGGTCTTACATTTGAAAGGAAACTTTGCTGGTCTCCACATGGGCCTTATTTGGCTGCTCATTGTATCCATTCCCTAAATGTGCTCCGTGTTCTCAGTGGTACATCATGGGGAGCAGGTCGAATGGTCCTGCTTCGCTTATATCAGTCCATTGTCCGATCAAAGCTGGATTATGGGAGCATTGTCTACTCTTCTGCCCGGCCGTCCATCTTACACCGTCTAAACTCTATCCACCATTGGGGGTTACGTCTGGTGACTGGAGCATTCTACACCAGCCCTGTCGAGAGTCCGAATGCCGAAGCTGCAGCATTACCACTAAACTACCAGCACGATATGTCGCGTTGTCGGTACGCCTGCCGACTTGTGTCAATGCCCGACCACCCATCATATTTCTGCTGCTTTCACGACTCTTTTGATTGCCAATATGGGCTGTATGTCTCTGCCCTGTTTCCTCCAGTAGTTCACTTTCGTCACCTGCTTCAGCAACTCGATTTTACCCTCCCTACTACTTCTCGAGTGGGTGAGAGCCCGATGCCACCTTCGCTCCAGGCTCAGGTTCGTGTTCACCTGGAACTCAGGTCGCTCCCAAAGGAGAACAACACGGATTCGATATACCACTTGAGGTTTTTTGAACTTTGTTCGAGGCTCACTAATAACGGCTTTATTTACACTGATGGCTCCAAGACTAATGCTGGCGTCAGATGTGCCTTTGTCATTGGGGATGATACCTTACAGTATCTGCTCCTTGACCAGTGTTCAAGCTTTACAGCTGAGCTTTCTGCTCTCTATCAGGCTGTTCAGTATATCTGCCGCCATTGTCATTCTGCCTATGCCATCTGCTCTGATTCTTTGAGCGCCATTCAGAGTCTCTGGGACCCATATTCGGACCACCCTCTCGTCCAATGAATTCAATGGTCCCTTCAGTTGCTAGCTGATACTGGCACCCGTGTCCTTTTTGTTGTGGATTCCTGGCCACGTTGTGGTGCCTGGGAATGAAGCTGCTGATACTGCGGCCAAGCTCATATCCTTAGTTTCATTGCATTGACAGACTTCTCCAAAGAGATCTGCGTCTTTGTAAGTACTCTCTGGTACTGCCCCCTTGAATTTTTCTACGGTATTAGTGCACAAACGTTTGTGACTGGGCGCTAATGACCTTAGTATGTGAGCGCCCTAAACACAAAAAAAAAAAAAAAAAATGGACATGGCAATCCACCTGGTTTCCTTTATTGTTTGCAATTGTGTTCTTTCTGCCTGTTCATTCATCCTGTTTGGTTTTAGGTCCCCACTTGAGTTTTGACTTCAACTTCAAAATTGACTCTTTTTAGTGTGAGCCATTTGGGGAACAACTCCCTCCCTGGCGTCTGCAGTGAGGATTCCTGTCTCCCTTCCCCCGGGTAGCCACCTTCTGCCATGCTAGGTCACCGGCACACATAGCCAGTCTGTGTGATGGGGGTGTTATGTACCCATTGGGCTGAGTCCCCTGACAACACAGGAAGCACTCTCCTGATTCCTGAGTTGTTCACTCCCCACATATGCCAAGGAGTGGTTGCTTGTGCTGCCAATGGCCGCTGTGCTAGACAGACCTCGGTTTGGCTATGTAGCACCCTTGGGGAGAGCCGCTGGTCACACTGGATGGTATTGGGGCAGATGCTTGACGCATGAAACGTATGGAGCTGCAAAAATCTGGCCAATCTCAAATGGCTGCTTCTTCGAATGGTGAACAATCATTGAATGCTGCTTCATGTTACCCAGCAACCTCTCCTTCCCTCGCTACACCGTGGGAGGAGGGCCAGGCTAGCCATCTTTGGATGAAACACTTACCCCATTACCTCATCTGTATGAGTACATATGGGAACACATTCACTGCCACAATGCTATTGTTTTTTGTGGAAAATATTCAGGACAAAATTATTGATCAAAGCATTTTCTGCATCCCAATCGGCAGCTCTTTGCACCTGTGATCATCTTGACAATGTGCCAATGTATTACCCCTCACCAATCTCTGAATATGGTGCGGAGAGTGATTTTTCATTGGGATCTCACCCTGCAAACTGATGATGAACTGTGGGCTAATCTGGAGAAGTGTGTGTTAATTTTGTTTGGCATGTGCATATCGGCCACAAACACAACTGCTCTGATACTGGTGCCTTCATTCTAGCTTTTGAGGGGGATACCCTCACAGAGAAGGTCAAGGTTATGTGCTACAATGGTGACGTGAAGCCATATGTCTATCCACCTGTGTGGTGCTTTTGGTGGCTGTGTTTTGGGCATATGTCATCTCGTTGCATGGCAGACACTCTGTTTGCTGACTGTGGACACCCAGTCCATGAGGGAAGCCCCTGTGTTGTGACACCTGTGTGTGACAAATGTACTGAAAGCGGCTCCCCTCACTAGCCAGATTTGCCAGGCATACAAGAGAGAAATAAAATCCAAGAATACAAGTCTCCAGATTACCTGTCTTATGCTGAGGTTCGCCAAAAGTATGTGACACTCCATCTAGTGTCACAATCTTCAGCTTTCCTCTCTGTTACTTCATTTCCTCCACCTACCTCTTCCTTGCCCAGCCCCATCTGCCTATACCCTCTCCCTCCTCTTTCCCTGCTGTTGCGACAACCTCCTGTCTGGATCTGCTCCTTCTCACCAGCCGAAGTAGTACGCCCATTTTTGGCACCTGTCAATGATCGGGCTCTCTCCCAAGACCCCTCTGCCCAGCATCTCTCTGGAAGACTCCTACAATCAGTCAGTTAGTCTGTGCATCCCAAGGTTACCTGCTCTCTTTCAGTTCTGGATCTTGCAGAAACCTGTACTCCCTCTGTGCTCTACCCTCCTCTGCCTCTGAAATAGGAGGAGGAGGAGGAGGAGGAGGAGGAGAAAAAAATGAACAAGAAGAAAGATAAATCATAAGACAAGGTTCCAAAAGGTTTTGTGTGTGTGTGTGTGTGTGTGTGTGTGTGTGTGTGTGTGTGTGTGTGTTTGTAAGTAAGTAATCTGGATTCTGGCCACACACTCATCCACTGGAATTTTCATGGATACTATCATCACCTACCAGAAATGCAACCTTTTGCCGGAAATGTACTGGCCACAGGGAAGCATCTGGTGGGATCTGCACTTTGGTTCACTCCAACGTCATAGTGACTGGATCCCACTATGTACCAACTTGGAAGCAATAGTGGTTAGAGTGCAAACGTCTCTGGCAATCACCATTTGCAGTGTCCACCTCCCTCCAGTTAGGATAATTCCTTACTTTGCACTGTCTACCTTAATCCAACAATTCCCACAGCTGTTTCTCCTCCTTGGGGACTTAAATGCCCACCATCCACTGTTGGAGAGTGACACTTCAATGGGTGGGGGTCTCCTATTTGACCAACTTATTAGGGACCTGAATTTGTGTCTCATCAATGAGTGGTCCCCTACCCTCTCGAATGCTCTTAATGGCACCTTTACCACTATTGATCTCACGATCTCCTCTCTTGCCTTCGTGGCTTCCCTCCATTTGTCAGCCCGTAATGACGTTTGTGACAGTGACCACTTTAGGGTGATTCTATTGGTCCCCTGCCACCGCCTGGCAGACAGGACCCCAAGTAGAGTATTCCACAGGGCCAGTTGCCCTCTGTATACGTCTGCTGTGCACTTCTACACCTCCCTGTCTAATTGCATTCGTGCAGTCTTGCGAGGCACCTCTGCCACTATTCTTCACGCTGCTGTCACTGCTGTCCCCCCTATCAACATGTCCCCTCATCGTTGATCGGTACTTTGGAGTGCCAGGGATGTTACAGTCACTGTCCACACCCGCTGACAGGCACTGCGTCATTTTAAACGACACCTTTCACAGACGAACCTCTTGAGTTTTAAGTGCATGCATGCTAAGGCTCATTACTTTATTGAGCAGCATAAAAAAGAATGCTGGGAGCACTGTGTGTGCTCTCTGTGGACATATGCCTCTTCATTGCAGGTTCGGTCCAAGCTCCGTAGTGCTCTGGGCTGCAAGTAACAGTCAGTTGTCCAGGATATTAACCTTAAAGGTGGTCTGTGCACTGATCCATTGGACCTTGCAGAAGAACACTTTGTGATTTCATTGACATCATCTTTCTATCCTGCTACCTTTCTCAGACAGTAATACAGTGTTGACCAGACCCCCCACCCTTTGTGTGATCACACTGAGTGCTGTAGTGAACACTTCACTGAATGGGAATTCTTGCAGGCTCTTACCCCTTCACAGGACATCGCAGCTGGCCCAGATTATGTCCACAACCAGATGGTCTAGGATCTTCAACTGCATTAGGTTCACAACTGCTTTTCTGTCACAATGACGAGACAGTATAGTTATCCCTGTCCTTAAGGCCAGGAAGAACCCAACGGCTCTCGACAGCTACCACCCAATTAATCTGGCAAATGTACTACGTAAACTGCATGAGAAGATGGTTAGCTTCAGATTATGTTGGGTACTCGAATCTCTGGGCCTTTTGTCCTAGTAACACTGTGGCTTCCAAGTGAGATGATCTCCAACTGACCATTTACTTGGATTGGAAAAGCCATCTGACATGCTTTTACTCACTGTCAGCACCTTGTCATGGTCTTCTTTTCTCCTACATAAGGCACACAACATGGCTTGGTCCCATCACACTTTAGTTACCAACCATGACTGGGGCTTCCATGTTCCCCTTCAGATTCTTATCCGTGAGTTTTTCTCTCAGCAGCTCTTTCGGGTTCAAGTTGGCACTGCCCTCAGCACCCCTGGAATTCAGGAGAATGGTATCCCACAGGGTTCTGTGGTAAGTGTCACACTCTTTCTCCTTACTGTCTATGGGCTTGTGACCTCTGTTGGACCTCTGGTTATTCTGGTGTTGTACGTTGATGATTATTGCGTCTGATGCAGTTCCCACTAAGTAGCATCTGCTGAGCGCCGGCTCCAAAAATCATCCCATGGGCCTCTGTTGGGCTAACTCCTATGGGTTCCAGTTTTCTCCCTCCATAATGTGGGTTATGCACTTTTATCGTTGACTCACAGTACACCCCATTTCAGAATTTTATTTAGGTGACCAGCTTCTTGATGTTGAAGCACAGTCCTGTTTCTTGGGCGTTATTTTTGATAACCAGCTGACATGGCTGCCCTACTTTTGCCGCCTAAATACTGTATGTATACGGAAACTTAATGCTCTCCACCTCCTGGCCCTTGCATTTTGGGGTGCAGACTGTGTCACACTTCTCTCCATCTTTACTGTGACCTGGTCTTCTCCAGACTAAATTGTGGTGGTCAGGTTTATGGCTCAGCCACGCCTTCCACTTTGAATCTGCTTGACCCTCTACACTGTTGTGGGGTTCATCTGGCTATTGGTGCCTTTCTCACTAGTCCCGTTGATAGTCTCCTCATAGAAGTGGGGATTCCCCCTCTACACATATGACTGAGCAAACTACTACTTTCTTAATCAGTCATCATTCGCCAATTCCCTGACCATCCGATGTACCCTGCACTCTTCGCCAATGATGACTGTCTCCCTCCTGACACACGGTCTTGCGTGGGATTGCCGGTTGGCATGCGTATCACTTCCTTATGTTGGGATCCCCATCTCCACTCACTGTAATGCACCTCACATCATTTCTCACATACCCCTCCGACCCATGGATGGTAACTAGACCATGAATTAGGACTGATCTATCTCAGGATCCTAAGATCTCTGTGGACCCTTTGGTTCTCCACCGTCTTGTAGGTGCAGTCCTTGGAATGTTCTAGGGTGCCACAGTCTTTTACACTGATAGTTCTAAGACAGCTGATAGGGTGGGATACACTTTCATGTCTCCTACTACCTTAGAACACCATTTATTGACAGGATCATTTAGTGTGTTCATAGCAGAGCTTTTAGAAATTCACAGAGCCCTCCTTTTTTTTCTCAGGCCTCCCTCCACAGTGTTTTAATCTGTTCAGACTCAACGAGCAGCCTGCTGGCTATCGACCAATCCTACTCTCATCATCCTTTGGTCTCTGCTATACGTGCCCTTCTCTTGGCCCATGAGTGTGCCACCTCTTCAGCTGTCTTTCTCTGGGTCCCATGTCATTTGAGCAACTCGGGGAATGAACTGGCTGACCGTTTGGCTTGAGAAGCAGATACTTACTGCCATTTCCTTTCATGATTCGAGCTGTGGATATGCGGATCTACGTCAAATCTCTCTTTGCCCAAAATTTGAATGACATCTGGTGTGCTACTGCTCATAGTAATAAACTCCCCACAATCAAGGAGTCTATGGCTGTTTGGTGCTCTTCCTTCCACTCTGCTTAGAGGGAGTCCAATGTTTTTTGCCGTCTATGCATTGGTACTAACAGCCTCACCCATTGTCACCTCCTATGCAATAACCGTCCCCCACAATGTGGTTGATGAGCCAGACTGATGGTATCCCACATATTAGTGGCATGTCCCATTCCCTTGGCCCTTTGTGACAAGTGTAGAACGTATTTCTGTTTCCTTAATTTTAATATTAGCAGACGATTCTTGGATGGTTGAAGTGGTCCTCAGTTTCCTCTGTGAAAGTGGTTTTTATTTCCAGATACAAGGTTGTACTTCAGTCTTGGAGCAGGGCTTGGGACATCTTTTCCAGCCTTCTTAGTGTGGGACCCCATGAACACTCCCCCATGGGAAGACCACCCCACTTTTTTGCTTTTTTTTTTTTTTCTCTCCAAGTTTTCACATTTGATCTAAACTTACATGCCTTTTACTGTGTGTGTTTACTCTTCATTATTTTATTATTTGACTCCCCTTACTAGGTCCATCCACTTTCATTGGACCCTGTTTCTTGTGTGTCTAACTTAGGAATCGTGGGACTGATGACCTCCCCGTTTGGTCCCATAACCTCTCTCAATCAGTCAAGTGAGATCCATCATCTAATGAAATTGGCTTCATCCCCATGCTGCTCCATTGAAGCTCACTGCATTTTCACCCACAGGTGGTTGCTCCTGCATGCTATTTCATCGAATCCATCACAGTTCAGCCCGGATGAACCAAAGTGTTAGTGTCCACAGACAGCAATTTAAATCGTCAATTTATATGAGGACCAGGAATTTAAAGGACTGTAGAATTGTTCAGATCCAGTCAGATGGCAATGAATGGCAGTGTGTGTTTGGAAGCACTTACAATTGACAGTTAACACACACATGAATGAAAATACACATATTCACCCTTCAGTGTAAGAGGCGTGTGGGCCGACAGATGCTTGTGTAATCTACAAGCTAAGCTGTGACCACAGTGCCATGTTCTATTGCATGTGACAACCAACAAGCTCAACAAGCTGTATGTTCACATGAAAGGAAACAGACAAATTGTGGCTGAGAGATAACTGGACCAACCTGCAGCACTGCACAGCCTTCTATTTCACAAGTACATGCACAGTCTTTTTTCTGCTCTTCTAATTCTCACATTTTCTTAACCCCTCCCCCCCCCCCTCCCGCCACCGCCTCCCCACTTCCTTGTCCAGCATTCTGACTGCACATAATTCCCCTGCCCTGTCCGTACCACATCACTGTATGCACCCACAACCATCACTTCAGTCACCCACACCTACCGTACTATCACTTTCCCATCCTGTACCAGCCTCATCTCTCTCTTCACCGCCCAGACTGCTTCACCCATCATGTGCAGTTGCTCACAGTCCCACCTCGGTGTTGTGGACTGACAAGGCAGCCAGTCCACAGTGAAGTTAGCCGAAAGGACACGTGTCAACTCACGCCGTCTTGCGTTAAGTCGGAAACAGGATACGTGATGAAAGCTATAAAGAAAAGAACGGAGCTTCTCATATACTTAACTTTAATGTCTTCTTGTACATTGCTCTTGATAATACAAGTGAGACTCTCTCCAGATATGGATAACTGCGCCTTGCTAGGTCGTAGCCATGGACTTAGCTGAAGGCTATTCTAACTGTCTCTCGGCAAATGAGAGGAAGGCTTCGTACATCTAGTCGCTAGCAACGTCGTCCGTACAACTGGGGCGAGTTCTAGTCAGTGTCTCGAGACCTGCCTTGTGGTGGCGCTCGGTCAGCGATCACACAGTGGCGACACGCGGGTCCGACATGTACTAAGGGACCGCGGCCGATTTAAACTACCACCTAGCAAGTGTGGTGTCTAGCGGTGACACCACACTCGGAGGTCAGAGACAATGGTCATTCACAGGTGAGCTGTTTGTCTGAAGTTCACATGTTGGTAGTTTTTTTGTTGTGCCTGTGTAAGACTTATCTCCACTCTGTGGAAAGTAGCAGTTTACTGATTTCATATTATTATTATCATTATTATGTCCTGGATTACTTCATTGTTTAAATATTTATGTATGAATGTACTGACATGTCTTGCTGTTTACAATAATTATTCATCTGTTTGCATTAGTTTGCGGTAGTAAATGGAGATTCTGTAAAAATATATTTCGGGTAAATGTTGTTTGACTACTGTATCCAATGAAATGTGTAACTTCATCATTCTTAAATTTTTCAGCCAGTGTCTTGTTACATGAACAGAAATGAAATGCCTCCTCTTCCTCTTCAATTTCTTCTCACAAATTTTTATCTACTTCTCATCCTCCATTTGGCTCTGTTTGCTCCATTGTTATTGTAGCCATGTTTATGAATTTTGATACTGCTTCTTTCACTATGTTTAGTTGTTGTTTCAATGTACAAAATAAATTGTAGAGAGACAGCTGTTACAATACTACTGAGAGCTGTCTCCTTTGTATGGGACAAAAATGTGTGCATAATGTTGTTGAAAAGCAATGGTTCACATCTGGATAACCTGTCTTATGCTTAGGGTCACAAAAAGTATGAGTCACTCCATCCAGTGTCACTATTTTAGTTTCCATTGATTACAACTTGATTACTGTAAATAATTTATTATTATGAATGAATGTGGCATAAAGAAATAAGTTTCCAGTTTCAAATGAAATCCACTGCTCAATTCTGAAAGTATGAATGAGACGTGGAAGGTCGCAGCTTGTATTGAATCTCTGCTAGCATGTGCTTGAGGCAATAGTAATGAATTTAAGCTGTGATTTTTTGCGTCCCCCCCCCCCCCCCCCTCCTAGAGTGCTACAATTTACCAGCTTCAAAGAATGTGAGTTCTTTAGATATCCAAAGTAATTTGTAAGAGATCTGTCATTATGTATGCCTCAAAAACTCATTTCTTTGTTACTAGAACACAGTTATTGAATATGCAAAATTATTAGTTGTATGAAGCTAGTGAGTAACTGAATGGGGAAAAGTCAGTCTAGTAAAACCTTAGCGACACTTGCTTCATACATTTGCTGTAATATGAGGACTTTAGATTATTGCTCATGTACAAACTGAAAATGCAACAGTAGTTGAACATGTAAATGCTGTAGTTGAAAGTATTTCTCCCATGATTCTGTTCAGAGGAAAGATGTATAAAGACAAAAATCATACGAATTTACCTGATGACACTTGTTTTCAAGTAACAGATAAGGCTCAGTGATAGCCGTTATCCTCACAAAACCTACTTCATTGTTAAGGGAGGTAAATGACATCTTGATGCTTGTTATTGTCACTGCTGTTTAAAGAAACTACAGATACTGTATTGCTTCTAAAGGAATTAAAAATGTGAATGTTTGCTACTTGACAAGGGTATTTTCAAACAATTTGAATATTCTGGGACATTGATGACGTAAGTACTGGACAATTGGAAGAGTTAAAACAGTCACAGGTGTGATTTTTGGAAGTGCCTGGCTGAAAGAAATGACACCAGCTGAGCTGACTCTTTCAAAGAAACAGGAATATTTCCTTCAAAACCTCAAGCAATTCCCAAATCTAGATTTACACCTTCAGGATTTACAGTGCATCCAATTGCCACAAATTTCACCAATGATCCCTCTATCTTATTATCTGATTGAGGACAAAAGTGATTTTGAATTTTTTGTTAGCAGAAAAAGGAATACCAACAAAATGTTATGGTTCACAACAAAGACAAAATATTTCCCAAGCACAGGAACAAAACTTTGCAGCCTAATGAGGTTACCTGCTTGGAAAACTGACCAGGACTTAATGGTATGCAAGAGAAAGCAGCAGCAAATTTCAAGATTCATTATGTTCTGAAGATAAAGAACATATATTTGTCCCGATTATGTGGGTTATCTGTAAAATGATAGTTGGATATTTCAATGCCATTTGGAAATTTTCATTTGTTTTGCTTGTTTGATTATTTCTGTCTGTAAATGCTTACTGAATTTTGTATTTGATTCAATAAGGGCAACTTCATGAATAACTCTTTGTAATTTACACCAGAAAAACTATGAAGTTCATAAATTACATTTCTTCCCCTTTACAGAGGAATAAATTGATTGTCTAGCATCACAGAAGCATTTCCTTGAATACCTTAACTAAAGATTTGGAATCTACTGGCCTAGAAGTTACTTACTTCATAATGTCAACTGTTGTGAAGTGTAGGCTGACGTTCAAGAGATTAATTATGAAGACTCAATACACAAAGAAGTGGGGTGCAGACATGCTAAGGAATGAGATACGCTTGAAGTTCTTCAAGGCTCTGGATAAAGCAATAAGAAATAGCTCATTTGGCAGAGAAGTTGAAGAGGAACACATGTCTCTAAAAAGTACAATCACAGAAGTTTAAAGGAAAACATAGGTACAAAGATGGTAACTGTGAAGAAACCATTGGTGACAGAAGAATTACTTCAGTTGATCAATAAAAGAAGGAAGCACAAAACTATTCAGGAAAATTTGGGAAGACAAAAATAAGTTGCTGAGGGATGAAATAAATAGCAACAGGGAAGCTAAGATGAAATAACTGCATGAAAAATGTGAAGAAATCGAAAAAGAAATGATGGTCAGAAGGACTAATTCAGTGTGTAGGAAAGTCAAAACAATGTTTGCTGAAATTAAAAGTGAGGGTGGTAACATTAAGAATGCAATGGGAAGGCCACTGATAAATTCAGGGAAGAGGGTAGATAGGTGGAAAAACTATTTTGAAGGCCTTTATGAAGGGGTAGATTTGCCAGATGTGGTAGAAGAAGCAGGGGTCTAGTTAGAAAAGATAGAGGATCCAGTAATAGAATCAGAATTTAAAAGAGTTTTGGAAGACTTAAGATGAAATAAGGCACAATGGGTAGATAACATTCCATCAGAATATCTAAAATCATTGGGGGAAGTGGCAACAAAACAATTATTCACGTTGGTGTGTAGAATGTATGAGTCCAGCAAAAAACGTCTGACTTTTGGAGAAACATCATCCATGCAATTCCAAAGACTCAAAGAGTTGAGAAGTGCAAGAATTATCACACAATCAGCTTAACAGGTCATGCATCCAACTTATTGACAAAAATAAGAATGGGTAAGAAAATTGAAGATTTATTAATTGTGATCAGTTTGACTTTAGGAAAGGTAAATGCACAAGGGAGGCAATTCTGATGTTGTTCATAATGGAAGCAAGACTAAAGAAAAATGAAGACACATTCATATGATTTGTTGACCTGGAAGATGTGTTCAACGAAGTAAAATGGTGCAAGATATTTGAAATTCTGAGGAAATTAGGGGTAAGCTATAGCAAGAGAGTGGTAATATGATATTTACAAGAGCTAAGAGGGAATAATAAGTGAATAACCATGAACAAATGGCTTTGATTAAAAACAGTGTAAGACAGGTATGTGGTCTTTTGCCCCTACTGTTCAATCTGTACAGCATAGCAGCAATGATGAAAATTCAGGAATCTGATTAAAACTGAAGGTAAAAGTATATCAGTGATCAATCTAATGAGTACAGAATATGAATTGAGAGTAAATCTAAGGAAAGATGAAAGTAATGAAAAGTAGCAGAAATGAAAATAGTGAGAAACTTGAGAGTGAAATTGATGGTCAAAAGGTTGATGAAGTTAAGTAATTCTACTTCCTAGACAGCAAAACAACCAATAATGGATGAAGCAAAAGGACATCAAAAGGAGACTAGCTCTGGCTGAAAGGTGTTCTCTGGCCAAGAGGAGTCTACTGGTATCAAACATAGTTCTTCATTTGAGGAAGAAAATTCTGAGAAAGTATGTTTGGAGCACAGCCTTGTATGATAGTGAAACATGGGCTGCAGAAGAACCAGAAAAAAAGGATCGCATTTGAGATTGTGCTGCAGATGAATGTTGAAAATTATGTGGGCCTGTAAGCTAAGGAATGAGGAGATAGGAAGATAGAATACATCCCATAAATAATTGATACATAGGTTGCAACTGTTACTCTGAGATTAAGATTTTGGATCAGAAGAGGAATTCATGGTGGGCCACATCAGAGCAGTCAGAAAACTGATGACGGAAAAAAAGTCAACAGTTACAGAAAGGATAGATTGATGCTTATCATAAACATGACACATCGCCAAGAGCAAAATGGAACACCATGCACAGCATGCAGATGAACATAACCTACCAAATTTCAATGGCTGCTTCACAGCCCAGGCCACCTGGTTTGTCCCCACCACCACCACCACCACCACCACCACCACCACCACAAGCATTTCTGAACTGTGATTCTGGGTGCTATCCTTAAAACACATTCACTGCTCCAGAAATCATCCTGACCTCAAGCTATGGTAATCATTTGTCCCTACATCCTTCACCCAAAATTTCACACAGCATGCATGATCAGAATCTTTATGAGTATGCATCTAGTAGGTAATTCTGTTGAAATATTGAGTTCAGAGTCTGTTCTGAGGTTCTGTAATGCATGGACGTCAATGAGATAGTGTGGTAGTTTTGTTAAACACTTCTGGTATCCTTTTTGTAGGTAGGTATGTCCTTTGCTTCTTTCCAATCACTGGGCACAGTTAGCTCAAGATATCTACAGCGTAATGTATTACAGTGAAAACAGGATTTGACTGAGGTATAAATTGAATATAGGATATTACAAGGATTTCTTCATGCCCTTAAGCCTTATCAATGTCACTGATTTTAGCTGTTTCTCAATGAAAATGACACTAATATCTACATTACTCATCTTTGCAGTGGTGTGAAAAGGAAACCGAAGCATTTCTTCTGTATTTTCCTTTGTAATGGAAAGATATATGTAGTGAGAATTATTAAAGCACTGTGGAAGGAAGAATAGGATATCTGGTCAGGGCATTTCAGTGCTGTCAACACAAAATTAAGTAGGGGTAATCCTGGAATATGTTAAAAAATGAACAATAATAAGAATAATAAGAATAAGAAGAAGAAAAAGAAATGTAAGTTACCATAAAAAATTGTTGTATCTGGGAACACTGAAAATTTCCAATTTATCTAATGGTGAGATTGAATTTTGACACTACATTTTAAACTGACATTTCGAGGGACAGATGTGATAGTGGACCAGAATTTGTTATGAAATGTAGATTAAAAGTGCAAAATCATACTGAATCTATAAACAGATAGAACATTATCTCTGTAAGGTTAGTTTTTGTTCTACAGAAATATCAGTTCTGACTTTAGAATTTGCCCATCCAAATAGCTTGAAGAAAAGCAAACCCATATTTATATCATTTATAGATTTTGAGGAAGATGAATTAAGAAGTTATTCTTTACAAGATCTATACATGAATGGAATATGAAAAAATCCCGAACAATTCTTAGAATGGAAACTACACACTACCATGCACTACACTGCAGACTATGGGTGCTTTTGTGGAATATAAGGTTGTGTGATGCTGGACTGGGGACAGGGAAACAGTTAAGTAGGTGGAGGATGCACCAGGAGGTTTATGGGAACATAGGAACCCACCCTGCAATATATCCTATCTCTACAGTTCTAAAAAGCTGATGTTGGTAGGAAGCACATCGGTGGATGCAGTCATTAAGACACAAATTTGGACAGTGCTCTCAACAGCTGTGAGGCCCTGTTGTTTTTTCAGGACACTTTGTTGGTGACCATTCATGCAGACAGACAGCTTGTCTGTGGTCTTGCCCAAGTAGAATGCAGCACAGTGTTTGCAGCTTAGATTGTATATCACATGGCTTGTTTCACAGGTAGCCCTGCCTTTTATGGGATAGTTGATGCTTCTGACAGGACTGGTGATGGTGGTGGAGAAGGAGGATGTATGGGACATCTTGGTCTGTTATAGGAATATGAGCCATCAGACAAGGGGTTGGGAACAGGGGTTGTGTAGCGATGGACGAAGTTATTGTGTAGTTTTAGTGGGTGGCAGAATACCACTGTGGTAAGTGTAGGAGGGATAGTGGGTAGGACATGTCTCATTTCAGGCTACATTCATAAATCTTGTTGGAGAATATGATTCAGTTGATCCATTCCTGGGTGGTAGTAACATAGAGAACACTCCTCTGTGGACAGATGGTGGGGCTAACTGGGGGTGATGGGATGACTGGGGAGATGAGTCCCAGGAGATTTCTCCTGTCACCCATCATCCTCTAAAGTCCCACTGCCGAGCTGCAGAGGAGCATTACCCTCATGACTCATTATGACCCAGGACTGTAGAATCTGAACCATATTCTCTGCTAGGGTTTCAACTACCTCTTTTTGTGGCCTGAAATGAGGAATGGCCTACCCACTATTATTCCCACTCCTCAAACAGTGTCATGCTGCTGTCCACTGAATCTACACAATATCTTCATTCATCCCTTTAAAACGCCTGCTCATATTCCCTTGTATGTTTTCCCATATCCCTGTAATAGACCATGATGCAAATCCTGGCCCATACATCCACCACCACCACCACCACCACCACCTAGACCAGTCCAATCACAAAATCACCTACCTCATCAAGAGGCAAGGCTACCTATGCGACAAGTCACATGATTTACAAGCTAAGCTGCAACCACTCTGATGCATTCTACATGGGCATGACAACTGGGAAGCTGTATTTCCATACGAATGGCCACTGAGAAACTGTTGCTGAGAGACAGGTAGACCACCCCATTGTCGGGCATGCTGCCTGACACAATGTTCTTCCATGAAATGACTGCTTCACAGCCTGTGCCATCTGCATTATTGATACTAACACCAGCTTTTCTGAACTGCTGAGGAGCAAACTTCCCTACATTGTACCCTACATTGCCTCAACCTTGGTTCATTAGTCATTTTCCTTGAGTTGCCTAACCCCTTCCCAGTTCAGAACCAGCCAACAAAGTGGTTGCAGTAACAGTGTCTGCTGACAGGGCATGATTTAATCATGTATGTTGGAAAAGCCTCTGGTTTATGAGGTGTGAAGAGAAGGTAACCATTGACTTAATGCTGTTGGGAGTGTGGTTGCTTAGAAGCCAGGCCTGCTGATGTTCTACCACTCATATATGTTTGCCTGTTTTGGGTAACACTCTTGATTTCGTCTCTTGGCATATTACATCTGATGCTCACATTTCTGGCTAGTGTGTCATTTCAATTGTTTCAGTTCTTCAAAAAGCTTGAATTCTTCCTGTTGGCAACTTGTTATACGCTGGATTGGCTGTCATGTTGTCCCCCAGTTTGTGACTTAATGCATCTGAACCTGCACCTTGAGAATGAGTTGTAAAACTGGTGACAAATGTGTCTTGTGCATCCATTGATCCAGTTGCATCATCTTGGGGAACCAGTTTATGTAATTATGGTTGCCGCAGCTGCAGCAGCAGCTGCAGCAGCTGCAGCAACTGCTGCAGCAACTACAGTAACAACATGCTGAAGTGTTGACCTCCTGCAAATGTTGCAAATTTTGAGAGCAACTGCAGGAACATGTCATTGACACCAGGAACCTTCCTGTTTCCCTAACCCATCCAACCTCTTGGTCATTTTGGCATAGTTATGGACAAGTAGAATAACTGCATGAAGTGGATGAAAAGTTATTGACGCTGTATACAGGGTGTCCCATTTATCTTGACCAGTACGAGTAACTGTTTGTCCAGATGCAAATTACAAAATGTTTAAATTAAATGTTCTTTAGCTGTCAGAGGGACATCAATTAGCATGATTGCCTTTGTTGTAGCTTTGTTTTTTTACAAAGATATGAACAGCGGAATGACTCTTTTAAATGGCACCCTGTGTATTTTATTCAGTACTAAATTTTTTCTCCTGAAGACCTATTCAAAAATGTATCACAATTTACCATTCACTGAAACACAAAATTATTAATTACATAACACAACACTGATGATGTCACTCCCAGTGCTTAGTGGAGATACTCATGGTAATGGAACACATCCGCGTGCTGACATTGACAGAGGACAAATGTAAAAATAAGTAAAATTCACACCCGTCATTCCGTCAACCACTGCTGTTGGAGTTTTGCGAGTAGATTGTACAACAACAAAGAGAAGTTAGAAATGCTACTCACCTATGGGGAGTGTAAGTTAGCAGAACAGTAATTGCAATACTGTTCTTTTATAAGGGTACATTTAGTATGGTACTTTAATCCTTTTAAATACTGATGTGTAGAGTACACATACAGTAAAGGCTATCTTTCATACAGACTGCATTGTCATAACATTTATTTTATTGTTGTCGTTGTTGTTGAAGGTAGGCGAAATGCTACACAGGCAGTGGAACTGTACAGATAGTGATATCCTGATAAGAACCCACCTTCCTGGCCTATATTTTCTCGTCTTGTTGCGATGCTTGAGGAAATGGGAAGATTCAACCCACAACAATGCAATCATCATTGAACTTCCACATAGGAAGCTGCCTAAGTCACTGTTCTCACTTTCATTGCTATGAATCCGCATGTGCGCACATGACAGCTTGAACATGATATTAGCATTCCTAAAACCAGTGTACATCATATTCTTACACATCACCATTTCCATCCTTACCATGCACACCTACATCAGGAACTACATGGAAATGATTTCCAGAATCATGTACAGTTCTGTCAGTGGGCACAGCAGCAAATCCTCAACAAACCAAACTCTTTCTCCAATATTCTATTTACCGATGAATGTTCCTTCTCAAAAAAAGGACATGTAAATACAGGGAACATGCATTATTGGTCCAACATCAACCCACAATGGCTTAGATAGGTGGAACATCAGTGTCAATGGAGAGTTAATATCTGGTGTTGGATGCTTGGTACTACAGTTATTGGCCCTTATTTCATCAACAGTAGTCTAAATGGCACAGCTTATGCCCGCTTCCTGGGATGAGTTCTCCCTCCACTTCTGGATGAAGTGCAGCTAAGGACCAGAATGCTTATGTGGTATGAACATGATGGATGTCTAGCACATAATGTCTTGCTTGCAGGTTGTGTTCTGAATCAAAGGTATCTTGCCAGATGGATTGGTCGAGGAGGAACAGTTACTTGGCATGCTAGGTCTCCTGATTTAAATCGTCCAGACATTTTCTTTGGTGATGCATTAAGGACGTTGTCTATGGCTATATTCCAACAACTCCAGAGAATAGCCAGGAACGTATTGAGCTTGCTTGTAATTCTCTTTAGCACAAACCCTGGAAGCAGTAAATAGTTCTTCCATTCAATAAGTGTGCCAGTGTATCAGTGTCCAGGGTCACCACTTTGAGCACCTCTGAATGTTCTTCTCCTGAGCAATGGTACAGAAGAGTCAAAGTGAATTATGTGTTATGTGTTTACTTGGTTTTAATTCGTTTTCTGACAGCTCCAGGAAGTGGAAGAGTTTGTGATCCTGGGCACAAAGTCATTGTTGTGTTAAGTAATTAATAACTTTGTGTTTCAATGGATGGTATAATGTGATACATTTTTAAATAGCTCTTTAGGAGAGGAAGTGAATTACTGAATAAAAAATACAGCCATGTAAAAATCATACTGCTGTGGTTCATCTGTAAAGGAGACCGCTTATAAAACGCTAATACAACCTATTCTTGAGTACTGCTCGAGAGTTTGGGATCCCTATCAGGTCAGATTGAGGGAGGACATAGAAGCAATTTAGAGGCAGGCTGCTAGATTTGTTACTGGTAGGTTTGATCATCATGCGAGTGTTACAGAAATGCTTCAGGAACTCGGGTGGGAGTCTCTAGAGGAAATGAGTTGTTTTCTTCGTGAATCGCTACTCAGGAAATTTAGAGAACCAGCATTTGAGGCTGGCTGTAGTACAATTTTACTGCTGCCATCCTACATTTCACAGAAAGACCACTAAGATAAGATGAGAGAGATTAGGGCTCGTACAGAGGCATATAGCAGTAATTTTTCCCTCATTCTGTTTGGGAGTGGAACAGGGAGACAAAATGCTGGTTGTGGTACAAGGTACCCTCCACACACCATATGGTGGATTGTGGAGTGTGTATGTAGATGTAGATCTCCAGGTCGAGGACACCTTCCTGGGTGAGTTTTCCACCATACATTATACAGTGTCGATTTGGGCATCGAAGAAGACCACACACATCTTTGCATTTGATATCCAGCATGGTAGGCAGTCGGTTCTGGTGGGGCTGCATTGTGGCGTGTTGCTTGTAGCCCCCCTGACCACATTACCATTAACTCCCCACATATGCCAAGGGGTAGATGCCCATCCCCCTGGGGCACCAGGGCTCCCAGCCATGGCCATCCTGCCAGGTAGCCTTTGCTGCGGCTGTGTGGCACCTGTGGGGGAGCCCCTGGTCGGTGTGGGTGGCATCAGGGCTGAAAACGTGACGAAGCATACTCCATGTCATGCTGGTAGTGGAACACCAGCAGTCTTTAAGAGATCACGAGCTCAATACAAATCACAGAAGTACAAGCCCAAATCATTACCATCGCTGGCCACACCATGGGAGGAATGTCTGGGTAAGGCTGGAAGCGGACCTTATTCACCCCAGTACCTTGTATGTTCAAGACCTGATGGGGAATCTTTCATGACGATGAAGCCTCAGTTTTTTGTTGAGCATTTAGAGGACAAGTTTGGGGAGGTGGAGGGCTTGTCCAAAATGAGATCTGCGTCAGTCTTGATTAAATCATCATCCTCTGCCCTGTCACGGGAATAACTCACCTGTGACAAGCTGGGGGCTGTTTCTGTAACCATCATGCCCCATAATAGCTTAAATATGGTTCAGGGTATCATATTTTACAGAGCCCTTCTTTTGCAGTCCGATGATGAGGTGCACACAAATTTAGAGCAGTTAGGTGTACATTTCATCCGGCATGTCCACAAGGTTCTGAACGATAATGAGGTTGCCAGCACTGCCTTCATCTTGGAGTTTGAGGGTGATACACTGCCATAGAAGGTCGAGGTGTTGATCTACCAGTGTGATGTAAAGCCTTGTATACCTCCACCAATGCAGTGCTTTAAGTGCAGGAAGTTTGGCCATATGTCTTCCCACTGTACTTCCAGCGTCACATGTCGAGATTTTGGACACCAGTCACATCCCAATACTCCATGTGCCCCGCCTCCCATCTGTGGCAAATGTGGAGAGCACCATTTGCCTTGCTTGCCTGACTGCAGGATTCTCAAGAAAGAAAGGACTGACTTAAACTGAAGCTACGAGAAAATTTGAATGCCTGCATCCTTTGTGTGTCAGTTCTTACGCTGCTGCTACAACAGTTGTGGCACCATCAGCTCCGCCAACCCATGTCACATCTCAGAGTCGGAAGACTACACCTGCCCCCTTGATGGTACAGGCCATTTCCCTACCTGTTGCTCCTGCACCACCCAACCACCTACTTTGGGAGCAACAGCAACACCCCCCCCCCCTCCAGAAACGTCCACCGCCACTTCTAATCTGGAGAAGCATAAGTCTTCTTTGACTTCTCTCGCTATGAAGGGGTCCCTTGTGTCACTACCTTCTCAGGTATCATCTGGTGGGAAAGATGACACTGCCAATGGCTTAAGAGCCCCAAAGCAGCTGGTCATAGGGCTTCACCCTCATCCTCAGTCCCAGAGACTGGACCAGTGAAGTACTCTGAGCCAGGGAAACCCAAGCAACAGCGAGAGAAATCAAAAAAAAAAAAAAAATCGCCTAAGACGAAGGAAATTGCAGTGGCACCCACACCACCGCTACCTACAAGTTCTGCGACTGAGGATGGGGTCAGCATTTTGGCATCAACTGAGGACCTAGAGATTGCCAGACACTCAGACACAATGGACATAGACTGTTCAGGCAATAAATCAGTGGTAGCAGGTGACTCTGAGATGTAAACTGCCTCACTGAATGTTCCATGTCTTCCCAGTCTCACGATGTAATCCTCCTGTGGAATTGTGGCAGTTTTTTCCATCGCCTGGCTGAGCTACAGCAACTGTTAAGCTTTCACCTGCTATCTGTATTGCCCTCCAAGAACTCTGGTTCTCAGAAATGCGGATCCCTGCCCTTCTCGGCTATAAGGGATATTACAGGAACCGTAGCGACTGTAATCGAGGGACAGGTGGAGTTTGCGTTTGTGTCCTAAATTCGGTGTGTATTGAAAGTGTGCTTCAAATAGCTCTTGATGCTGTGACTGTCAGAATAAGGACGGTGCAGGAAATAACTTTCTGCAGTGTATATCTTACTCCAGATGGTGCAGTATCCCTGAATGTATTAGCTGGAATGCTTGGTCAACTCCCTAAACCTTTTCTACTTCTGGAGGATTTTAATGCCGATACCTCTGCCTCTTAAATACTGGGGCCGCAACACATTTCAGTGTGGCTCATTGTAGTTACTCGGCCACTCATTTATCAATTTGCAGCCCAGGACTTCTCCCATCTATCCACCGTGTAGTAGTGACCACTTCCCCATCTTCCTGTCACTGCCCCAGAGTCAGGCACATGGATGCGTGCCCAGATGGGCTTTGAGCAGAGCGGACTGGGGAACTTTAACCTCTGCTTTCATCGCTGTGTCTCCCCTACACCATAACATGGAATTGATGGTTAAGCAGGTGACTAGCACAAATGTTTCTGCGACAGAAAATGTGGTCCCTCACTCTTTAGGGTGCCTGAGGCATAAGGCAGTCCCTTGGAGGTCGACCGAAGTCACTGAAACAATTAAGAAGCGTCAGTGATCTCTACAGCTGTGGAAGTGGCACACTACCCTGGAGCACCTCACAGCATTTAAATGGCTTTGTGCACATGTTTGCCACCTTATCAAACAATGGAAGGAGGAGTGTGGGAGAGATATGTCTCCACCATTGTGTGCCACACGGCACCTTCACAAATCGGGGCGGAGATCAAACGTCTTTTCGGATAACAGGCCCCACCAGCTATCCCCGATGTTCCCATAAATTACTAGTTATGTACTGATGCAAGCGTGGTTCGCAGGTTCTGTGCCGAGCAACTATCATTCCAGCCTTTCACACATGCAAAAATCGGCTGGAGGGGAACGTCCTCTCATTCACTACAGGCTGTAGTGAATCCTGTAACGCCCAATTTACAGAGTGTGAGCTCCTCAGTGAGTGCCCTTGCACATTGTCTCGACAGAGTTTCTGGGCCTGATTGCATCCACAGCCAGATGATTAAACATCTCTCATCTGGCTAAAAGCTCGTCATCTTCAATGGCCCTGGTGCGATGGCATCTTTCCATCGCAATGGCGGGAGAGCACCATTATTTCGGTCCTCATAGCCAGTAAAAACCCTCTTGATGTGGATAGCTATCGGCCCATCAGCCTCACCAACGTTGTTTGTGAGCTGCTGGAATTTATGGTTTGTCGGCAGTTGGGTTGGGTCCTGGTGGGGTCTTGGTTGGGTCCTGGAGTCACGTGGCTTGCTGGCTCCATGTCAGGGTGGCTTCCGCCAGTGTCGCTCTAGCACGGATAATCTTGTTTTCATTGAGTCTGCCATCCGAACAGCCTTTTCCAGACAGCAACACTTGATTACTGTCCTTATTGACTTCCGTAAAGCATACGACATGACTTGGCAATTTCATATCCTTGCCATGTCTGAGTGGGGTCTCCGGGGATCACTCCCGATTTTTATCCCAAACTTCCTATCGTTCTGTACTTTTGATGTCCAAGTTGGTGACTCCCATAGAT
The DNA here is from genome assembly GCF_023898315.1 of Schistocerca nitens. NCBI lineage: Eukaryota > Metazoa > Arthropoda > Insecta > Orthoptera > Acrididae > Schistocerca > Schistocerca nitens. Next base: position 32,198,126 of record NC_064618.1, on the reverse strand, counting down.
CCATCCATATCCAGGAGAATGGAGTCCTGCAGGGCTCTGTATTGAGTGTCTCTCTAGTTTTAGTGGTCATTAATGGTCTAGCAGCGGCTGTCAGCCCTCCATCTCACATTCTCGGTATGCGGATGACTTCTGCATTTCATATTGCTGCTCCACTACTGTTGTTGCTGAGTGGCGCTTCCAGCGAACCACACAATGCACAGCCATGCGCACTTGCTAACGGCTTCCAGTTTTCAGCAGCATAGTCATATGTCGTGCATTTCTGTCGGTGTCATACCATACATCCAGAACCTGCACTTTACCTTAATGATGATCCACTCACTGTAGTGGAGACATATCAATTCCTAGGACTGGTTATCGACGCTCGATTGACTTGGCTCCCTCATCTTCATCAGCTTAAGCAGAAGTGCTGGCATCACCTCAATGCCCTCCATTGCCTGAGCAACATCAATTGGGGTACAGATCACTGTACACGGCTACAGCTCTGCAGAGCCCTTGTCCAATCCTGAATTCATAATAGGAGAGTGGTTTATGGTTCGGCAGCGCCTTCAGCATTGCATTTACGCGACCTTGTGCACCACTGTAGGGTTTGAATAGCGACGGGATCCCTTAGGACGACTCGGTGACTAGTGCACTGGTGGAGGCTGGTTTCCATCCACTGCAGATCACACGTGCAACTGCTCACCAGTTACGCAGAACACATTAATAATTCCCCTGAGCATCCGAATTACCGTCTCTGATTGCAGTCCATCTCCCGCATCAGTGGCCCAGATCAGGGTTTACGATAGCAGTTCGCATACGGTTTCTTCACTTTGAACTGGAGTCCTTCCCTTTACCACCTCTACTTGCAGACCGTTCATGTATGCCTCCTTGGTGTAAGTCTTGGCCACAGCTTCGTGTGGACCTTTTGCGTGACCCTAAGTGTTCCATTAACCCCACCACTCTCTGCTGTCACTTCCTCTCGATTCTTGTCGTGTTTCGTGGCTGTGAAGTGGTTTACACTGATAGCGCAGTGGCTGATGGACACGTATGCATTGCATCTGATGATGTAAGACATATTGAGCAGCACTCCTTGCCAGTTGGCTGCAGTGTTTTCACTGCAGGGCTGGTGGCCACATCTCGTGCTCTTGAGTACATCCACTCATGCCCTGGCAAGTCAGTTCTCCTGTGTACTGACTCATTGAGCAGTCTACAGGCTATCGTCCAGTGCTACCGTCACCACCCTCTGGTAACATCCATTCAGCAGTCCATCTATGCCTTGGAACAGACCCGCTGTTCCATAGTGTTTGTGTAGACTGCAGTAAATGTCGGAATCCTGGGCAACGAACTTGCTGACATGCTGGCCAGACAGGCGATGCAGAAACTTCTTCTGGAGATAGGCTTCTCCAAAGCTGAAATACGTTATGCCTTACATCGCAGGGTTTTCCGGCATTTTGAGACGGAATGGCATAACAGCATGTACAACAAACTGCATGTCATTAAGGAGACTATAAATGTGTGGAAGTGTTCCATGCAAGCCTCTTGCAGGGAATCGGCTGTCTTCTGCCGGCTCAGCATTGGCCATATGTGGCTAACACATGGTCACCTACACTGTCTCGAGAACCCACCTCAGTGTTGCTGTTGCTCCCAAATGACAGTTGTCCACCTCTTGCTGGACTGCCCACTTTTAGCCCCTCTGTGACAGACTTTTAACTTTTCCAGTACCCTGCCTTCGTTGTTGGGCAAGAATGCCTCCACTGCAGTTTTTGTTTATGTTATATTCGTGAGAGTGTGTTTCATAATTCAGTGTAGGTTTTAGTGCATGTATTTTGTTGGTCTGTGTCCTCCACCCTAGTGCTTTTAGGGTGGAAGTTTTAATGTATTAAAGAGTGGCTGGCTTTCCCTTTTTATTCTTGTGGTTGGTCAGCCACTGTAATCTGCTTTCATGTTTTACTGTCTTTTGTTTCTAGCGTATTTCTGTTTCTTTTCTGTACCCTTTTTTTTTTCTCCTAGTATTCGTTGCCTCCTCTTCACTGTTTTGGCTTTTCCTTTCTTTCTGTTTTGTGTTATACATATCGTCCATTTTATCCTCACACTTGTGGCATTATTTTATTAGGACAAAGTGACCGATGACCTTGTAGTTTGGTTCCTTCTCCTGCTTCTAAACCAACCAACCAATCCTTTTTTCCACGAACAATACGAGACTGGAATAGAAGGGAGAACCGATAGAGGTACTCAAGGTACCCTCTGCCACACACCATCAGGTGGCTTGCCGAGTATGGATGTAGATGTAGATGTAGAACCAACCAACCATCTTTGCTGTCCCCATTAACACTTCCATGATCTGTTTTCCCACAGGCATATCCAACTTCCTTTTTGGTCAATCAATGACTTAGCTATCTTAAGCAGTTCTCCATGGACTTGTATCCTTGTGTGGCATCCTTGGTAATGTCTTGATCATCTACTTGTGCAGGATCAAAAATTGCTTTTGCTTTTCTATTGGAAAAACAGTTTGTATGAATTTCTAGTGTCACAGTGGGTTTCTTCCACTATCGTTACATCTTCCATTTATACCAATCCCGTGTCCATTTGAAACTAGACTATATGTGTTTCATTTATTCATGGTCATAACACAGTCTACCATTGTGGAGTATGTTGGGCCACTGGCAACCTTTACACTAGTCTGGTTCAGAGCTTCTATGCAGAAGCTGCCTAACTGGAACTGTCCTACGGGCATGATTTTCTCCTCAGTGGATATGATTGCTATTTGTTGTGTTGTGCCCAGCCACCCATCTTGTGCCCTTTATTTTGATGCCTCCTTCAACTGCCAGTACGGGCCACATTTTTCTCGTATTACCTTCCAGAGTTCGCTTTTGGCTACTGCTCCAACAGCTTAGTTTCGTGCAATCTGCCATGTTCCTGTTTGGTGTGAGCCCTTCACCACTTTCGCTTCATGTAGCTGCCCGTGTTTATCTTGGCCTCCAAGAATTTTCCTCGGGAGGCAAATGGATTTGATCTATTGCTGTTAGCTCCTCAACCTTTGCACCCAATTTAGTGGTAGCATATTCATGTAGACTGACGACTCACAGTCCACGGTGTTCGGTGTGACTTGTCGTCGGCACTGACCATTTTTGGTACGATCTTCTTGCAAACTGCTAGATTTTTAAAGCAGAGCTCTTTGCCCTCTTTCGGGCCACCTAGCACATCCGACAATATACACCTTATAATTGTGTCATATGCTCCAATTCTCTCGCAAGCCTTCAGATCCTCATTGTGCTGTAAGAGTCCAAGGAAGCTTACAGTTGTTGTTTTTGAGGGAGGCACTATGATTTTCTTGTGGGTTCCTCGTCACTTGTTCTCATGTGTGACAAGACTGCAGTCCTACCTCAACCTGCCAGCTCTTCCATTGATTCAGATGATCTTCTTGTTGCTGTCTGTTGGTAGATGGTGTCACTTTTGCATCACCACTGGTTTTCTCTTTACTGGAACAAGCTCCATTGACTTAACCTCTCCCAAAGGTTCGGCTGGCCACCTCTTGGCTCTCTCACTGCAAGATGATCATTTTAACTAGGTTGTTTATTGGGTACTGTCTCTTTAGCCATCACCATTTGTTGAGTAGTGATCTCCCACCACTTTGTGTTGGTCGTAATAACAACTTGATGGTTTGCTATTTTCTGATCTGATATCCTTTCCTGAACAGCTTATGTTTAATTGTATGTTTTCCACCTGAGTTACTGGTTATTTTGGCGTGCAACTTGCGGATTTTTTATATAAATGATAGCAATTTTGCAAAGGACATTTAATGTTTGTTTAGGGATCTCTGCTGCCACTACGGCATGTTTTATTGATGTTTCTTCAAGTAGTAGTTCTTGATTTTAGCTCTTTCCTTCTGTTGATTGAGCTTAACATACAGTTGCTCTTAACATCTTTCGCATAAAGGTGTTCTAAGATTATGACACGGGTGCTTATGACCTCGGTCGGGTTTGTGCCCTAACGCAAAAAAGGTAGGTATGGAAGTAAGTACTAGCTTACGGCAAGGAAAGTGTGTTATGATCCTCATTACATTATATGGTGGTGACCAGACAATCAATATTAATAGATCTTCAGTCTTTTCACAAATGACAGTTGTCTGTTATGAAGTACTGCATAAACACATCAGGTGTTGATAAGTTTTTGAACCGATGCAATGATTGGCAAATTGCTTCAGATATGATATATTATAATATTATGTAACTTTTATAAATTTGCTTATTTGTTGTTATAGAACTTAAACAGAACAAATTTATTTCAGGAAGAAGAAATAACACTGGTTGACTGGTTCCCTGTATTGGAGGCAGGCAACCTCCACTTCGAAGGACTCAGGTATACCTGAAGCAATGTTACACCTGATTATGACCATTCTTCATTTATCACTTTTTTAAAATTAACTTTTCTCATTACATACAAATGTGTATTTACAAACGCTTGCTGTTTTTCTTCTTCCCTACAGCCCATTTTGCTTATTAGCTGCACTGTTAAGGAAGATCACAAGAAACTGTGATGTTCTGCAGACCAAAGTACAATTGACTTGATAACAATCTTAATAACAGCCTTAATCTATCTTCAAAAGGAGCCTCGCAGGATGCTATGGTTGCATAATGAAGAGAAATGCCAGCAATTAAAATAATAATTTGGGTATCGGAATGGAAATGTTTGAATAATTAGTTACAGATTTTCAGGGTGGAAAGGAAAAGAAGTAAAAATATTTCTAATTTTCCTGAGCATTGTGACTTTTTGAAAACTTCTTTTCATCAAGGGGAAGTTTCTGTTGATCTGGAATTCCACTGTACCCTCTAGTCTGTTTGCATTTAAACCAATAATAAAAATAGAAGTCTGATTTTACAGATTTTGTAATATTATAGGTTTTACAATAACTGGCACTACTCAACTTCAAAAGTCAACAATCACTGTTTCATCACTGAAACAGAACAAATGGACCTGATGATGGCCATGCAAGTGCTCTCTTGCAACTGGATCTTTTCAAATCTACATTGTTTATGTGCAATACCATTGCCTATTAATACAGTGCATAAATATAACACTCTTTCCATTTTGGAGGCTAACACAATAGTCACTACATTACTGAAGAACATGTTTTTCTACCAGAAGCATTTTTTATCAACACACACAGAAGTGCAGACGCTACCACACACAGACATACACGGTATTAATTCAGTACAAGCACATGAGCTATGTCTTTGTAAAATGATCAGTTTTAAACTCCTTTTTTATCTAAAGATCTAGATTACAAAATGCAGAATCAGCTTGAAAAATCAATAATCAGGAAAAAAAGTCACAATTACATGTTGGTTCAGGTTCAATTCACTGAACAGATATAATGGGTATATAATCCACCATTTGTCTCCATATCATAGCAAACAATGATGTAAAAATTTAACTGCATTAGAGACACTTGAACAACATAGTTCCTAAACAAACTACCACCTAGCTTTCTGTATTATATTTTGCTCACTCTTAGGATTTTTCGCCACTGTGGATCTGGGGATTGGAATAGGCCAGAGGTATTCCTGCCTTTATGTGATGGTCCCCTGTAAGATCTGACCTCCAATCTTCAAAATTTTCCTGAAGAGTGAGCCAACTTGGGAAGGGCGCCTTGCAAAGTGCATGGTGTCCATTGTGCATTGACATCTTCAGCCCACTTTCTTGTCGTCGCATTGCAGTCATGCCCATTCTCCATCCCCTGGGCAAGGACACCATTCACTATGCAGTGTCGATTTCTGCATCGACAATGACCATGGACTTCTTTGCACCTGATATCCAACACGGTAGCCAATATGTTGTGGTTGGGATGCCATGTACCCTGTTGGTAGTAGCCCCCTGACCACACAGGGATCACTCTGCTGATGCCTGCACCGTTAACTCCCCATGTATTCCAAGGAGTAGATGTCCATCCCCATGGGGCATCGGGACTCCCGGCAATGTCCATCCTGTCAGGTGGCTTTTTCTGCGGGTGGGTGGTGGCTGTGGGTAGAGCCCCTGTCGGAGTGGGTGGCATCATGGCAGATGACACGCGATGAAGTGTAGTCCATCGTCTATTGCTGGCAGTGAAACACCAGCAGCCTCTAAGCGATCACTAGCTCAATTCAACGCACAGAAGTACGACAGAAAATTGTTCACCTCACTGGCCACACCATGGGAGGAATGTCAGGCTAAGGATGGCAGAAGATCTTATTTGCCCCAGTACCTTGTATGTTTGAGAGCTGGTGGGGAACCTTTCACGACGATGAAGCCTCAGTTTCTTGTTGAGCATTTAGAGGACAAGTTCGGGGAGGTGGAGGGCTTGTCCAAAATGAGACCTGGGTCAGTCTTGATTAAAACATCATCCTCATGGGAATTACTCGCTTGTGACAAGCTGCGGGATATATCTGTAAATGTCACACCCAATAAGAGTTTAAATATGGTCCAGGGTATCATATTTCACAGAGACCTTCTTTTGCAGTCTGCCGATGAGCTGCGCACCAATTTAGAGTGGTGAGTGTACATTTCATCCGGTGTGTCCACCAGGGTCTCAAGGATAATCGGGTTGCCAGTGGTGCCTTCATCTTGGCCTTTGATGGTAATACATTACCCGAGAAGGTGAAGGTGATGGTCTACCGGTGTGATGTAAAGCCCTATATCCCTCCCCCAGTGTGGTGCTTTAAGTGCTGGAAGTTTGCCCATATGTCGTCCCGCGTCACATGCCTAGATTCCAGAAGTACATCACGTCCCAATACTCCATGCCCCCACTTCCCATCTGTATCAAATGTGGAGAGCACACCTGACTGCTGGATTCTCCAGACAGAAAGGAAAATCGTGGAGTACAAGGCCCTGAACAGACTAACCATCATCTGAGGCTAAGATACAATTTGAACACCTGCATTCTGTGTGTATGACAACATCTTACACTGCCGTTACAATAGTTTTGGCACCATCAGCTCCGCAAACCCAGGTCACCTCTTACAGCCGGAAGACTACACCTGCCCCCTTGATGGTAGGGGGCATTGCTCTCCCTGTTGCTCATGTGCGAACTACTTCAGGACCAATACCTCCCCCCTCCCTCCCCAGCCATCGGCGACATATGTCCCCACTTCTAATCCAGAGAAGCGTAAGTCTTCTTTGGCTTCTAGCACTAGGAAGGGGTCCCTTGTGTCACTCCCTTCCGAGGTTTCTTCTTGTGGGAAAGACGACACCTGCAAGTCGCTGAAGATCCCAAAAGCAGCTGGTAGTACGGCTTCACGCTCATCCTCAGTCCCAGAGACTGAGCCAGTGAAGTCTTTCCAGCCAGGGAAACCCAAGGAGCAGCGAGAGAAATCAAAAAAGAAAACGCCTAAGACCATGGAAATGGTGGGGGCACCAACACGACCGCTACCTACAAGCTCTGCAGCTGATGATGAAGTGGAGATTTTGACATCCGCTGAGGCCCTAGATCTCACCAGGCCCACAGACACAAAGGATATAGACTAATCAGGCAATGAATCGGTGGCAGCATTGAATGTTCCATGCCTTTGCAGTCTCACGATGTCATCCTCCTGTGGAATTGCGGTGTTTTTTTCCACTGCCTGGCTTAGCTACAGCTACTGTTAAGCTTTACACCTGCTATATACATTGCCCTCCCTTCTGCCCCTCACCTCTACCCCTCACCTCTACCCCTCACCTCTACCCCTCCCCCCTCTACCCCTCCCCCCTCTACCCCTCACCCCTCTACCCCTCACCCCTCTACCCCTCACCCCTCTACCCCTCACCCCTCTACCCCTCACCCCTCTACCCCTCACCCCTCTACCCCTCACCCCTCTGCCCCTCACCCCGATACCCCTCACCCCGATACCCCTCACCCCGATACCCCTCCCCCCTCTACCCCTCCCCCCTCTACCCCTCCCCCCTCTACCCCTCCCCCCTCTACCCCTCCCCCCTCTACCCCTCCCCCCTCTGCCCCTCCCCCCTCTGCCCCTACCCCCTCTGCCCCTACCCCCTCTGCCCCTACCCCCTCTGCCCCTCCCCCCTCTGCCCCTCCCCCCTCTGCCCCTCCCCCCTCTGCCCCTACCCCCTCTGCCCCTCCCCCCTCTGCCCCTCCCCCCTCTGCCCCTCCCCACTCTGCCCCTCCCCACTCTGCCCCTCCCCACTCTGCCCCTCCCCACTCTGCCCCTCCCCACTCTGCCCCTCCCCCCTCTGCCCCTCCCCCCTCTGCCCCTCCCCCCTCTGCCCCTCCCCCCTCTGCCCCTCCCCCCTCTGCCCCTCCCCCCTCTGCCCCTCCCCCCTCTGCCCCTCCCCCCTCTGCCCCTCCCCCCTCTGCCCCTCCCCCCTCTGCCCCTCCCCCCTCTGCCCCTCCCCCCTCTGCCCCTCCCCCCTCTGCCCCTCCCCCCTCTGCCCCTCCCCCCTCTGCCCCTCCCCCCTCTGCCCCTCCCCCCTCTGCCCCTCCCCCCTCTGCCCCTCCCCCCTCTGCCCCTCCCCCCTCTGCCCCTCCCCCCTCTGCCCCTCCCCCCTCTGCCCCTCCCCCCTCTGCCCCTCCCCCCTCTGCCCCTAGCCCCTCTGCCCCTAGCCCCTCTGCCCCTAGCCCCTCTGCCCCTAGCCCCTCTGCCCCTAGCCCCTCTGCCCCTAGCCCCTCTGCCCCTCCCCACCTCTGCCCCTCCCCACCTCTGCCCCTCCCCCCCTCTACCCCTCCCCCCCTCTACACCTCCCCCCTCTACCCCTCCCCCCTCTACCCCTCCCCCCCTCTACCCCTCCCCCCCTCTACCCCTCCCCCCTCTACCTCTGCCCCATCTACCCCTCCCCCCTCTACCCCTCCCCCCCTCTACCCCTCCCCCCTCTACCCCTCCCCCCCTCTACCCCTCCCCCTCGTCCCTACCCCCCCCCCCTCTACCCCACCCCCCCCCTCTACCCCACCCCCCCTACACCTACCCCCCTCTACCCCACCCCCCTCTACACCTCCCCCCTCTACCCCACCCCCCTCTACCCCACCCCCCTCTACACCTCCCCCCCTCTACACCTCCCCCCATCTACACCTCCCCCCATCTACACCTCCCCCCATCTACACCTCCCCCCATCTACACCTCCCGCCCCCATCTACACCTCCCGCCCCCATCTACACCTCCCGCCCCCATCTACACCTCCCGCCCCCTCTACGCCTCCCGCCCCCTCTACGCCTCCCGCCCCCTCTACGCCTCCCGCCCCCTCTACGCCTCCCGCCCCCTCTACGCCTCCCGCCCCCTCTACGCCTCCCGCCCCCTCTACACCTCCCGCCCCCTCTACGCCTCCCGCCCCCTCTACGCCTCCCGCCCCCTCTACGCCTCCCGCCCCCTCTACGCCTCCCGCCCCCTCTACGCCTCCCGCCCCCTCTACGCCTCCCGCCCCCTCTACGCCTCCCGCCCCCTCTACGCCTCCCGCCCCCTCTACGCCTCCCGCCCCCTCTACGCCTCCCGCCCCCTCTACGCCTCCCGCCCCCTCTACGCCTCCCGCCCCCTCTACGCCTCCCGCCCCCTCTACGCCTCCCGCCCCCTCTACGCCTCCCGCCCCCTCTACGCCTCCCGCCCCCTCTACGCCTCCCGCCCCCTCTACGCCTCCCGCCCCCTCTACGCCTCCCGCCCCCTCTACGCCTCCCGCCCCCTCTACGCCTCCCGCCCCCTCTACGCCTCCCGCCCCCTCTACGCCTCCCGCCCCCTCTACGCCTCCCGCCCCCTCTACGCCTCCCGCCCCCTCTACACCCCTCCCAACCTCTACCCCCCTACCAACCTCTACCCCCCTCCCCTTCTGCCTCCTCCCCCTCCCCCTCCCCCTCCCCTTCTGCCTCCTCACCCTCCCCCTCCCCCTCCCCTTCTGCCTCCTCCCCCTCCCCCTCCCCCTCCCCTTCTGCCTCCTCCCCCTCCCCCTCCCCCTCCCCCTCCCCTTCTGCCTCCTCCCCCTCCCCCTCCCCCCTCCCCTTCTGCCTCCTCCCCCTCTCCCTCCCCCTCCCCTTCTGCCTCCTCCCCCTCTCCCTCCCCTCCCCTTCTGCCTCCTCCCCCTCTCCCTCCCCTCCCCTTCTGCCTCCTCCCCCTCCCCCTCCCCTTCTGCCTCCTCCCCCTCCCATGATGGAAAAATGCATTCATTATAAACATATGTATGCACAGTGTTGTTTCATTCTTGGGGACAGCAAAAATGCTAGCTGAATTTCTTTCACTAGTTCTTTTAACTGTTCCACTCCCTCTTCTGTCATATGGGCCAAAATCCAATGGCTTTCTGTGATCAAGATCCATTTGCCAAATTCCTTCCTGACAGTAGCAGATGAGGTTATCATAGACCATATTGCTATCTCCAACACCCTGGGCTGGAATTTTGCAGAAATTTTGAGCTCCTTCCACTGTGACTTTGCCTTCCTCCATCAGAAACAAGCAGAGTAGGTGGGGGTGATACCTTTCTGTTGTCAAAGTGTGAATGCTACAATGCCACATTTACTATCAGGGAGCTAGATCATGCTCTTACTTTGTCCTGATCCTCCACCTCGTAACCATACACTGTTCAAATTCAGATGTTTCAGCACCTTTCTCTTGCAGGCAAGCACATTCTGCTTCATATGTACACCTGCGTAGAAACTGGTATGAAGCCGCTGTCATACCCATACCTAAGCCTGGTAAGAGCGTTCACCTTTCTTTTAGCTACCACCACATTTCTCTCATAAGTTGTCTGAAAAGTGATGGGACATATGACTCGTGCCTGGCTGCTATGGTGGTTTGAGTCATGCAATTTACTAACCATTGCACAGTGTGGATTTTGAGAATGCTGTTCTGCAGTTGAGCATCTTGTCACTTTGTCCATCCGTGTCATGAAAGTTTTTCTGCAGAAATCCCAGATTGTGTCAGTGTTGTACACTGTGGAGAAATCCTACAACACCTGCTAGAGGACTGATATCCTCAATACACTCTACACGTGGGGATTCTACGGCTGCTTGCCCCATTTACATGAGGAATTTTTAAAAGTCCAAGTTTTCGAGGTACATGTAGATTCTGCCTTATTGGACACCTTTATCCAGGAAAATGGTGTGCCTCAGAGTTCTGTCTTAAGTGTACTACTCTTTGCTATCACTATTAACCCTACAGTGGTCTGTCTCCCACCGGGCATCTCTGGCTCCTTTCCATTGATGATTTTGCCATTTATTGCAGTTATCAAGGACTTGTCATTGAGCAACATCTTCAGTGATGCCTCAGTCATCTTCACTCGTGGAGCGTTGACATTGGCTTTCTTTTTTCCACTGACAAAATCATTGGTATGAATTTCTGGTGGCTCAGTTGGTTTCTTCCACCATCATTACATCTTGGGCCTGTTGCTCTTCCATTCATTGAAACTATGAAATTCCTGGGGCACATGCTTGATAGAAAACACTCTTGGTCCTCCCACATGTCTTACCTGGCAGCCCGCTGTATGCAGTCCCTCAATGCCCTATGTATCTTCAGTGTCATGTCCCGGGGTGCAGATTGAACCACTTTCCTCCATTTGTACCGATCCCTTGTTTGTTTGAAACTGGATTATGGGTGTTTCATTTATGCACCTGCACATCCATCCCTCTTACACCATCTCAATACTATTCACCACTGTAGCATCCATTTGGTACTGGTGCCTTTTACACTAGCCCATTTGAGAGTCCGTATGCACAAGCTGCTGAACTACCGCTGTCCTAATGCCATGACTTTCTCCTCAACAGATACGCATGCCGTTAGTCTGCTACACATGGACACCTATTGTGTGCCTCATTCTTTGATTTCTCCTTTCATTGCCTGTATGGGGCGTGTCCCTCTTCTCTGTTACCTTATGGAGATTGCTTTCGCCTCTTGCTCTGGCAGTTCAGCTTCACGCTATGAGCAACTTTCCCAGTGCGTGTGAACCCTTCACCATCTTGGCTTCATGCAGCGGCCCATATTCACCTTCGTCTTCATTCACTTAGTAAGGACACTAGTCCAGCCCGACTCTATTGTCTTCAGTTTCACAACCTATGTGTGGAATTTTGTGATAGTACCTTTGTGTACACTGGTGGCTCTTGGACTGACTGTGGTTTCTGGTGTGTTGTCATTGGTGGAGCTGGTTTTTTTTTTTTTTTTTTTTTTTTTTTTCGGAACATTGCTAAGTATTTAGAGCAGGGCTGTTTGCCCTGTATCAGGCCACGCAGTACATCCATAGGCACAGGCTTTTCAACTGCATTATCTGCCCAGACACTCTCAATGACCTTCAAAGCCTCTATGTGCAACACACCATCCATCCCTTAGCCCAGTGTGTCCAGGAAAGCTGTCACCTGCTCCCTCTTGATAGAGCCACTGTGATGTTTGTGTGGGTTTCTGGTTGTGGCAGTCCGATAGGAAACCAGGCCACTTACACTGCTGCTAAAACTGCAATCACTGTTCCTCAGCCTGCCATTTCTTACTTATCCTCCAACTATCTGCATATTGCCATCTGTAAGCAGGTGCTGTGACTCTGGCATCACCATTGGCCCTCCCTTCATGGGAACAAGCTGTGTGTTATTAGTCCTCTCCCATGAGCTTGTAAGACCTCCACCATTTTAACTTAGTTGTGTATTGAGCACCATCTTTTCAACCAACAACATTGTCAATTGGTGCTCCCCCACTAATCTGTGCACATTGTTTCCAACATTTGCTGGTGTGCCATTTTCTGATGTAATGCCCTTTTTTTTAACCACTTCCTTCCTCATTGGGGTTTGCTGTTAGAGTTAACAGCCATTGACCATGTTGCACTTTTTATCCGTTGTAGCAATATGGCAAAGGCCATTTAATTTTTGGTTCTGGACCTCCAGTTCTGTCTGTGGTGTATTTTATAGACCTTTCTCCACATCCCTGTTTTTAGCTGTCTTCTCTTGCATTGACTGGGACTAACGTGCAGTCATTTTTAACTCCTCTCTTTGTCTTCATGTCCTAGTGTTTTGACATGGGCGCATATGACCCTAGTTGTTTTTGTACCACAAAACAAAAAGCTCATCAGTTAGTGGTAATGCTGTGTCATCACTATATCCTTCAAATGTCACTCCTTCAGTTCCTGTTGCTATTTCTTTTAGTAGCTGATACATAAAGTTTGAAAAGTATGTGGAGAATATATATTTGTTTTCAACACAGTCCACCTGGTTGAGTTGATGATGTCATTAAGGGATTCATTTTTGTACAGTCAGATGGCCATAATATGACTGAGCATATATTTATAGGTAGAAAAGGACCATTTATATTCCAATTCCTTTCTGCAGTTCTGTCCAATGATCCGTCAGTCTGTGGAATGGATGCAAGATTAATTTGCATTTACGCATGATAGACACAATTAAGATATTGTTAGATTTGACACCACTCTGTTTTGTATTAATTAATTAATCAAGTAACATATACAGAGCCCTACAAAATTTCAAGTTAGTTACATGATAATTAAGATAACTGCACATGCCAGAGCTCTTACCCGGAAACCTTAGGTGCCAGAGTTTAGAAATAGCTTGTGACACCTTGGGCACTTATGCTGTTAGATTGCAAAGTACTACTTACGACAGTGGAGGTGAATTTCCTGGACATGAAAGTAGATAAGGCCAGAAGTGGAGGCCAATTGGCCAGATGTGAAAGCAGATCAGGCCAAAATGCCCAGTCACACTCCGCACTCCACTAGTGATACCTGCATCTGATTTCTTGCTCATGCACTCACATCCAAGCCCTGCACATTCGGACTGGTGTGGCTGTCATGATATGAATGGGTTGTTTATTGTGAAGTAGATAAATTTGTGCTGTCTGAGTTGTGCATGCTTTTTCATCCATATATTGTGAATGACAGTTATCATAGCACGATGATAAGCCATCCATTCACAAGTTTCAAAAAGTTTCACAATTCTGCAAAATTGCATGGGAGTTCCAAATGGCATTAAGATGCAGTCAAAAAGACAAATAATTTCATTAATGTTATGAAAAACTACACAAACACTGTAGAATAACTCATAAATCATAATATTGTGTAATTATTAGAAACTAATCACATGCTTCTGGCGTATCATTTTTCAATGTCACAGGACTTGCCTTTAAGAGGAAAAACTAATTTCAATACTGTTTTTGATGTTTTATTTATTTATTTATTTTTCAGTTTCGAGTAGAGCAGTACACTTTAGGATTATTACATTCACTTTGTGTATTGCAATCTTATTCTAAAATTACAAAAATTACTCCAGAGAAGTAAGATTGCCCCAAATTTGAAAAACTGTTCCAATGTGTCATGTGGTAATGTACTTGGGAACAAATATCCTATTAAAATTTAAAAGTGTTATCATAGGGAAAATCTTCTCAATACTGTATTTAATAGCCTATATTACATTATTAATCTACTACACACAAACAATGGGTAAGTGATATCATTTTAGGGAATAGTACTGTCAAAAATCGGTTAAAAGTTAAAAATATTTTGAAATAGAAGCTATTGGCAGCTAACACAAATTTCCATTTTCAAGACAGAGATAATTGTTCAGACATCAAGTAAACTCCATTTGTCTGCAAATTTCACCATAGTAAAAGACCACCTCCTGTTTCAAGGTAGAAGATACTGCACGACTGATGATGTGTGAACAGATATGTCCCATGTTATGTAATATATTTTAAAAATTTAATAATTTTACTTGCATTAGCTCTCTGTAACTGCAGAATGAATAATTTCTTCCAAACATCTATGAAGTATTATACATCATGTAAATATGTGGAACTCATAATATTCACACAGGCTGCACCCATTTTTCAAAAGCGCAAACCGGTGAAAAGTGCCTGAAGCAGCTTATGGAAAATTCTGCAGTAGATTCATTTTTCTGATTATAAAATCAGTCACTGGTGTGAAAACCTGACCAGATTACAATATTAGTTACTAGGTAAACTACGCTTGAGGTATTACAGTCTCTCCAACATCAAACATTGTGGAACCATTTTGAAAGCAGCTCTAAAAATGCAAAATAACCCCAAAGTGTCTTAGATTCTGAAATAAATTGTATAGTTTTGCTATGGATTACCCTACAATGTGAGATAGAGCAATAACACAATTTAGTTACCATGTAAATCAGTTTGAAAATTGATGTTCAAAGTTGTGGTAGTGGTTGAAAAGTGCAAAAATTTTAATGAAAGGGATAGAACAGGGATTATGATGGTACTGATGGAAAATAATGTAAATACTGGGAAAATGCAAAATCTGGAAATCCAAAACAAAGTTGTACTGATATTTTACTGTTGGCTTGTTTACGTTTATAACATTAACCACACATTATGCAGAGGTGTTCTAAAATTCCTATAATGGACTCCTAAGAGTTGAGGAGGGGACTTTGTAGATAAAAGTTTGATAATGAATCCATACCTGAAGGTGTACCATTCGAGAGTATGACCTCCTCCATTCAGAAGGGAACATTGTCTGTACCTTGGGGTCCTTCTTGACCAATAGGTCAGAGGTAATTTTTTCTACTGTTTGTGTACCCTAAAGCAGGAGATTTGAAACTGCTGCAGTCATCAAACCAAGTTTTGTAACTATGAAATTTTAGTGAAATTTTCTTAAATTATTTTCTTTTATTGCATGCAGTTTAATGAAAAGTAATTTACGGATCTAATTAATTTTTTGTGTTCATTAGGCAGTTCCAGGGCACCATAACGAGATACACAACAGCAGCAGTGAAGGCTAGAGTCGGCCAGAGCTGCAGTCACGTCAGGCTCACCGATGGCAACACTTGCCATCTGCTCGGCTGTTTGTGTGATGTTAATAATCGTAAGTATTTAAAAGGTTAATTATATCACCATGTAGCTGTCTTTTAGAATAAGAAATTGGGATTAATCCCATGAGGCAGCAGCGTACTGACTGTACAAGAGATGATCAAATAGTGATTGGAATTTTTTTAGTTTCACAGCAATTATATATTGGATTATCGATTTTTTTATATTTTATGTACACGTTCCTGATGTATGCGTCTCACCATATAGCAGAGATGATAACTCGCGATAGGCACAACAAAAAGAGTCGCGCAATTATAGCTTTCAGCCGTTTAGGCCTTTGTCAGCAGTACACACACACACACACACACACACACACACACACACACACACACACACACACACACACGTGCAAATGCAACTTGCACACGCATCTGCAGTGTCAGAGAACTGAAACCACACTGCGAGCAGCATCACCAGTACTTGATGGGAGTGATGACTGGGTGTGTATGTAAGGAAGAGGCTGGGGTGGGGATAGTATGGTGGGGGTGACGGACAGTGAAGTGTTGCAGTTTGGGTGGAGGGCAAGAGAGAAGGTGGGAGGGGGGTAAGTAGTGGAAAGGAAAAAAAAAAAAAAAATTAATATACTGTGTGTGGCAGTGAAATGATGGCTGTGTAGTGCTGGAATGGGAACAGGGAGGGGGTTGGATGGATGAGGACAGTGACTAATGAAGGTTGAGGCCAGGAGGGTCATGGGCACATAGGATATTTTTGCAGGGAAAGTTCCCACCTGCGCAATTCAGAAAAGCTGGCATTGGTGGGAAGGATCCATATGGCACAGTCTGTGACGCAGTCATTGATGAGGGATATCATATTTGGCAGTGTTTAGCAACAGGGTGGTCCACTTACTTTATGGCCACAGTTTGTTGGTGGCCATTCATGTGGACAGACAGCTTGTTGGTTGTCATGCCTACATAGAATGCAGCACAGTGGTTGCAGCTTAGCTTGTAAATCACATGACTGGTTTCACAGATAGCTCAGCCTTTGATGGCATAGTTGATGTTAATTACAGGACTGGAGTAGGTGGTGGTAGGAGAATATATGGGACAGGTCTTGCATCTAGGTCTATTACAGGGGTATGAGCCATGAGGTAAGGGACTGGGAGCAGGGGTTGTGTAAGGATTGAAGAGTATGTTGTGTAGGCTTGGTGGAAGGTGGAATTACTCTGTAGGAGGGGTGGGAAGGATAGTGGGCAGTACATTTCTCATTTCAGGGCATGACAAGAGGTAATGAAAACCCTAGCAAAGAATGTAATTCAGTTGCTCTAGTCCCAGATTTTACTGCATTAAGAAGAGAATGCTCCTCTGTGGCTGGACTGTGGGACTTCGGGAGATGGTGGAAGACTGGAAAGATAAGACACGGGAAATTTGTTTTTGTACAAGGTTGGGAAGACAATTATGGCCAGTGAAGACTTCAGTGAGACCCTCGGTATATTTAGAGAGGGACTGCTCGTCACTGCAGATGCAACGACCACGGGTGGCTAGGCTGTACGGAAGGGACTTCTTGGTATGGAATGGGTGGCAGCTGTCGAAGTTCAGGTATTTCTGGTGGTTTGTAGGTTTGATATGGATGGAGGTGCTGATGTAGCCACCTCTGAGGTGGAGGTCAACATCTAGGAAGGTGGCTTGTTGTGTTGAGTAAGACCAGGTGAAGTAAATGGGGGAGAAGTTGTTGAGGTTCTGGAGGAATGTGAATAGTGTGTCCTCACCTTCAATCCAGATAGCAAAGATGTCATCAATGAAACTGAACCAGGTGAGGGGTTTAGGAGTCTGGGTTTTTAGGAAGGATTCCTCTAGATGGCGCATGAAGAGGTTAGAATAGGATGGTGCCAGTTACAGATGATGACAAATATCTCGGTTGTAGAAGCCTGCCTTTTGATTGTTCAGAAAGTATTCCACATTAAAAATTTAATTTCATTTGGAAAATGGCTGCCACCCAATGGATTCTTCATCAGAGGAAAGTATCACTGGATGGAGAATGTGTGTGGCAAGATTTCATAGGCCAAAGAAGCAGCATGTGTCTGTCCTGTACAGAATGAGCTGGGACATTGTCGTGGATCAAAAATATGCCTTCACGCTGCCTCTTGTGACACTTCGCCTTGACAGCCTCCTCTAATTATCTCACCTGGAGATTTTTCCAGTACATTGCTGTGGAGATTTTCCCCTTAACATTGTAGTCTGTTAGCACAACAGATGGTTCCAAAGAACACACAGCACCAAATTATCTAATGATGTTGGGATCTTTGCCTGCTTTAGTGGTGTTGTGTATGTAGATGTATGTAAATGTGTGCTGGCTCATTCACTGTGATTAAATGGCTAAAGAAGCCATCTGAGTTAGCCAAACACAGAAGCAATATATAGACTGCTGCTTCAGTTTCAGTGGGTTTCTCAAGTGGGTGTGAGTAGTTGTGACATCCTGTAGATGTCAGTTGTTGTCGTATTCATAACATCATGCAACATTTTGGAAACTGACCTCTTAGTGATTTCCATTTTTTCCACTATTGCCTCAATTGTTGAGCACCAGGTTACTCACTCTGTGGTCCTTCAGGCAGATGGGCTGCTACATCATTCTTCATCTTTGAACATGTTTTAGCATGTTGAGAAACAAAATTGCTTCAGCTGTAAAAATATTAGGCACTACGAATTTGAGAGCACTTACAGCTGCATTTCAGGTACAAATCTGTATATAACTGGACAATCAATCGTATAGAAAACCAATATTCTGAAAGCTATGATGAAGCTGTAATGAAACATGTAGTCCCTGGAATCAAAACACGTAATCACTGGAAGAGTCATGACTCAGCTTGCATTGTTAGTCCAATGAAATAATTACCCACAAAAGTGTGTCTGCTGTAAAAGTACTAAAACCTATGAAGAAAGATTAAGAAACAATGAGGATGAATTTATGTAATGTTATAATGGACAAGGGGAAATGTAAGAGGCACTCACTGAATATCAGTGTGTGGAGGTGAATGTTATCTGGGTGGCAGACTGTAGGCTAAAACATTTGACGTGTGTGTGTGTGTGTGTGTGTGTGTGTGTGTGCGTGTGTGTGTGTGTGTGTGTGTGTGTGTGTGTGTGTGTGAGTGTGAGTGTGAGTGTGAGTGAGTGTGTGTGAGAGAGAGACTATTCCAATGTGTAGTGCTTGAATATGAAAATACGTAAACTATATCATACCTCAAAACAGGAAAATATGTTGCAAATATGTAGCATATTATCATGTTTCTGGGAACAGTTTAACTTTCACATTTGCAGCAAATAGCTCTGTTCCAGGGAATGATTTAGTTTACTTAATGTTGTTGTTGCATAAATGTTAATATTCTCTCTTTCCATCATTCTAATTTTCATGGTGTGTGCAAGTCATCTGGGTTGCTTGCTCAACCTACAGGAGATGGAGTACACCTGCTTATTATAGTATCATGTTGCATTCTAGGTTTTAATGGGACCCCATACATAGCAATTATTCCCTGACATACTGATATTATAGCAGTCAAAGTTTTTAGCCAATAGGTTGTTACCTAGTTGGCATATTAAAGTGTGTGAACATTCATGTGGTAACATTGGCGAGTGCCTCTTAAATATCCTTATCCACTATGGTGTTATGTAAATTCCTCCTTAATGTTTTTATCACCTTCGCTGCTATTATGCAAGTGTTTTCCACCATATTTTATTACTTCCAGGACATACGCATTTTTGGGAATAATCTATTTAATGGGACTGACAATGAATGCTAGGTCTTCCTATAATAATTATTTAAATCATGAATTGACGCCATCCTCAGTATATGCTTCATTACAGTTTGATCTTAGCTTTGGGATTATTTATTTTCTACAGGATTCTTTTTCTGCTTATATACAGTTTTGCACCCAAAGATGCAGCTGTAAGTGTTGCAAAATTGGTAGTTCCAAAGAATAGAAGGATTTTACAGCTGTGATATGGTTTCATTTCTCAATATGGTTCCTCATGGCTGTGGTTGCCCAGATTATTCTTTCGTTTAATGACGCAAAGTGTCAGAGGCATTTAACAATTGAGTGATGAATTGTTACTGTACACTTCCACTTCATTTTGGATTGTAGGGTAATTGTCCTCCCCTAAGTGCAGAAAATGCCACACTGTTCCTGTTTATCAGGAATGCAGAGGTTTGCCTACAAACAATCAAATAACTGTTACATAATTTTATTTTTTCAAGGTGGTGATGAAAATTTCAGGAGGTTTCTTCTGTGCTGGTGTAAGATGGCTGCAGATATGGCTCCCCAGCAATTTTTGACTGATGTATCAACTGTGAATGACACATTAGGGTTTGATTTATATAGTTAGCTTACCCACTGTACGCTTTTCTGACAGTATACTGTAGTATTAGTACTGCTAATAATACCATACTCTAAAAACATAGGGTTTGGAACTGTATGTTTCTTCTTCCTTGGGGAGGGAGAGATTGGCTAGGGAGAGATTGGCTAGGGAGAGATTGGCTAGGGAGAGATTGGCTAGGGAAGATTGCAAAAATGGGGCAACTCACACAGATCACAGACTGAGAGGACCTGTGTGTTGTGAGGAGAAACTTGTGCAAAGCTCAGTTTGGTTATATTTGCTTATGTGGATCAGTTTTGTGAGAGCTTGCCATGATGTATGTGTCAGTAAATTTGAAATGAGATGCATTCTTGTTTTGGAATTGTGGCTACATGCTGGAATTTTTTAAATTATTAACAAAATGTCATAAATGTATCCCTACTGACCACCCCCAGATACTATTAGTTCAGAATTTCACCTACGGAATAGAAGTATTTGAGTAGAAATTATTTCACTTTGTTTTAAAACATTCATTTTTTTACCAGTATCTTTAATTCATAAGAGATGATAAAACACTTTTATGGATGCATACTTTTTTCTTTCTGTGGTGGATTAAGGTTAAATTGTAGTTAGTGGAGGACATTCTTCTTACTAGTAAACTATTCATGAATAGTAGTACTCTTCTAAAAATTGTACCGAACTCTGCACAACAGACTTCATAAGAATAAATGGGTTGTGAAGCTTTTGTTAGTCAACCAAATTTTTTAAACAATGCCTACCCAAAATTCAAGGATTGCCATGAGATTTAAATGAGAATGTCATATTGCATTGTTGGCTGAGATATCCCATGGAGTGGATTCAGTTACCTGTATGAAAGGGTGTTTTTCCTCCATCATACTGGCATCTATCTTCATTGGTAGGTGGGATCTGTGTCAGTATTGGATTTATAGTATGTAGGTGAGTGTAATGAAAGCATGTATAGTATAGTGTCATGTTTGTGTTGCATGGTGGTGGTGTTGGTGGTAGCAGCGGGTATCATAAGCCGTCAGGACTGGAATCAGAAGTGCTTGGTGCTTAGATAGGGCAGGTTTGTCACCGGCACCTAGGCCTCCCGCAAGGTTATGATCCCTGTGGCAACAATTTCGGATTGGGGGGAAGGCATAGCGATGGTCTAAGATATTGCAGAGGTAGGGTGGGCAATGGAACACCATTTTAGGATGGGTGGGAAGTATATTTGGTAGGAAGTAAGAGTATCTCATTTCAGGGCATCCTTTGATAGGGCTTTGACACTATATCATTGTGTCCTGAAACAAGGGACATCTTAACAGAGGTTCTTCCCATCCCTCCCAAAGTATTATTCCATGCCCACACAACATCCTAGTTCATCCCTTTGTTACTTCCAATCCCTCAACTCTCCACATATCATCTCCATCGGAGACATATGTGCAAAACCTGTCCAATCCACCAAAACAGTGCTTCCAGTCCCAGTCTTGTCACAGGATTATTCCAACTTATCAGAGGATAGGCCACATGTGGAAACAGCTTTGTAATCAGAATCTGAATCTTATTGTCTCATAATGCACAAGTTAAATCATTGATTTTATGTTCAGGAGACTCATCAGCTGTTGTTGTTGTTGTTGTAGTCTTCAGTCCTGAGACTGGTTTGATACAGCTCTCCATGCTACTCTATCCTGTGCAAGCTTCATCATCTCCCAGTACCTACTACAAACTACAACTTACATCCTTCTGAATCTGTTTAGTGCATTCATCTCTTGGTCTCACTCTACGATTTTTACCCTCCATGCTGCCCTCCAATACTAAATTAGTGATCCCTTGATGCCTCAGAACATGTCCTACCAACCGATCCCTTCTTCTAGTTAAGTTGTACCACAAACATCTCTTCTCCCCAGTTCTATTCAATACCTCCACATTAGTTATATGATCTACCCATCTAATCTTCAGTATTCTTCTGTATCACCACATTTCGAAAGCTTCTATTCTCTTCTTGTCTAAACTAGTTATCGTCCATGTTTCACTTCCATACATGGCTATGCCCCATACAAATACTTTCAGAAACGACGTCCTGACACTTAAATCAATACTCGATGTTAACTTGCCATTGCCAGTCTACATTTGATATCCTCTCTACTTTGACCATCATCAGTTATTTTGCCCCCCAAATAGCAAAACTCCTTCACTACTTTAAGTGTCCCATTTCCTAATCTAATTCCCTCAGCATCTCCCGACTTAATTCGACTGCATTCCATTATCCTCGTTTTGCTTCTGTTGATGTTCATCTTATACCCTCCTTTCATGACACTCTCCATTCTGTTCAACTGCTCTGCCAAGTCCTTTGCTGTCTCTGATAGAATTACAATGTCATCGGCGAACCTCAACGTTTTTGTTCCTTCTCCATGGATGTTAATAACTAATCGGAATTTTCTTAAGATAAGTCGTAGGGGCAGTATTGCCTCACGTGTTCCAATATTTCAACAGAATCCAAACTGATCTTCCCCGAGATCAGCTTCTACCAGTTTTTCCATTCGTCTGTAGAGAATACGCGTTAGTATTTTGCATCCGTGATTTATTAAACTGATTGTTCAGTAATTTTCACATCTGTCAGAACCTGCTTCCTTTGGGATCAGAATTATTATATTCTTCTTGAAGTCTGAGGGTATTTCGCCTGTCTCATACATCTTGCTCACCAGATGGTAGAGTTTTGTCAGGACTGGCTCTCCCAAGGCCGTCAGTAGCTCTAATGGAATGTTGTCTACTCCCGGGGCCTTCTTTCGACTCAGGTCTTTCAGTACTCTGTCAAACTCTTCACGCAGTATCATATCTCACATTTCATCTTCATCTACATCCTCTTCCATTTCCATAATATTGTCCTCAAGTACATTGCCCTTATATAGGCCCTCTATATACTCCCTCCACCTTTCTGCTTTCCCGTCTTTGCTTAGAACTGGGTTTCCATCTGAGCTCTTGATATTCATGCAAGTGGTTCTCTTTTCTCCAAAGGTCACTTTAATTTTCCTGTAGGCAGTATCTATCTTACCCCTCATGAGATAAGCCTCTACATCCTTACATTTGTCCTCTTAGCCATCCCTGCTTAGCTATATTGCACTTCCTGTCCTCGTTTTTAAGACGTTTGTATTCCTTTTTGCCTGCTTCATTTACTGCATTTGTATATTTTCTCCTTTCATCAATTAAATTCAGTATTTCTTCTGTTACCCAAGAATTTCTACTAGCCCTCGTCATTTTACCTACAAGGTCCTCTGCTGCCTTCACAACTTCATCCCTCAGAGCTACCCATTCTTCTTCTACTGTATTTCTTTCCCCCATTCCTGTCAATTGTTCCCTTATGCTCCCCCTCAAATTCTGTACATCCTCTGTTTTAGTCAGTTCATCCAGGTCCCATCTCCTTAAATTCCCACCTTTTTGCAGTTTCTTCAGTTTTAATCTACAGTTCATAACCAATAGATGGTAATCAGAGTCCATAGCTGCCCCTGGAAATGTCTTAAAATTTAAAACCTGGTTCCTAAATCTCTGTCTTACCATTATGTAATTTAGCTGAAACCTGTCAGTATCTACAGGCTTCTTCCATGTATACAACCTTCTTTTATGATTCTTGAACCAAGTGTTAGCTATGATTGTTATGCTCTGTGCAAAATTCTACCAGGCGGCTGCCTCTTTGATTTCTTAGCCCCAATCCATATTCACCTACTACGTTTCCTTCTCTCCCTTTTCCTACCACCGAATTCCAGTCACCCATGACTATTAGATTTTCGTCACCCTTCACTATCTGGATAATTTCTTTTATTTCATCATATATTTCTTCAATTTCTTCGTCATCTGCAGGGTTAGTTGGCATATAAACTTGTACTACTGTAGTGGGCGTGGGCTTCGTCTCTGTCTTGGCCACAACAATTCATTCCCTATACTGTTCGTTGTAGCTTACTCGCACTCCTGTTTTTCTATTCATTATTAAACTGACTCCTGCATTACCCCTATTTGATTTTGTATTTATAACCCTGTATTCACCAGACCAGAAGTCTTGTTCCTCCTGCCACCGAACTTCACTAATTCCCACTATATCTAACTTTAACCTGTGCAGATCCCTTTTTAAATTTTCTAACCTACCTGCCCGATTAAGGGATCTGACATTCCACACTCCGATCCATAGAACACCAGTTTTCTTGCTTCTGATAACGATGTTCTCTTGAGTAGTCCCCACCCGGAGATCCAAATGGGGGACTGTCTTACCTCTGGAATATTTTACCCAAGAGTTAAGAAATGGAAGGGAAAGGAAGGGGGGGGGGGAGGAGAGTAGACAAAGAAGATTTAGTTAGAGAAAGGGAGGGCACGCTGAAAATAAGAAGGTTAGAACAGTAAAGCAAATAATGAGATGCAATGATGATGATGATGATGATGATGATGATGATGATGATGATGATGATGATGATGATGATGATGAAAGGAGAGGTGTTACTGGAAGCTAAGTTCATAAGGCTGTTGGGATGCAAAGATGTGTGTGAGGAAGAGTTCCCATCTCTGGATTCCGTAAAAAACAGTACCTAACCAGATACCCAAACATCTAATGTGTTCTTGTTACCCCCAGGGGGTCCTCAACTCTGTTGTGGATACGTGCGTAGCGAGCACGGGACCCCGAGCTAATGGGGCCATCCTTCCTTTCCGGGCTGCATCACTTCCCTTTCCGCATTCTTCCCCATCCGCCATCTTCGCCACCCCCGCCCCCTCCTCACCCCTCACCACTCACCACCGCCTATTTCATTCCCTTTCTCCCCCTCTGGGAGTATGTTTTGTGCCTATGTCCGGAGTCGGAAGCTCTAAACTGTAACAAATTCTTTGCTTTCTCCGCTTGCAACTTTTTGTCCTTCCTTTGTCCTTCTCTTTTCCTCACCTCTTCTCTTTGCCCTTTTCTCCGCTGCAGTGTTTGAGACCTCTCTTCTTTACTTTCCCTTTCTCTTTTTCCCTCCCTGTGCATGTCTGAAGGCAGACCCACACATTTCCATACGTAGCCGGTGATGGGGTAACGCGTAATTCCCCGCCCCGGGTAGACAGGTAGGACACGTACGTACCCCCTGGTAATGGCCAGGCCCAGGGAGTGGTGATTACCCGAGCTGATACCTTTCGAAAGTGCTGATTGGTCCCTCCGTCTGTTTGTCGGGAGGTGTGACCTGAGGTGTGAACAATCACATAAGGCGGGAGTGCCCTCAGAGAGGGCCCCCACAAGGAAGGAGCATTCCATCAGAGAAGCTGGTAATCGTGGGGGATACTTTCACAATGGTTTCACCATCTTCTACTATGTCAGCTCACAAGCGTAAGTTCAATGAGTTTCAGCCACAGACAGTCCTTCCATCATTGCCAAAGTTCCTTGTTGTTTCTCGGTCTGACAAAGGTCACAACTTCTCCACGGTCAACCCTTTCATTCTTCAGAAAGGTGTCGATGCAATTGCAGGTCCTGTAAAGTCTTGTTCCAAATTACGAAATGGCACCTTGTTGTAATAGTCAGTGCCCTCCAGGCACAAAAATTGCTGCATACTTCACTGCGACACACCTTCCCTGTCTGGGTGGAACCGCACCGTACTTTAAATTCATCATGTGGGGTCGTTTATACACGCTCACTCACGCACCTGTCTGACCAGGGTGTAACGGCCGTTCATAGTCATGAAAAGGGTTGACACGAACATCATTCCAACCCGTACTGTCTTCTTGACATTTGACAAAGTTCAACTCCCATCGAAAATCAAAGCAGGCTATGAGATAATTCCCATTCGCCCTTACATCCCAAACCCTAAGCGTTGCTATCGATTTCAGCGGTTCAATCATACCAGCCAGTCCTGTTCCAATCTGGCCAAATGTGTTACGTGTGGCAAGGATGCCCACGAGGGTGCTTGTCCACCTCCATCCCCTTGTTGCATCAACTGTATGGGTGACCATGCTGCTTCCTCTCGAGATTGCCCCATTTTTAAAGATGAAAAGCTCATTCAGGAAATCAGGGTGAAGGAAAAGGTGTCGACCTTTGCTGCTCGAAAATTATTCGCCAGTCGACAGCCCACCGTGCCTCAGACAGGAAAATACAGCACTGTCCTTGCATCTCCTTGGCCAACAAAGGAGGCGGCCATGCAGACTTGCGACCTCACCTTTAGTGCCACGTTCGTCAGATCGGCCAGCGCAAATATCGCCCGTTCAACCTCACCACCTTCGCCTGCCCACTCTATGGCTCACCCTTCGTTGGGTTCTGCTGAATCTTGATTCCAAAAAAAAGCATACTCGTGAAGAATTTTTACGTACCCCAACTTCACAACTATCGGTTCCTGCTTCATCTAAACATCATGTTTCCAAGAAGGCTAGTAAGAAACCCAGTTCATCTCCTTCTCTGCCAAGGCATGTCTCATCTACTGTGCCACCTGGCGGTAATCGCCCTCGGCCGAGGCGCACTACTGGCGGCCGATCAACCGGCCGATTGCTGGTGGCAGGAGCTGCTCCTGAACAACCTATGGATCAGGATCTTCTGCCTTCGGGTGAATGCCATTCCATGCTGTTGGTCGCAATCTCTGAGCAGTCGTTGAGTTGACAGCACCCTTGGTCACAATCCTCCATTTTCTGATCACCCTATGTGCATTATCCACTGGAATATCCGTGGCATTCGAGCCAATCGGGACGAATTGTCGATTCTCTTACGATCCTACTCGCCGGTCATCTTCTGTCTTCAGGAAACAAAGCTGCGTCCCCATGACCGCTTTGCTCTCCCTCATTTTCAGTCTGTCCGATATGACCTCCCCTCTGTTGAAGGCACTCCAGCCCATGGAGGACTCATGATTCTTCTCCATGATTCCATTATCAGTCAATCCCCTTAAACACTTCCTTCCAAGCTGTCGCTGTCCGTCTTTACCTTTCTGGATATACCTTTTCTCTTTGTACTGTATACATTCCATCGTCCACACCAATGGCACAAGCTGATCTCCTTCATTTTCTTGGTCAGCTTCCACCCCCCCTATTCGCTGGTTGGGGACTTAAATGCCCACCACCCGCTTTGGGGATCTCCACATCCTTGTCTGCGTGGCTCACTATTGCTAGACGTCTTCCTCCAAGCGGATCTAGTTTGCCTCAACACTGGGGACCCTAAATTTTTGTCTGCCTCCACGACAAATTTCTCTGATTTGGACCTTTCGGTCGGTACTGTTCCGCTAGCTCGACGCTTCGAATGGTTCGCCCATGATGATACGGACTAGTGAGACCACTTTCCATGTGTCCTTAGACTGCAGCCTCAACTGCCATATATGCGCCCACGGCGCTGGAAGTTTGGTGAAGCTGATTGGACACTTTTTTCGTCTCTAGCGACATTCGATGACCGTCGCTTTCCCAGCGTCGACGATGAGGTCACACACATTACAGATGTTATTCTTAAAGCTGCGGAACGTTCAATACCACGCACCTCCGAATTGCACCGGCGCCCCCCAGTTCCTTGGTGGAACGAGGAATGCCGTGACACAATGCATGAACGGCGACGTGCTCTTCGCGTTTTCCGCCACCATCCTACTTTGGCCAACTGTATCCGCTATAAGCAGTTCCGTTCGCGATTCCATCGCGTCATTCACGATAGCAAGAAGGCAAGCTGGAAATTCTTTATTAGCTCTTTTAACACCTTCACTCCCTCCTCGGAAGTTTGGAGCCAGATTCGACGGTTATCAGGCGCGCCTATTTTCTCCCCGGTCTCTGGGTTCACAGTCGCGCATGATACATTAGTGGATCCTGTCGCAATTTCTAACTCATTGGGTCAACACTTTGCTGGGATTTCGAGCTCTTCTAATTACCCGCCAGCGTATCTCCCAAAGAAATGTGCAGCGGAAGTGCAACCTCTTGTTTTCTCCTCTCAAAATTGCGAAAGCTATAATACTGTTTTCTCCATGCGGGAACTCCAACATGCACATGCATTTATCAACCCATAGTCTGCGTTACCTCCTTCACCTTTATAATCGAATTTGGACCGACAGAACTTTCCCCAGACGATGGCAGGAAGCTATCGTCGTTCCTGTTCCGAAATCTGGAAAGGACAAACATCTGCCCTCTAGCTATCGCCCCATTTCTCTCACGAGTAGTGTATGTAAGGTTTTGGAGCATATGGTAAATTGCCGTTTAGCTTGGTGGCTGGAGGCCCGCAGTCTTTAAACACCTGCCCAAATGCGGTTTCTGAAAGCATTTTTCTGTAGTTGACCATCTTGTTGCTCTCTCCACTTACATCATTAACAATTCTCTCCGGAAACGCCAAACAGTAGCAATATTTTTTGATCTGGAGAGAGCATACGATACCTGTTGGAGGACAGGCATCCTCCGCACACTGTTCTCTTGGGGCTTTCGATGTCGTCTGCCCCTTTTTCTTCGCGAATTTATGGCGGAGCGCGTATTTAGAGTGCGGGTGAACACTACTCTCTCCCGTACTTTCTCCCAAGAAAACGGGGTACCCCAGGGCTCCGTGCTGAGTGTTGTACTGTTTGCCATTGCCATAAATCGTATTATGGATTGTCTCCTTCCTGATGTCTTGGGTTCCCGCTTTGTGGACGATTTTGCAATCTACTACAGCTCTCAACAGACCAGCCTTCTTGAATGACGTTTTGAAAGATGTCTCGAACGCCTCCACTCCTGGAGCATCAAAACAGGGTTCCGCTTTTCTCTCAGTAAGACACTTTGTGTTAATTTTTGGCGTCGTACGGAGTTTCTTCCACCCTCCTTACATCTAGGACCTGTCAACCTTCCGTTTTCGGATGTCGCTAAATTCTTGGGTCTTATGTTTGACAGAAAAATGTGCTGGTCCTCCCACGTTTCCTATCTTTCGGCTCGCTGTTTGCGATACCTCAACACCCTCCGTGTCCTGAATGGTATCTCCTGGGGAGCGGACAGAGTGGTCTTTCTCCGCCTGTATCGCGCTCTAGTGGGCTTGAAATTGGACTATGGAAGCATAGTTTACTCCTCTGCTCGGCCGTCTATTCTTCGTCGTCTCGACTCTATCCACCACCGTGGATTACGTTTAGTGTCTGGAGCTTTTACACCAGCCCTGTGGAAAGCCTTTATGCTGAGACTGCTGAACCTCCGCTGTCCAATCGGCGAGCAGTCCTTCTGAGTCTTTATGCTAGCCATCTGTCTTCCATGCCTGCTAATCCAGCCCATGATATTTTCTTTCGACGCCTCCTTTGATGTAGAGTATGAAGGCCGCCCCTCCTCCCTACTACCACCAGGAGTCCGCTTCCGCCAACTCCTCCATTCTCTTTCCTTCCGCTTTCCTAAAACTTTCTTGAGAAGTTTGGGTACAGCACCGCCTTGGCTCCTTCCCCGGATCTGCCTGCTCTGTGACCTTTGTCAATTTACCAAGGATGGTACCCCTTCACTTGTTTATCGTAAGGCATTTGCTTCTCTATGTGCACAAATGAAGGAAGCCACATTTATTTACACTGATGGCTCGAAAACATCGTTAGGTGTAGGGAGTGCCTATATTGTTGGCGACACCCCAAATCAATTTCGCCTTCCCAACCAGTGTTCGGTTTATACTGTTGAGCTTTACGCTGTTCTCCAGGCTGTCCACTATATTCGCCACTATCAGCGGATAGAGTATGTTATCTGTTCAGATTCACTCAGCTCTCTCCTCAGTCTCCAAGCTCTCTACCCTGTCGACCCTCTGTTCCACTGGATTCAGGACTGTCTGTGCTTGCTCCACCTCTGTCTCCCGGGACACGTTGGTATCTGTGGAAATGAGGCGGCCGATATAGCAGCCAACGCTGCAGTCTCTCTTCTTCGGTCAGCTATTCAGTCGATTCCCTTCGCCGATCTACGGAGTGTTTTATGTCATCGTGTTGTTCTTTTATGGCATGCACATTGGTCGACACTTCCCCCTAATAAGTTGCGGAACGTGAAAGCTCTTCCCTGTGCTTGGACCTCTTCCTCCCGAACGTGTCGTCGGGTGGAGGTAATTTTAACTAGACTCCGGATAGGGGACTGTCTTCTTAGCCATTGACATCTTTTAAGCGGCAATCCTCCCCCAGTCTGTCCCCACTGCTCTCAGCTGTGGACGGTAAGACACCTTTTAATTGAGTGCCCCTATTTTATTCAGTTATGCACTCGTCTACAGCTGTCGCCTGATACATCATCAATTTTAGCAGATGACACGCGCTTGGCCGATCGCGTTCTCAAGTTTATTAGTGCCAATGAAATGATGTCAGTCATTTGAATCTTTTTTTGAGGACAACCAAGCCCTTTGTGTAGTGGATTTTTAAGCCTTACGTCTGCTTTTCGTTTCTTCAATTTCTTGGGTTTCGTTCCCATTGCTGCTGGTTTCGATTTTCGGTTTTTACTGTTTCCTAAGTCACGGACTGGGCACTAATGACCATAGCAGTTTTGCGCCCTAAAACCAAAACAAAAAAAAAATCTAATGTGTAGTCACCGGCACTGAGGTCTTTCGAGTACAGAGATCATCCTACCTGATAAGTTTCCCTGGTTGCTGGAGGTGGGAACTTATCCTCCAACACATGTCCACATACCAATATCTTAAAAAGCTTAACCTCTGTTAACATAATTGAGCCATCATTTGCATTATCATCTTTTAATTGTATTTTACACATTTTTTAAAATTTATTATTGCTCATTATATTCTGTATTGTTCTTCTCCCTCCCCACTCTCTGTATCTCTTTTTCTCTTCATTTGTGTAAGCACTACTCTGTCTCTCCATATCCATTATTACTTCTTACTCTGTCATCATCTCTGTAGTGAACCAGGCATATTGGTTACTAATGTACTACCTATGATGCACTTTCCCTGACAATGTCCCCCTTGCTTTTCTTACCCTCTTTTTGTTTCCTCATTCTCACAAAAGGTTATCCCCATTTGATTAACCCACATTTCCAAGTTTCCCAACCTGCGCAAGTCCCATACTGGAGGAAAGGAGTAACAGTTCTGAAAGCTATGATAGTAATATGTGTCTATTTCCAGTAGTAATAATTCCACTCCTTAATTTAAGAACTAGTCAGCTATTTTCTCATATTTTTGTAATAGTCTTGCATGCACTGTACATTTCAGTGAAATGTATTACGTAGGAAAAGGGAGGTCATGCTTATGGATGGCTAAATTTATAAGGGTAGTGGGATGAGTCTACGTGCTGAGGAGCATGTTATCTAAAAACGGCTTGGTTTGAGGGATCCAGATGACCCATAGGTGCCACTAAACTCCTCCCCCCCCCCCCCCCCCCCCTGCGGGTCCGGGGATTAGAATAGGCCCGAGGAATTCCTGCCTGTCGTAAGAGGCGACTAAAAGGAGTCCCTCCCCCTCAAGGGGGTAGTTAGCGCCTGCGTCCGGAGACGGACGGTTCCACGACCTCTATTTGTGGTCATTTTGCTTTTTCACTTCTCGTTTCTTCCTCCCTTTTGTTGGTTCCTTTCTTTGCTCTTCTCCACCTCACTGTCTTCCTTATTCTTTCCCCTGCCAATCTCCTTGCCTTCTCATTGCCTTCTTCTCATTGCCTTCTTCTCATTGCCTTCTTCTCATTGCCTTCTTCTCCTTGCCTTGTCATTGCCTTCTTCTCCTTGCCTTCTCATTGCCTTCTTCTCCTTGCCTTCTCATTGCCTTCTTCTCCTTGCCTTCTCATTGCCTTCTTCTCCTTGCCTTCTCTGGTCTCCGCCTCGGCGTTTGAGACAGTCTGTCCTCTCTCTCTCTCTCCTTTTTCCTCTTCTTCCTTCCTCCCTGTGTGCGCCTGAAGTCCGACCCACGCGTTCGCACGCGTAGCCGGTGACGAGGTAACGCGTAATTCCCCGCCCTGGGTAGCCATGTAAGGCACGCGCATACCCCCTGGTAAAGGCCAGGCCCGGGGAGGGGTGATTGCCTGAGCTGATACCTTCTGACGATGCCGATTGGTCCCTCCGTCTGTTTCTCGGGAGGTGTGACCTGAGGTGTAAACATTCACCTAAGGCGGGAGTGCCCTCTGAGAGGGTCCCCACAAGGAAGGAGCGCGTCATCGGAGACGCTGGCAATCATGGGGGATTCCTCCGCAATGGATTTCACTCCATCTCTCTCGACTTCTGCCCAAAAACGGAAACTTGACCAGCTACCAGTGACAGAAGTACTACCGCCAGCCCCACAGTTCCTCGTCGTTTCTCGATCTGAGGAGGGAAAGGATTTTTCCTGTGTCAACCCTTTCGTTATCCAGAAAGGAGTCGATGCCATAGCCGGATCTGTCATATCTTGTACCAGGTTGCATAACGGTACCTTATTACTCGAAACTGAGAGCGCCTTTCAGGCACAAAAACTGCTTCGGGCCACACTGCTGTACACATTCCCTGTCAGGGTGGAGGCTCACCGAACTTTGAATTCATCTCGTGGTGTGGTCTATACTAGATCCCTCGACGGCTTGACTGACGAGGAGATTCAATCTTTCCTCGCTGAGCAGGGCGTGACGGCTGTCCATAGGGTCATGAAAAAGGTCAACAATGACCTTGTACCGACCCGGACACTTTTCTTGACCTTCGATAGTGTTAAGCTGCCATCGCGCATCAAGGCGGGCTACGAGGTCATTTCAGTTCGCCCCTATGTCCCGACACCTACGCGCTGCTACCAGTGTCAGCGTTTCAATCACACTCGACAGTCTTGTTGCAATGCGGCTAAATGTGTCACTTGTGGCAGGGATGCCCATGAGGGTGACTGTCCATCTCCGTCTCCTCGTTGTGTGAACTGTCAAGGTGACCATGCCGCATCCTCCCGCGACTGTCCTGTCTATAAGGAAGAACGCTGTATCCAAGAAATTCGGGTCAAAGAGAAAGTGTCCACCTCGGCTGCTCGCAAGCTATTGGCTAGTAGGAAGCCCACGCTGCTCCCAGCGGGGAAATACAGTACTGTCCTCGCCTCTCCTCAGACTACCAGGGAGGTGGCAACCCAGACATGCGATCTGACGTTCAGCACCACGGTCGTCCATTCGGCCAGTGCTAAGATCGCGCGGTCGACGTCTCCTCTTCCTCCCATCACCCCACAGACACCAGCCCCTTCATCAGCTTCTGCTAAGACGAAGACCCAGAAGTCAGATGCATGGGCCTTCAAGAAGGAACCGTCCCGTGCAGACTTCCTCCGTACCTCGACCTCCCAGCCTTCGACCGGTACTTCCACCAAACGACCTTCCAAGAAGGCACATAGGAAGCACAGTTCTCCTTCTCCACCACGGCGCATTTCTTCCCCTGCGCCACCCAGCGGTTGCCGCCCCAGGCCGTTTTCCGTTTCGCCTGGCCGCACCGCTGGTAGCCAAACATCTGGCCGTTCACCGGCGGAGGAAGCTCCCCCTCCCGGCCATCCTCCCAAGATGGCCGATGAACCTATAGACCCAATGGACGATGACTGTCCGCCTACTGATAGCGGCGGCAGTGCTCGCCCTTCTTTCATCTTCCTTTTTTTTTTTCTTACGATGGCACTTATTCACTGGAATATTCGCAGCATTCGCTCTAACCGAGAGGACTTGAAGTTGCTGCTCCGCTTGCACCGTCCACTCGTCGTAGCCCTCCAGGAAACGAAGCTACGCCCATGCGATCAAATTGCCTTGGCACACTACACCTCTGTGCGTTTTGACCTACCCCCTGTGGTAGGTATCCCGGCTCATGGAGGGGTTATGTTGCTGGTCCGGGATGATATTTACTACGATCCCATCACGTTGCACACCGGCCTGCAGGCAGTTGCCATCCGCATTACGCTCCCCACTTTTACATTTTCCATTTGTACCGTTTACACTCCATCGTCGTCTGCCGTTACCAGGGCAGACATGATGCAACTTATTGCTCAGCTACCTGCACCATTTTTGTTAACTGGAGATTTCAATGCCCACCATCCCCTTTGGGGCTCTCCAGCATCCTGCCCGAGGGGCTCCCTGTTAGCAGACCTTTTCAACCAGCTCAATCTTGTCTGCCTCAATACTGGCGCCCCTACTTTTCTTTCGGACACATCTCACACCTATTCCCATTTAGATCTCTCTATATGTACTCCCCAACTTGCACGCCGGTTCGAGTGGTGGGCACTTTCTGATACATATTCGAGCGACCACTTCCCGTGTGTTATCCATCTCCTGCAGCATACCCCCTCTCCGTGCTCATCTCGTTGGAACATCTCCAAAGCAGACTGGGGGCTCTTCTCTTCCAGGGCGACCTTTCAGGATCAAACCTTCACAAGCTGCGATAGTCAGGTCGCACACCTCACGGAAGTCATTCTCACTGCTGCTGAATATTCCATCCCCACCCTACTTCTTCTCCACATCGCGTACCGGTCTCCTGGTGGACCGCAGCATGTAGAGACGCTTCACGTGCTCGTCGACGTGCTTTACGCAACTTTAAACGCCACCATACAGTGGCGAATAGTATCAATTATAAACGACTACGTGCACAGTGTCGTCGTATTATTAAAGAAAGCAAGAAAGCCAGCTGGGCTGCTTTCACAAGCACCTTCAACAGTTTTACTCCTTCTGTTGTCTGGGGTAGCCTGCGCCGGCTATCTGGCACTAAGGTCCACTCACCAGTTTCTGGCTTGACGGTCGCGAATGACGTCCTTGTGGCCCCTGAGGCTGTCTCCAATGTCTTCGGCCGCTTTTTCGCAGAGGTTTCGAGCTCCGCTCATTACCACCCTGCCTTCCTCCCCCGCAAACAGGCAGAGGAGGCTAGGCCACCTAACTTCCGCTCCTCGAATCGTGCCAGTTATAATGCCCCATTCACCATGCGGGAACTCGAAAACGCACTTGGCCGGTCACGGTCCTCGGCTCCAGGACCTGATTCTATTCATATTCAGATGCTGAAGAACCTTTCTCCTGCGGGTAAAGGTTTTCTTCTTCGTACTTACAATCGCATCTGGATTGAGGGACATGTTCCCGCATGGTGGCGCGAGTCTATTGTTGTCCCGATTCCTAAGCCGGGGAAGGACAAGCACTTGCCCTCCAGTTATCGACCCATCTCGCTTACCAGCTGTGTCTGTAAAGTGATGGAGCGAATGGTTAACTCTCGATTGGTTTGGCTGCTCGAGTCTCGATGCCTACTTACCAATGTACAATGTGGATTTCGTAGGCGCCGCTCTGCTGTTGACCATCTGGTTACCTTGTCGACCTTCATTATGAATAACTTCTTGCGGAAGCGCCCGACCGCGGCTGTGTTCTTTGACTTGGAGAAGGCTTATGACACCTGTTGGAGGGTGGGCATTCTCCGCACCATGCATACATGGGGCCTTCGCGGTCGCCTCCCTCTTTTTATTCGTTCCTTTTTAATGGATCGACAGTTCAGGGTACGTGTGGGTTCTGTCCTGTCAGACACCTTTCGCCAGGAGAATGGGGTGCCACAGGGCTCAGTTTTGAGCGTCGCTCTCTTCGCCATAGCGATCAATCCAATAATGGATTGCCTCCCAGCTGATGTATCAGGCTCCCTTTTCGTGGACGATTTTACCATCTATTGCAGCGCGCAGCGTACGTGTTTCCTGGAGCGCTGTCTTCAGCGTTCTCTTGACCGTCTTTACTCGTGGAGTGTCGCCAATGGCTTCCGTTTTTCTGCCAAGAAGATGGTCTGTATTAACTTCTGGTGCTACAAAGAGTTTCTCCCACCGTCCTTACGACTCGGTCCCGTTGCTCTCCCATTCGTGGAGACAACAAAATTTTTAGGTCATACATTTGACAGGAAACTTAGTTGGTCTCCACATGTGTCATATTTGGCTGCCCGTTTTGCCCGTTCTCTAAATGTCCTCCGTGTTCTCAGTGGTATGTCGTGGGGAGCGGATCGAACCGTCCTACTTCGCCTATATCGGTCGATCGTCCGCTCCAAGCTGGATTATGGGAGCTTCGTATACTCCTCTGCACGGCCATCCATCTTATGCTGCCTCAACTCCATACAACATGGGGGTTTACGACTTGCGATCGGAGCGTTTTATACTAGTCCCGTCGAGAGTCTTCATGCTGACGCTGGTGAGTTGCCACTCACCTACCGGCGTGATATACTGCTCTGTCGGTATGCCTGTCGGCTACTGGCAATGCCCGACCCCCCGTCTTATCGTTCCTTTTTTGATGACTCTCTCGACAGTCAATACGGGTTGTATGTCTCCGCCCTGCTACCCCCTGGAGTTCGCTTTCGTCGCCTCCTTCAACACCTTAATTTTTCACTCCCTGCAACCTTTCGAGTGGGCGAGAGCCACACGCCACCTTGGCTCCAGGCTCAGGTTCGCGTCCACCTTGACCTCTGCTCGCTCCCGAAGGAGGTTACCCCCGGTTCAGTCTACCACTCCTGTTTTATCGAACTTCGTTCGAAGTTCATTAATATGACCTTCATTTATACAGATGGCTCTAAGACCACTGACGGGGTCGGGTGTTCTTTTATTGTCGGGGCACAAAGTTTCAAATACCGCCTCCATGGCCTTTGTTCGGTCTTCACAGCTGAGCTCTTTGCCATCTACCAGGCTGTCCTTTACATCTGCCGCCACCGACATTCTGCATATGTCATCTGCTCCGATTCCCTGAGCGCTATCCAGAGCCTCAGTGATCCGTACCCGGTTCACCCTTTCGTGCCCCGGATCCAACGCTCTCTTCAGCAGCTGGTGGACGTCAGTTCAACGGTTAGCTTTATGTGGGTTCCTGGCCATGTCGGTATCCCTGGGAACGAAGCTGCAGATGCCGCGGCCAAGGCTGCGGTCCTCCAGCCTCGGACAGCTTCTTGTTGTGTCCCTTCGTCAGATTGTAGCAGGGTAATCTGTCGGCGCATTTTATCGCAGTGGCATGCCGATTGGGCTGCACTTACAGACAACAAACTTATGGCCCTGAAACCTCTTCCCGTGGCTTGGACGTCCTCCTCACGCCCTTCTCGGCAGGAGGAGGTCGTTTTGGCCCGGTTACGAGTTGGCCACTGCCGGTTCAGCCATCGCCATCTGCTGACGGCTGCGCCGGCGCCGTTCTGCCCATGTGGGCAATTGCTGACGGTCCGCCACATTTTAACAGTCTGTCCGGATTTTAACACCCTTCGTCTTGATCTTGGCCTGCCATCTACTGTAGAAGCCATTTTAGCGGATGACCCACGAGCAGCTGCTCGCGTTCTTCATTTTATCAATTTGACAACCCTCTCCAAGGACATTTGATTCTGCTGTTTTCTTTTTTTAATCCTATGCCTGTCAGTCTGTCTTTTATCGTGTTTTCCGTTTCGTTGCTGTTTTAAACTTGTGACTCGCGGTGCTTTCCTCACGTAGTCTGGGCGCTAATGACCGTTGAAGTTGTGCGCCCTAAAACCACAAAAAAGAACTAAACTCCTCCAGCAACTGCATGCCGGGTGTCCCTGAGGTGGGTAGTTCTTGGGGTCAGTTTCTGAATTTGGCCTATGTGATGGTTCTCATCCACGTACAGGGTGCAGAAAAATTGTATCACAAAATTTTCACCCTGGATAGCTGATGCCAGTAGGAATGCAAATTACTAATGTTGTGTAGGGCAACAAAACACAACTTTAAAAACTATGAAAACTTGGCGTCATGTGCTCCAATTGACTGCCAGATTGCCCTGTTGCCAGATACTCTGGACAATGCATGACCTTGCATGCTTTGCCTGCCAGAAATTGTGATGTATCCAGGGCAGCCTACACACTCAGTGGTAGCGCGCCAGCCTTCCACTCTGGGGGCTGGAGGCGAACCAACCAACCCAACACATCCATTGTTGTTTCATGATAAGACGTACTGGAAACAAACCCTTCAACAGCTGTTAGTTAGCATACAGAAAGTCTTTTACAAATTGTGTCAGCCCTGAAAAGGGCCTTTTTTGTGGCTAGGACATTGTTTACTTAAAGCAGGTACTGGACCTTGTGACCCTCCATGCAACACAAGGTTGGTAGTGTCGAAAGGTGTTTTGCTGAACTCTTTCAAAGTTTACTGGCATTGCCTTAATGTGATTGGCGGCATGTTGAATGAGATGCATTAATTCATCTTTGTCCCTAGGTGATTTGCACCTGGGTGGGTGAACTGCAACCTTGAAGAACTCCCACAGAAAACTACCGGTGGTGTGAGGTCTGGGACCACAGGGACCATGTCCCATGAGCATGTCTGCCAGTTACCTGGTCATTGAAGAGTTCATCTAAATATCCACACACAGCACGACTGTTAGGTGCAGGCGACTCATGCTGCAACCACATGCATAGCCGAATGTCCAGGGGAACACCTTCCAGCAAGCCGGGTAGCGTTTTGTGCAAAAAGTGAAGGTAATTTGCCATGGTAAGTTGAGGAGGTTTGTGGACCGGCCCAATAAGATGGTCAACCACAATGCCTGCCCAAATGTTGAGCAAAGATTGTTCCTGGTGTGTGTGGACGTACATGTCGTGAGGATTTCCCCTTGCCCAGTAATGAACGTTTTGAGTGTTGCAAAGGCCATCCCAATGGAAGGAGCATTCATACAGTAAACAACACAACGACAGGGAAGTCAGGATCTCATGCAACATATCGCAGAAAACACCAGCAAAACCCTAGCCTGTGCTCATAGTCTGTGACAGGATTTAGGTCTTCAGAAAGGTGTAAAGTAAATAGATGCTGGTCATCATTCCTCAAAACCTCCCAGACTAACTGATGAGTGACCACAATGTTATGTCCGGTTGCTCGAGTACAGGTCATAGGTGTTTCCTCAATGCACTTGAGAACAGTCTCTTCAAATGCTGCATCCCCTAATGTTCGAGGTCTTCCAGCATCACCATGATATCCTGCTAACAAGCCTGTTTCACCAAGTCATGGCTGAATTGCTGTAAATGTTTGCAGGTGTGGCTGATGTCTTGCTGGGTACTGTTCATCATACAACCATTGAGCTTTATGTGCATTATCGTCAGCTAGTTCATAAACAAAAACCATATCTTGCCGTTCTTCAAACAAATACTGTGCCACCATACTTACTGTATGACTAAATCCTAGGTGACGTGTGTGTGCTCTGAAGTGAAGCTTACATGTGAATGCCTCTTACATGAGGTAGAGACAAACAGCAAGACCTATTCGACATGTATGCATATCGCATTCGAGCAGTGATGGGCGAGGGACATTTGTGTGTGTGAACCGACTGTTGTAGCACTGCCAGACAAATAACAAATGGCAACATGGCAATCTCATCGCCAAATGGAACACGTGGCACCAAGTTTCCATAGTTTTAAAATGGTATGTTTTTGACCTGTGTGACATCAGTAATTTTGGTCCCTTCTGGCATCAGCTATCCTGGGATAAAATTTCGCAACACAATTTTTCTCCACCCTGTATAAAGGAGCATTGTTGGGAGCATCTCAGTTATTAAACACTGTCCTGTTTGATGTTGTGTAGCTCATCTCCCTCTCCCACTGATGTACCTTCAGATACTTAAAATTCAGGAATTTATTGCCACCAAATGAGAAGTAGTAGAAGCTGTTGGGTTTAAGGTCCAGCTTATCACTATCTAACTGAACATAGTGTAGTTAAGTTTAGGTAGGGCAGGAGCTGGATATGTTTGGAGATTTATAGCTGTTACCTGAGTTGCCTCACTCTGTTCTTTCCCCTGGGTGAAAGATTTACACCAGAGGAGTTGTCGCGGGACGGTAGGGACACTGGTAACTCTGTGTGTAATACACTAGTCCGCAGTGACCTACGATATTTAGTGAGTATGTGAGCAGTGCTGAGCCTCGATTGAGTCTTCTTAGAAGGATTCTCAGTCCAGATAGCAGTGCTTCTAAATCTCAGCCCCAAAGGTCAACATGACCAGTCTACATGCTGATCAAGAGCTGGCAAAACTTTCAAGTCAGTGTTGTCATGTGAAGGCCTGCCTGCCAGCCTGCCTGTCTTTGTGTTGGCTGTACCACATTTAAGTGTAGAGGTATACAGACAATGGCTCCTCATACAGATAAGGGTTCCTCACTTTGCTGTCAGTAGTGCAGGTTGTCAAGCAGTTGATCTTAATTGTTTTCCATGAAGTTCCCTTAGAGCCCCAGAGACAGTTATTCTATGGTAAGCTCCATGGTACTGAAACCATTCACATTTTATCAATTATGTATCCAGTATAGCTCCTCTGACAACACAGATGAATCACTGCCAATCATAATTTCAAATACAACACACAGAATAATATATTCTAAAGTGACGCTTCAGTAGCAACAATAGGATGTTGGTGCTGACCCTAATGTGCTCTCCTTGTACTAATTAGTAGTCAAGTTTTGTAGCACAGTGAGAGAGTATGATAGCTTAACCAGCAGTACTACATCTGAAACCTGTTTAAAAGACATGTCAACCTAACGTGTGTTGATGAGGTGAACTTCAGAGTTAAAGCAGTTGATTGTGAGCTATCTTAATCTGCAGTACCATGTTGTATTAATCTCGCTCAGGTATTTGAGGCCCCTTTTGATTGTTTTAATGTTTGCCATTCTGTAAGTAGATACGAGATCTTTCTTTATTTTATCATTAAAAAAGCTGAAACCGCAAAAAGAAAAGGAGATAAAACCCCTCTTAGTGCACAGCATGAACTAGTGGTGACTATTGACATACAAAGAGTATCTTCTTCTGGCAAAACAAAAATTGTCTAAATGTATTGTGCCTACTCGCACAAGTTCTGACCAGTCTTTTTAGACATTCAGATAACTTGCAGTGTTACTCAGAGAGAGATATTTGAAGCTAATACCACAAATAGGTTTTTATGAGCAGTTATGAGTATTATACAGAATCTTTTGGCTGTCAATATCTTTTCATAAAATACTTTTCAGACAATTTTGTTCAGAAAAATTGTGCCCACCTGGGTAGTGGATCTAGTGTGGCACCAATTGCTTTTGTTGTAAACAGGATTCATACAC
Source organism: Schistocerca nitens (assembly GCF_023898315.1). Taxonomy (NCBI): domain Eukaryota; kingdom Metazoa; phylum Arthropoda; class Insecta; order Orthoptera; family Acrididae; genus Schistocerca; species Schistocerca nitens. The sequence goes on along the minus strand of NC_064618.1, from coordinate 32,157,274 downwards.
ATAAAGGTGTCCAAACTATTGCTTGGAATTTGTTGGTAACTTTTCAGTTTTTGGCATGTCCTCCAAACTGGCATCCACAGAATGTCACTTGCAGTTGTATGTTGTGGGATCTGAGGAATGTGCACAAGCATTGGTTTCCAAATCCTTGAAATTAAAGGCAACACATGTCACAGCTCTAAATGATACTTTAAGTTTAGCCAGAAACAAGCATGGCTTAAAGTAAAGACTGTGCAGTAGGTTCCCCCTTACTATGCCATGTGGGATGGACAGGTCCTCAATGTTTCACTTTTGATATTATTAACCATGGACCCACTGAGACTGCAACTGTTCGTCTTCTTCTTCTTCTTTTTCTTCTTCTTTCTTCTTTCTTCTTTCTTCTTTCTTCTTTCTTCTTTCTTCTTTCTTCTTTCTTCTTCTTCTTCTTCTTCTTCTTCTTCTTTTTATATGGTTTGGTGTGATTCATTTACCTGAAGATACTGTCCATTATAAGAGCTTAATGGTGACTGTTGAAGCTTAGAGAATGGCATTCATTCTTGGCGTGTTTGCAAGAAGTCCTCTCAAAATAATGGAAGCAGTCTGTGTTGAAATATAAACCAAACTCAGTGTGTTTGCAGATCATGGGTATCATAATACACTCTGGTCATAGGGGCTCACTTCAAAGCAGTACTCATCACTGAAGAAAATTCTTCTCCAGTCAATGAGATTCTAGGTTGAAGAAGTGTCAGGAGACAGTGCAGGCAGCAATGAGATACCAACCTGACTTTCACTAACCATATAGCCCAACAACCAGTAGTGGTCTGATGTGCTATTTATATTCATAGCAGGACCCACTTTGGTTATCATCCATGGCATCCTCTCAGCACAGTGGTAGACAACTATATTCTATGCCCCATTTTGTTGCCATTCATTGCATTCTGGGCTTACATTTGATCAAAATAATATCCACTCTTACATGGCAAGGCATTCTACTGCTTGTCTTCATGCTTGGCAAATGTTACCTTGGCCAGCAATATCAGTGGATCTCTTCTGACAAAGAATGTTTGGAGCATTATGGACACAGCACTTGAACTGTCTTGGGATTTTGATGAGAAAGCACACCATTTGGCCATAATTTGGCATGGTATCCCTCAGGAGGATATTAAATATCTCTGTCAGCCTAGCCGGCCATGGTGGCCGAATGGTTCTAGGCACTTCAGTCTGGAACCGCGCGACCGGTATGGTCGCAGGTTCGAATCCTGCCTGTGGCATGGATGTGTGTGATGTCCTTAGATTAGTTAGGTTTAAGTAGTTCTTAGTTCTAGGGGACTGATGACCTCCAATGTTAAGTCCCATAGTGCTCAGAGCCATTTGACCCATTTGAATCTGTCAGCCAAAAACAGGCTGAAAATTGCTTGCATAAGGGCCAGAGTTTGATCAAAGCATTACGAACTTGCTGAATTTGTGAAGCTCTCTTTCTGGGAAAAATCATCCAATTTTTTCTAAAATTGTTGTTTATCTGTATATTTACATCAGATCCATGAATTTCTGTCCCATTTAGATAATTACTTTGTAGTGCTTCATTTTATTTGCCTTGGGCTGTAAATGTCAGAAGCAACAATTATAGAGGGGCAGTATTCGTTAGGTTCTCTTCAGAGGTGGGAATGTTTTGTGTAACCTGACAGCTAGTCAAACCTCCCTTCATCATTGACTACAATTCTGCTGTGTGGTGCTGCTCAGTTAAGAGGTATGCCGGCTTGAAACGTGGTGGTGTATGAAATTTTCAATGCCATTATTTGACCATCATGGAGAGTAGAAATTGTAGCACAAATATCCTGATCATCAGCTTTTCAATCACTGTCCCAGATTAAATTCCAAACATTTTTTCAGTGTGTTACAATGTGGTGACTGACTACATTGTTGATAGTGATCTGTCTGTCAGATGGGGACTTGAAGCTTGGTGGCCCTGTCAGTGCTAATTGAGAAGAGTAGGCTATGAATCAGTATCATCTTTCACCCTCTTTTTCTTCTCTCCTCATTATCAAATCACACACTCACACAGAAAAAAAACTCTCTCTCTCTCTCTCTCTCTCTCTCTCTCTCTCTCTCTCTCTCTCTCTCTCTCTCTCTCTCTCTCTCTCTCTTTCTTTCTCCCTCCCCCCCCCCCCCCCCTGTCCCTGGAGAGCCAACCACAACTAAGCCATGTTGCTTTAGGCTTACTTGGCACATAGTAATCATCAGTTTAATTGGACTATGCAATTTCATAGCTTTTTGTGGGATGTTTAAAATAGTCCAAATTCTTCTTCTCAAACATCCACTGATGATGATGTCTTCCACCGGTCAAAACAGCAAGTGTAACAAAACAGGAATCTTTGTTCAAACCAAATAGAAAACAAAATATGGACAAAAGAGCAAAAGGTAAATCTTCAAAAATCTCAATGTTATAAAGTGGATGGTGGTGATGGTATGGTGATAGTGAAGAGGATTGTAATATAAAAAATGGGTTCATTGCTGCCCTTCTAGTGTCAATAGTGTTAAAGGATTGATCTGAATTCCCCATTTGGCATGTGAGACTACAGTTTTGTTGTTTCAGGTGAGGAGTAATTTTCAGAGAGTATCTTTGTAAGTCAAGTGATTTGACATGAGATGACATTACTTTTTTATTTATTCTTTACAGGTTACTCAAGCTTGTACTGCTATTAACAAAATGTGCATAACTGGTGGATGAGCTGACTAGAAAGTCCTTCTGTACTTTCTTTGCATGAAGTTCTGGTTGACTTAATTCATGTGTAATCTTCTCTGCAACACCCCTCTTTCTTTTGCTAAATGGATGGAACCCTGTACCTGAAGCATTTGTCACCTTTTGTTCCTTTTTTGTCTCTGTGTGCTGCAAAGCAGAACTTCTTTTTACGATCTAGATAATATCTGAGTGTTGATGGTAATTATTGATATGTCTTCATTTATGTTTTTAGGAGTGCCTGATGAGATAAAGAGAAGGTTTTCGAAGGGTGTACCTCGATACTGGAGACAGTGCTGTTCAGAGTGGAGAAAGAATGAAGGTACTTAATTTCATTTGTTCTTTTCGCCGAAGCTAATTTATTTACAGTTCATAATGAACTCACCATTGGCAAAACATTTTAGGTTAGTACCTCATTTCAATCTGCCCAAGGGAAGAGATTTTTGATCAAATTATGCATATACAAAAATTAATAAACTTCTGCATATTGACATTTCAACACAAATGACAATAGTTGTAAGGAAATGTTGAGCTCTATTATACAGTTAATCACACTAATCATCAGTGTCAGGAATTCTTCAATATGATCCTTGTAGGCCCTTGTGGGACATGTTGATAACACATGAAAAACTATCTGCCATCACACACCCAAGATGGTAATGAAGATTTGCTTCATTTGTAGAATGTGTGTACACATCTTCCATGTACTATTGAAATCCACAAATTGCCCAAGGCTTGTAAAGTCCATTGGTTTCACCCTGGGTGCAGGACAGTTTCAGGCATGGCAGAGAAGACCTTTGTTGCCAGTAGCATTCCAATTTATCAGTGGCATTGAATACATCTTCAGGAAGAAACCTGGTCATAAGAATTCTGGTATATGTGTAGCAGTGCCCTTTTACATCTTACCTATGGAGGTGGAATGTGACACAAGATAGGTAACTAATGTGTGAAAATAGACTGTACACACCTACTGACAATGGGCATGGATTGGTTAAGTTGTACATATATCTTTTTCACATATGAACTATTGTGCTAGATGGACACACTGTAGACATACTCTGCTGTTGAGTGAAGAGACTGATGCTGTCCAACTAGACCACAGAGCTTTGGCAGAATATTGTTGGTGCTTTTGAGCTTTCCAGGTGTTGGTGTTAACTGCTGCTTAAAAGGTAGTGTCAGGCCCCAAGGAATTTTGGATGCATGTTATGATAGTCTGTCTCCCTCAAAATGGACATCAAGGGCTCTGTGTGCCAATCAGAGATGTCAAAACATGCAACTTCAGTTCTTGTGGTAGGTTGTAACCTCCCTTTATGGAAGCATTGGCTGAAGATGTCTAAATCAGAAGCTGTTGCAAATTTCTGTGTTGCATAGATGTTGACCAATCATCTGCATAGCCAAGAAGAAGAAAAGAAAAGAAGAGAAAAGAAAAGAAAAAAAAGGTAATGGTTCAGATATATCTGCCAATGTTACAATCTGACGATGAAGAGAGTGAAAGTATATGACAAAATGTGTATGCAAGGAGCATGGAAATCTAATGAGTGAGTGAGTGGAATGCTATATTAAGGCAATGTAATAGAAGGCAGAGTTGAAGAGTATGAGCTTGACAATAGGAGTGATGAAGTAAAAAACACAAATTCAATTGTTCTGTATGTTTTACTTATTAATTATTAATATGCTATTCGAAAATTACTGGAGAAGGAGGTATATTGGGAAAGTCCTAGAGGCCTGAGAATATTCTAGCTGGATTACATCATTTTGAGACATTTTGCAAAATCAGATATTGGATTGCAAGGTGTACTCAGGAGCAGATACAGTCTTCTCACAATTTAGTAATGATGAAAAATAGACTGAAGTTTCAGAGAATTGTCCAGAACTATTAGTGGTGAAGGAAGTGGGGTTCATTGGAAGTAATGATGCATATGTGAAGTTCTGAGAGGCAGTAAATAGTGTGATAATGAATACTGCAATAGGCAGGTCAGTTGAAGATAAAGGGATTATCCAAAAAGGACAATCACAGAACCTGGATTTAGACAAACTTAAGTATGCACAAGATAACTGTAAAGAAACATTGTGTTGCAGAAGTTATACTGGAACTGATTCATAAAGTAAGTAACTACAAAAATGTGCAGTAAGGGACAGGAATACATCAATATAAGTCACCTAAGTGTAACATAAACAGGAAAGCAGTCAAGCTGAAGTGAAATGACTGCAAAAAAAGTCTGAAGAAATCATAAATGAAATAGTCATGGTGTTGGACTATTCAGCATAAATAAAAGTCAATGCAACCTTTGGAGAAAATAGAAGCCAAAGGAGCAAACAGTAAAGAGAGTGCAAAAGTAATTCCACTGTTCAACTTAGAGGAGTGAGATGATAGGTGGAAAGAGTAGATTAAGGCCCCTATGTGGGGTAGGATTTGTCTGAAGGCATGAAACAAGAAGGGTTAGAAGACATAGCTGATTCAATGAAGATTAAGAGTTAAACAAGTATTGGGAGACATGCAATCTAATAATGCTAGAGGCACAGTTAACAGGGTGGTTGGGAGGTGGGAGGGAGGGAGGATTGTAAATTTGGAAGGAGCACAGAACTGTATAGAAGTCAATTAAGTATTGTGGAAAACTAGAAAAGGAGAGGATCAAAATGTTTGTGATGTGGTTCTACATAGGAATGTTGTGAATTCAGTGAATATATATGACAAAAAAATGTAGAGTTTCACCACAGAAACAATGACAAGAAGGGAGAAAATGATAGGTTACGTGTTGACAGAGCAACAAGTAACTTCCATCATACTTGAGGGAGCTATAAAAGTAAGAACTTCAGGGCAAAGCAGAGACTGGAATATGTCCAGAAAATAATTGCATGTCTTACACTGTGAGGTGAAGTAGTTGGGATAGGATAAGAGTTCAACTTCTTTTTTAAACTGCTTGTTCAGTGTACAGACTGAATAACATTGTGGATAAGCTCCAGCCCTCCGTCTCACTCCTTTCCAAAACATTACTCCCATTATGTGCCTTTCAACACTTAGTTTGCAGTGTGGCATCAGCACAAATTCCAAATAACGTCTCTCTCCATGTAAAGAATGTCAAACTAAACACTTTTTATCCATCTAAATTTCCAGATTATTTTATTGAGAAAACAGTTTTGGTGGTACATTATGTCATATTTAGGCACCATTCCCACCTCTGGTCTGATCAGAATAGGGGCCTGTATTCAATGACCGGCATCTGTAGAATTGTGATACAATGATCACTTCAAACATCATCTGCTGACTGTTAAATTGTACAGATTAGACAGTCTGTACTGAGAAGACAAGGTCCCACAACCATCTGTGAGAAGATGGATGTATAGTCTTCCTCTCCATGTGTTATTATAGAGTTCAAATGCTCCATCTTGTGGGTTATGTGTATGACATTCTGTATGTGTCTGGCCTTTGTGCATTAGAACTGAAGGCCTACTCATTGTTCTTCACTACTCAACATTTGTCCTAGTCTCAGGGTAGTGAGTCATGTTTCTTTGTCAGTAAATATATCCATTTGAAATTGGACCTTTCCCTATCACCTATAGCTCTGTAAAATATTCTGCAGGCCTCCATTATTGTGGTCAAGGCTGTGAGATGGATATCTTAAACTAGACTGACTTCAGTAGTCATCATGCAGTACTTCTATCATATTCTAAAGCTGCTCTCAGTCTGGCCAACATTTTACAGTATGTGCTTCTGAGTGTTAAAAGTATTCATCTCATCTTTTCCTCATTTCTGTGATTAACCTAGTGTCTAACTAGTCCCATATAGAAAACTGAAGATTTACATGAATGGCACTGATAATTGTTTCCTAAGGAGTTAATGTATCTCATTACTTTTACCTACCTCCACTTTGCAAATAATCATCATCATCATCATCAATGTTCTGCCAAAACCCAGGTTTTCATATGGTAGTTCTCCAGGCTATCCGGTCTTTTGCAATCTCTTCAGATCTGCATAATTTTCTCTTCCATTTATGTAATTTGTCATCTATTATCTTCTATCTCCTTCTTCCTCTCAGTCTTCTCCCACAAACCCATCTACATCTACATCTACAACCATACTCTGAAAGCCACCTGACAGTGTGTGGTGGAGGATACCTTGAGTACCTCTATCAGTTCTCCCTTCTATTCCAGTCTCGCATTGTTCGTGGAAAGAAGGACTTCGGTATGCCTCTCTGTGGGCTCTAATCTCTCTGATTTTATCCTCATGCTCTCTTCGTGAGATATACGTAGGAGGGAGAAATATATTTCTTGACTCCTCCGTGAATGTATGTTCTCGAAACTTCAACAAAAGCCCGTACCGAGCTACTGAGCGTCTCTCCTGCAGAGTCTTCCACTGGAGTTTATCTATCATCTCCATAACGCTTTTACGATTACTAAATGATCCTGTAACGAAGCACGCTGCTCTCAGTTGGATCTTCTCTATCTCTTCTATCAACCCTATCGGGTATGGATCCCACACTGGTGAGCAGTATTAAAGCAGTGGACAAACAAGTGTACTGTAACCTACTTCCTTTGTTTTTGGATTGCATTTACTTAGGATTCTTCCAATGAATCTCAGTCTGGCATCTGCTTTACAGACGTCAACTTTATATGATCATTCTATTTTAAATCACTCCTAATGCCTTCTCCCAGATAATTTATTGAATTAACTACTTCCATTTGCTGACCTGCTATATTGTAGCTAAATGATAAGGGATCTTTCTTTCTATGTATTCGCAGCACATTACACTTGTCTACATTGAGATTCAATTGCCATTCCCTGCACCATGCGTCCATTCGCTACAGATCCTCCTGCATTTCAGTACAATTTTCCATTGTTACAACCTCTCGATATAGCACAGCATCATCCGGAAAAAGCCTCAGTGAACTTCCGATGTCATCTACAAGGTCATTTATGTATATTGTGAATAGCAACGGTCGTACGACACTCCCCTGTGGCACACCTGAAATCACTCTTACTTCGGAAGACTTCTCTCCATTGAGAATGACATGCTGCGTTCTGTTATCTAGGAACTCTTCAATCCAATCACACAATTGGTCTGATAGTCCATATGCTCTTACTTTGTTCGTTAAGTGACAGTGGGGAACCGTATCGAATACCTTGCGGAAGTCAAGAAACACTGCATCTACCTGCGAACCCATGTGTATGGCCCTCTGAGTCTCGTGGACGTACAGTGCGAGCTGGGTTTCACACGATTGTCTCTTTCGAAACCCATGCTGATTCTTACAGAGTAGATTTCTAGTCTCCAGAAAAGTCATTATACTCGAACATAATATGTGTTCCAAAATTCTACAACTGATAGATGTTAGAGATATAGGTCTATAGTTCTGCACATCTGTTCGACGTCCCTTCTTGAAAATGGGGATGACCTGTGCCCTTATCCAATCCTTTGGAATTCTATGCTCTTCTAGAGACCTACTGTACACCGCTACAAGAAGGGGGGCAAGTTCCTTCGCGTACTCTGTGTAAAATCAAACTGGTATCCCATCAGGTCCAGCGGCCTTTCCTCTTCTGAGCGATTTTAATTGTTTCTCTATTCCTCTGTCATCTATTTTGATACCTACCATTTTGTCGTCTGTGTGACAATCTAGAGAAGCAACTACAGTGCAGTCTTCCTCTGTGAAACAGCTTTGGAAAAAGGCATTTAGTATTTCAGCCATTAGTCTGTCATCCTGTGTTTCAGTACCATTTGGGTCACAGAGTAACTGGACATTCTGTTTTGATCCACCTACTGCTTTGACATAAGACCAAAATTTCTTAGGATTTTCTGCCAAGTCAGTACATAGAACTTTACTTTCGAATTCATTGAATGCCTCTCGCATAGCCCTCCTCACACTACATTTGGCTTCGCGTAATTTTTGTTGGTCTGCAAGGCTTTGGCTATGTTTATGTTTGCTATGAAGTTCCCTTTGCTTCCACAACAGTTTTCTAACTTGGTTGTTGTACCATGGTGGCTCTTTTCCGTCTCTTACGATCTTGCTTGGCACATACTCATCTAACACATATTGTACGACGGTTTTGAACTTTGTCCACTGATCCTCAACACTATGTGTACTTGAGACAAAACTTTTGTGTTGAGCCATCAGGTACTCTGAAATCTGCTTTTAGTCACTTTTGCTAAGCAGAAAAATCTTCCTACCTCTTTTAATATTTGTATTTACAGCTGAAATCATTGATGTAGTAACCACTTTATGATCGCCGATTCCCTGTTCTGTGTTAACTGTTTCAAATAGTTTGGGTCTGTTTGTCACCAGAAGGTCTAATATGTTATCGACATGAGTCAGTTCTCTGTTTAACTTCTCAAGGTAGTTTTCAGATAAAGCACTTAAAAAAATTTCACTGGATTCTTTGTTCCTGCCATCCGTTATGAACATTCGAGTCTCCCAGTCTGTATCTGGTAAATTAAAATCTGCACCCAAAACTATAACATGATGGGGAAATCTACTTGAAATGTTTTCCAAATTGTCCTTCAGGTGCTCAGCCACAACAGCTCCTGAGCCAGGGGGCCTATAGAGACATCAAATTACCATGTCTGAACCTGCTTTATCCGTGACCTTCACCCAAACTATTTCACATTACGGAACTCCGTCAATTTCCTTCGATACTATTGGACTTCTCATTACGCCTCCCCCTTCACTGTCTAGCCTGTCTCTGTGGTATACATTCCAATCTGAGTTTAGAATTTCATTACTGTTTACGTCTGGTTTCAGCCAACTTTCTGTCCCTAGTACTATGTGGGCATTGTGACTGTTTATTAATGACAGCAGTTCTGGGACCTTTCTATAGACACTCCTGCAGTTTACTATTAGCAGATTAATATTGTTATTCCCTGTTGCATTTTGCCTACTCCTACCTTGCCACATCTCAGGAGGCATCTTGTCGGGCCTAGGGAGGGAATTCTCTAACCTAAATACCCCACATGTGCACTCCACCCGTAGTCCGCTACCCTTGTGGCCGCTTCCTGCGTGTAGTGCATGCCTGACTTATTCTCCACCCGATATCGGACGTCGAGAAATTTGCACCCCAGATCTCTGCAGAATCATCTGAATCTTTGGTTTTAGCCTTGCACTCGGCTCCAAACCAGAGGACCGCGATCGGTTCTGGGACCGACACTACAAATAGTTAGCTCAGATTCCACCCCGTGGGCGAGGCTTTCCGCCTTCACGATCTCCGCCAACCGCCTGTATGAACTGAGGATGACCTCTGAACCCAGACGGCAGGAGTCATTGGTGCCAACATGAGCAACAATTTGCAGTTGGGTGCACCCACTGCTCTCTATCGCCGCCAGCAGTGCCTCCTCCACATCTCGGATGAGGCCCCCCCGGCAAGCAGACAGAGTGAACACTGGCCTTCTTCCCTGACCTTTCTGCTATTTCCCTAAGGGGCTCCATCACCTGCCTAACGTTGGAGCTCCCAATCACTAATAAACCCCTCCCCCCGTGTGCCTGCTCAGACCTTGCTGAAGGAGCGGCCACATGTCCACTCACAGGCAGAGTGGGCGATGCCACATGGCCAGCCTCCACATTGACCCTCTGCCTCGTGTGCCATGAATGCCGCTGAACCTGCCACTCCCCTTGGGGAGAGGATGGCCCAACCGTGCCCGGTACCCGTGAAGATGTCTCGACAGCAGTGACAATGGGTGAAGCATGTAACACCTGTGTTGTACCATGCAATGCACCAGACTCCCCACTGCTGCTACACTCCGAGGCAGCAGCCTGAAGATGGCTGACTGTGGCTATCAACACATTCAGCTGTTTGCGAACAGTGGCCAGCTCCTCCTGCGTCTGTACACAGCAGTCACACATCCTATCCATCATAAGAAATCAATTTACTGTAGAGAGTTAATCAACTTTTAACTAGACTGCTAATTCACTAAAGGTGGCTGATATTTGACTAAACTGTCGTTACTATACACTTCTTGTAGAAAAAAAATGAAAATAGCACTACCTGTCTCTGGACTGTATTCAAAACAAGGACTAGCACTACTGGCACTGTGGCTGACTAAAGGGACTCTCTCTGACACTATTCCAAACAAACACGAAATTGTTGGGACACTGTTACTAGCACTCATCAATTAAAGCTTCGTAAAAGCAAAAACACACGGAAGAAGTGACAAGTAAGAAAAATACAGTTAATACCTAAATTAATGTAGCTTGCTGCACAGCAGACATGACACAGACTGCTGTTACCAATCCGTCCAAATCATCTATTAGCGAGCACTCCCTTCTCAGTGAATGTCCCAACCAGTTCTATTTCCTTTCTCTTAAAACCTTCAGCAGACATGTTCTCTCGCCAACCCTTTCCAGTACTCCTTCATTACTGACTCTTTCCATCCAGCTTATTCTCTCCATTCTTATCCACATCCGCATCTCAAATGCTTCTAGCGTTTTTTCATCCTCTCGTCACAGTGTCCATGTTTCTGTCCTATATAGTGCCACACTCTAGACAAAACATTTGCCAAGCCTTTACATTAGACCTTTATCTCATTTGCCAAATTTGCATTCCCAATTCTACGTAATTAGCTCTGGAATCCCAGCATTATTATGTACTGTGTACTTCCTGTATCTCCTAGAACCCCATACCATAATACATTTTATACTATACACAAGAATACAATCAAATGGCCCATGATAGAACATGATTTTATATGGAAAATATTGAGGAGTGAACTACGCATCAAACAAATTTATTCAAGATAAGAACTTCATGACCAAGTCAGATACTATCTGAAGATAGGCTCATCCTGTCTATTAATGTCTGGAGACAAAAAATAACTTTTCTTTGCTAATCTTTTCAATTCACCAGGCAGACCCAATGCCTGTTTGTGTCCTTCAAATGGATCTGGTAGCTCATATCTCACTCCAGCTGACTTACAACCGATGTTCAGCTTTTTGTGGATGCACAGTGACCACTAAACTTCAGATTTAAATGAGTGTCTGGTGCATGTAGTGGGGGATTGGAATGTGTACAACATCTAAGAACCACAATTGTAAAAAACTTTCTCTAAAGCATGAGATCTGTCACCTAAATCCCTTCTTGGTTTCCTCCACTTCCATGAGATTCCCACTGAGTGACATCCTTCAGACACCCCCCACCTCCCACCTTCCACTTTAACGTATTTGTCTGATGTCTGGCAAATTCTTTTCTTGTCCTGTGTTATGATTATGGACTTCCCCTTTGCTATCTTGTTCTATCTTTTTCCTGATGACTGCTGGTTATTTTCTGTATATCCACAAGGCACTCTCTCTGCAAGGCACGTTTTACACAATTTGCACACCAATAAGTTCATTAGTGAGGCATAGTGGACTACCCAGGATTTTTTCTTTTTTTTCTCTTCTGTATTATTTGATTGTGAGCTGCTGAATCAGGAAGTATTTGAAGCTGGTGCTTTTGGTCTCCTATTGAGTGACTAAGGAGAGATGACATTGTAAAGTTCTATAGGCATGATGTCTGTTGTGACTAAAGTCTGACAGTGGTCTTTGCATTTTCACAAGGCTCAACCCCCCCCCCCCCCCCATCCCACCCGTGCATTTTCCTTTTCCTCTTATTTACCCCTCATTGGCCACACACAAGCACACACTAGAACAGAATGTCCTAGTAATTATTAAGACAAGAACTTTATAAAATTAAAACCATCAACAGCAGCATATTGTGTCACACAACATGTTCATCTCCAGTGTAATTGTAAGATTTTATTATTTAAACTATGAATACATTTGAATCACATATCAGACACACATTTGATTTTTAACCCATCAGCTGTATTACAGGTGCTCTACTTTTATTTTTCAGAATTATTTGTTAAAGATATGAAATTATGTACATATTTTATTTTTATCACAAATAAAATCATAACTAAGAAACAGTACATTGCTAAAAAGTACCATTACACAGAATGTGTTTTTGTATTGTAGCAAATACCAGAAGCATCTTGGACCAAGAAACACTAAAAGCAGCTGGCATTAAAACAAGCAGAAGTGGTCGTCCGCTGATACGGTGTATGAAACACTCGCTAGGTAGTAACATTATACTCATTTAAATCTCTTTGTTGATCATAAACAACTTAATGATATATATTCAGAGTTACGTTACAGTTTCTACAAACATTATTCCTCAGATTCAAATTTTTGTTGACTTGGGGTAAGTGTTAAATACCTGTGGCTTTTGAAGCTGTAGTAAATGTCCTCATAGTAAATATTTCACTCTTCAGTGGAGTGTGCTCCAATATGAAAATTGGTGACAGATTAAAACTCTGTGGAGGACTCAGACTTGCACTGGGGGCATTTGCCTTTCATGTGCATGTGCTCTGCTAACTGAACTTCCCAAGAAAGTTATTTGTGCCAATAAATGTCTTTCAGCAAGATTTTTGTCTGTTTCTGTTAATATCTCTCTCTCTCTCTCTCTCTCTCTCTCTCTCTCTCTCTCTCTCTCTCTCTCTCTCTCTCTCACACACACACACACACACACACACACACACACACACACACACATACACACACATATAAACGCAACTTGCACACACATCTGCAGTCTCAGAGAACTGAAACCACACTGCGAACAGCAGCGCCAGTGCATGATGGGAGTGGCAACTGGGTGGGGGCAAGGAGGAGGCTTTGGCGGGTAGGGGAAGGGATAGATAGTATGGTGAGAGTGGCAGACAGTGAAGTGTTGCAGTTTAGATGGAGGGTAGGAGAGAAGGTGTGGAGAGGGGAGGGATAAGTAGCAGAAAGGAGAGGAACAAGAGAAATGAAAAGATATTAAAAGGTTGGGTGTGGCGGTGAAATGATGGCTGTGTAGTGTAGTGTAGTGTAGTGTAGTGTAGTGCTGGGATGGGAACAGGGAGGAGGCTGGATGGGTGAGGACAGTGACTTCCCGCCACAGCCTCCTCATTGCCCCCACCCAGATGCCACTCCCATCATGCACTGGTGCTGCTGTTCGCAGTTTGGTTTCAGCTCTCTGAGACTGCAGATGTATGTGAAAGTTGCGTGTGTGCGTGTGCGTGATTGCGTGCGTGATTGTGTGTGTGTGTGTGTGTGTGTGTGTGTGTGTGTCTGTCTGTCTGTCTGTCTGTCTGTGTGTGTGTGTGTGTGTGTGTGTGTGTGTGTGTGTGTGTGTGTGTCTGTCTGTGTGGGTGTGTCTGTGTGTGTGCCTGTGTCTGTGTGTGTGTGTCTGTGTGTGTGCCTGTGCCTGTGTGTGTGTGTGTGTGTGTGTGTGTGTGTGTGTGTGTGCGCCTGTGTGTGTGTGTGTGTGTGTGTGTGTGTGTGTGTGTGTGTGTGTGTGCGTGCGCCTGTGTGTGTGTGTGTGTGTGTGTGTGTGTGTGTGTGTGTGTGTGTGTGTGTGTGTGTGTGCGCCTGTGTGCGCCTGTGTGTTTTTGTGTGTGTGTGCCTGTGTGTTTTTGTGTGTGTGTGCCTGTGTGTTTTTGTGTGTGTGTGCCTGTGTGTTTTTGTGTGTGTGTGCCTGTGTGTTTGTTTTTGTGTGTGTGTGTGTGTGTGTTTGTTTTTGTGTGTGTGTGTGTGTGTGTTTGTTTTTGTGTGTGTGTGTGTGTGTGTGTGTTTGTTTTTGTGTGTGTGTGTGTGTGTGTGTGTGTTTGTTTTTGTGTGTGTGTGTGTGTGTGTTTTTGTGTGTGTGTGTGTGTGTGTGTGTTGCTGACAAAGGCCTTTTTGGCCGAAAGCTTTGATTGTGTGAATCTTTTTATTGTGCCTATCATGACTCAGCATCTCCGCCAGATGGTGAGTAGCAACTTTCCTTCACTTATATTGTTATATATAATATTCATAGTACTAAAATAAATGTCTTTCAGAAACATTTACCTCTGTTTCTGTTCACATTTTAACTATTCTACATACATCTGTTCTTATACATAATGTTCTTTGTGCAGGTGAGGATTCTGCCTCAGATATTGAGCAGAGGTTGAAGAGAATGAGACAAGAGTAGGAGAACATACTATACAGGTATGAAGTAGATTATTAAAATATCCTTAAAGTCATGCAAAGTAATTTGGCCACAAAATTTGTTTGAAGCAGAAGTTCTCATTAATCTGTCCAACTGTCAAGTTCTCTTTCTCTGGATTTAATTTCAGGATTGTACCTTGATTTTTGGATCTGCTCAGTATCATAGACATGCAGGAACTGTTTCCATTTTACACTAGTAAAGTTGTGCATTATCAGAAATGATTGCTTCTTGATTGACAACATGTGGAGTGTATTATTTAATAATTTGTCATGTTGTCACTGTACTAGTGGCACTTTCCAAGATATGTAAGTTGACCTATTTTGAAGATGGCTCTCATATTGCAAAAATGTGTTCAACACCTGCACAGCCCCAGGGAAGGGGCCCATCTAAAGTCAATGGCAAGGGTTTGTAGGGGTTTCTTGGCAATGATTAGATGTAGCTCATATTTGGAGCCATGGTTCAAAGGTTTAACGTTTTGACAGACTAGGCATTTATGGATAATCCATTATACTCTCCTTTGGAGGAAAGGAAAATAGCAATAGACATTGATTTTCCCTGCACATTTGGCCACTCTAGGATCCCCAGTGCAATGAAGAAGAAAGCTTAAAGGTTGGTGATCACAATATGATTTGGTGTGATTACCAACAAAACAATGATGGAATTTCGTAAAAATGAACATAATTGTGAGAACTTCTAATTCAGTGGCTGTGTAGGCTTATTAGCAAAGGGTATTGTACAGACAGATCATCTATTGTAAATATGTATGATTTTGAAGAGATAATCTCCCAACCTGGTGAATGAAGCACCAGTTGTCAAACAAAAATCCTGATACATATCCAGTTGGTACAACAATTGTGAATTAGCTAGCACATCTTTGATCTTGATGAAAGCAGATTGGCACACTTCGGCCGAATTTTTGATATCTGTTTGTGTAGTAAGTTTAGTAATGGTTCTGCATTTATTAATTGGCCTGGGATGTAATTACACTAGAAGTTGGCTGGGATACTGGAAAGTAATGAACTGTTTGTATTTTTGTTGCAGTTAGGATACCTTGAGGCATAATAATGTGCCCCAAGAAATTTATTCTTTCACTACCGAATGACAGTCAACAAATCTTCCACATATAAAGTAATTCTTTTATGAATTACAGGCCTAATACATAGTCTAGTGCTGCTGTAATCACAGCACCACTCACATTGAGAGTAAATGACGTCATTCTAAACTGGTCGCTATGACCTGTAAAAATAAAAGCAGGTTACTTTAGAGAGGCTCTGTCTAGAAGTTTCTGTCAGTATGACACTTAAAATAATGGAAATGAAGTATGTGATCCCTTTGATGTTGATGAAAATTTTCTGGTCAGATTCTCACAGGATGATTATTTTATTAATTTCCCTTGTGGGCAATACCAGCTTAATACTTTTCCCAGCCCTAGCTGCAGATAACAAGAGGTTAGAAAATTGACTGTTTGATCACTTCCAGTCTATGATTATCTGTACGTCTTTTGCTACAGCTGTCCATTTCAAACAAGGAATGGGCAGAAAGGTAGATAGAATGGTTCATATCGTACTGATGACACTACTTTTTCATCAGATACCTGAGCTCATTTCCCTGAAATATTAACTAAACATTTTCTCTGAATTTTCGTGAAATACTTCAATTTAATTTGCAGTTCAGTTTTCAGTTGAGTCAGTATTTTGGAATGCTGGTGTCATGATTTTTTATTTTCTGTGTCAGTGAACTCTGATTTGATCGCCTGGAAATTTTTTCCTTGGCCTCGATGAGATGAGATTGTGCTTTACATTCATTAACATAATATATCATTTCCCCATGTAGGCATCTACTATAACCTTCTTTTCACACAAGAAATGAATATCTATTAGGCAGTCCATGAATAATGCCTTTACTCTGAGAGACATGCCTATCATTTCTATATTCCTTAGCACCAGCAGAACACAGATCTCCCATTTAATTATCTGAAATTTTGTGCTGTGCCTATAGCTACTATGATCCTACAACAAATTGGGATGGTTAATCATCAGACAAAATTTTCCAAAGATGCCTTAGGAAATAACACTTGCTGCATCACCCATGCCTCTTGTCACCTTAGCAGGTATGTCTCCCACCACAGCTTGTATAGCAGCCTGCAACAGAGTTTTCAGTAGTCTGATAGTATATGTTGCCATTGGGTAGATAAAGATCTACTCACCAAGCAGTGACAAGAGAACTCAAATAGGAAAAAAAAGGTTTTACTTATGCAAATGTTTGGAGATAGTGGGTCCTTCTGATAGAAGGGTTGAAAGAGAGGGGAGAGCGATGAAGGGAAAGTAACTGGAGAAGTTTAGGAAAAGGGGTAGAGTTCAGAAAAGTCACTTAAAGCCCTGGTTTAGGGGAGACATACCAGACAGGATGAGAAGGAAAGACTGGTTGTTTGGGACTGAAACAGATGAGATTTGAAAACCTGAGAGCTTTGAGGTGGAAGATAGTGTCATATGCAAGAAAGAGCTGAAACCTCATGCATGAGTTAATAAGAGTAAAAAGCTGAGTGCATTGTATATAACAGAGGGGATGCTGTAGTAGATTAAAGTCAGGTGGGTGGCAAGAATTGAGGACATAATGTTAGTTCCCACCGCAGTCTGCTGACAAACTGGTGTCTGGGGGAAGAATCCAAATGGCAAATGTGGTGAAACGTGTACCGACATCACAACCGATGTTGTAGAGCATGCTATGCATCACAGTATTGTGTGTTGCTGATATACAACCTCTGCCTATGCCCTTTCATCCTAACTGACAAATTGATGCTGGTCATGCCGACGTAAAAGGCCAGTATGTACACAACAACTGGTATATGATGATTTGTTTCACAGGTAGCTATCCATTTGATAGTAAATGTTTTGCCAGTTACAAGGCTAGTATAGTTGGTGGCTGGAGGGTGCATAGGGCAAGTCTTGTAGCAAGGACAGTCCCAGTCATAGGAGCTATAGGGTAGAGAAATGGATGCAGAATGAGCATAGTGTCTGACAAGGATATTACAGAGATTTGGAGGGTGACAAGAAACTGTTCTAGGTGCAGGAGGCAAAATCTGAGACAGAATGGATCTCATTTCAGGGCATGATTTTAGGAAGTCATGGCCTTGTCAAAGTGGCTGATTAATAAATCCAAGATGAGAATAATACTGAGTGACAAGTGGTGTGCTACAAAGCTGGTTTTTTTTTTTTTTTTTTTTTTTTTTTTTTTTTTTTTTTTTTTTTTTTTTAGGGATCAGCAGCACTAGGATTGGATGTGATGGCCTGGGAAATCTGCTTTTTAACTAGACTTGTGGGGTAATTAAATCCAGTGAAGGCTGAGGTGGTGGTGGTGGTGGTGGTGGTGGTGGTGTACAAAGTGTCTGCATCTGATAAATATATTTGCCTTGAATGCCAAGGCTGTATGGAAGGGAACATTTGACATGGAATGGATGGCAACTAACAAAACGAAAGTACTGTTGTTAGTAGTTCAGTGTGGATAGACGTCTGTATCTGGTCATTGGTGATGATCAGATCAACATCAAGGAAAGTGGTACAGGATTTGGAATAGGAACATGTGAAATTTAATTGGGAGACGGTACTTCAAGGTTCCAGGAATTTTAGCAGGTCAGCCTCACTATGAGCCCATATGGCAAATATGTCATCAATGTATATAAAGAAAACCAGGGGTTGGAGGCTTATTGATTGCAGGAAAGCACCATCCAATCAATCCATGAAAGGTTAGCATAAGTAGGAGACATCCTGGTTCCTATGGCCATACCCTTAATCTGATTGCATGTTTTGTCCTCGGACATGAAGTAGTTGCTGGTAAGTGTAAAGTTGATTAAGGTGAGAAGGAAGCATGTCATAGGTTTGGAATCGGATGGGCTCTGACAAAGGAAATGTTCAGGAGCAGACCGACCATGCACATGGGGGATGTTTGTATAGAGAAAGATGGCATTAGTGGTGACAAGTAAGGTGTGTGTTTGGGGTGGAATGGGCACAGATGTCAGATGATCTAGCATATTTTGATGTCGTTAATGTAGGATGAAAGCCTTTGTACTATGGGTTGCAGCTACTGATTGACTAATTCAGAAATATGTTCAGTGGGTGCTTTGAAGCCAGAAGGTATAGGATAGCCAGGATGATTGGCTTTGTGGACCTAAGGAAGGAGGTAAAATGTGGGTGTGCATGGTTTGGTTGGGCTAAGAAAATATATGGATTGACATATTGGTCCCTGTGAGGAGCCTGAGATTTTAACAAGGAACTGCAGGTTATTTTGAATCACAGGGACAGGTTCTTAGATGGCAGATACTGTATGTAGAGTTGCCAGACATCTGGCATAGACCTTCAGTAACATACTCCTGTCAGTCAAGTACCATAGTGGTAGAACCTTTGTTGTGAGGATAGTGATGGTGTTATCAGCTTTTAGAGAACACACAACATGGAATTCTGCAGAGAACAGGTTAAGGTCATGTTGTACGGACCTCAGGAAGTGTTGTGGAGCAATGCTGGATGTGAGGAATTCTTGTAAGGCTGATGAGGAATGATTTTGAGTTAGTGGTTGTGGATCAATTTGGGACTGTTGTCTCAACTGTTCAAGGCAGCGTTCAATGATAGATTTGCTATTGGAAATGTTTTAGGACTGGGTTGCAAAGTGATATTTCCAATTGACATTACGTGTGAGGGAAAGCAGGTTCTTCACCATAGCAACATGATTAAATGCAGGTTTAGAGCTGAAAGTTAGGCACTTTGATAATAAATGTAATTCAGGAGGGGAGGGTGCTTTAGATGAGAGACTCAGAATACTGTACTGTTGCGACT
The DNA here is from genome assembly GCF_023898315.1 of Schistocerca nitens. NCBI lineage: Eukaryota > Metazoa > Arthropoda > Insecta > Orthoptera > Acrididae > Schistocerca > Schistocerca nitens. Next base: position 32,137,761 of record NC_064618.1, on the reverse strand, counting down.
GGTTGTCACAATTGGGTTATTGTAGGCCTAAGAGGCAATGGTGAAGTGTGTGAGATGTTAAGGAGGTTAGCCAAGCTCAGTTTGTAGGAGAGGAGTAGTGGTTGATGGTGTCACTGTTTATTGAGCTGCAGAGGGACAGGAGGGGGAACACAACTGTTGTGGTTTAGGAGGAGGAGGGATAGCAATTGGAGTTGAAGACTGGCATGCTGTTGCAGTTAGAAGTTGGTTTGGCAGATAACACCATGGAAGGAAACATGAATGGCAGATAACTGCAGGATTTTGTAGAAGGAAAGAAATCTGGTGGAGTGGAAATTGGCAGATGAGGCACACAGGTCACAGATAGGCCAGGTAAGTGCAAGAGGTTGCTTTATTTGAAGAGGCTGGTGTAGAGAATGATTACATCCAGAATCAGGGAGTTTCAATGTTAGGCCTTAGGACCTTAGTTTCGATAGTGCATTTTGAAAAGAAGTGATGTAATATATGAGGGGATTCACCATGGCAAGGTAGGATATAGGGAGTGTTATAAATAATGAGAGTGGCAAGGAAAGAGAAGCAGAGGGTGGAAAAAGATTGAAAAATGGAAGAACAAGGAAAAAATTTCTAAAAATTGGAAAAATTCGTACAAAACTCGCAAGGTCAGATAATTGTTAACAAGAGGTAATGAGTGGATGAGAATTTCTCACAAGAAAAGTGGTATATGATGCAAAAAAGAATGTCTCCTTTCTATGCCAACCACTTCATGTATTGTTTGGAGGGGGATTTCCTGGAATCCATGTCTTCAGACACTGGTTTAGTTTACATACATTGATGACATGTTTGCTACTGGAATTGTGGTGAGACTGAACTGCTAAACTTCCTAGAATCTCTAAATACTGTCTCCCAATTAAATTTCAAATGGTCCTATTCTCAGTACCATGCTACTTTACTTGATATTCATTTTATCCTCAACAAAGTCCAGCTACACACTTCTATCCACATTAATGTACTAACAAATGACAGACATTACACTTTGACAGTTGCTATCCTTCCCATGTCAAATGTTCCTTTCCATACAGCCTTGGAATTAAAGGCAAATATATTTGTTCAGATGCAGACTCTTTACAGCAGTACTCCACCATGCTCACATCTCAGCCTTGACTGGACATAAGTATTCCACCAGCCTGGTTCAAATGAAGATTTCCAAGGCCATCACATCCAATTATGGTACTACTGATCCTTCCAAAAAATAGCTGAAGGTCACATAACTTGTCACACAGTATTATCCTGGCCTTGAATGTATTTATCAGCTACTCTGACAAGACCATGACTTCCTAAAATCACGCCCCGAAATGAGATCCATTCTATCTGAGATTTTTCCCACTGCATCTAGAATAGTTTCTGGTTGCCCTCCCAAGCTCTGAAATATCCTTGTGGGATGCCATGGTCATTCTGGACTCATCTCCTTGCCCTATGGCTCCTACCTCTGTGACCATCCATGCTGCAAGACTTTCACTATGAATCCTCCTACCACTACCCATACTAGCCCTGTAACTGGCAAAACATATAATATCAAAGGGAAACACCTATGAAACAAATGTCATATACTGGTTACTGTGTAAACACTGTTTGGTTTCCTACATTGTCAAGAATATCATCAAGTGGCAGTTAAGATGAATGGGCATAGACAGAGGGTGTATACTCGCAACACACAATATCCTGTCACAGAGTATGCTCTGCAACATGACATTCATGATCATGGTGGCTGCTTCACTACACATGCTATCTGGATTCACCAGATTCTCAGAACTCAACAGCTCTCAGGTTTTCAGATCTTGTCCAGTGCAGTCCCTAACAATCAGTCTTTGCCTCTCATCCCATCCACTAATTCTCCCTTGACCCTGGCTTCTTACTGAGTTTTCTTAACTCTACTACTTTTCCTAAACCTCTCCAGTTCCTTTCCCTTCTCCTTTCCCCTTTAACCCATCTGCTAGGAGGAGCCCTTGGAACCAAAACCTTGCGTAAGTACAAGCTTTCTTTATATGTGTGTTCTCATGCTGCTGCTTGGTGAATAGATTATCTATCTATCTGATTACATTATCTCGTGGAAAAACTGCTTATTTTCCTGGTTATAGTTTGTTGTCAGCAGAGTCAAATGTAGTTTTCGGAATATGGTACATACGGTTGGTTAATGTCTGCAGTAACATTTCTGCTCAGATTATCGTTATCAACATTACTATTGTTCACCTAACTAGGGTCTGCAGGGTAGTTAAATGGCTGGTATTGCCACTGTGGAGCACAATTCTTGTTTGCATATGCAAGATGAAATCTGTTATTAAGCTGCTTCTTTTTGTGTGATTGATGTGGTTTTGGTTATCTTAAGATTGTTATTGCGGGTCCCACATTACCATTCTGCTGGTTGTTTTTATAGTTTTCCATATTCTTCCTGTTTCTGTTTATTATTATTGTTGTTGTTGTTGTTGTTGATATTACTACTACTACTACTACTACTACTATTATTATTTCTTTACTTTCTCAGACGTTAAGTCTGGTTAAAAATGGAAAGTGACGCGGACCTTGATCAAGCGTCACTTCCTTTTAACTGTACGGTATATGTTATATTGCATTTAGGAACTTTCGGGTAATTGAACATGTATCAATAATTACGGATTTCTGTAATTGTATATATATGTTAGGATGCAGCTGTATTGCATTGATGTATTGGTGGATATTGTGTGGTATGACTCCTGTAGTTGATAGTATAATTGGTATGATGTCAACTTTATCCTGATGCCACATGTCTTTGACTTCCTCAGCCAGATGGATGTATTTTTCAATTTTTCTCCTGTTTTCTTTTGTAGATTTGTTGTATTGGGTATGGATATTTCGATTAGTTGTGTTAATTTCTTCTTTTTATTGGTGAGTATGATGTCAGGTTTGTTATGTGGCGTTGTTTTATCTGTTATAATGGTTCTGTTCCAGTATAATTTGTATTCATCATTCTCCAGTACATTTTGTGGTGCATACTTGTATGTAGGTACGTGTTGTTTTATAAGTTTATGTTGTAAGGCAAGCTGTTGATGTATTATTTTTGCGACATTGTCATGTCTTCTGGGGTATTCTGTATTTGCTAGTATTGTACAGCCACTTGTAATGTGATCTACCGTTTCTATTTGTTGTTTGCAAAGTCTGCATTTATCTGTTGTGGTATTGGGATCTTTAATAATATGCTTGCTGTAATATCTGGTGTTTATTGTTTGGTCCTGTATTGCAATCATTAATCCTTCCGTCTCACTGTATATATTGCCTTTTCTTAGCCATGTGTTGGATGCGTCTTGATCGATGTGTGGTTGTGTTAGATGATACGGGTGCTTGCCATGTAGTGTTTTCTTTTTCCAATTTACTTTCTTCGTATCTGTTGATGTTATGTGATGTAAAGGGTTGTAGAAGTGGTTATGAAATTGCAGTGGTGTAGCCGATGTATTTATATGAGTGATTGCTTTGTGTATTTTGCTAGTTTCTGCTCGTTCTAGAAAGAATTTTCTTAGATTGTCTACCTGTCCATAATGTAGGTTTTTTATGTCGATGAATCCCCTTCCTCCTTCCTTTCTGCTTAATGTGAATCTTTCTGTTGCTGAATGTATGTGATGTATTCTATATTTGTGGCATTGTGATCGTGTGAGTGTATTGAGTGCTTCTAGGTCTGTGTTACTCCATTTCACTACTCCAAATGAGTAGGTCAATATTGGTATAGCGTAAGTATTTATAGCTTTTGTCTTGTTTCTTGCTGTCAATTCTGTTTTCAGTATTTTTGTTAGTCTTTGTCTATATTTTTCTTTTAGTTCTTCTTTAATATTTGTATTATCTATCCCTATTTTTTGTCTGTATCCTAGATATTTATAGGCATCTGTTTTTTCCATCGCTCCAATGCAGTCACTGTGGTTATTCAATATGTAATCTTCTTGTTTAGTGTGTTTTCCCTTGACTATGCTGTTTTTCTTACATTTGTGTGTTCCAAAAGCCATATTTATATCATTGCTGAATACTTCTGTTATCTTTAGTAACTGGTTGAGTTGTTGATTGGTTGCTGCCAGTAGTTTTAGATCATCCATGTATAGCAAATGTGTGATTTTGTGTGGGTATGTTCCAGTAATATTATATCCATAATTTGTATTATTTAGCATGTTGGATAGTGGGTTCAGAGCAAGACAGAACCAGAAAGGACCTAATGAGTCTCCTTGGTATATTCCAAGCTTAATCTGTATTGGCTGTGATGTGATATTATTAGAGTTTGTTTGGATATTAAGTGTGGTTTTCCAGTTTTTCATAACTATGTTTAGGAACTGTATCAATTTAGGATCTACTTCGTATATTTCCAGTATCTGTAGTAACCATGAGTGGGGTACACTATCAAAAGCTTTTTGATAATCAATGTATGCGTAGTGTAGTGACCTTTGTTTAGTTTTAGCTTGATATGTCACCTCTGTATCTATTATCAGTTGCTCTTTACATCCTCGTGCTCCTTTGCAGCAGCCTTTTTGTTCTTCATTTATAATTTTGTTCTGTGTTGTATGTGTCATTAATTTCTGTGTAATGACTGAGGTTAATATTTTGTATATTGTTGGTAGGCATGTTATGGGGCGATATTTAGCTGGGTTTGCTGTGTCTGCTTGATCTTTAGGTTTCAGATAGGTTATTCCATGTGTAAGTGTATCAGGGAATGTGTATGGGTCTGCAATGTAACTGTTAAATAATTTAGTTATATGTGAATGTGTTGAGGTGAACTTCTGTAGCCAGAAATTTGCTATTTTATCATTTCCAGGGGCTTTCCAATTGTACGTAGAATTAATTGCTCGGGTGACTTCATGTTGCAAAATTATCACTTCAGGCATTTGTGGTATCATCTTGTATGAGTCTGTTTCTGCTTGTATCCACCGTGCATGCCTGTTATGTTGTACCGGGTTTGACCATATGTTGCTCCAGAAGTGTTCCATGTCTGTTATGTTTGGTGGATTGCCTACTTTAATGTGTGTGTTATCTATTGTCTGGTAAAATTTCTTTTGGTTTGTGTTGAATGTTTGGTTTTGTTTCCTTCTATTTTCACTTTTTTTGTATCTTCTAAGTCGTTTGGCCAATGCTTGTAACTTCTGCTTCTTTTCATCTAATTGCTCTATTGCTTCTTGTTGTGAGATTTTACCTAACCTTTTTCGTTTTTTGTCTGATATTTCATTTCTTATAAATTGTGTTAGCTGTCCGATGTCTTTTCTCAGTTTTTCTATTCTGATATGTAGCCTGTGTTGCCATGCTGGTTTTGTGGGTTTCTTCTGTGTGTTGGTTGGTTCTGATCTCTGCCTAGTGTGAATATTTAGTGTAGTGAGTGCTCCTACATAAACCAGTAGTTGTAACTCTTCCATAGTTGTATTTTCATTTATTTTGTTGTGTATGATTGTGTTGATAGTTGTTATTGTTGTTTCGACTTGTGGGTTATTTGGTGGTCTATGCAAGAATGGTCTAATGTCTGTATTTGTGTCTTTGTATTCTATATATGCCAGCTGAAATTTCTCTTCTATATCTAACATGTGTGTCACTTCGTGTTCTATTTGTGCTTGTTCTGGTGGCTGTCTTAAGATGTGGTTTTCCTCTGATTGTTTAATTGATGTGTGTTGTTCTTTGTTTGTTTGCTCTGGGATGTTTGAGTCCATTACTGTATTTTCTTCTTCTTCTGATTGCACATTATTTTGTTCTAATATTTGTTGTACTTGTTGTTTGATGTTTTCTAATTCTGACTGGGGTATCCTGTTATTTTTGATTATTACACGGATCTGATCAGCTAGTCGTTGTTCTGTTAAAAATTTTAATTCTGGGTATCTGGTAATAAATGTTGTGTATACTTGTGATCTGTATCCAGTTGTGTTGGTTCCTAGGTTTGTTGCTTGGTAATAACAGAACATGAGGTGTCGATTAACTTCATCTGACCATCTCATCCTCTGTCTTTGTTTTCCTTCTAGGGTGGTTGCAGGAAGCATATCCTGCAAAACACCTCTATTTGGATTTAAATCATTTCCCAGTTGGCTGGCAGTGTCGTTACCATTGTGGGCGGGCATAGGGTTCAAGCGTCGTCCCCGACCATGAAGGCGCTTGTCCGAGGCTTCTTTAGTTCTGTCCTGAACCAAGTAATCACACTAAAAGGGGGGTTAGCCCTATTAGTGGTTTGTTCTTTTCGTCGCCTTTTACGACTGGCAGAACATACCGGAGGCCTATTCTTTTCCCGGGCCTCCACGGGGGTTATTATTATTATTATTATTATTACTATTTCTACTACGGGGTGTCCTAAAAAGAATGACCCAATTTTAAATAGAATTATTTATTAGGAAGAAGTGCTTAACACCAACAAATTGCATACTAAATTACTCAGAAAAGACAGAAGTTTATAAAAATTACATCATAAATGTTCAATATGTCCTCCATTGGCTGCCCGGACAACATCTAGCCAACAGCTGAATTCATCCCAAACTGATTGTAAGGTGTCTTCTGTCACTGAAGCTACAGCAGTAATCTTGTCACAAATAATATTTCTTGTGCATTCAGCCACAAATGTGGCTGAGCTCTTTGGAATGCGTTTTTTCCATTCACATGATACTAGAAACAACAAAAATTTTATTCTCCCCACCCACTGTCTGTGATTGTTTGCCCAGGGATCTTAATATATGGGAATGAAAATTTGTAATAAATTAAAAGGGAACAAGTTGATGCAGATGAACTTAGACTCACTTAAAAGAAAGCTGTATTAGGTACTGACACTGAGGTGTTATTAGTCACAGGATGAATTCATGTGGGACAAACTGGAAATTTGAGCTGGATACAATGTGTTACACGTCCCAAAAAATATCCTTATGGTGCTATTCTTTTTAATGTAAAAATCATTGTAACAGTTTTATAAACTATTGACATGTTTCCTGTATGCAAACCAAAAGGATTGCAAATGTAAGTCATGAGATGAATAAAATACATCTGCATAATTTACATACAGCCTATCTGTATAGTTTCTTTTTGCTTGGATTGACATCTTTAACTACCATAGATAAATTTTCATCACAGTAATGACCTGCCAGATGGGGCAATATAGCGACATCTCTTCTTCCAGCTTTAAAGGCCAGAAAAAAAAGAAAAAATCTCACAGTTGACCAGCAAAACATTAGTTGAAAATGTGAATGTTTGATATATAGTTGTGTACATGTAATTTATATTATGTATTGTACAATTTTTTATACAGTAATAACACTAGTTTTTCACCTCAGCAGTGATACCACTTGTCATTTGTTCATCATAGGCATGGCTTTCTGTTCGCTTCAGTTCACTGACAGTATACAAAATTTGTCTTTTTGTATAGAATTTCATCTGGATGAATTGGCCATCTCCAATACATTTTTGATTATTCCAAGTCATTCAGCATCTATCCTTCACTTATTACTCCCGCACTTTTGCCAGGGAAGAAGGTGGTCTTGAAGACAACCACTAAAAACAGGCCCTCTTGGAAAACATTTGTGTCATTTGTTTCCAGAGTGTTACTGTTGTCTGAGAGCACCTGTGAAGGAAAACATTTTGTGTCTGGCATGCTCAAATCTGTTCCACGCTCTCATCAGAATCATGAAGAGAAAATATGTCACTAGTATTATTTTTCTCATTCCCTGTTGCCTCTGTAGGTACAGAAATTTCAGTGGAAGGTTTTGAAACTTCAAAGGATGATTGCATTTCATTCTGTTTCCCTTTCTCTCCAGATTATTTTTCCCTTGTATGCTATAATTGTTGATATCCTGAATGTTCACATGTCTGATGCTTTATCCCAGGGGGACATTTGATATTCTGCAACAGTTGGGCATACAACATTTTGTTACATCCTCCCTCCTATTATTTAATTCTCACAATATCATCTCACCCACATGATCAGTCATTACGCACAAGTATTTTCAAGGACTGCTTGTGGAAGACACTCAAAAACCTGGCTCCTGTGCTAGGAAAACATTCTGTTCTCTCAGATTCATGACCTCAAATTTTTCTTTATTACTGGATCCAAGTTAGTCATCAGCTTTCTGAAAAGACATGGGAATTCATCCCTAGGCACTGTGAAGCATCTTCTCTGTTTTATCAATCTTATCTGCAATGTGATTCTAGAGTCTGAAAAACTGATACATTGAGCAGTTACAATTGAGGTGTTAAATTTGGCAGGAGTGTGATCAAATTGGTTGTTTTCATCAGAGAGACTTAAGACATAGTTTTATATGGAACTTAGAGAATCACCAAATATAGCTTTTAGGCCTTCTTGCTTCTTTAAAATTCGAAGGATAAGTGATGAAAGCTGTCTTCAAAGGTCACCCTTATCATTTGGTAATATCTTAAATTTTCTGGTCCACCTTCTGCCCATGTGGACCATAACTGATTGGCTTTATAAGTAACATAAGCAGCAGTCAATTCACCAACAGCATTTCCACATACCTCAATAGAAGTACATGATTTTGATGTATTTTCTGTTTGTTCAGGATACTTTGTTGTGCTATAAGTGATTGCCCTTATGGTGCCAGGACCATCAATCCCTTGTTGTGTTAAAATTCTGTATGTTCTCTGGTGGGATACCTCATAGCTCGTTTTCCAAATTAGGAAAAAAAAATTCTTAGTTTGTCAAACCCCTGCATAGATAATATTTTTTCAAGGTCTGTTGAGACAGAAAGGCCTTGTGACATCTCATGAAAGACATAGACCACACCTTTACAGGAAAAATTTCATATTTGAGCACAGGCACTGTTCTCGATTTGTCAAGGTATGCATTAAATGCACAGCACAGATCCAAAGATGTCATTGGAAAACCAAACGACAACTTTGCAGCTCCACGGCTACAAACAGATTTTGTTCCTCCTCTGTGAATACAGGTAGTTGACTAGGAATCACTATGGATCTTCCAGTCAAGCACCGTGCCACTTTCATCTTCAGCTGCAAAGTTTTCCCATGAATTTTGCAGGTAATTCCCTCGGAGACAGCTCATTTGTGAAAATCAACTGTACTTCTTTATTTAGAGTATCCCATCTAGCTTAAGTGTGTTTATCTTAGCGATTTTTCTTCCCTTTATTGACACTGCAGAAAAGAAGGAACTATGACAATTTTCAAACATTTACTTCATGAAAGTATCAGTGTGCTGCAAAGTAGCCCAGTGGAGTTTTAATATTATGCTTATGTCCTCATGTTTAGTGCACATACTACACCACAAGGAGACTGTTCACGTTTCCTCAGTTTTTTACCAATAGCATGAACACGTCTCAGCAATTATGATACTAAAACAATGTTGCACAGAAAAATAAAGCAACAGCCTTTGGATGGTATGGAATGCTGGAAAGAAGTTGTAGCTTCTCTGACCTTAGGAATAAGGTGTGATATTTGAAATAAAGATCAAAGTTGCACTACACAAATTAATAACTACAGGCACAAAGTAACCCCCTTTACAGTACTTCTCTGATTAACTTTTATCATATTTAAAGTCTTCTTGCATCAATAGAAATACCATATTAAAACATTTTCCATAAAATAAAAAAAAAAAAATTGAAAAAAATGATAATATTTCGTTACAACAATATTGTGTAGTTCAAATTGTTAACAATGTCGGGGGGGGGGGGGGGGGGGGCTGTGCAAAATTTTTAGCTATAGCTATTCAAATGTAAGAGAAGTGTTCCAAATAGTAACCTTACTAATATATCAAATTTCCTACAACTTTAAACAGATAACTTCACACTCTTATTTACTATATGTGATAATCTCCAACAAGTTTTGACAAAACTGCCAATAATATTTTGTTGTGAACAAAATTCTCGCATATGAGTAACTTGATTGGTGTTACACTGCAACTAAGATGCAAATGTTTTTATGACAGAAAGCACAAATTTAAACTAAATTTTTGTCTATATAGCACGATTGGTTTCTTACAGATTTAAATGCTGTGGTTACGTACTGCCTTGGGCTACATAAGCTTCCCCTGTATCAACAAATGAATACTTACAGGTTTTAAGAACGTAAAAGTGTGAATACATGCATGTGGGCAGGTGTCTGTGGCTGACGTGCATGCAGGTGCAGGCCAAATGACAGATTTTCTCCCTTCCTCACCCGTCCCTTCCCCACACCTTCTCACCACATACTTCCCTTACCATTTCTGTGATTTCATCTTCTGTAATGCGTTAAATTTGTTTCTTATTTCCTAGCATGTGTTATTTAATAAGAAGGCAAGATTTAATAGGATAGTTGAAAAGAGTAGATTTAAAGGTTACTTAAAATGCATTTAATTATTACAAGTCTAATTTACAATGCATTTAATGTCCAGCATAAAATTTCTACATTCAGACAGAACAAACCATTGGTAACGGCACACACCAATGATGGAAACATCTCTCGCAAACATACGTTGGACCAAGCATCGACATTATGCACCTATAATTTTGCAGCTTCACTTTGAAGATGAGAAAACTCTCATTATGGATAGTTTGATAAATTTTACTGAATTTTCTTCTCAAAAAGCTTGTGTCTCAGACAAGAATTACATGGTACAGCTATTAATTCCATTTGAAAATTGTCAAGACTCTTATCTGCAAAAGTAGCGAATGGTCTTGAAAAGAAGTAAAAAGATTGGGATAAATTTAACATATCTCCAAATTGCTTGAGGAATTGCTCTTTTATTGTAATAATTAGAGAAATATACGCCATGTAATTGCTTTCAGGGACAGAAGACTATGTATGGAAATATGCTGCATTATCTGATGGAGAATTCCTTTCCCACAGAGCAACCTTTCTCATGAAAACTCAAACTTTTTCAGTCATTTCAGAAAGTACTTGATTTCCACATTGCAAGCTGGTGTTCAAAGCAATAGTACAGTTTGTAATATTCACTAAAAATGCCGTTTCTACAACTCCCTCTGGATCTTCCATTTGGGGTCAGGCTTTCTTTTGTCCTTTAAAAACTGATTTATTGCCATAGTTAATTTAGAAATTCTTTCCAGTACATTGCTGCAACTAAGCTGCAAACTTCTCTCTTGTATCAAAAATCTCCATAATCTTCCACAAATTTCTAGTTTAAATGGGACAATTGTCAATGCATTAAACTGTGAGATCTTAAATAACCAACTGTCCGAGTAACTACTTGCATGATTTCCTCCAATTTTGCTGCCTTAACATGAGATACCTCTAAGTGCAAAATACTATGAATACTGTATAATTAACAAACAATATTGTGCATTTTTTGTTGTTGAATTCATGCTGCTTGATAATTAATATATTTAAATATTAAAAAAGCCCACACAAGCCAGTTTGGATCAAAACAGAAGTTGTCTCATAATATGAGACACTCTGGAAAAAATATTGACCAATAGAAAAACAGGTATACCCCAGAACAACGAATTCTCCGCCTTATTGCCTTTCTAACTTCTTGTACATTTATTGTGCAAAAAAGGTGCAGACAAGGCATACAAAAGTTGTTTTTGAAGTTTCCATTCTTTGAGACTCTAAGGGTAGTAATGCATACACCTGTGCCTGTTTCTCTGTTTGTCTCCAGAGCAACATCCAATGCGGAATATGCATTCCTTGTCTTCTTTTTGAAATGTACATCTGGAGCACTGACCTAGTTCAAATTTGTTGAGGCTTTGTGGCCCACCCTGAAGAAATTTGTTATCTATTTAAGTTGTAACAGACTTCAAATAACTGGAAGATTATATACCCTTTGTTGTTGTCCTTTTCTTTTTCAAGAAGAAAATGTTTGCTTCTCTTCTTGATTCTGTTACATACTTATTCTCTTGGCATTTTTTTCAAATGATCTCTGCATGCTACTGATGTTGGCTGCTTAACAGAATTAGAATGTGCTGATTTTACTAGAGCTGGTGGCTGTTGCTGTGGCTTTGTGATTTTGGGAACTGACTGGATAACATTTAGACTCTGAGAATGATTCAGCAAAGAAACCAGTTGTCCTTTCCTTTCAGACTTTATTAAAATAAATCTAGGTTTCAGCTAGTGCCTACCATTATCAGTGCAAAACTACAAGAGGTACATAGTCAGGTGATACTATAAAAAGTTACAACTTGTTGCATAACCTATACTGCTTATACATTAGATTACATACCACTGTTTCATATATCCAATACATGTCCCACTATTTCAGTCCCCATTTGGGCTTCTGTTACAGTTAGTACAAGACTACTGTTTTATGGAGGTCAGCTTTGCAGAAAACACCTTGGTTGGCTGTATGGCCTCCTCTATATGAGCTACACAATAAATAACATTCGTAGAAAGGCATTGATCTTTTATATTATAAAAAAAAACTTTAAATTTGCTTAGTAAGAATAAAAAATAAAATACAAGTAAAGTTATTGTCATTTCTGTCTAAGTTACTGCCACATTTAATAGTAAACATACAAGCTGTACAAAATGCCAGATTCACTCCTTGTGAGCCAATTGTTTTGTTATTCCTTAAAACACAAAGGTAACATCAGTTTGGTAAAATATTTAAAAAAAGTTTACAAAATACTAGGAGGCACATGCTGTATGCTGCAACTATTTGAAACAGTTTGGTTTAAATATTTTATCTTTTGTACCATTTCTTTATTTAATAATCACAATGAGGTATGTGGTTCCCCTTATTTCTGGAGAGTTCATAGATGGTGACAAATGTCAGCAAGATGGGTAGTTGATGACACTTGCCTTTCTGGCATACAGCCGACTGATGCGTTCTCAACAAATCCTACCCTCATTATACAGTAGTCTTTTTAGGAACTGTGACAGAAGCTTGAGCAAGGGGGAATGATGTACTAGGACGTGTATTGAAACTATGAAATAATGGTATGTAATATAGTACATTAGTGATGTAGGTTATGCCACAAGTTGTAAATTCTTATATTATTGCCTGACTATATACTACTTGTATCTTTTAGCATTGATAATGGCTAGGCACTAGCTAAAATCTAGATTTGATTTAGTAAAGGAAAGGACAACTGGTTGCTGTGCTCCATCATTTTGAAAGCCATATCACAGTCAATGAGTTCATTCCACATTCTAATGAGAAGCTAACTTCATAAACATTTAGATTCATATTTACTCTATTGTTAGTGTGTTGTATGTCAAACTCCTGGTGTGTTCCAGGTATCATTGTCTCCAATTATTTGCCTGTTACATGGGAAGATTCCTGTTTTCCAGTTGCTGTTTATAGCACTTTCCATTGTTACTGCCTTCAAGCAGCTTGTAATTCAGAATGAGGTTTCAACTTGACCTGGTTATTTGAGTACCAGGTTTATATTTCTTGGGAATAAAGAAATTTAGACAGTCCCATTTATTTCACATAATAGGCTGCATTTTATATGTGGAACGGGGTAAAAAAACAGACGATGCGGACACAGTTTTCACTTGACTTGTCTCTCACACATGTGAGATAAGCTGCCCACTGAGTATAATTACAATTAGATCACCAGATCACTTCACAAAGTTGACAAACCTCTTAACAGAAATATAAGGATGAAGCCAGTTACTAGATAGCAAGTCCTAATAAGTGATACTGTGATATATTAGGATATCCATGCTAACGTGTATTTTCTATGAACCATTTTGTGCTAGAAACTTAAGTCATTGTTATGCTGCTGAGCTTAAAGGACAGTATATTCCAGCAAATGAGTGTGTACTTTGTGAAGAGCAGAATCACATAAATGTTACTGCAACAGATACTAGGTTTCAGCGTATAAGCACATACATTCTAACAACTAGAATTTCAAAACTTTTTTAATCAAGGATTCTTGACAATTTCCAGCTCCATAAAGGTCTTATTGTCCCTGCGCTACATTTCAGGTATTGTGAGGACTGAGTTCTGACACTTCGCAAGTGAGCTGAGCACTTACTATAGTCAGAATGTTTCATTTGCAAACTCTGCCACAGTAGGTAGCTTTCGTTAACCTTTAGAATCATTTATGGTAATTTCAGCCTCTTACCAGCAAATTAAATTCAGTGTCATATCAGAACATAAATAGTAATTTTCTCAAATTAAATTCTAATTGTGATAAGGGAAAGAGTAGTGCTTTCAGTCATTTGTGTGTGTGTGTGCGTGCGTGCGTGCGTGCGTGCGTGCGTGCGTGCGTGCGTGCGTGCGTGCGTGCGTGCGTGCGTGTGTGTGTGGTCTTTTTTTTCCCCACAGACAGCTGAAATGACCAAGTTCTACCTTGATATGTGACATAATTTAAATGTAACATGCATTCCACTGACTAATTAAAGTTATTTTACTAGCAGATTTGTAATTTTATGACCAAGAATTATTAGCTGATAATTAAACATTAATTCTCTCTTATTCTATTAGAGTAATGATCTTTGTCTGCTGCATCTGCTTTCATATTCTGACTACTACTTCTGTATATAGTTTTATGCATACAGACAAAACTTTCCCTTTGGCAACTTAACTTGGAGCAGATTGATTTTGAAATAAATTGAGACACATTGTGAATTTAATTGAGCCTGAGTAAAATGGCAAAAGGATCACTGTTGATCCTGGCACTTACATTTGACATCAAAATTAAAAAAAAAAAGAGACATTACATAGTTACCAGTTTCATTCGAGTCAAAGAAGTGAACGTTTCCCGCCGGCAACGTTTCCCGCCGGAACAGAATATCTCTGCAGCATAGTTCCAGCTCGTTCTCGTAGAATATCATGAAACAGAAATTACGTGTATTATAGAACAATCAAAGATACCTTTCACACTGGCGCCAATATGATTATTATTGTGTTTATACTGGTTGCTGGTGAGGAGGAAAGTTAGTTATTAGTATTTTATTCATTACCTCATTCATGAGCAGCCATATCACAGTCGCTCAGGAAAGTAATAATTAAGCTTTACTTGCTTAATCAGAATCAGACGATGACTGTCCATGTCCGCAGCCTTGATGATTCAAAGCGATCTGCAATCCTGTGTAAATAAAATGTCTTGGTTTTCTTGCATTGTGTAGTCAGTCGGGAAACCTCAGAGCAAGTGGAAAGTTTGCTTTGATAGAGTTTAATTATCCAATTAAATAATGGAGCTCTTGGATCTAATAACTGCAGGTTCGTTTCCAATTCATCGGAAGTTCCCTTCTGATTACCAGCAAAATGACACATCCGTGCGAATTTCCGATTAGAGAATACATATATAATTAAATTCCTTACACACCTTTGATGTAAATGCTCAGTATACATTCTCTTGATTAGCATGCAATATATTTCAGATCTCTTTCTTCCAGTAATCTCGATAGCAAAATTACAATTATTCAATGTGGCTATTCAGCATGGAGAAGATTCTAGAAGTCCTCTCAACACACACCAGAGAGAGAACACTTCTTAAATAAGGAAATAATTCAGAGGCTTCCTTTACCAGGATACAGGTTGGCTGGCTGCTTTTCGAGGAGCTCTTTGCGGTGTGGGGGAGTAGCCATGTATGTGAAAAACGGCATCGCATTTGAGTCAATTGATGTTTCAAAGTACTGCACTGAAAAGGTGTTTGAATGTTGTGCAGGTGTGGTTAGATTTAACGGAGTTAAACTTGTAACTGTTGTTATTTATAGATCCCCAGACTCCGATTTCACAGCATTTTTGCTAAAGCTAGAGGAGGTTCTTGGTTCACTTTATAGGAAATACAAAAAGTTAGTTATATGTGGTGACTTCAATATTAATTGTATAAGTGATTGTGCAAGGAAGAGGATGCTGGTAGACCTCTTTAATTCATATAATCTTATGCAAACCGTATTCTTTCCAACGAGAGTGCAAGGGAACAGTAGAACAACCATAGACAACATTTTTGTTCATTCCTCATTACTAGAAGGCCATTCTGTTAGAAAAAAGGTGAATGGCCTTTCAGATCATGATGCGCAAATTTTAACTTTAAAAGATTTTTATGCTGCAACTCGTGTTAAATATAGTCATCAGCTGTTCAGGAAAGCTGATCCGGTTGCTGTAGAGACCTTTGTAAACCTTATAAAGGAACAAGAGTGGCAAGATGTTTATAGCGCTGAGACAGTAAACGATAAATATAATGCTTTTCTAAAGACCTTTCTCATGCTCTTTGAAAGTTGCTTTCCGTTACAACATTTAAAACAGGGTACTAGCACAAACGGGCAGCCTGGGTGGCTGACTAGAGGGATAAGAATATCTTGTAGAACAAAGTGGCAATTATATCAAAACGTTAGAAACAGTCAAAATCTAAATGCAGCAGCCCGTTACAAACAGTATTGTAAGGTGCTTAAAAATGTTATTAGGAAGGCAAAAAGTATGTGGTATGCAGATAGAATAGCTAAGTCTCAGGATAAAATTAAAACCATATGGTCAGTCGTAAAGGAAGTTGCTGGTCTGCAGAGACAGGTCGAGGATATAGAATCAGTGCGTAGTGGGAATGTCCGTGTTACTGATAAGTCGCATATATGTACAGTATTTAATAATCACTTTCTGAATATAGCAGGTGAACTAAATAGAAACCTAATTCCAACAGGGAATCATATAGCGCTCTTAGAAAAAAGTGTTCCGAGACTGTTACCTGAAATGCTCCTCCATGATACTGACAAGAGGGAGATTGAGTTAATAATTAAATCACTAAAGACCAAGAACTCTCATGGATATGACGGGGTATCTAGCAGAATACTGAAGTATTGTTCTATGTATGTTAGCCCAGTACTTAGCCATATCTGTAACTTTTCCTTTAGGAGTGGTCGGTTTCCTGATCGATTAAAATACTCGGTAGTGAAGCCACTTTATAAAAAGGGAGACATTGATAATGTAGACAATTTTAGACCTATTTCTATGCCATCGGTGTTTGCTAAAGTTATCGAGAAGGTTGTATATACAAGGTTACTGGAGCATTTAAATTCACATAATTTGCTGTCAAATGTTCAGTTTGGTTTTAGAAATGGTTTAACAACTGAAAATGCTATATTCTCCTTTCTCTGTGAGGTTTTCGACGGATTAAATAAAAGGTTGCGAACGCTAGGTGTTTTCTTTGATTTAACGAAGGCTTTTGACTGTGTTGACCACAAAATATTACTGCAGAAGTTGGACCATTATGGAGTAAGGGGAGTAGCTTACAATTGGTTCGCCTCTTACTTTAAGAACAGAAAGCAGAGGGTAATTCTCCGCAATATTGAGAGTGGTAGTGATGTTCAGTCCCAATGGGGCACTGTTAAGTGGGGCGTTCCCCAAGGGTCGGTGCTGGGGCCACTGCTGTTTCTTATTTATATAAATGATATGCCTTCTAGTATTACAGGTGATTCAAAAATATTTCTGTTTGCTGATGACACCAGCTTGATAGTGAAGGATCTTGTGTGTAATATTGAAACAGTAACAAATAATTTAGTTCATGAAATAAGTTCGTGGCTTGTGGAAAATAATTTGATGCTTAATCACAGTAAGACTCAGTTTTTACAATTTCTAACTCACAATTCAACAAGAACTGACATTTTAATCAGACAGAATGGGCATGTTATAAGCGAGACGGAACAGTTCAAGTCCTAGGCGTACGGATAGATAGTAAGCTGTTGTGGAAAGCCCATGTTCAGGATCTTGTTCAGAAACTAAATGCTGCTTTATTTACCATTAGAACAGTATCTGAAATAAGTGACACTTCAACACGAAAAGTAGTCTACTTCGCATATTTTCATACGCTTATGTCGTATGGTATTATTTTTTGGGGTAATTCTTCTGATTCAAAAAGGGTATTTTTGGCTCAAAAACGGGCTGTTCGAGCTATACGTGGTGTAAGTTCGAGAACCTCTTGTCGACCCCTATTCAAAAATCTGGGAATTCTGACATTGCCCTCACAGTATATATTTTCTTTAATGTCGTTTGTTGTTAGCAATATTAACCTATTCCCAAGAGTTAGCAGCTTTCACTCAGTTAATACTAGGCAGAAATCAAATCTGCATGTAGAATGCAGTTCCTTGACTCTTGTGCAGAAAGGAGTGCAGTATTCTGCTGCATCCATTTTCAATAAGCTACCACAAGAACTCAAAAATCTTAGCAGTAGCCCAAACTCTTTTAAGTCTAAACTGAAGAGTTTCCTCATGGCTCACTCCTTCTATTCTGTCGAGGAGCTCCTGGAAGAGCTAAAAAATTAAGCAAATTCCAGTGTTACATTGTTGATTGTCTTCATTTAAACTTATGACTTGTCACCTGAATATGTTTTTTTTCTATATTTCATTTTATCTGTTTCTAATATCGTGTTATAATTTCATGTATTGACTCGTTCCATGACCATGGAGATTTCTCCTTAATTTGGTCCCACGGAACAATATAAAAAAAAGAAAAAAAGAAAAAAAGAGAGAATGTTACAAAGGGTAATGATGCGCTCGCAGAATAGCAATAGTATTGTACTACTTTGTGCATCGATTCTGATAGTATATAGATGGTCAAGTAGGAAACATAATTCACTCATAGAATTGTACAGGGATAATTAGTAGAATATAAAGAGATATTACAAGCTCATTGTCAAATTAAATGCTTCCCTATAGTAGACAACGTCATAGTCTGACAAGTTGCAGTAACTGAGGCTTGATGAATAATTAAGGAGGGCAAGGAAAGGTCATGGCAAGCATTCCAGGACTCTATACATCATTCCACTTGTTCTATGAAAGTATAGGAAGGCATCTATATGATTTCACATACACACATTCATTTACCAATAGCGGCAGTACTGAAACAGAAGTGTCTCCAAACACCACCTGGATATATGGCTCAGATACTGGGAGAACATTTTGCAAAAACTGCTGCCACTGCTAGCCAGGATCTGTTATTTTATCAGTACTGTGCATCTGTAGAGACAGGAAAATTACTCTTGAGATCCAAAAGTTATGACACTTACAACTACACTATCTCCATGTGGCTGCTGGAATCAGTAATGTCTGAGACTTGGGCAACTGCACCCAGTCACAACCAAATCTGGTATAGTTCACTTCAACATTTTCCAACAGCATCAATGGAAATCCACATCGAATATTTTACTCTAAAATGGCAGAGTGGCAACTTCCCCAACTCCCTGGAGAGAGGCACTTTTGATACCTCTTTTGAAATGAGGAATGGATCACACCTGTCCCAGTAGTTATCAGAGTATTGCCTTAACGAGCTGTCTAGGAAAGACACTAGAGTGAAAGTTTAAATGTCATATGGTCTGGTTTATAGAGAACAGGGGTCCCCTTAGCCTCTCTCACTGTGGCTTCCATAGATTGTGGTGAACCATGGACCAACTGCCACTGTTAAAGGCAGCTATTCAATAGTCCTTCCTATGTAAACATCACTCTATTGACATATTCTTCAATATCAGTAAGGGCCCCCCCAGGGGGTCCACAACTCTTTTGTGGATACGTGTGTAGCGAGCACGGGACCCCGAGATAATGTGGCCTTCCTTCCTTTCCGGGCTGCATACCTTCCCTTTTTGCATCCTTCCCCATCCCCCATCTTCGCCCCCCCTCCCCCTCACCTCTGGCCCTTTCCTTCCCTTTCTCCCCGTCTGGGAGGATGGTTTGTGCCTACGTCCGGAGACAGATGCTTGTAAATGTACCGCATTCTCTGCCTGCCTTCCTTGCTTGTATGTCTTCATCCTTCCTTTGTCCTTCTCTTTTCCTTACCTCTTCTCTTTACCATTTACTCCGCTGCGGCATTTGAGACTTATCTTCTTTTCTTTCCCTTTCTCTTTCTTCCTCCCTGTGCGTGTCTGTAGGCCGACCCACGCATATTTGTGCGTACTCAGTGATGGGTTAACGCGTAATTCCCTGCCCCGGGTAGACAGGTAGGATACGTACGTACCCCCTGGTAACGGCCAGGCCC
Source organism: Schistocerca nitens (assembly GCF_023898315.1). Lineage (NCBI taxonomy): Eukaryota > Metazoa > Arthropoda > Insecta > Orthoptera > Acrididae > Schistocerca > Schistocerca nitens. Next base: position 32,117,948 of record NC_064618.1, on the reverse strand, counting down.
ACGGAGGGGTTATTACCCGAGCTGATACCTTCCGAAAGTGCCGATTGGTCCCTCCATCCGTTTGTCGGGAGGTGTGACCTGAGGTGTGAACAATCACCTAAGGCAGGAGTGCCCTCAGAGAGGACCCCCTCAAGGGAGGAGCACGCCATCAGAGACGCTGGTAATCGTGGGGGATTCTTCCGCAATGGTTTCCTCACCTTCCACTATGTCTGCTCACAAGTGTAAGTTCACTGAGTCTCAGCCACAGTCAGTTCTTCCATCATTGCCACAGTTCCTTGTTGTTTCTCGGACTGACGAAGGTCACGACTTCTCCACGGTCAACCCTTTCATTATTCAGAAAGGTGTCGACGAATTGCAGGTCCTGTAAAGTCTTGTTCCAAATTACGGAATGGCACCTTGTTGTTAGAAACAGTCAGTGCCCTCCAGGCACAAAAATTGCTGCGTACTTCAATGCGCCACACCTTCCCTGTCCGGGTTGAAGCGCACCGCACTTTAACTTCATCACGTGGAGTCATTTATACACGCTCCCTCAATGGATTGTTTGATGAAGAAATTCAGTACTACCTGTCTGACAAGGCGTAACGGCTGTTCATAGAGTTATGAAAAGGGTTGACACGAACATCATTCCAACCCACACTGTCTTCTTGACATTTGACAAAGTTCAACTCCCATCGAAAATCAAAGCAGGCTATGAGATAATTTCCGTTCGCCCTTACGTCCCAAACACTACACGTTGCTATCAGTGTCAGCGGTTCAATCACACCAGCCAGTCCTGTTCCAATCTGGCCAAATGTGTTACTTGTGGCAAGGATGCCCATGAGGGTGCTTGTTCACCTCCATCCCCTTGTTGCATCAACTGTATGGGTAACCACACTGCTTCCTCTCGAGATTGACCCGTTTTTAAAGACGAAAACCCATTCAGGAAATAAAAGTGAAGGGAAAGGTGTCGACCTTTGCTGCTCGAAAATTATTTGCCAGTTGACAGCCCACCGTTCCTCAGACAGGAAAATCCAGCACTGTCCTTGCTTCTCCTCGGCCAACAAATGAGGCGGCCACGCAGACTTGTGACCTCACCTTTAGTACCACGGTTGTCAGATTGGACAGCGCAAAGATCGCCCGTTCAACCTCACCACTTTCGCCTGCCCACTCTAAGGCTCACCCTTCATCGGGTTCTGCTAAATCTCGAGCCCAAAAGTCAGACACCAAGACTTCGAAAAAAGAGCATCCGCGTGAAGATTTTTTACGTACCCCAACTTCACAACCATCAGTTCCTCCTTCATCTAAACATCATGTTTCCAAGAAGGCTAATAAGAAACCCAGTTCATCTCCTTCTCCGCCAAGGCGTGTCTCACCTACAGCATCACCTGTCGGAAATTGCACTCGGCCGACTTCTGTGTCGCCGAGGCGCACTGCTGGAGGCCGATCAACCGGCCGAACACTGGTGGCAGGAGCTCCTCCTGACCAACCTATGGATCAGGATCTTCTGCCTTCTGTTGAATGCCACTCCATGCTGTCAGTCGCAAGCTCTGAGAAGTCGCTGAGTTGACGGCAATATTGCTCACATTCTTCCATTTTCTGTTCACCCTATGTCCATTATCCACTGGAATATCTGCGGCATTCGAGCCAATTGGGATGAATTTTCGATCCTCTTACGATCCTACTCGCTGGTCATCTTCTGCCTTCAGGAAACAAAGCTGCGTCCCCATGACCGATTTGTTCTCCCCCATTTTCAGTCCATCCGATTTGATCTCCCCTCTGTTGAAGGCACTCCAGCCCATGGAGGACTCATGATTCTTCTCCATGAAACTCTCCATTATCACCCAATCCATTTAAACACTTCCTTCCAAGCTGTCGCCATCCGTCTTTCCCTTTCTGGATATACCTTTTCTCTTTGTACTGTATACATTCCATCGTCCACACCAATGGCACGAGCTAATCTCCTTCATCTTCTTCGTCAGCTTCCACCCTCTATTTGCTGGTTGGGGACTTAAATGCCCACCACCCGCTTTCAGGATCTCCACATCCTTGTCCACGTGGCTCACTATTACTACACATTTTCCACCAAGCAGATCTAGTTTGCGTCAACACTGCAGTCCTTACATATTCGTCTGCCTCCAAGACAAATTTCTATCATTTGGAACTTTTGGTCGGTACTGTTCCGCTAGCTCGGTGCTTTGAATGGTTCGCCCTTGATGATACACACTCGAGTGACCACTTTCCATGTGTCCTTAGACTGCAGCCTCAACTGTCATATATGCGCGTGTGACACTGGAAGTTTGCCCAAGCCGATTGGACACTTTTTTCGTCTCTAGCGACATTCGATGACAGTCACTATCCTAGCGTCGACGATGAGGTCACACATATCACAGACGTTATTCTTACAGCTGCAGAATGTTCAATACCACGCACCTTCGAATTGCCCGGCGCCCCCCAGTTCCTTGGTGGAACGAGGCATGCCGTGAAGCAATATGGGAGCGGCGACATGCTCTTCGTGTTTTCCGCCACCATCCTACTTTGGCCAACTGTATCCACTATAAGCAGTTACGTGCGCGATGCCGTCGCATCACCCGCGATAGCAAGAAGGCAAGCTGGGACTTCTTTACTAGCTCATTGAACACCTTCACTCCCTCCTCGGAAGTTTGGAGTCAAATTCGACGGTTATCTGGCGCACCTAGTTTCTCCCCAGTCTCTGGGTTCACCGTCACGCATGGCACAATAGTGGACCCCGTCGCAATTTCTAACTCATTGGGTCAGCAATTTGCTGAGATTTCACTCTTCAAATTACCCGCCAGCGTTTCTCCCGATGAAACATGCAGCCGAAGTGCAACCTTTCGCATTCTCCTCTCAAAATCGCGAAGCTATAATACTATTTTCTCCATGCGGCAACTCCAACATGCACTCTTCTTCTCGCTCCTCAGCCCCAGGACCGGATGGTATCCACATCCAAATGTTGCTGCATTTATCAACCCATAGTCTGCATTACCTCCGTCGCCTTTATAATCGAATTTGTACCGACAGAACTTTTCCCAGATGATGACGGGAAGCTATCGTCGTTCCTGTTCCGAAATCTGGAAAGGACAATCATCTCCCCTCTAGCTAGCACCACATTTCTCTCACGAGTAGTGTATGTAACGTTTTGGAGCGTATGGTAAATTGCCATTTAGCTTGGTGGCTGGAGGCCCGCAGTCTTTAAACACCTGCCCAAATGCGGTTTCTGAAAGTATTTTTCTGCAGTTGTCCATCTTGTTGCTCTCTCCACTTACATCATTAACAATTTTCTCCGTTAACGCCAAACAGTAGCAATATTTTTTGATCTGGAGAGAGCATACGATACCTGTTGGAGGACAGGCATCCTCCGCACACTGTTCTCTTGGGGCTTTCGAGGTCGGCTGTCGCTATTTCTTCGCGAATTTATGGCAGAGCGCACATTTAGAGTGCGGGTGAACACTACTCTCTCCCATACCTTCTCCAAAGAAAACGGTGTACCCCAGGGCTCCATGCTAAGTGTTGTACTGTTTGCCATTGCCATAAATCCAATTATGGATTGTCACCTTTCTGATGTCTCGGGCTCCCTCTTTGTGGATGATTTTGCGATCTACTACAGCTCTCAACGGACCAGCCTTCTTGAACGACGTCTTGAAGGATGTCTCGATCGCATCCACTCTTGGAGCACCGAAACCGGCTTCCGTTTTTCTCCCAGTAAGACCGTTTGTGTTAATTTTTGGCGACGTAAGAAGTTTCTTCCACCCTCCTTACATCTAGGACCTGTCAACCTTCCGTTTTCAGACGTCGCTAAATTCTTGGGTCTTATGTTTGAAAGAAAACTGTGCTGGTCCTCCCACGTTTCCTATCTTTCGGCTCGCTGTCTGCGAACGCTCAACACCCTCCGTGTCCTGAATGGTACCTCCTTGGGAGCGGACCGAGTGGTCCTTCTCCGCCTCTATCGCGCCTTAGTGCGCTCGAAATTGGACTATGGAATCATAGTTTACTCCTCTGCTCGGCCGTCTATTCTTCGTCGGCTCGACTATCCACCACCGTGGATTACATTTAGTGTCTGGAGCTTTTTACACCAGCCCTGTGGAAAGCCATTATGCTGAGGCTGCTGAACCTCCGCTGTCCAATTGGCGATCTATCCTTCTAAGTCGTTACGCTAGCAATTTCTCTTCCATGCCTGCTAATCCAGCCCATGACATTTTTTTCGACGCCTCCTTGGGTGTAGGGTATGCAGGCCGCCCTTCCTCCGTACTACCACCGGGAGTCCGGTTCCATCAACTGCTCCATTCTCTTTCCTTCCGCTTTCCTAAAACCTTCTTGACAACTTGGGGTACAGCACCACCTTGGCTCCGTCCCCGGATCAGATTGACCTTCGTCAATTAGCCAAGGATGGTACCCCTTCACTTGTTTATCGTTGGGCATTTGCTGCTCTATATGCACAAATGAAGGAAGCCACATTTATTTACACAGATGGCTCAAAAACATCGTTAGGTGTAGGGAGTGCCTATATTGTTGGCGACACCCCCAATTTATTTCGGCTTCCCGACCAGTGTTCGGCTTACACTGCGGAGCTTTACGCTGTTCTCCAGGCTGTCCAATAAATCCGTCGCCATCAGCGGATACAGTATGTTATCTGTTCAGATTCTCTCAGCTCTCTCCTCAGTCTCCAAGCTCTCTACCCTGTCCACCATCTGGTCCACTAGATTCAGGACTGTCCGTGCTTCCTTCACCTGGGGGGCGTCTCGGTTGCATTCCTCTGTCTCCCCGGACACATTGGTATCTGTGGAAATGAGGTGGCCGACATAGCTGCCAAGGCCGCAGTCTCTCTTCTTCGGCCAGCTATTCAATCGATTCCCTTCGCCGATCTACAGAGCATTTGATGTCGTTGTGTTGTTCTTTTATGGCACGCCCATTGGTCGACACTTCCCCATAATAAATTGCGGGTCCCCCCTGCGGATCCGGGGATTAGAATAGGCCCGAGGTATTCCTGCCTGTCGTAAGAGGCGACTAAAAGGAGTCCCTCCCCCTCAAGGGGGGTAGTTAGCGCCTGCGTCCGGAGACGGACTGTTCCACGACCTCTATTTGCGGTCATTTTGCTTTTTCACTTCTCGTTTCTTCCTTCCTTTGGTTGGTTCCTTTCTTTGCTCTTCTCCACCTCACTGTCTTCATTATTCTTTCCCATGCCTTCTTCTCCTTGCCTTCTCATTGCCTTCTTCTCCTTGCCTTCTCATTGCCTTCTTCTCCTTGCCTTCTCTGGTCTCCGCCTCGGCGTTTGAGACAGTCTGTCCTCTCTCTCCCTCTCTCTCTTCTTTTTCCTCTTCTTCCTTCCTCCCTGTGCACACCTGAAGGCCGACCCATGCGTTCGCACGCGTAGCCAGTGACGGGGTAACGCGTAATTCCCCGCACTGTGTAGACATGTAAGGCACGCACGTACCCCCTGGTAAAGGCCAGGCCCAGGGAGGGGTGATTGCCTGAGCTGATACCTTTTGACGATGCCGATTGGTCCCTCTGTCTGTTTCTCGGGAGGTGTGACCTGAGGTGTAAACATTCACCTAAGGCGGGAGTGCCCTCTGAGAGGGTCCCCACAAGGAAGGAGCGCGCCATCGGAGACGCTGGCAATCATGGGGGATTCCTCCGCAATGGATTTCACTCCATCTCTCTCGACTTCTGCCCAAAAACGCAAACTTGACCAGCCACCAGTGACAAAAGTACTACCGCCTGCCCCACAGTTCCTAGTCGTTTCTCGATCTGAGGACGCAAAGGATTTTTCCTCTGTCAACCCTTTCGTTATCCAGAAGGGCGTAGATGCCATAGCCGGATCTGTCAAATCTTGTACCAGGTTGCGTAACGGTACCTTATTACTAGAAACTGAGAGCGCCTTTCAGGCACAAAAACTGCTTCGGGCCACACTCCTGTACACGTTCCCTGTCCGGGTTGAGGCTCACTGAACTTTGAATTCGTCTTGTGGTGTGGTCTATACTAGATACCTCGACGGATTGACTGACGAGGAGATTCAATCTTTCCTCGCTGAGCAGGGCGTGACGGCTGTCCATAGGGTCATGAAAAAGGTCAACAATGACCTTGTACCGACCCGGACACTTTTCTTGACCTTCGATAGTGTTAAGCTGCCATCGCGCATCAAGGCGGGCTACGAGGTCATTTCAGTTCGCCCCTATGTCCCGACACCTACGCGCTGCTACCAGTGTCAGCGTTTCAATCACACTCGACAGTCTTGTTCCAATGCGGCTAAATGTGTCACTTGTGGCAGGGATGCCCATGAGGGTGACTGTCCACCTCCGTCTCCTCGTTGTGTGAACTGTCAGGGTGACCATGCCGCATCCTCCCGCGACTGTCCTGTCTATAAGGAAGAACGCTGTATCCAAGAAATTCGGGTCAAAGAGAAAGTGTCCACCTCGGCTGCTCGCAAGCTATTGGCTAGTAGGAAGCCCACGCTGCTCCCAGCGGGGAAATACAGTACTGTCCTCGCCTCTCCTCAGACTACCAGGGAGGTGGCAACCCAGCCATGCGATCAGACCTTCAGCACCACGGTCGTCCGTTCGGCCAGTGCTAAGATCGCGCGGTCGACGTCTCCTCTTCCTCCCATCACCCCACAGACACCAGCCCCTTCATCAGCTTCTGCTAAGACGAAGACCCCGAAGTCAGATGCACGGGCCTTCAAGAGGGAACCGTCCCGTGCAGACTTCCTACGTACCTCGACCTCCCAGCCTTCGACCGGTACTTCCACCAAACGACCTTCCAAGAAGGCTCATAGGAAGCACAGTTCTCCTTCTCTGCCACAGCGCATTTCTTCTCCTGCGCCACCCGGCGGTTGCCGCCCCAGGCCGTCATCCGTTTCGCCTGGCCACACCGCTGGTAGCCGAACATACGGCCGTTCACCGGCGGAGGAAGCTCCCCCTCCCGGCCATCTTCCCAAGATGGCCGATAAACCTATAAAGCCAATGGACGATGACAGTCCACCTACTGATAGCGGCGGCAGTGCTCGCTCGAAGCCAGGCCCTCAGCGGCCTTCGAGGTGACCCCTTCTTTCATCTTCCTTTTTTCTTACGATGGCACTTATTCGTTGGAATATTCGCAGCATTCGCTCCAACCGAGAGGACTTGAAGTTGCTGCTCCGCTTGCACCGTCCGCTCGTCGTAGCCCTCCAGGAATTGATGCTACGCCCATGCGATCAAATTGCCTTGGCACACTACACCTCTGTGCGTTTTGACCTACCCCGTGTGGTAGGTATCCCGGCTCATGGAGGGGTTATGTTGCTGGTCCGGGATGATATTTACTACGATCCCATCACGTTGCACACTGGCCTGCAGGCAGTTGCCATCCGCATTACTCTCCCCACTTTTACATTTTCCATTTGTACTGTTTACACTCCATCGTCGTCTGCCATTACCAGGGCAGACATGATGCAACTTATTGCTCAGCTACCTGCACCATTTTTGTTAACTGGAGACTTCAATGGCCACAATCCCCTTTGGGGCTCTCCAGCATCCTGCCCGAGGGGCTCCCTGTTAGCAGACCTTTTCAACCAGCTCAATCTTGTCTGCCTCAATACTGGCGCCCCTACTTTTCTTTCGGACACATCTCACACCTATTCCCATTTAGACCTCTCTATATGTACTCCCCAACTTACATGCCGGTTTGAGTGGTATGCACTTTCTAATACATATTCGAGCGACCACTTCCCGTGTGTTATCCATCTCCTGCAGCATACCCCCTCTCCATGCTCATCTCGTTGGAACATATCCAAAGCAGACTGGGGGCTCTTCTCTTCCAGGGCGACCTTTCAGGATCAAACCTTCACAAGCTGCGATAGTCAGGTCGCACACCTCACGGAAGTCATTCTCACTGCTGCTGAATATTCCATCCCTCACCCTACTTCTTCTCCACGTCGCGTACCGGTCCCCTGGTGGACCGCAGCATATAGAGACGCTTTACGTGCTCGTCGACGTGCTTTACGCAACTTTAAACGCCACCCTACAGTGGCGAATTGTATCAATTATAAACAATTACGTGCACAGTGTCGTCATATTATTAAAGAAAGCAAGAAAGCCAGCTGAGCTGCTTTCACAAGCACCTTCAACAGTTTTACTCCTTCTGTTGTCTGGGGTAGCCTGCGCCGGCTATCTGGCACTAACGTCCACTCACCAGTTTCTGGCTTGACGGTCGCGAATGACATCGTTGTGGCCCCTGAGGATGTCTCCAATGCCTTCGGCCACTTTTTCGCAGAGGTTTCGAGCTCCGCTCATTACCACCCTGCCTTCCTCCCCAGCAAACAGGCAGAGGAGGCTAGGCCACCTAACTTCCGCTCCTCGAATCGTGAAAGTTATAATGCCCCATTCACCATGCGGGAACTCGAAAACGCACTTGGCCGATTACGGTTCTCCACTCCAGGGCCTGACTCTATTCATATTCAGATGCTGAAGAACCTTTCTCCTGCGGGTAAAGGTTTTCTTCTTCCTACTTACAATCGCATCTGGATTGAGGGACATGTTCCCGCATGCTGGCGCGAATCTATTGTTGTCTCGATTCCTAAGCCGTGGAAGGACAAGCACTTGCCTTCCAGTTATCGACCCATCTCGCTTACCAGCTGTGTCTGTAAAGTGATGGAGCAAATGGTTAACTCTCAATTGGTTTGGCTGCTCGAGTCTCGACGCGTACTTACCAATGTACAATGTGGATTTCGTAGGCGCCGCTCTGCTGTTGACCATCTGGTTACCTTGTCGACCTTCATTATGAATAACTTCTTGCGGAAGCGCCCGACCGCGGCTGTGTTCTTTGATTTGGAGAAGGCTTACGATACCTGTTGGATGGCGGGCATTCTCCGCACCATGCATACATGGGGCCTTCGTGGTCGCCTCCCTCGTTTTATTCGTTCCTTTTTAATGGATTGACAGTTCAGGGTACGTGTGGGTTCTGTCCTGTCAGACACCTTTCGCCAGGAGAATGGGGTGCCACAGGGCTCAGTTTTGAGTGTCGCTCTCTTCGCCATAGCGATCAATCCAATAATGGATTGCCTCCCAACTGATGTATCAGGCTCCCTTTTCGTGAACGATTTTACCATCTATTGCAGAGCGCAGCGTACGTGTTTCCTGGAGCGCTGTCTTCAGCGTTCTCTTGACCGTCTTTACTCGTGGAGTGTCGCCAATGGCTTCCGTTTTTCTGCCGAGAAGACGGTCTGTATTAACTTCTGGTGCTACAAAGAGTTTCTCCCACCGTCCTTACGACTCGGTCCCGTTGCTCTCCCATTCGTGGAGACAACAAAATTTTTAGGTCTTACATTTGACAGGAAACTTAGTTGGTCTCCACATGTGTCATATTTGGCTGCCCGTTGTACCCGTTCTCTAAATGTCCTCCGTGTTCTCAGTGGTATGTCGTGGGGAGCGGATCGAACCGTCCTACTTCGCCTATATCGGTCGATCGTCCGCTCCAAGCTGGATTATGGGAGCTTCGTATACTCCTCTGCACGGCCATCCATCTTATGGCGCCTCAACTCCATACAACATCGGGGCTTACGACTTGCGATTGGAGCGTTTTATACTAGTCCCGTCGAGAGTCTTCATGCTGACGCTGGTGAGTTGCCACTCACCTACCGGCGCGATATACTGCTTTGTCGGTATGTCTTTCGGCTACTGGCAATGCCCGACCACCCATCTTATCGTTCCTTTTTTAATGACTCTCTCGACCGTCAATACGGGTTGTATGTCTCTGCCCTGCTACCCCCTGGAGTTCGCTTTTGTCGCCTCCTTCAACACCTTAATTTTTCACTCCCTGCAACCTTTCGAGTGGGCGAGAGCCACACGCCACCTTGGCTCCAGGCTCAGGTTCGCGTCCACCTTGACCTCTGCTCGCTCCCGAAGGAGGTTACCCCCGGTTCAGTCTACCATTCCCATTTTGTCGAACTTCGTTCGAAGTTCATTAATATGACCTTCATTTATACAGATGGCTCTAAGACCAATGACGGGGTCAGGTGTTCTTTTATTGTCGGGGCACAAAGTTTCAAATACCGGCTCCATGGCCATTGTTCGGTCTTCACAGCTGAGCTCTTCGCTCTCTACCAGGCTGTTCTTTACATCTGCCGCCACCGACATTCTGCATATGTCATCTGCTCCGATTCCCTGAGCACTATCCAGAGCCTCAGTGATCCGTACCCGGTTCACCCTTTCATGCACCGGATCCAACGCTCTCTTCAGCACCTGGTGGACGACGGTTCCCCGGTTAGCTTTATGTGAGTTCCTGGCCATGTCGGTATCCCTGGGAACGAAGCTGCAGATGCCGCAGCCAAGGCTGAGGTCCTCCAGCCTCGGACAGCTTCTTGTTGTGTCCCTTCGTCAGATTGTAGCAGGGTCATTTGTCGGCACATTTTATCGCTGTGGCATGCCGATTGGGCTGCACTTACGGACAACAAGCTTCGGGCCTTGAAACCTCTTCCCGTGGCTTGGACGTCCTCCTCACGCTCTTCTCGGTGGGAGGAGGTGGTTTTGGCCCGGTTACGAATTGGACACTGCCGGTTCAGCCATCCCCATCTGCTGACGGCAGCGCCGGCGCCGTTCTGCCCATGTGGGCAATTGCTGACGGTCCGCCGCATTTTAACGTCCTGTCCGGATTCTAACACACTGAGTCTTGATCTTGGCCTGCCATGTACTCTCGAAGCCATTTTAGCGGATGACCCACGAGCAGCTGCTCGCATTCTTCATTTTATCAATTTGACAACCCTCTCTAAGGACATTTGATTATGCTGTTTTCTTTTTTTAATCCTATGCCTGTCCGTCTGTCTTTATCGTGTTTTCCGTTTCGTTGCTGTTTTAAACTTGTGGCTTGTGGTGCATTCCTAACGTAGTCTGGGCGCTAATGACCATTGAAGTTGTGCGCCCTAAAACTACAACAAAAAAAAAAAAAAAATGCGGGACGTGAAAGCTCTTCCCTGTCGCGTCGTCGGGAGGAGGTAATTTTAAGTAGATTGCGGATAGGGCACTGTCTTTTTAGCCATCGACATCTTTTAAGCGGTGATCCTCCCCCACTCTGTCCCCACTGCTCTGAGCTGTGGACGGTAAGACACTTTTAATTGAGTGCCCCTATTTTACTCCGTTACTCGCCCGTCTACAGCTGTTGCCTGATATATCTTCAATTTTAGCAGATGACACATGCTCGAGTTTTAGTGCCAGTGAGATGACGTCAGTTATTTGAAGTTTTTTTTTTTTTTTTTTTTTTTTTTTTTTTTTACTTTGGGGACAACCAACCCCTTTCTGAAGTGGATTTTTAAGCTTTCCTTCTGCTATTAGTTTCGCCAATTTTTTGAGTTTCGTTCCCATTGCTGCTGGTTTCCGTTTTCGTTTTTGTTTTTTACTGTTTCCTAAGTCATGGACTGGGCGCTAATGACCATAGCAGTTTTGCGCCCTAAAACCAAAACAAAAAGAACCAAAAAAAAAAACTTATAATTAAATAGTGACAGTCTTTCTGCCTCCTTGTAATTTTGTTCTTTTGTTGACAGAATTTCCCCTTTGATACAGTCAATATTGTTACAATTTGAGTAATAATACATTTTGCTCAACAGAATTCGGCAACTCACATCACTAGCTCCTTTCAAACATTAAATTATTTATCCTTTGGTCGTGGAGAAATGAAGAGTGATAACATCATTAAATTTTTATTTGCACTGCATAACAATGATACAGGTGGTAGTATACTTGGATGCTTGGTATGTTCTCTCAAAGCATTAAGAAGTGGAGAAGCTGAACTGTGTAATCAGACACACTGAGGGTGTCCTGTCGTAGCCATGATCCTGACACTGTGAATAGTACTGACGCCATTACTAATGCAGGTTGTTGCTTTACTGCTTGACAATTGATTCTATAGCAATTGGTGGACATTGGAGTTGTGTGTGTGTGCAGTGATCAACACCTTTATACATTCAAAGCTGTGCTGAAGATAGATTCCATAAATGTTCACGACAGGTGACAAAATTCAAAGAAAAGCAATTTTATCTTAACTGTAGGAGCAGTTAGAGGACACTAGGTAGGTCTTCCTATAATTGATTGTTGTTGATGATGGACCCAATGAGCAGAGCACGTTAGCTTTTACCAATAGAAAATAGTTGCTGTACAGAATACTGGCACAAGTCCATACATTGTGAGGAAAAACAATGTAGAAAATAATACATGTAATATGAATGGTGACCAATACTGAAACTGAATTCTAACTCGGCGCAATAAATATGCAGCAAGCAAAAAATATAGGAATTTTAGTTAGTGAATAACCTACATAAATAGCTAGGGGCAGATGTGACACACACATAACTGCCAATTCTGTCAGTTCGCGCCAGTGTGCATATGTCATGTTGAATGAGAGCAACAGTTGGGTGTAGGCATAAGGGGAAGTGACTGCAAGATACAATTATGGAAGATACGAGTGCTGTCTGGTGGAGAGTTCAGGGACTAGATGGAGGCATTAAGACTGCCAGATACAGCAGTGGCAGTGTTGAGGGGGGCTGCAGCAAATGAGAGAAGCAAGGAAGGGAAAAGGTACAGTCCACACACCACCTTCCTCCCCTAACCCCACCCACCCACAATATCCCCCCCCCCCTTACCCCACCCACCCACAATATCGCCCCCCCCCCCCCCTTTTGTCCTAATGACTCCTCCCAGTTTGTACTCTCTTACCCTCATTGTGTGTCATCCTGTGCCAACACACCTACTCTTCTCTCCTTCCCAATTTCCTGCTTCTCTCATTTTCCACTCATCTTGCCCACACCCTGCCCTACAATCCCTTGACACTGCACATGGCAGTCTTCGTGCCTCCCTCTAGTCCCTTCATGCTGCAGCAGACAGAGCAAACCCCCTCCATTTACCCGTATGTTGCTAGCCATTTCTATTCCCCGCCCCCCCTGCATGTTGCTGCTTGTGTTCAACATGAGAGTGGTAATTCATTACGTGCTTCCAGAGATTGCAGTCATGTGCATGAGGTGTGCTTGCTGGAGTGAATGAAAGTGTGTTTTCGTTTCTGATGAATGTGTCGGCAGAAAAAAATCGTAAGAATCTTTTCATTGTGCTTGTCTGTGACTCAATGTGTCATCTTTATGATGAGTAGAAATGTATTATTTTGCTTCTCCAATCCCCAGTTCTCATTGCTTGGTAGATGTAGACATGATAATTATTTTCTGTGGCAAATTACAGTTTGGTTCTCATATAGCTAAAAATCTTGACACATGATTGTTGGTTATAGGATTAACATTACTTCACTAGTGTGCCACTATAGCCACTGCAACTGCTGTGTATTTAGGGATAAAGGAAGTTAAGAAATGCTAGAATGTTGAAGGCAGAGCATTTTCTCAATGTTTTCTAATTCAGTGTAGGAGAAAGAAGCATCCTAACAATAACTGTCATATTTATTCATACAAAAACTGTGGTCCTGTGAAGATCACTCAATGGTTCCACAACATGAAAGTTACTATTTTCATATTATTCAAGAAAATACACTCCTGGAAATTGAAATAAGAACACCGTGAATTCATTATCCCAGGAAGGGGAAACTTTATTGACACATTCCTGGGGTCAGATACATCACATGATCACACTGACAGAACCACAGGCACATAGACACAGGCAACAGAGCATGCCCAATGTCGGCACTAGTACAGTGTATATCCACCTTTCGCAGCAATGCAGGCTGCTATTCTCCCATGGAGACGATCGTAGAGATGCTGGATGTAGTCCTGTGGAACGGCTTGCCATGACATTTCCACCTGGTGCCTCAGTTGGACCAGCGTTCGTGCTGGACGTGCAGACCGCGTGAGACGACGCTTCATCCAGTCCCAAACATGCTCAATGGGGGACAGATCCAGAGATCTTGCTGGCCAGGGTAGTTGACTTAAACCTTCTAGAGCACGTTGGGTGGCACGGGATACATGCGGACGTGCATTGTCCTGTTGGAACAGCAAGTTCCCTTGCCGGTCTAGGAATGGTAGAACGATGGGTTCGATGACGGTTTGGATGTACCGTGCACTATTCAGTGTCCCCTCGACGATCACCAGTGGTGTACGGCCAGTGTAGGAGATCGCTCCCCACACCATGATGCCGGGTGTTGGCCCTGTGTGCCTCGGTCGTATGCAGTCCTGATTGTGGCGCTCACCTGCACGGCGCCAAACACGCATACGACCATCATTGGCACCAAGGCAGAAGCGACTCTCATCGTTGAAGACGACACGTCTCCATTTGTCCCTCCATTCACGCCTGTCGCGACACCACTGGAGGCGGGCTGCACGATGTTGGGGCGTGAGCGGAAGACGGCCTAACGGTGTGCGGGACCGTAGCCCAGCTTCATGGAGACGGTTGCGAATGGTCCTCGCCGATACCCCAGGAGCAACAGTGTCCCTAATTTGCTGGGAAGTGGCGGTGCGGTCCCCTATGGCACTGCGTAGGATCCTACAGTCTTGGCGTGCATCCGTGCGTCGCTGTGGTCCGGTTCCATGTCGACGGGCACGTGCACCTTCCGCCGACCACTGGCGACAACATCGATGTACTGTGGAGACCTCACGCCCCACGTGTTGAGCAATTCGGCGGTACGTCCACCCGGCCTTCCGCATGCTCACTATACGCCCTCGCTCAAAGTCCGTCAACTGCACATACGGTTCACGTCCACGCTGTCGCGAGATGCTACCAGTGTTAAAGACGGCGATGGAGCTCCGTATGCCACAGCAAACTGGTTGACACTGACGGCGGCGGTGCACAAATGCTGCGCAGCTAGCGCCATTCGACGGCCAACACCACGGTTCCTGGTGTGTCCGCTGTGCCGTGCGTGTGATCATTGCTTGTACAGCCCTCTCGCAGTGTCCAGAGCAAGTATGGTGGGTCTGACACACCGGTGTCAATGTGTTCTGTTTTCCATTTCCAGGAGTGTAGATTAAAGAGATTAACTTGTCTAAAAGAAAATATTACTCCTCACTTTCAGTTACTAATTTAGACAGACAGAATAAATGTGCCACCAACAGTGAAAAAGACAGTGTTTATAATAGGCTAGACAAGAGCTTTGCAGGTGGCAAAGTCAACAGTGAGAGAAAAACTGCATGAGGTGTGACTCCAGCGGGCCATTCCAACTGCACCATCATTTGTTAGCCATTGCTCCTGCACCCACAGTAGCCTGCATCACTCAGCCATCTACTATTGTGACACTCAGGCAGATTATTTAAGCAGCATTTCTACGAAGATCTTAATTTAACCTTTTAAGACAAATAAATAAATAAATAAATAGAATGAGATTTTCACTCTGCAGCGGAGTGTGCGCTGATATGCAACTTCCTGGCAGATTAAAACTGTGTGCCCGACCGAGACTCGAACTCGGGACCTTTGCCTTTCGCGGGCAAGTGCTCTACCAACTGAGCTACCAAAGCACGACTCACACCCCGTCTCACAGCTTTACTTCTGCCAGTATCTCGTCTCCTACCTTCCAAACTTTACAGAAGCTCTCCTGCGAAACCTTGCAGAACTAGCACTCCTGAAAGAAAGGATATTGCGGAGACATGGCTTAGCCACAGCCTGGGCGATGTTTCCAGAATGAGATCTTCACTCTGCAGCGGAGTGTGCGCTGATATGAAACTTCCTGGCAGATTAAAACTGTGTGCCCGACCGTGGCTAAGCCATGTCTCCGCAATATCCTTTCTTTCAGGAGTGCTAGTTCTGCAAGGTTTCGTAGGAGAGCTTCTGTAAAGTTTGGAAGGTAGGAGACGAGATACTGGCAGAAGTAAAGCTGTGAGACGGGGCGTGAGTCATGCTTCGGTAGCTCAGTTGGTAGAGCACTTGCCCGCGAAAGGCAAAGGTCCCGAGTTCGAGTCTCGGTCGGGCACACAGTTTTAATCTGCCAGGAAGTTTTAAATAAATAAATATTTTAACTCCTCATAAAAAAATTCTTCTTTGGAAGAAAGGACAAAAATTAACATAATTGCCAGCACTCTAGTGGCTTTCATGGCTCCCAGCAACAAAAGCCTTTTTCAGAGAGAAATGGTTTGAAATAGGAACAATATGTATTGAAGAAGTTGTGTAGCACTTGAAATATTTGAATGAATGATTAAATTAGTTTTTCTCAGATGAACAGCAGATTAAATATCAGATTTAATTCTGTATTAAGAACCCATTTATGGGCATTGCATGACCTTTTACCATTTTGTCAGAAGGATATGAAATTTTTGTTGAACTGACGGTGAGACGACTTCATCCAATAGAATGTTGACTAGGACAACACGGCAGGAGCACCACCTATATGAAGAGAATATAAGCATCGCTCCAGCTAGCTTCAGCTGAACTAGAGAGCCCCACTAGAAGACGAACCATGATCCATTAATTAAGCCATGACTTGTGCCCTATACTTTTTACTTGCATGGAAATTCTATAAATCGAAGGACATTGATTATTTGCATGGCACCAATTCCTTGCGATACTTCACTGTGAAAAGGCAAATTATTGTCAATTTAATTTACTGTAATACATTCCCTTAATGTTATTTGCTTGAATATTGTCTAGCTATCCGAGAAAACAGCTTCCTAGGAACCCCATTTAAGACAAGTGGGTAGGATCCAACATTGCCAATAAGTTACGGGAGGAAACCCAGTGGCTGGTGGCCACAGAATTTTCTTTTGTGGTTTGCGGACACCTTAATTCTCTCTTGTCTAGCAGGTGTGCTACTTGCTAATCAGTGTTTTCAGGTGGGTGTTGCAGATATGTTCTTTGCTTTTGTACTTATTTTTCTTGCTTGCCTTGTCTGTTTCTTGCATTTCTCTGTTCCAAAATGCCCACCTTATCTATCCCACCACCTGCTCAGGTTCCACAGCAGCCAGTGTTAAATGAAATGCAGCTAATGCAGATCTACATCTACATCCATACTCTCCAAGCCACCTGATGGTGTGTGGCAGAGGGATGTTTCAGTTCCAGACTAAGCAAAAGTCTACACTGCTCGACACAGTGCAGCAGCTAATGTCCATTGCTGTGCACCTGACGGAACGAGCACCTCCTACCCCAACACCTATAGCTATTCTGCCTTTTTGCCAGTTTCATGAACAGGAAGGTGAATGGCTCAAGTGGTTGCAACAGTTTGAAGGCCACGTAATTGCTTACAATGTACCAGGTACTGTGAAACATCCCTAATGGTCCCCCCAGGGGGTCCACAACTCTTTTGTGGACACGTGCGTAGCGAGCACGGGACCCCGAGCTAATGTGGCCCTCCTTCCCTTCCGGGCTGCATACCTTACCTTTCCGCATCCTTCCCCGTCCCCCATCTTCGCCCCCCCCCCCCTCTCACCTCTGGCTCTTTTCTTCCCTTTCTCCCCCTTTGGGAGTATGGTTTGTGCCTACGTCCGGAGACGGACGCTCGAAACTGTTACAAATTCCTTGCTTTCTACACTTGCAAGTCTTCGTCCTTCCTCTGTCCTTCTCTTTTCCTTCCCTCTTCTCTTTGCCCTTTTCTCCGCTGCGGCGTTTGAGACCCCTCTTCTTTCCTTTCCCTTTCCCTTTTTTTCCTCCCTGTGCGCGTCTGAAGGACGACCCACGCACTCCCATGCGTAGCCGGTGACGGGGTAACGCGTAATTCCCCGCCCCGGGTAGACAGGTAGGACGCGTACATACCCCTGGTAACGGCCAGGCCCAGGGAGGGGTGATTACCCGAGCTGATAACTTCCGAGAGTGCCGATTGGTCCCTCCATCCGTTTGTCGGGAGGTGTGATCTGAGGTGTGAACAATCACCTAAGGCGGGAGTGCCCTCCGTGAGGGCCCCCACAAGGGAGGACCGCGCCATCGGAGACGCCGGTAATCATGGGGGATTCTTCCGCAATGGTTTCCTCACCTTCCACTATGTATGCTCACAAACGTAAGTTCACTGAGTTTCAACCACAGTCAGTTCTTCCATCGTTGCCACAGTTCCTTGTTGTTTCTCGGTCTGACGAAGGTCACGACTTCTCCACGGTCAACCCTTTCATTATTCAGAAAGGTGTCGACGCAATTGCAGGTCCTGTAAAGTCTTGTTCCAGATTACGGAATGGCACCCTGTTGTTAGAAACAAACAGTGCCCTCCAGGCACAAAAATTGCTGCGTGCTTCTCTGCTCCACACCTTCCCTGTCCGGGTGGAACCGCACCGAACCTTAAATTCCTCGCGTGGAGTCGTTTATACACGATCCCTCGATGGATTGTCTGACGAAGAAATTCAGCACTACCTGTCTGACCAGGGCGTAACGGCTGTTCATAGAGTTACGAAAAGGGTTGACACGAACATCATTCCAACCCGCACTGTCTTCTTGACATTTGAGAAAGTTCAACTCCCATCGAAAATCAAAGCAGGCTATGAGATAATTTCCGTTCGCCCTTACGTCCCAAACCCTACGCGTTGCTATCGCTGTCAGCGGTTCAATCACACCAGCCAGTCCTGTTCCAATCCGGCCAAATGTGTTACGTGTGGCAAGGATGCCCATGAGGGTGCTTATCCACCTCCATCCCCTCGTTGCACCAACTGTATGGGTGACCACGCTGCTTCCTCTCGAGATTGCCCCGTTTTTAAGGACAAAAAGCTCATCCAGGAAATAAGAGTGAAGGAAAAGGTGTCGACCTTTGCTGCTCGAAAATTATTCGCCAGTCGACAGCCCACCGTGCCTCAGACAGGCAAATACAGCACTGTCCTTGCTTCTCCTCGGCCAACAAAGGAGGCGGCCACGCAGACTTGCGACCTCACCTTTAGTGCCACGGTCGTCCGATCGGCCAGCGCAAAGATCGCCCGTTCAACCTCACAACTTTCGCCTGCCCACTCTATGGCTCACCCTTCGTCGGGTTCTGCTAAATCTCGAGCCCAAAAGTCAGACACCAAGTCTTCGAAAAAAGGGCACACTCGTGAAGACTTTTTACGTACCGCAACTTCACCACCATCGGTTCCTCCTTCATCTAAACATCATACTTCCAAGAAAGCTACTAAGAAACCCAGTTCCTCTCCTTCTCCGCCAAGGCGTGTCCCATCTACAGCGCCACCTGGCGGAAATCGCCCTCGGCCGTCTTCTGTGTCGCCAAGGCGCACTGCTGATGGCCGGTCAACCGGCCAATCGAGGTGGCAGGAGCTGCTCCTGACCAACCTATGGATCAGGATCTTCTGCCTTCGGCTGAATGCCATTCCATGCTGTCGGTCGCAAGCTCTGAGCAGTCGTTGAGTTGACAGCACCCTTGGTCACAATCCTCCATTTCCTGTTCACCCTATGTCCATTATCCACTGGAATATCCGCGGCATTCGAGCCAATTGGGATGAATTGTCGATCCTCTTACGATCCTACTCGCCGGTCATCTTCTGTCTTCAGGAAACAAAGCTGCGTCCTCATGACCGCTTTGTTCTCCCTCATTTTCCATCCGTCCGATATGACATCCCCTCTGTGGAAGGCACTCCAGCCCATGGAGGACTCATGATTCTTCTCCATGATACTCTCCATTATCATCCAATCCGCTTAGACAGTTCCTTCCAAGCTGTCGCCGTCCGTCTTTCCCTTTCTGGATACACGTTCTCTCTTTGTACTGTATACATTCCATCGTCCACACCAATGGCACGAGCTGATCTCCTTCATCTACTTGGTCAGCTTCCACCCCCTTATTTGCTGGTTGGGGACTTCAATGCCCACCACCCGCTTTGGGGATCTCCACATCCTTGTCCACGTGGCTCCCTATTGCTAGACGTCTTCCACCAAGCGGATCTAGTTTGCCTCAACACTGGGGTCCCCATGTTTTTGACTGCTTTCACGACAAATTTATCTCATTTGGACCTTGCAATCGGTACTGTTCCGCTAGCTCGGCGCTTCGAATGGTTCGCCATTGATGATACACACTCGAGTGACCACTTTCCATGTGTCCTTAGACTGCAGCCTCAACTGCCATATATGCGCCCGCGATGCTGGAAGTTCGCCCAAGCCGATTGGACACTTCTTTCGTCTCTAGCGACATTTGATGACCGTCACTTTCCCAGCGTCGATGATGAGGTCACACATATTACCGACGTTATTCTTACAGCTGCGGAACGTTCAATACCACGCACCTCCGGACTGCCCCGGAGCCCCCCAGTTCCTTGGTGGAACGAGGCATGCCGTGACGCAATACGTGAGCGGCGACGTGCTCTTTGCATTTTCCGTCACCATCCTACTTTGGCAAACTGTATCCGCTATAAGCAGCTCCGTGCGCGATGCCGTCGCGTCATCCGCGATAGCAAGAAGGCAAGCTGGAAATTCTTTATTAGCTCCTTTAACACCTTCACTCCCTCCTCGGAAGTTTGGAGTCGGCTTCGACGGTTCTCAGGCGCGCCTAGTTTCTCCCCGGTCTCTGGCCTCACTGTCGCGCATGATACCTTAGTGGACCGCGTCGCAATTTCTAACTCATTGGGTCAGCACTTTGCTGAGATTTCGAGCTCTTCAAATTACGCGCCAGCATTTCTCCCGAAGAAACGTGCAGCGGAAGTGCGACATCTTGCTTTCTCCTCTCAAAATCACGAAAGCTACAATACTGTTTTCTCCATGCGGGAACTCCAACATGCACTCTCTTCTTCTCGCTCCTCCGCCCCAGGACCGGATGGTATCCATGTCCGAATGTTGCTGCATTTATCAACCCATAGTCTGCGTTACCTCCTTCGCCTTTATAATCGAATTTGGACCGACAGTACTTTTCCCAGACGATGGCGGGAAGCTATCGTCGTTCCCATTCCGAAACCTGGAACGGACAAACATCTCCCCTCTAGCTAGGGCCCCATTTCTCTCACGAGTAGTGTCTGTAAGATTTTGGAGTGTATGGTGAATTACCATTTAGCTTGGTGGCTGGAATCCCGCAGTCTTTTAACACCTGCCCAATGCGGATTCCAAAAGCATTGTTCTGCAGTTGACCATCTTGTTGCTCTCTCAACTTATATCATGAACAATTTTCTCCGGAAACGCCAAACGGTAGCAATATTTTTTGATCTGGAGAGAGCATACGATACCTGTTGGAGGACAGGCATCCTCCGCACACTGTTCTCTTGGGGTTTTCGAGGCCGGCTGCCCCTTTTTCTTTGCGAATTTATGGCAGAGCGAACATTTAGGGTGCGGGTGAACACTACTCTCTCCCGTACTTTCTCCCAAGAAAACGGGGTACCCCAGGGCTCCGTGCTGAGTGTTGTACTGTTTGCCATCGCTATAAATCCAATTATGGATTGTCTCCTTCCTGATGTCCCGGGCTCCCTCTTTGTGGACGATTTTGCGATCTACTACAGCTCTCAACGGACCAGCCTTCTTGAACGACGTCTTCAAGGATGTCTCGACCGCCTCCACTCTTGGAGCATCGAAACCGGCTTCCGTTTTTCTCCCAGTAAGACCGTTTGTATTAATTTTTGGTGACGTAAGGACTTTCTTCCGCCCTCCTTACATCTAGGTCCTGTCAACCTTCTGTTTTCAGACGTCACTAAATTCTTGGGTCTCATGTTTGACAGAAAACTGTGCTGGACCTCCCACGTTTCCTATCTTTCGGCTCGCTGTCTGCGAACGCTCAACACCCTCCGTGTCCTGAATGGTACCTCCTGGGGAGCGGACCGAGTGGTCCTTCTCCGCCTCTATCGCGCCTTAGTACGCTCGAAATTGGATTATGGAAGCATAGTCTACTCCTCTGCTCGGCCGTCTATTCTTCGGCGTCTCGACTCTATCCACCACCGTGGATTACGTTTAGTGTCTGGAGCTTTTTACACTAGCCCTGTGGAAAGCCTTTATGCTGAGACTGCTGAACCTCCGCTGTCCAATCGGCGAGCAGTCCTTCTGAGTCGTTATGCTAGCCATCTGTCTTCCATGCCTGCTAATCCAGCCCATGACCCTTTTTTTCGACGCCTCCTTTGATGTAGGGTATGCAGGCCGCTCCTCCTCCCTACTACCCCCGGGAGTCTGCTTCCGTCAACTGCTCCATTCTCTTTCCTTCTGCTTTCCAAAAACCTTCTTGACAACTTGGGGTACAGCACCGCCTTGGCTCCGTCCCCGGATCTGCCTGCTCTGTGACCTTTGTCGATTTCCCAAGGATGGTACCCCTTCACTTGTTTATCGTTGGGCATTTGCTGCTCTATGTGCACAAATGACGGACGCCACGTTTATTTACAGCGACGGCTCGAAAACATCGTTGGGTGTAGGGAGTGCCTATATTGTTGGCGACGCCCCAAATCACTTTCGGCTTCCCGACCAGTGTTCGGTTTATACTGCGGAGCTTTACGCTGTTCTCCAGGCTGTCCACTACATCCGCCGCCATCAGCGGATACAGTACGTTATCTGCTCAGATTCTCTCAGCTCTCTCCTCAGTCTCCAAGCTCTTTACCCTGTGCACCCTCTGGTCCACCGGATTCAGGACTGTCTGCACTTGCTCCACATGGGGGGCGTCTCGGTGGCGTTTCTCTGGCTCCCGGGACACGCGGGTATCTGTGGGAATGAGGCGGCCGATATAGCGGCCAAGGCTGCAGTCTCTCTTCCTCGGCCAGCTATTCAGTCGCTTCCCTTCACCGATCTACGGAGCGGTTTATGTCACGAAGTTGCTCATTTATGGCATGCGCATTGGTCAACACTTCCCCAAAATAAATTGCGGGAAGTGAAAGCCCTTCCTTGTGCTTGGACCTCTTCCTCCCGAACGCGTCGTCGGGAGGAGGTAATTTTAGCTAGACTCCGGATAGGGCACTGTCTTTTTAGCCATCGACATCTTTTAAGCGGCGATCCTCCCCCACTCTGTCCCCACTGCTCTCAGCTGTGGACGGTAAGACACCTTTTAATTGAATGCCCCTATTTTAATCCGTTACGCTCCCGTCTACAGCTATCGCCTGATCTATCGTCGATTTTAGCAGATGACCCGCACTCAGCCGACCGCGTTCTCCAGTTTATTAGTGACAGTGAAATGATGTCAGTCATTTGAAGTTTTTTCGGGGACCACCAACCCCTCTCTGTAGTGGACTTTTAAGCCTTGTTTCTTCTACTTTTAATTTCTCCAATTTTTCGAGTTTCGTTCCCATTTTTGCTGTTTTCCATTTTCAGTTTTTATTATTTCCTCAGTCACGGACCGGGCGCTAATGACCATAGCAGTTTTGCGCCCTAAAACCAAAAAAACAAAACATCCCTAATGGTAGGAAGTGCAGTGTTCCATTTATCTCGGAAGTTGTTCCCTAATTCCACGCAGAGTGAACTTCCTTGTGAACAGGTTACAGATTCACTAACTAACTATTATGACCAACAAGTGAATGTGGTAGCAGCTAAAACTTCATGTCAGATGTTATGTTACGTGATGCCTGATGGCAAACTCGGAGAACATATTTTGATACAGTCGGGTCCATCATTTCACCAGGCAGTGCAAATACTAGATAAGTAAGATTCAGGTGACCATTGGCTGATAAATTTGAGCAGCCAGCTATTTGTCGGGTTCAGTTCCTTGTTTGCCAATTCTGCAGCAGCTTGTGCTCATCACACCAAGTAAACAATGCTCCACACTGCGTAAGCAAACAGAACCAAGTCTTGCCCTCAGTGTTATTCACAGCACAAACGCCAAGACTGCCCCTCCTGAGAATCTCTGTGTCCTGCTTGTGGCAAGAAAGGACATGTGCAATCTCTATGTTTGCAATAGAACAAATATAAGAATTTGGCCCCTTCACAAAAATCTAGTTTCACAAGTAATCGATGCAGTGTACTCAAAACCTACTGCAGGCATCAGCAAAACTATCAAACAAGCAGTTACTTCAGAGCTACGCCACACCAACAAGCTTTTTGTTCATTTGCATCTTATTGGTAAACATGTGAAATTTCAGTTTGACATGGGTGCTTGTGTTACATTGCTGAATCGTAACATGAACTGTGAGGCTCTCCATGCCTATCTGAAACTAGCATGCACCTAACAGCTTATAATGGACAAGACCTTCCCATTCTTGGAAAATGTACTTTGTGTGCCATTTATCGCTCACATATGCGAACTGTGACTTTCACTTTCTACAATTGCGTAAATGTGAGAACATATTTGTCCTTGATTCGTTTTATTTGCTTATCTTTAAAATTCAGGACAATTTGTTGTCGGTGGCTCTATTCAATGCAGAAAGACAGTGTAGCTAGCTTGTTCAAAGAATTCCCTGAACTCTATTCTGAAGGGTTAGGCAAGGCTAACAATTTTGTTGTGCATATTACTACAAAAGACAACGCACAGCTGAAATTTTTCTGGGACAGAACTGTTCCCATTGCATTATACAACTATGTGGCTGCTGAACTTGAAGAATTACAAGATTGCTGAGGTATGGCGCCCATACATGCTAGTCAGTGGGCAAGTCCACTGGTTTTGATCCCCAAACCTTCAGGTCACATTTGCCTCTTTGTTGACTTTAAGTCTGCCGATAACCAACAAACTGTGATTGATATTTATCCATTGCCACAGCCAGAAGAACTTGTGGACAGATTTGGCACTGTACGCTACTTTTCAAAAACTTATCTGCATGACAAGTATCTTCAAATACTGCTTGATGAAGAATCTCAAAAGGTGTGTGTAGTGAATACTGATTTGGGTCTATTTAAATACATGCATTCGCCTTTTGGCAGTGCTTCTGCACCCACCATTTTCCAATGGTATTTAGAACAGCTGACTGCACAAGTGCCATACTGTTCAAACTAATTTGGACAGCATTGTTGTAGCACACCTGAAGGACACATTGCAAATTTGCGTACTGTTTAATGTGTTATCTGATGCAGGACTAAAGTGTAGACTGGACACGTGTGAATTTTTATGTGTGTGTGTGTGTGTGTGTGTGTGTGTGTGTGTGTGTGTGTGTGTGTGTGTGTGTGTGTGAGGAGTCATTCCAATCCCGGGAGCGGAAAGACTTACCTTGATTGAAATGAGATCCATCCTTCATGAAATCCACTCCACCAAGTGTGTCTTTCTGCCCTCCACCTAACCTTCGTAACCTGTTAGTTCATCCCTATGAAATCCCCAAACCACCTTCCCTACCCTCTGGCTCCTATCCTTGTTACCGCCCCCGGTGTAAAACCTGTCCCATGCACTCTCCCACCACCACCTACTCCAGTC
The DNA here is from genome assembly GCF_023898315.1 of Schistocerca nitens. Taxonomy (NCBI): domain Eukaryota; kingdom Metazoa; phylum Arthropoda; class Insecta; order Orthoptera; family Acrididae; genus Schistocerca; species Schistocerca nitens. Next base: position 32,092,892 of record NC_064618.1, on the reverse strand, counting down.
CTGTAACCCGGAAGGTGTACACGATCAAAGGCAGAGCCACGTGTGAAAGCACCCACGTGATTTACCAACTGACCTGCCTACACTGTGATGCATTCTATGTGGGAATGACCAGCAACAAACTGTCCATTCGCATGAATGGACACAGGCAGACAGTGTTTGTTGGTAATGAGGATCACCCTGTGGCTAAACATGCCTTGGTGCACGGCCAGCACATCTTGGCACAGTGTTACACCGTCCAGGTTATCTGGATACTTCCCACCAACACCAACCTATCCGAACTCCGGTGATGGGAACTTGCTCTTCAATATATCCTCTCTTCCCGTTACCCACCAGGCCTCAATCTCCGCTAATTTCAAGTTGCCGCCACTCATACCTCACCTGTCTTTCAACAACTTCTTTGCCTCTACACTTCCACCTCGACTGACATCTCTGCCCAAACTCTTTGTCTTTAAACATGTCTGCTTGTGTCTGTATGTGTGGATGGATATGTGTGTGTGTGCGAGTGTATACCTGTCCTTTTTTTCCCCTAAGGTAAGTCTTTCTGCTCCCGGGATTGGAATGACTCCTTACCCTCTCCCTTAAAACCCACATCCTTTCATCTTTCCCTCTCCTTCCCTCTTTCCTGATGAGGCAACCGTTGGTTGCGAAAGCTAGAATTTTGTGTGTATGTTTGTGTTTGTTTGTGTGTCTATCGACCCGCCTGCACTTTCGTTCGGTAAGTCACCTCATCCTTGTTTTTTTATATATATATATATATATATATATATATATATATATATATATATATATATATATATATATATATATATAATGTGACTTACCAAATGAAAGTGCTGGCAGGTCGACAGGCACACAAAAACACACACAAAATTCAAGCTTTCGCAACAAGCTGTTGCCTCATCAGGAAAGAGGGAAGGAGAGGGAAAGACGAAAGGATGTGGGTTTTAAGGGAGAGGGTAAGGAGTCATTCCAATCCCGGGAGTGGAAAGACTTACCTTAGGGGGGGAAAAAAGGACGGGTATACACTCGCGCGCACACACACACATATCCATCCACACATATACAGACACAAGCAGACATATTGCCGTCTGCAATGTTTATCTCCCTTCCAAGGTGAAGTGCTTCAGAACATACTGTTTGCATTGGTATCTCGGCTCCCCCATCTTTGCGGGTCTTGGGTGATTTCAATGCCCACAACCTTTTGTGGGGTGGAACCTTGGTAACTGGCCATGATAAAGACTTTTAAAACTCTTCAGTACAACTTGACCATTACCTCTTGAGTGATGGTAGCCCAACACACTTCAGTGTGGCACACAAACCTTCTCGGCCACAGACCTTTCTGTTTGCATCCCTTGTATTTGCTCATCCATCCACTGGAGGCTGCACAGTGACCTATGTAGTAGTGACCACTTTCAAATCTTCCTTCTCCCTTGCTCAGTGTCACTCCCCTGGACGCCTGCCCGGATGGGCTAACAGTGCTGGCTGGGATGTTTTCACCTCTGCTGTTGACATTGGCTCCCTGCTGCATGGAGATATTGATGAGGGAGTCCAGCATACAACTACAGTCATTCTTTCAACAGCTGATTTAGCCATCCACTGTTCCTTGGGTCTGCCCTAACTGAAGACAGTACTTTTGTGGTCCTCTGAAATCACAGAGGCCATTACACTGTAGGCAGGTACTCCAAAACCATAAGTGGCACCCATCAATGGAACAGTGCATTGCCTCTAAGTGTGTCAATACCTGGGTCCACCCCCTTATGAAAAGACAAAAGCGAGAATGCTGGGAATGCTATGTTTCTATTATTGCACCATGTCTCTCTCCTCTGCAGTTCTGGGCTGAGATCAGACATCTCTGGATACCACACACATGCAGGTATACTTGGAATTAACTTGAATGTTTCTGACTACTGCACCAACCCAGATGCCATCACCAAACATTTTGCTCTGCGCTGTGCTCAAGCATCAAAGTCTGAGAATTACCAACCTGCCTTTTGTGTCTTAAAAGAGTGGTTTGAGCAAAATCAATTACCTTTTACTAAAACTGGAGCCATATAATTCTCCATTGAGAGTGGTAATTCGTCCATGCCCTCTTCCACTGCCCTGATACAGCCCCAGGCCTGGATTGCATCCACAACCAGATGATCAGGCACTTACCAAATGGTCAAACATGCATCCTGCCATCTTTAATCACATCTTAAGTGTGGGCATGCACCCATCGAAATGACGAGAGAGCATCATTGTCCCAGTACTGAAACTGTTTAAGCAGCCTCTAGAGACTGACAGTTGTTGCCCAATAAGTTTCACCAATGTTCTCTGTAAGTTGATAGAATGCATGGTGAGCTGGCAGCTGTGTTGGCTCCATGTGTTTTGTGATTTTTTGCCTCTTTTCCAGGATGGTTTTTGCCAAGGCCATTCCACTACCGTCATCTGAACAGCTTTCGCCCAATGTCAACACCTTAAAGTTGTCTTCTTCAACCAGCAAGGGCTTATGGCACCAGGTCTTTGCTACTTTAGATGATTATGGTCTCCAGACTCCACTCCCAATTTTCATCCAGGACTTCCTGTCTTACCTTATTGTTTTGGGTTTGTGTTGGTGCTTCCCACAGTATCCCCCATATCCAAGAGAATGGGATCGGAAAGGTGCAGGCATGAGCCATCACCCATGGCTTGCGATTTTCTGCCACTGAGACTGACATTGTGTGCTTCTGTCAATGTTGTACCATTCAACCACAACCAGAACTTTACTGTAATGACCAAACATGTAATGTGGTGGAGAGTTCTTGCTTTCTAGGACTGGCCTTTGATTCCTGGCCAACATGGGTTCCACCATCAATGCTAGCTTAAGCAAAAGTGTTGACTGCACCTTAATACTCTTGGCTAACTGAGTACCACCAGCTGAGTTGCAGATCACAGTACCTTTCTGCAACTTTACAAAGCCCTGGCACAGTCCCACCTTGGTTGTGGGAATCTGACACATGTTTGGCATCGCTGTCAGCAAGTGAATACTGGATATAGTAAACCACTGTGGAGTTCGACTTGCAACAGGAGCTTGTCAGACTTGCCCTGTGAAGAGTTTATTCATAGGTGCTGGGATTTCTCCATTGTGGATCAGGCACCATCAACAGCTTTCCAATTACACTACCCACATTGGCAATGCCCCTAAGCATCTGACTACCACCCAGACACGGTAATCCATCTCCGGCAATGGCAGCCCCAATGAGGGACTACCATTGCAATCTGCATCTGGTAGATCCTCTGAACTTCAGTTCTTCCCTCTTCCACGTCTCCTCTGGACCCACTCACATACACCTCCACAGAGCATACCTTGGCTTCAGCTTCATCTTGACCTATCACAATGTGCAAAACACAAGGTCCATCGTAAGGCCCCCTACTGCAAATTTTTCTCCATCCTTGGTGCATCCCAGAGTTCAGAAGTTGTCTATACTGACATCTCAGTGGGCACTGGTCATCTAGGCTTTGCTTATACTTCGGCAGGACATTCTGAACTGCTCTCCTTGCCAGATGGCTGTAATGTTTTCACTGCAGAGTTGGTATCCACCTCTCATGCTCTCGGGTATATCCATTCCTGCATTCCCTGAGCAGTTTGCAAACTCAGCTAGTGCTACCCTCACCACACCTTTGTTATTGTTATCCATGATTCCCTGTACGGCCTCAAACAATGTGTAAACTTGGTGACCTTCATCTGGAATCTGCGCCACATTGAGATCCTAGGGAATGAGCTTGCTGAACACTTGGCCAAACAGGCTACCAGTAAACTGACTCTCGAGAACAGTTTTCCAGAAACTGACCTGCAGCTGGTATTAGACCATTACGTTTAGGTGCCCAGAATATGGTATGGCTCATTATGACTTCACCAAACTAACTATGGGTGATAAGGGAGACTATGAATCTGTGGAGGTCCTCCATGCAGGCCTCTAACAAGCAATCTACCTTTCTACCTTTAGAAGATCCCCATTGGCCATACTTGTCTAACTCATGGTTATTACCTCCATAGCGAGAACCCATCCCACTGTTGTTTTGGCATCCATATGACAGGGGTCCACATTTTGCTGGACTGTCCCAAACTAGCCACTCTGTGGCAGGCTCATAGCTTCCGTGACTCACTGCCGTGGTGTCAGGAGACCATTACCCAGAATCTGACTTAGTTTTATGTTTTTTTCATGAAGCAGGCTTTTACCACTCTCTTTAAGGAAGGGTCATTTAACTTCACTGTCCTGTTTGGGGGTTGGCAGAAAATTCTGTCTTCCTTGCCCAGACTGAGCTGCAGCTATCATGGCTTGGCGATCCGGAGCAGTCCTGGCCCTACCCGCTCTTTCTCTGTTACTGTCGTTTCCCCCCATCCTCATGTGATCTGTAAGACTTGTTCATCTTTTGTCTGTCTGTGCTTTTCTAGCTGTAGTAGGTAAGGAATTTGGTCACACCGTAAACAGTAGTGAGAGCATCTTTTTCTATATGAGAATACCTGTACTGAGTTTGAATGAGCAGCTTTTAGGCAAATGCGATGGGTCTGTCTTGTTAACCAATTTGTGTGAAATCACAGTGCTGATTCCTTAGGAACAAGCATCATCTCGCAAAACTACTGGTTTTGCTGGGTCAAAAAGCACTAAACATCTGTCACTAAGCAAGGCATTTTTGAGTTTCCAAAATCTGTCTTGACAGGTATTAGCCCAAAAAAAGATACATTTTTGCGATGCCAACAATGCAACGAAGCCACGATTTGTGTGGCACTTGGTATGAACTGAATGTAGTATGTCATCTTGTCTAGTACTGACTGAAGTTCAGACACATTGCGAGGAACAGACAGGTCACAGATTGCAACAAATGAGGCTGGAGGGGTTGCACACCCTAAGTATTGTAGTTCAGTGTGAAAAAAGTCGCACCTTCAAACAATGGAATATCCAGGATGGAATGTAACAATGCAAGAGAAGGAAAGTTGCTACTCACCATATACTGGAGATGCTGAGTCGCGATAGGCACAATAAAAATATTCACATAATCTTAGCTTTCGGCCATTAAGGCCTTTGTCAGCAGTACACACACACACACACACACACACACACACACACACACACACACAAGCGCAACTTGCGCACATGTCTGCAGTCTCAAAGAGCTGAAACCACACTGCGAGCAGTAGCACCAGTGCATGGTGGGAGTACCGACTGGGTGGGTGTAAGGAGGAGGCTGGGGCGGGGAGGGAGAGGGATAGTATGGTGGGAGTGGCAGACAGTGAAGAGTTGCAGTTTAGATGGAGGGCTTACTTCACTGTCCTACCCACCATCCTTCCCACCCCTCCTACTGTGGTATTCCGCTGTCCACCGAACCTACACAATATACTTGTCCATCCTTACACAACCCCTGCTCCCAATCCCTTACCTCATGGCTCATACTCCTATAATAGAACTAGATGCAAGACCTGTCCCATACATCCTCCTACCACCACCTACTCCAGTCCGCTCACTAACGTCACCTATCCAATCAAAGGCAGGGCTACCTGTGAAACAAGTCATGTGATTTACAAGCTAAGCTGCAACCACTGTGGTGCATTCTACATGGGCATGCCAACCAACAAGCTGTCTGTCCGCATGAATGGTCTAAGTTTATGGTATTGTCAGTATATTTGGTATGAACTTCAATTATTAAACAGTGTTTTGATACAATATGTTCAGGACTTGCTGGTTTGTCACAATTTTCATTTAATAAAATATTATTAACACTGCTTTGCTTCTGTTTCTGTTGTTATCAGACTTAATGTTAATTAAGAAATAATGTCTGTGTTGTGATACTAAAAAGACAGATTTCCTGCATTTATTCATTTTTTAAATTGTGTTATGGATTTTGCAGTAATTGTTTGATTGCAGAAATAATATTCAAGGATTGCACAGTTCCTAAAATAGTTACTAAGCGAGAGCTTGAACTTGTTAACAGGAAAGACAATGTCCTTCGGCTGTGAAATTACCTGCTGGAGGTTCTTGCAGCTTGCTATCTTCAGTTGGAGCTTTCTCTCTAGTTGCAGTAAAACTTCCAAGTGGTGCTGGATATACTGGACTCTACGGAAGAATTCCAGGTGAATAATAGAGCATAGAAAATACAGCAATTTGTGTCCTGTGGATGGAAAGGAGTTGGCAGTTCTTTTGCTGCTGTGTGCTTAATACATGGAAAGGGTTGAATATCCTTAGCAGTGATATCTAGGAAACTGAAACTTCAATTCAGCAGCAACAGAAACATTTTTCTGTGTAACCGGCCAGCAGCAGTGCAAGATGTGAAGTTGTTAACTTTAAGAACATGATTTTCTTTCATTCAATGTAAGAGTGGTAAGGATTGCTAACTGTTGTTGCTTCCCATTTTCCAGAAATTCTGTTCTTCTTTGTCTCTATGTTCTAGACTCCATCCTTACACCAGAGTCTTTTGTTGCTTTGCTAATTCTCATTTGCTCCAACCTTTTTATGCCACCTAACAGTTGAAGGAGCCCATGGTCCTGAAAATTAGCAAGATTTTTTTTTCTTTTCGCTGCTTGTGTTACTGCTGTTTAGTAAACAGGTACTTTGTTATTATCTACACTCCTGGAAATTGAAATACGAACACCGTGAATTCATTGTCCCAGGAAGGGGAAACTTTATTGACACATTCCTGGGGTCAGATACATCACATGATCACACTGACAGAACCACAGGCACATAGACACAGGCAACAGAGCATGCACAATGTCTGCACTAGTACAGTGTATATCCACCTTTCGCAGCAATGCAGGCTGTTATTCTCCCATGGAGACGATCGTAGAGATGCTGGATGTAGTCCTGTGGAACGGCTTGCCATGCCATTTCCACCTGGCGCCTCAGTTGGACCAGCGTTCGTGCTGGACGTGCAGACCGTGTGAGACGACGCTTCATCCAGTCCCAAACATGCTCAATGGGGGACAGATCCGGAGATCTTGCTGGCCAGGGTAGTTGACTTACACCTTCTAGAGCACGTTGGGTAGCACGGGATACATGCGGACGTGCATTGTCCTGTTGGAACAGCAAGTTCCCTTGCCGGTCTAGGAATGGTAGAACGATGGGTTCGATGACGGTTTGGATGTACCGTGCACTATTCAGTGTCCCCTCGACGATCACCAGTGGTGTACGGCCAGTGTAAGAGATCGCTCCCCACACCATGATGCCGGGTGTTGGCCCTGTGTGCCTCGGTTGTATGCAGTCCTGATTGTGGCGCTCACCTGCACGGCGCCAAACACGCATACGACCATCATTGGCACTAAGGCAGAAGCGACTCTCATCGCTGAAGACGACACGTCTCCATTCGTCCCTCCATTCACGCCTGTCACGACACCACTGGAGGCGGGCTGCACACGTCTCCATTCGTCCCTCCATTCACGCCTGTCGCGACACCACTGGAGGCGGGCTGCACGATGTTGGGGCATGAGCGGAAGATGGCCTAACGGTGTGCGGGACCGTAGCCCAGCTTCATGGAGACGGTTGCGAATGGTCCTCGCCGATACCCCAGGAGCAACAGTGTCCCTAATTTGCTGGGAAGTGGCGGTGCGGTCCCCTACGGCACTGCGTAGGATCCTACGGTCTTGGCGTGCATCCGTGCGTCGCTGCGGTCCGGTCCTAGGTCGACGGGCACGTGCACCTTCCGCCGACCACTGGCGACAACATCGATGTACTGTGGAGACCTCACGCCCCACGTGTTGAGCAATTCGGCGGTACGTCCACCCGGCCTCCCGCATGCCCACTATACGCCCTCGCTCAAAGTCCGTCAACTGCACATATGGTTCACGTCTATGCTGTCGCGGCATGCTACCAGTGTTAAAGACTGCGATGGAGCTCCGTATGCCACGGCAAACTGGCTGACACTGACGGCGGCGGTGCACAAATGCTGCGCAGCTAGCGCCATTCGACGGCCAACACCGCGGTTCCTGGTGTGTCCGCTGTGCCGTGCGTGTGATCATTGCGTGTACAGCCCTCTCGCAGTGTCCGGAGCAAGTATGGTGGGTCTGACACACCGGTGTCAATGTGTTCTTTTTTCCATTTCCAGGAGTGTATTTAATTATCAACAGTTTTTATTAAAGTATGCACATTCATGTGCCAGAACATAATTTCATAGTACAAGATATCCAAAATTGTAGCTGTACAGCAGTCAGTAGCTTCTTGCACTTAGAAGTTTGTGAACTGTTTTAATTACTGCAGTTTGTTTAAAGTCATTATAATTTCTAAGATGATGCATTAATCTCAAGTTCTGGGCTTCATATTGATATGCTTACAGCTCTGTCTAAAAAAACACTTAACGGACAGTTCCAAACCGTACTGCGTATAGGCAGGTGCTATCACAGTCGATGTAGAAACTGCAGAAAGGTACCTCTTACTAAAGTGACCAAATATCTGGTGTCATGTTGTATGCTATGGGTCCATGTCATGTCTTGAAATTGTCTAATACTTTCATTTTGATCCAAACTATAACCATGGAAGTTGTATTGTAATAAGTATTGATGGCTCAAAATACCACATATATGTAAAAAAAGTGGCACTGCTAGTGAATGAAGGGATTGACTTTCTCCAGAAAAAACTGAGGAACCATACATTCCCATCTATCCCTTAAGCTTATGCCAATACAATCTGTTTCATATTTCACACTAGAAAAGTAAGAGAATTAACAAAAGGGAAAACAAAAATCTGAAATAAGATGCAGGGAAGTTCCCTAATTTTGAGAAGCAATGAATTATGCAATGATTCTATCTTGAGTAGGATTTCAGTTTCTAATGTGATGAGAGCCTCAAGAAACTGGTCATGAGGATGAAAACTGATTCTGTTTCCTAGTCTCAACCCCTCTTGTATATTAAAAGTATTAGATTGCTGGCTAGCTCTTCTGACAGTGATGATAGTACATATTTTTAGGTGTCAGTGCTTGTAGTTATGTGATGAGAGAAATACATGAAATTTAAAGAATTCAGATTTTCCTACTTATTTGGTTGGTGCCTCATTCTGCTTTTGGTTTCTTCAGCTGTTTTCAAAAGTTGGGCAGTGGGTTGTTCAATTATTAAACTGGACACAAGATGTTTTTCATTTTTTTATATCCAAAGGACATGTCATCCCTTCATTACTGCTGTATATCAACCACAGTTTATAAAAACACAGTTTGTTGTGCAGCATAGCCAAGCATCAAAGCATAAGAAGCTACTAGCTTCCACCACTCATGTCCCTCACTAACCAACTGACAATGCATTTCCCTTTCCTTTGCACACAAAAATGGACACTTTACAGAATGCTGGTAATGCCACATTTACTAGTCATTTTAACTGTTTTGCTTTAATAACTTTAGTTCTTGGAATTATGTTTTGTTTTGTTATATGTATTTAGTTTTTATAATAAAGGAGATAAGTGAAGACATAATAAGAACTGCCATTTATATGACATTAATTAAGTTAGTCAAATTCAATTGATCAATCTTTGAATTGTAGTTTAATAGAGGTCATTTAGAGCTATAAATGCAGTTGTGCAAATATGTCTTGGGTTTTACATGCACTAATAAACATTTAAATGTAGTTATATCTATTCTGTATAAATACAAAAATTGTAGAGAAATTATTGTACAGATACATAGCATTTTTCTGTTATGTTTTAAAATTGGGATAATTATGGCATTGATTATATTTCCTTGCACTGACAATCATTAGTGTTGCTTTGGATATCTGATTTGGTCTACATTTGGAAATGTAGTTGCAATGTGAAGAAAATGGTTTGTGGTCACAAAATTGATTTGTAAGCAATTTTCTTTGTAGCTTGATTGCACTTCCATAGTGTTCTACCAATCAGCTGAAGTCTACCACCTGGTTTACTCTTGACTGAGCATATATGATCATCCCATTTCATGTACCAAACTGTGTTTCATCCAGGTATTGGTATGCATTGGTTGATTCCAGCTCTTACTCATTCATGTCATAGTCCGAGGATGTGACTCTTTTTTTCATATGTGAAGTGCACAATTTTACATTTCTGCATATCCAAACAAAGTTTCCAATATTTGCCCCACTTTGAAAACTTATCAAGTTTTGAATGAATATTTATGTTGCTTCTTTCAAACAATATTTCATTACAGATAACTGCATCATCTACAAAAATTCTGAGGTAACTATTAGTATTGTCTCCAAGGTCATTAGTATAAAACATGAACAGCAAGGGTCCCAGAAAATTTCCTTGGGGGGTACCTGAAGTTACTTTTACATTTGACAATGACTGTATCTGAAAACACAGGCTGTATTCTCCCAAACAAAACATCCTCAATCCAGTCACAAATTTCACTTTATATACCATGTGATTGAACTTTCAGCAAGAAGCATAGGTGTGGTACTGATTCAAATGCTTTTCAGAAATAAAAAAAATACAGCTATCTCACTGCCTTGAACCGAAACGTTCACTATTTCATCTGAGAAAAGTGCCAGTTGGGTGTCACACAATCACTGTTTTTGGAGCCAATGCTGGTTAGTATTGAGTAGGTCATTCTATTCAAGATACCTCATAATCTTTGAACACAAAATTTGTGCCAAGATTTTACAACAAATCGATGTCCAGGATATTGGAAGGTAGTTTTGTGGCTCACTTCTACTACCCTTCTTATAGCCAGGTGTGACCTCTGCCTATTTCCAAGAACTGGGCATCGGTTTCTCTTCACAGGATCTATAATAGATTGCAGGTTTAAGAGGACTAACTAAGCCTCAAGTTCAGTACAGAATGTGGCAGGGATTCCATCAAGCCCTGCAGCTTTGTTTAGTTTCAACAATTTTAGCTGTTGTTCAATACCACTTATACCTAATACTTGTTCCATTCATCTTTTTGTATGCACGACTATTACACTGGGGCAATTCTCATGAGTTTTTCCTTTTTAAATTCATATTTGAAAAGTGTTAAGCATTTCAGCTTTTGCTTGCTACCTTCAATTTCAGTTCCTGTTTGAATCTCTAGGGACTGGACACTAACTTTGGTGCTACTAACAACCTTTTCATACAACCCGAATTCCTTTGGGTTTTATGAGATATCATTTGACAATATTCTGTTATGATAGTCATTGGAATCATCATGCATTGGGCTCTTAAATGCATTTCATCAGGCAGCTCTCTGCCTATAGCCCTATGCTTTGTTTTACACTTATTTTGCATTAATTTCTGTTTCTGTAGAAGTTTCTTTACAGTGATTACATACGATGGAATTCCCTCTCCTTATGAACTTTTGTAGAGGGTACATATCTATTCAGCATGTCATCAGCTATTCTGTTAAACTTGGGCAATAGTTTGTCTACACATTCCTGTCCTGTGCTGAGAGATTAAAGTTCCTCATTGAGATAGGATATTACAGATATCTTATCCAGTTTCATAATGATGGGTTAGTAATTGAAAAATCAATGTGCTAAATTTCTCTTACAACAGTCAACATATGAAAGCTGCGATCCTGTTATCTGGGAAGTATTTACAAATATTTTTCAATAATATTATGTATATATTATATATGTGGAATGGGAGAATTAATTTAGAAATGATGACAATCACACAGGCACATAAGCACTCATTATTCACACATCGAACTTGGGAGTGAAATGGGAGGAAATGGGTGTGATGAATAAAAGCCATTCTGCTCTATGAAGGGTGGGGGATGTGGCATTGACCAAAGAAGCAAAACCTTTATAAGTAAACCTGCTCTATTTTCTGTTTCTAGTAATAATCATCTTTATTTTTTCTTATTTAAAAAGAAGCCACTTGCAATGTAACAATTTAAAAAAGGACCCAACAAATGTTTTAAGTGTTTGAATTATGCCAACACTTTTTTAAAAATCAGCTGTGGCTAATTGTAGAAAACTATACCCTCTCTCACATCCTTTCCTTATATTATGAGAGTGACTTCAGTACTAAGATATTTTAAGTGTAACGCTTATTTTACAGCTACTACTGCTGTCAGATGACTGCAGAAAGCTTTTATGGATGCCAAAGACCTCATACACAAGCAGTCTCTGGTAGAACTGGACACCAACACATTTGGCCAGAGTCAAGGTGGTGATGCAGCTGTTGCAGTGCCTCCTGGACCAGGAATCTGCTGAACACTACTGTCTGTGTGACCTTGCCAGCATTGGCGAAAAAGTGCAACAGCTGGAGGTGAGTCCTGAGTGTGGGTTTCTAGTAGGTAGTAACTGGCATGTTAAATATTGGTGACAAGTGGCTCTGCCTTTTTTTTTAGGTTTGAATACAACAGACAAAATATCCTGCAAGACAAATTTTGTTTTTATATTTCTATATTTACACCTTGTGACAATGTACTGTGTGTGACAAATTGTTTCCAAATAAATGAAATGAAATGAGATTAGATTCAGCTGTCATTACATGTTAACACTTCCACATAACTTGTGTTAAAAGATTTGTGTTTTTCTTACATGTCATAATGGGGATATTGGGTTTGCCATATATCTAAAATGTTATGGCTATTATGTAGGAAGAAACCAGATTATTGATAAAATACTTTTTACAATAATGTGTTTCATATAGTAATATTTGTAAGAGGAACAGTTTGGTTTTTATTTATTTACATATTTGACAAATTTCTCATCCAGGGCTTTGCATGACTGTGTTGAATGTTTTCATTAGTAATGAACTGTCTTGAGCAAAACTACTGTATTATTCCACTTCAGTACACTGCCTTTTGGAGCCACACCACCATTCTCAAGACAACTGTAATATTCTTTGGTCATTGAATCTGCTTCAATCTATCATCTAACATAAGTGAATAATACAGTGGTTAGTTTAATGCAAAAAAAATCTTGAATGGAATTATTTATATTCATCTTCAATTTGGCCACAATATTTTTAGCTTGTGCATCCATAAAAATGATCCGTATTTGCACTTGCACTTGAAATAGTGAAATACACCATTCATCCAAAAAGTACAGAGACTTATTTTATTGCCAGTGAATCAGTACCAACAGTGGAGTATTATGCTGGCAGCTTGAACTAGCAACACTGAACAATAGATGTGCATCTGACCAGTCACTTGTGAGTAGAGAGTGTTAAACAGTGGATGGGTGGTCACATCATGCCAGCGTTGTTCTCATCACAAATCATATTTGACCAACATCCCTAAATCATGTGTGTAATATGTTCACCAGGATCTTTTGAAGAAGAGAGAGGTTTGTGCAAAAATTGTCCCACAAACCTTGTCTCCCAAACAAAAATAATGATGCTTGGACGCTTTTGCGAGTTGATTGAAATGCAAAATGAGGACATTTCTTTTCTCAAAAATATTGACAAGTGATGAGACATAGTTGTTGTTAGTGTTAGTGGAAAACACTAATTTAGTGCTCAAACAGTTCACACACTAGGAAGACAAAGTACAGTAAAATTAGCAATGCACAAGTGGCCAGCGGAGACTGATGCTCCGGCCTGTGTATTCACTAGTTCCTACAGGGGGCACAGCTGCCAGGCTGCATATGCAACTGGTGTCATATTAGCAGGCCAGGTGGTCTCTAATGGCTGAATCAAACACAAATTTCACATGCAAACTACGAAACAATGCACACACAAAATTGGTAGTTACAACTCACCTCTTCCTTTCAATGAAGTGAGCACTGTTCTTATGTCAGTTTCTTTTCTGGTCACCGTGAAATTTGAGATATGAACTGGAGGACATTGTCTGTAACTAACATATGGAAGACCTTCTGTTGCAAAAATATTTGATAAAGCTGAAGTTACTGCAGTGGAGAAGTAGCTGGACAATGCACCACATATGGAAGCACAGAAAGCTAGAAAAGGACCTGCAAAATGTTCACAAATTTTTTCCCATGGCTGCTATGGATCTGTCAACGGTGACAAGGAAGTGCGCAGAGCCTCCTAATGGGTGTCACACTGTTGTTGGGCCATTACAATCTTCACCATTTGCCCATCAATGTCTGGCAAGGAAATATGTCTATATGCTAATGCTTTTGTACATGACACACCCTAGTGGTAACCATGCAATAAACACACATCACAGCGAAGGATGGAGGGCTCTACAACCTGGGAGCAGCGTTCTCTGTAGCTAACATCAGCACTCCATCCCAAACAGAAAGATAAATTTGTAGTGCAAAATAATTTCTCGAAGTATCGGAAGCATGGCCCAGAGGCTTGTTTGGCCGCCACGTTGCACAAAAGAAACAACTTTGCTTAACACGGGATTGATAGCTACCACAGCTGCAAATTTAGCGCTAGTAATAGGGAAACCATCAACAACATTTTGTTCTTCCATGGCTAAATGAAAACAGAGTAACATAGCATGTTGCGCCATAGGTTGGTAATGTATCTCTATTTGAATTTTGATAGGAAAAGAGCCCAATGCTGGAAGTTATGTGTGGCTTCTTCTGCCAAGAATACCAAAGGGTTAAAAAGAGACACCAGTATTTTGTGGTCTGTAATCAGGTGAAACTAAGAACCGTATAGAGAAATATAAAAATAATTTAGGGCATACACAATTTCTGAAGCCTCTTTCTCTGTCTGAGAATAAAACTGTCATGCTTATTGTGCTGAATTTAAAGAGATAGAGGCATATCCAAAGGGCGTTTGGATCTGTTTGCATACTTCTGAGTGAGAATGGTGCCAATTAAAAACTGAGATGTGTCCATCACAAACAGAAGTGGCTGGTTCTGCAGGAAAGTGACCAAACAAGTAGGCAACTGCAGCTTAAATTTTAATGTGTGGTCACAAGCTGGGCACTAATGGAAAGGAACATCTTTACGTAATAATGCATGGAATTATTGTGCCACAGTAGCAGCATCTTGTACTGATTTTGGGTAGTGCACAATTTTGAATAAAAATTCCTGTAATTCCGTAAGAGATGTGGGGTGTGGCAGTGTGGCAATAGCATCCATATGCTGGTGCCATGGATGAATTCCAGCTCATGACATTTAAAAATCCAAATAAATAATGGATGGTTGGAAAAAACTGTGTCTTGTCCAAATTGCACTTTTATCTTCCAGACTGTAAAA
The DNA here is from genome assembly GCF_023898315.1 of Schistocerca nitens. NCBI lineage: Eukaryota > Metazoa > Arthropoda > Insecta > Orthoptera > Acrididae > Schistocerca > Schistocerca nitens. Next base: position 32,077,880 of record NC_064618.1, on the reverse strand, counting down.
CAGAAAATAAAGCATGAAATTCCTGCAAATGTTCCTCTGAAGAGGCACCAGATACCACTATGCTGTCTAAATAGTTGAGACAGTTTGGAACTGATGCAATAAGTGGCTGTAAAATGCATTGGAAACTAGCTGGTGCGGTTGCTACGCCAAAAGGCACAGACTGGTATAGATAAGGGCTAAATGGATTATAGGTAACTAGAAGGTGTTCAGGTTACTTGTCAAGTAGCAGCTGATAGATGTGTTGTGGCGTAACAAGACAGCTACGCCACACTGAAGTAGCTGAAAGGCACGCGTTAATCTCACGTAGGCTAGAGAGAGGTCTGAAACAGGATACGTAATGAATGCTATAAAGAAAAGTACGTAGCTGCGGAAATACTTAACTTTAATCCATCATTTGTATACAGCATTCTTGATGATACAATTGAGACTCTATCTTGAAATGGTTAATGGCGCCTTGCTAGGTCGTAGCCATGGACTTAGCTGAAGGCTATTCTAACTGTCTCTCGGCAAATGAGAGAAAGGCTTCGTCAGTGTAGTCGGTAGCAACGTCGTCGTACAACTGGGGCGAGTGCTAGTACGTCTCTCTAGACCTGCCGTGTGGTGGCGCTCGGTCTGCAATTACTGACAGTGGCGACACGCGGGTCCGACATGTTCTAATGGACCGCGGCCGATTTAAAGCTACCACCTAGCAAGTGTGGTGTCTGGCGGTGACACCACAAGATGTATCTCTGTTTTTGAAAAATAAGACCCCCAATAATTTTGCTAACAGCTTGCCCAGGGTACAGCCGAGGGTAGGTGTCAATGATTGACTGTGCATTAATAGATTTTTTTAGAGTCATTGCAGAGGTGTAATTTACCAGCATGTTTTTCTACCATTGCTAGTGGTGCTTATCATTCACATGAAGGAGGAGAACAAATACCATTGAGGGATTGAAGATGATCTAATTCTGCTTTTTCTTAACTCCATATAGTTACCAGTACCAGGTGGACCCATAAAAAATGGGGATGGGCAAATTGTATTAACGTAATATGAGCTTGAAATTCTGTTCCACAATCCAGCTCTGGAGAAAACAGATCAGAAAATTTGGCACAGAGCATCTAACTATTGGAATGAAATTTGATCTGGAACTAAATGCAGTAAATCATTGGTGGAGAAGCAATACAGTTTCAAAGTGTCAAAACAAACAGATTTTCAGCATAAGCATTGTCCACAAATAGGGATGTCAATAAACAAACCACAGCCTTGTAAGTCACAGGTGCAGAAAATAGTCCATGACTGGGAATGTATTGTTTGTTATAGCTCACTAGCCTCTGTGGAAGTGGGGTCAGAGAGGGAGGCCCCTCCCCCCCCCCCCCCCCTTTCCTTTCCAGGAGCCCATAGTAGTTCTTTCGTGAGCTCATGCGTGGCACATGTGAGGCTCCGAGGTATTGCAGCCCATTCTTCATTCTTCCTTCCTGGGCTGCATTTCCTTCACTTAGCCTCTCCCCCCAAATCCTGGTTTTTTCCCCCTCTGCCTTCACCTGGCTATCCACCACATTCTCTGTGCTGCTTGAGATTTTGTACCTCTCGCTTGTTACCTTTCATCCTTTTGGGTCCCCCCTTAGGATTTGGCCTCCACTTCAAAATTTTCTATCTTTAATGTGTGCCATTTGGGGAAGAACTCCCTCCCTACCATCTATGGCATGGATTCCCCCTCCCCCCTCTTCCTTCCCTGCCATAACCCCCTCCATCATGTAAGATAACAAGCATGTTCAGGCTGTCCAAATGGTGGGGCTGTTACGTACCCATCTGGCTGAGCCCCTCCTGACAACACAGGAAACACACTATTTATATGTGAGCTGTTCCCTCCATGTGTGTACCAAGGAGTGGTTGCTTGTCGTCCTGGAGCAGTGGAAGTCTCAGCTATGACTGCTGTGCTACAGAGCTGTTTCTGTGGCTGGCTAATGCCCATGGGCAAAACCCCTGATAGGAGTGGGTGGTATTGAGGAAGATGGTTGGCATATGGATATTCTCTAATGGCCATCTCTTTGAGTGGTAGTGTATCATTGAATGCTGGTTCGTATCACCCTGCAGCCTTCCCTTCCCTGGCTACACCCTGGGAAGAGGGCCAGGCTTGCCATCTTGGAATGAAACCCTGTCCCCTCTAACTGATTGTACTAGAAGGGATAGGGATGCATTCACCTCCACAAAGCCATTGTTTTTGTGGAGAATATCAAGGGCAACATAGAGGTGGATTCTGTCAGTAAGATGCAGTTGGGCATGCTGTTCATCAAAACTTCTCCTGCTGCCCAGTCTACAGCCCTCCACGATTGTGATCACCCTGGTGACATCCAGGTGTCTATTACCCTTTACCAGTCTCTGAATATGGTCCAGAGAGTGATGTTTCATAGACCTCATCCTACAAAATGATGATGAACTCCAGTCTAATCTGGAGTGACCACACATTTATTTTGTTCAACATTCCCAGGAGGGTCATAAATACAACCTCTACAATTGTAGCTCCTTTATTCTGGATTTTGAGGGGGTATGCCACCATAGATGGTCAAGATTGTGTGTTACCAATGTGACATGAAGCCTGTAAGGTGCTTGTGGCACTTAAGTTTTGGTCCGAAGTGTTCCTGGTGTATGGCGGACCCTGTGTGTGAAGACTGTGGCCACACATGCCATGTGGGAAGCCCCTGTATTCCACTACCTAAGTGGGCAAACTGTCATGACTGTCACTCTCCACTCTCACCAGATCGCTCAGTTTATAAAAAAGAAAAGGAGATAGAGTTAAAATCCATTGGATTGTCTGTCTATCTTACATTGATTTTCACCAAAAATATTACCTAACCCAACCCACTGTCAATTTCTTCTTTCATCTGTTGTGTCCTTTCCCCCTTACAACTCTATCTTTACTCTATACCCATCCACTTCTCATTTCCTCTTCCCTTGCAGTTGCCATACCCACCCTTCCGGGTGTTGTTCAATCTTCCTGGCCATATCCTATGGGGTGCTGCATATACTGATCCATTGGTCCTTGCAGAACACCTCGGAACACACTTTGCAACAGCTTCAGCGCCCTCTTCCTATCTTGCTACCTTCCTCTGCCAGAAACACTGAGTTGAAGAAACTCCCTTCTGTTCATCCCCCTCTGAGCAGAATCCTATAATGAACCTTTCACTGAATGGCAATTCCAGCAAGCTTTTACCTCTTCACGACATGGCACCATGCCCAGATTCTAACCACAACCAGATTATCCAACACTTGGGTATTACCCATAGGCATCATCTACTCAGGGTCTTCAACTGTATTTGGCTTGTGGGTGCCATCCCTTCACAATCTGCCATCCACCTGGCCTCTGCATGGGCTCTCCCCCACAGTTTCCAATTTTATCCCTACAAAATGCTCGTCACGAATTTTTGCTGCTTACCCTCAGCACCAATTGATCCAAGACTTTATTTAGGCAACCAAAGCCTCAATGCTATAGCACAGTCCTGTTTCTTTGGTCTTACTTTTGATAAAAAGCTGGCATGGATGCCCCATATTCTCCACCTGAAGACACCCTGCATGTGGAAGCTTAATGCTATCTGCCCCTGGCCACACCTCTTGGGATGCAGATCAAGCTTCTCTTCTCCATCTTTACTATGCTCAGGTTTTGTCCGCACTAGATTATGGCTGTCAGGTTTATGACTCAGTGGCTCCTTCCACTCTGAAACTACTTGACCCTCTTAATTGTTATGGGGTTCATCTGGCTTTATGTGTGTTTTGCGCTAGTCCTGTCAACAATCACCCTGCAGAAGCAGGGATTCCCTCTCTATATGTATGACAGAGCCAACTCCTGGTTTCTTATGTAACAGCCATTTGGTGATACCCTGACGATACCTTGTACCCCATCTTCTTTGCAAATGAGGTAAGTCTCCCTCCTGCTACCCACCATTGGGTGGGATTGCTGGTTGGAGTGCATCTCACTTCCCTCTGTCCGGATTTTCATCTCTACTCACAGGAAATGGCCTTGTGTATTTCCTCCTCCCCCTTCCCGCCCAGCCACAGGTTCAAATGGCTCTGAGCAATATGAGACTTAACATCTAAGGTCATCAGTCCACTACAACTTAGAAATACTGAAACTTAATTAACCTAAGGACATCACACACATCCATGCCTGAGGCAGGATTCGAACCTGTGACTGTAGCGGTCATGCGGTTCCAGACTGAAGTGCCTAGAACTGCTTGGCCACACCGGCTGGCGATGGAGCCTTGACCACAGATGCAGACTGACCTATTCGACGGTCCTAGGATCTCTGTCTGCCCTATGATATTCTGGCGTCTTGTACATTCTGTCCTTGAAGAGTTCCCGGATGCTATCATCTTCAATAATGATAGTTCTAAAATGGTAAATTTGTGGGGGGGGGGGGTTTATGCTTTTTTCTCCTATTGCACAGATCACCATTTACTGCTGGTATTACGTAGTGTGTTCACATCAGAGTTGCTTGCCATTTTCAGGGCCCTCCATTTTGTTTTTCAGGCCTCCCTCCATAGTGTTTTAATATATCTGGCCCAATATGCAGCTTGCAACCCATTAACTGATGCTGCTCTCGTCACCCTTTGGTCTCTGCCATCTATGACCACCTCTGTGCCCTTTCCTGTGCTCCTGCTCTGTTGTCTTTCGCTGGGCCCCAAATCGTGTGGGCATCCCCAGGAATGAACAGGCTAACCATTTGGCTGGTGACACAGATACTCAGCACCATTTGCTTTCATGATTTTAGGTGCAACTATGCTAATCTAATCTAGGTAAACATCAAACATCTTTTCCCAAAAGTGAAATGACATATGGTGCTCGATGCTCTCCGTAGTAAACTACACACAAACAATGAGATTACTGCAGTTTCGTACTCTTCCTTCAACTCGTCTTGGAAGGAGTCCACTGTCTTATGATACCTGCACATTGGTCATACTGGGCTCATCCACTGTTTTCTATTGCATAATCAGCCACCCCACAATGTGCTCATGGAGCCAGAATGCCAGTATCCCATATATTGGTGGAATGTCCCCTCTGTCTTATGCAAGTAACTTTTGAATTATGGAACTGATGACCTTGCCGTTTAGTTCCATAACTTTGCCTCGGTCAATTCTCAGACCTACTTGGATTTGGATTCTCCCTCTCTGTTTGACTGATTGATTAATAATGCTTCTGCACCCATGTCGACCTGAATTCCCAGTGGTTTGTTAATGCATTCTCATAAGTCATTGGCTAGTTGCAAACATTGCATTCTACCATCTGGCACCTAGAGTACTGTTCTTGCTACATCTCGCTCCATGAAGGACATAGCCATGCATACATGCCACCTCAATTTCAGCTATGAGGTTGTGAAATCGACCAGTGTTATGGTAGCAATGCCGTCCTTCCATCCAGTTGCGCAGCAAACCATCAAACTCGCGTGTCACAAAGTGAAATTACCAGCTATACAACCGGCAAGTTGGAAAGGGCAGAATGAATACTCCTGTGAAGACTTCCTATGTCCCTCCAGCCAACCAACACCTGAGTCTTTCTCTGCTAACTGCAAAGGCTTGAAGTCCAACAAAGGCAAACAGTCTGCTTCTCTGCTGACTCGAATAGCCTCCTCAGTGGTGTCACCAGGTGATACCTTTGCCTGACCAGCCTCTGTGTTGCTGGTGTGCAATACCAACCATTTTTCTACATTGGAATTGGCAGGCCGACAGCATAAGAAAGCCAATACTTATGTGGAGTAGGATCCTCCTGCCTCTGTGCCCTGTAGCAGCCAGTCTTCGTCAGCTGGCCCTCGAGAGCCGCTGAAGTGACACCTCTTCATTTTTTCCTCATCCTGACTCTTCTCTGATGGAACATTCACGGCCTTTCATCTAACAAAAAGGATTTACAGTTGCTTATAGAACTGCAGCGTCCACATGAGCTCTTCTTCAGGAAACGAAATTGCATTCACATGAGTGCTTTGAGTTTTTGCATTTCTTCTGCGTCTGTTTTGACCCCCCACCTCCGAAATCAGCATTTTATCTCATGGAGGAGTGATGCTGCTCATATGGGATGACGTTCATAGTTAACCCATCTCCCTGACTACCCGCCTTAGAGCTGTTGCAGTTTGCCTCTTCCTTTTTCACTTGACCTCTTCCCTTTGTACCATTTATATCCTGCCATCATTCAGTGTCACCCGGGCTGACCTCCTGCAGCTTACTGGACATTTCTTCTGCTTGGTGACTTTAATGTACAACATCTCCTTTGGGGTTCTCCCAGAACCCGTCGGAGAGATGCCCTCTTTGGTGACCTTAATTATCTTAATCTCTTCTGCCTTAACACAGGAGCACTGAGGTTCCTTTCTGACTCCTCAAACACCTATTCCCATTTGGACCTATCCTACTGCACTGCCCAGCTTGCCCATCATCTCAAGTGGTCTGTTCTTTCTGGCACCCACTTGAGCGACCATTTCCCTTGTGCTATCCATTTGGTGACTCCTACCCCACCTGCGCACACATCTAAATGACAGCTTGCTAAGGCTGATAGGTGGCTTTTCTCCTCCACGGCGACCTTTGATGAACAAGATTTCAAAAATTGTGATGACCAGATGGAATGTCTTAAAAAGGTCATCGTTACTGCTACTTAACGTTCCAGTCCCTACATGTCCTCCTTACCATGCATGTCCCTGTCCCTTGGTGGACTGATGCATGCCATGACACAATTTGCATGCAAAGATGTGCTCTCTATATTTCTTATGGTGATCCTACGATGGCAAACTGCATTTATTACAAACAAATGCTTGCACAATGTTTTGTTCCTCCTAATAGGAAAAATGGTAGCTGGATTTCATTCACTTCTTCTTTTAACAGTTCCACCTGCTGCTCTGTCACATGGGCTGACCCCTGATGGCTATTTGGAACCAATATCCATTCCCCAATATCCATTCTGACAGTAGCATATGATGTCATCTTGGAACCTATTTGCTATCTCCAACACCTTGGGCCGCCATTTTTCGGAAATTTTGAGCTCTGCCTCATATCACACTGCCTGCTCAATTGGAAATGAGTGGAGGAGGCTTGGACAATACCCTTCCCTTCTCCAAATTGTGAGTGCTACAATGCTGCCTTTACTATGAGGGAGATAGATCATGCTCTCCGTTCATCCTGATCCTCCACCCCAGGGCCAGACTCTGTTCATATTCAGATGTTGAGGCATCTTTCTTTTGAGGGCAAACACTTTCTGATTAATATGTACAACTCCAGCTATGCAGAGGGAGCATTTCCCTGAAACTGGTGTGAAGCCACTGTCATAACCATACCTAAGTCTGGTAAGAACAAACACCTTCCTTGTAGCTACTGCCCCATCTCTCTCATCAGCCCTATTTGCCAAGTGATGGAATGTATGATTCATGCCCGACTTGTATGATGGCTCAAGTCTCACAATCTATTAACCATTGTACAGTGTGGATTTTGCGTGTGTCATTCTGCAGTTCACCATCTCAACACTTTGTCCACACATGTCATGAATGGCTTTCTGTGGAAATCCCCAACTGTAGCCTTGTTTCTCGATTTTCAGAAGGCCCGCAACACCCACTGGAGGACTGGTATCCTCCGTAAGGTCTACACTTGGTTCCATCCTGAGCATCGTCCTCTTTGCAATTGCCATTACCCTCATAATGGTCTGCCTCCCACCAAGCATCTCCACTTCCCTTTTCATTGAGGATTTCTCCATGTATTGCAGGTCTCCATGGGCCTGTCTCATTGAGTGGTGTCTTCAGTGATGTTTTGATTGTCTTTAGTCAGGGATTTTTGGTGGCACAGTTGGTTTCTGCCACGATCTTTACATCTGACGCCAGTTCTCTTCCATTCATTGAAACTACAAATGTCCCGGGGCCCATGCTCGATAGGAAACGCTCTTGTTCCTCTCACACATCTTACCTGGCAGCCCCCTGTATGCAGCCCTTCAATGTCCTACGTGTCATCGATGGTTCTTGCTGGAGTGCAGATCAAACCACTCTCTCCTGCTTCCACCGGTCACTTGTCTGTTCGAAATTAGGCTATGGGTGCTTCGTTTTTGCATCTGCACACCTATCCTTCTTATGCCATCTCAACACTATCCACCATCGTGACGTGCATTTGGCCACCAGTGCCTTTTACACTAGCCCATTTGAGTGTCTCTATGCAGGAGCTGCTTAACTACCATTTTCTTACCACTTTGACTTTGTCCTCAGCAGGTATGCATGCAGTTTGTCTTATATGCATTGCCACCAATCCTGTGCCACCTTCTTCAATGACTCCTTTGATTGCCAGTATGGGGCACATCCCTATTCTCTGTTACCTCGTTTTCGGCTTTTGCTCCTAAAGACCCTACTCCATTCTGGCTGTATTCCATTCAGTTTCACAAACTTCACACAGAATTTCATGATAGCACCTTTGCTTGCACTGGTGGTTCTCGGACTGACCGTGGCGTTGGGTGTGCCTCTATCATGGGTGCTGATGTTTCTCGCTATCGGATTCCAGAACACAGGTCAATATTTACAGCAGAGTTCCTCACCCTGTATCAGGCCGTGGAGTACATCCAGCAACACTGGCTTTTCAATTGTGTCCTGTGCTCAGACTTGCACAGCACACAGTGGCTTCAAAGGTGCTGAGAATCACCCATCCCTCGATGCAGCAGGTACAGGAAAACTGTCACTTGCTCACTCTTGATGGAGGGACTGTGATGTTTGTGGTTTCCTGGCCATGTCCGTCTGTCTGGAAACGAGGCTGCTGACACTGCTGCCAAGGCTGCAGTCCTTGTACCTCGGCCCACTTACATTCCATCCGATGATCTATCTGTTTAAGCCTGTCAGGAGGTGGTGCCACTTTGGCATCACCACAGGCCCTCCCTCCATGGGAATAAGCTCCAGATTATTAATCCCATTGTCCCCAAGTTGTTAAAACTTCAACTTTGTGATGGAATGTCCATTTTTTAACTATTTAGATTCCCACTTGGATTTGTACTAATTGCAGCAATACGGCGAAGGCCATTTAATTTTTAGTTCTTTACCTCCATTTCTCTATGGCGTATTTTATAATTCTTTCTCCGTGTCCCTGTTTTTAGCTGTCTTCTCTTACATTGATTGGGACTGATGTGTATTCATTTATTAACTCCTCTCTGTCTTCATGTTCTATAGTTTCGAGATGGGCACATATGTCCCTAGATGCTTTTGCATGCTAAAACGAAACAAAAAGTGCACACATTTGAATTTGTTAGATTTTACATTGGGTTGCAGTGTGCAGGTCAAGCAAGTCTCCCAGTGTAGAGGAGTAATACAGGAGAAGAATGTTCTGTAACAAGTGTTTTTCACTGTATTAGTTAGCTTTCCTATCTGAGAAGGAATTGTGGGGTGCACACACACACACACACACACACACACACACACACACACACACACACACACACACACACACACGTGTGCCGTTTGGTGGCCCAAAGAAATCGCATACCATGTCCAGTGTTCCTAGTGAATTCCTGATAAGTGAAATGTTTCATGTATTGGTGATCACCAATCTGAAACGATGAACTGCACAATGAGAATATCCCGCTATTGCATAGTCCTGATATATGAATGCATGAGCCCCACAGGCTTTCCTCCACATGCATGCAGTATTTTCGTAGCCCTGTCCTCAGGAAATTATTACCAATTTTTCAATTACACATCCAGCTAGTCCTTAGCCAGTCACATCAACCACGGGAATAAATTACAGGAAATATTCATTAATCTCAAGATCCAAGGAATAGACACAGAGAGATAGTTGCTCTATTCTAGCAATTTCAGCGGTTTCATCTGCAAGAATATTGCAACATTTGGCATCATTGGTTATTGATGCAACAGCTGATCAGATTTTGGATTGGGGTCCTTAATGTAATTCTTGTCATATTTACCAGTTCCTTTAAAACTTACTTGTAGGTTTTCATCACCTTTCACAAAATATTTTGTAATGTCGAGAAAATTATTCATCTTGTCATCTTGTTTGTCAACTTTGGTAGTCCCAAAGCCTCTGTGTCCCAATCATATCATTTCCTGATATACACAAAGAATCATTGCTTGATGATAAGAACTGTACATGTTGTATCCCTTTCCATCTGCTCCACAAGGCCTTGGTCCAGGCAATGTTTCATATTGTTTGTCATGTTCACCATCATGTGAATAACAGTCACATTCAATTACAAAGGCTTGTGATAAGCGTTGGTTGTATGTATGTTGAAATATTAGAGTGTATTCGTTCACTCTGAGAACATGGAAGAGACCAGGGCTGGAACATTTTGATGACTACCTTTTCCATAACTAGCAGAAAGCATCATCATTTTTGGAACAGTATACCAACCAAAGATATTTCTTCATCCAACTTAGACTAAACATTCAACATTGACCACTTTGCAAACTGAGGGGAAATTTATAAGTTGTGTTGGGCACAAAAAGTTTTTGGAAATATTGTAGCGTGATGTGCTCATCAACTTTTTCATTATTTGATAGTAAACAATTACTTGTGTTGTACTTGCAGCCATGTAGAAAGTTGTCAGAAGTTGATGTGTCAGTTAAAGGTGTTGATTTTGTATCAGGACCCAACAAAGGTGATTCTGAATTAGCATTAAATCTTCTGTTGCTTTAAAACAACATTTGTAGCAACTGTGGTGGATCATCCATTATCCAAACCTGAGAGGAAAGAGTTTGTTCTAGTTATAGAGATTTTGAGAAGTACTTAAAATATCATTAGTGAAAGAGTCAGCAACTGAAATTGCATGTAACAGAGCAAAAGCTGAAATACTTAACACTGTTTTTAAATGTTTTGTTACAAAGGAAAAACCATGAGTATTGTCCTAATTTAAACCTCATACTGCTGAAACAATGAGTGATATTGTTATTAAAAGTACAATTGGATTTAAAAAAGCTTAAATCGTTGAAATTGAACAAAGCTCCAGGAACTAGTGGAATCCCTACCATATTCTATACTGAATTTTTGGTTGAGTTAGCCCCCTTTTCTAACTACAGGGTGAGTCATAAATAAAGAAAACTATTAGGACCGTATGCTACTATGCATAACACGTGACACATCATTGTTAATTTTGTTCTCCTTGGTGTATTGTGTATGTAAAGCAAAAACACATGTTAACCATCGAATGAGATACCGACGAGCCTCACGATCGTGACATGTCATTCACCCATAGATACAACACATGACACACCAATGAGCTGATGTGTATCTGTAAGTGTTTGAAAGATATGAGAGAGAGAAAATCCCATCCCAATGTATGTGAAATTGTATCAGAACTTGGGAATCACACATTGCAGGTCGTAACGGAGTGTACAGTCGCATGTTAGGGAATGTGTGCCCTGTAAGCAGAAAGAGTGGTCAACGGTGGAAGTAAAACCACAGCATGCACGCTGTATTTACAACACCTCTGCAATGGTCACTCTGCTGGATACTCGCCATGTCAACAGTTGCTAACAGCCGCATCGCAGTGTTACTACAGTACCGTGGCAAGTTTCACAAATGAGGAATACGCCGATGTCCACCTCACCTACAGGCTTGCAGATGGAAGAGCTGATGTTGCAAGGCAACTGTATCCCAAGAGGTTTCCTAGCCGGCACCTTCCATCTGCAAAATCGTTTTACTCTGTGGACAGGCACTTGAGGGAGTATGGTGCTTGTGTAGCACTTCCAGGATGATGTGGCCATGACCGACAGTTGATGTACATTGCGGATGATGAAGAAAAAGTGTTACAAACCATTGCGGAGGATTAACAATAAGCACCAGGTCTCTAGCCACTGTGGTTGGCATGTCACAATCTACAGTACTCCATAGAAACCAGTACCATCCCTTTCACATGCAGAAGGTACAGGCATTATTGTTGGAAGACTACCAGAGGATGCTGGACTTCTGCAACTTTATCCTATGGTGTCAGATCTACAATCAGCATTTTTCACATACAATGCTGTTCACCGACAAAGCCTATTTCATGAAGGAGGGTATAGTGAATTCGCATAATTGGCACCAGTGGGTGGAAGAAAACCCCCACAGCACAGTGATACGAGGCTACCAACAACAATGTGGTGTCAATATCCGGTGTGGTATTATTGATCACCATCTCGTGGAGCAACATGTGCTACCACAAAGGCTTACAGGGGAGTGGTATCTGCATTTCCTAGATGTTACATTCCCAGAATTGTTGGAAGATGTTAGTTTGGTCTTTCATGTGAACCTGTGGTCCTGTGGTACATGCGTGATGGTGCGCTCGCTCACTTCACTGGCACAGTGCGATGCCACCTGCACAGTACCTTCCCTTCAAAATGGGTGGCTTGTGGAGGCCCTTTAGCATGGCCAGCAAGATTGCCAGACCTGAATCCCCTGGATTTATTTTTGTGGGGCCATCTGAAATCTATGATTCATGAAGGAGAGGTTGTTCATGTCAACACCCTTCAACCCAGAATACAACATGCCTGTGATATTATGCAAAGAGATACAGACATGTTGGATCATGTTCAGCAATCCTTCCTGCAAATAGTTCAACTTTGCCACACACATCGTGGCTGTCATTTTGAACAGTACTTATAAACCGGCACTGCAGCTTCTGGTCGTGTGTTTCTATGTTAGTTTTGATCTGTACAGCTGTATTGTATTCGTTTGTGTGAACTGCCACATACCTATGTAGTAGTATTTTGTATTCTGCATCTATGTACTCTTTTCTTAAAACTAAGTCTGGACACAAAAACCAAATTATAAAACATGCATGTACAGTAGTGCAGCCCTTCCTCATGTTCGTTTCCCTGTGCCAACTAGCCATGATACATAGTACCGGCCAGCGTAACTGGTATGAGATAGATGTGGGTGCTATCATTGCTTGCAATGTCATGTACACTGTTGCTTGACGCTGATGCCTTGCCTTCTCATGAGCGGCTAAACTACCTACAACACTCGCATGGCCAATGTCGGCACACAGTAACACCCAAAAGTCCACTTCGTATTTCCACATTTTTACCATTCAATTGCATTGTCATTTATTGACATAGGAACATGCGAGCTCAGTGTGTGACAATTTGCACAACATATTTGTCCTCATTTATCACTCACCCTGTATATTTTATCATAGATCTCTTGAACAAAAACACTTGCCTAGTTCTTGAAAAAAGGCACAGGTCACACCCATCTACAAGGAGTATAGTAGAAGTGATCCACAAAGCTACCATGCAGTATCCTTCATACTGACTTGTGCAATCTTAGAGCATATTCTGAGATCAAACATAGTAAGGTATCTTGAACAGAATGACCTTCTCAATTGCAATTATCGTGGTTTCCGAAAACACTGGTGAATTGTAATTCAACTTGCATTTTTCTCACATGACATCCTGAAAGCTTTGGATCAAGGTAGTCAGGAATACATAATGTTTCTTCATTTCTGGAAAGCACTTGACTCGGTACCTTACTTGCACTTTTTTTGTCAAAAGTGCAATCATATGGTGTATTAAGTGAAGTTTGTGAATTGATTGAGGACTTTTTGGTAGGGAGGAGGCAGCATGCTATTGTGGATGGAGAGTTATCATCGCAGGTAGAAGTAACTTTGTGTGTTCCCCAGGGAAATGTGTTGGTACTCTTGCTGTTCATGTTGTATAGAAATGACTTTATAGACAATATTAATAGTAACTTCAGACTTTATGCAGATGATATGATCATCTATAATGCAGTACTATCTGATGGAAGTTGCATAAATATTGTACATCTTGATAAGATTTCAAAGTGGTGCAAAGATTGGCTACTGGTTTTATATGTTAAGAAATGTGAAGTTTTGCACGTCACAAAATGAAAAACCAGTAGAATCTTATGACTATAATATCAGTGAGTCACAGTTGGAATCAACCAACCCATAGAAATACCCATGTGTAACACTTTGTAGAGATATGAAGTGAAATGATCACATTGGTTCAGCTCTGGGTAAAGTGGGTGTTTGAATTGAGTGTATTGATAGATACAGGGGAAGTGCAGTCAATCTTTGTATGGTAATATACTGTATCCACACCCTCCACCTAGCAGTTTCCACCCCCTCCTTCCCATTTTCAAGTCCAACCTTGTTTATTTGCAGCCAACTGCTGTATACTAACAAAGGCTGTGGCCAAAAGCTTTGTGTGACATTTAATTGTACCTGTCTGCAACTTGACGGGCCTTTTTTATGATACGCAGCAATCTGTCTTTCTTTACATTGTTTATACAACTGGAAACATGTACTGTTACTACATACCAGAGCACGTCGTTTAAATAAATGAACTTGAATGCCTTAAAAAAGAAAATAAACTCTGATTACTGTTAATCAATCACAACTTATGACCAAGCTATTTATAGGCAATTACTTGTTGAGCAGAGATACATTTGGAAACAGGCTGTCATTGACATATTATACCAGGATAACTCACTTCTTCACACATTGTAGCAGAGGTGTTGGTAATTCTTGTTTTCTGCCTGTAGTATGAAGATGTTGACTGCAGGTGTAAAAAATTAAAAAAAAAAAATCTGAGCTTCTCGTCATGAAGCCCAAACTACTAATTTCCCTATGAACTTTTCATGTATATAGTTCTGCCTTCAGTTGATCTCTGCTTCTAATGATTCTTTCTCTATTAAATTTTTATAATGCTACAGGCATTTTGTACAGCTTACTGAAACTGAGATTACAAATAATAGTGTTCACACAGATTTCCTGTAGAACAAGATTGCTACTGACTGACCCAAGTGTACTCTTTAAAATTCACTAAGTTGTGATACACGTGAAATTGGTTCTACACATTTCCTCTATAACAACTTTGTTAATATCTGTTAGTTGTATGTTCTTCTTTGACAACAGGTTTGACCTTAATATAAGTTTTATTTACAATTTTATCTAATACAGTTTTGTTCCTTTCAGTTCATTCCTAACTTTTTCATAATGGGAATTTATTGTATCTTTTAATTTTTCTATAGTAGCGTCATGACTAGATTTAGTTGCGTATCTCAAAGTATCATTGGCAGATTTTATTGTAGATGTGAAGTGGTCATGACTGGAATTAACTGCAGTTCTCAAAGAGTTGTACCTCACGTTAATTGTATTGCTTCAAGAATTATAACTGTAATCTATAGTATTTTCTTAATTTAGCATTTTAGACATGAAAGTGTCATGGCTTGAACTGTTGACTGCAAATCTTTCATTTTGGCTGACAATTCATTCACCAAATCTTGTTCTTCTTAATTTTTTGACATTTTGATTATGTAAATACTCATTTTGAAACAGAAAAATGTGAAATTGGATGTTGTACTTATCTTTGTCCTTGCTTCATCCCATTGTTTCGCAGTCCTTTGCCAGTTTAATTACCTTTCTTCATTTGACCACTCTTGAAGATAATTAGACATTTTGTTTCCATGTCCAGTATTTTTATCTTCCTCTTTGCTGTGGTATTTAACATGTAAACAATATTTTTAATTTATGAAAGTCATAAATAATATCAGTACTTCGTCTGCCACAAAGGATGCCAGTCCGAGCCCATAGGTTCTATAAGGAACCTAGAAAAATGTTTGTTAAGTCTGTCTGTTGTAGAATATCAACAGTGAGACAATAATCATCTTTCCCCTTCAATGCCACAATTGCAGTTGTTTTTGTGGTACCTCATTTCCTTAAAAAAATTGGGGTATGGTCTTACTGATAGTAGTCCTGGATCTCGTGAAAGTTTAACATCACATTACCCACCTCCTTGCTGTGCAAGGGGCGATTACTTACAAAGACTAATTCAGGCAAAAATAAAACTTGACTATATGTGTATTATGGGAGAGACTGGCTGGGCACTAGTCTCTAACAATCGAGGATGATACATCCATATACCAGGAGCAGTTTTGGGTGATGTAATCACAATTCCTTGCTGGTATGTTTCTCTATTAAACTGTAAGTGGGGGATGATAGGGTTGTGTAAGAAGTAGGGACATAGTGTAAGAAGTTGGGGGAATTCAGTGCAGGAAAATTTTATTACGGAAGAAACACCGAAAACATCTCGGGATCCGATGGTCGTCACTCCGACCGTTAACACCGAACGTTAATGTCGCTGGGGGATATACAACTTTATCTCCTTTTCAACTAAATTTTTAGAAACCATTTCCTGTTTAAGTTCGTAATCTTCAGTAGGCTTTTCAGGCCAAATGAAACATTTAATAAGAGGTTCTCCTGTAAAGGGTTTGCCTATTACTTCTAAAGGTGTTAACCCTGTTCATAAATGTGGTAGTATATTTAAAATAAGTTTAAAGTCTTTGATCTTTGTTGCCCATAAGGTAGGTTTTTTCATGGCAGTAGGTGTGGCATAATTTCACAAAATTTTTCATTACCTGTTCACACAGATTTGGGGACAGGTTATAGTTGGATATTAACACTTGACAAATACCTTCCCATGCTAAAAATTCTTTAAAATCATTACTAACAAATTGTGGTCCATTATTGGAGAGAAACAGTAGGGTTTTCCTACCTCCAGAAAGTATTGTTGCAAACAGTGTATAACTGTTTGTTGACCAGCATTCTATGAGGACTAAAATGTATGACATTCCTCCCTTTCCTTTCAGAATAGGTACTAAGAAATCTGCTGCTGTAAGTTTGTGTATAGACTTTGGAATGATTGGATACACATGAGTGAGTGTTCCTCTCTTTCACCTTCTGAAAGGCTTCACAAGGCCAAATTAATGATGCTACTTTATGTCCTAGCCTTTTAAAGTAACAGAACTTATTCATACGAGCTATACATTTCTTTATTCTAAAGTGTCCATTCCATGTATGAACATACCACACAATTTCATCTTCCATTAACTCCGGAATGCATAAAAGCCATTGTTGCAATGTTATACTATCCCACCAAAATAAAATATGACCCATAATTTTCCATTTCTCTGCTTGCTTAGGAGGCAAGGGATTCCTAATACATGTAGCAAACATCTTGGTAAAAATAGGGATCATGTTCTTTATGCCATCTCTTGTATCCTGGTGTGTGGATACTCTACTGTCAGAAAATTAACTGCAAAAATTACACCAGATCACTTTTAACTCTTCCATGTCTATATGTAACCTAGACAAAGTGTCTGGTACAATATTCTCCGAACCTTTTACATACTGTGTTCTAATGTCATATTCTTGTAGGAACAACATCCATCTCATTAATCTAGTATGTAACAAATGACTATTCATCAAAAAAGATAGATCGTGATGATATGTGTAAATATGGATTTCTGCCCCCACACTAGTGTTTGGAATTTTTGGATACTCCATAGTAATGCTAATAGTTCTTTTTCAGTAGCTTTGTAGTTTACATCATATTTATTAAGACTATGGCTAGCAAAAGCTATAGATATGTCATTTACACTATCTAGACCCCACTCTTCTTGGAATAGTCCTGCCGTGATCCCATTATCAGATGCATGGGTTGCAATTTTAAAAGGTTCACCCAGACTTGGATTATGCAATATGGGTGCTTCTACTAATGCTCTTTTTACATTTACAAATGCATTATTTGCCTCTTGATCCCTAACCAATGGTATTTTCTTTTGTAAAACATGTAAAACTCTTGCGTCATTTAGTTCTTGTCTCCTAATATAATGTCTATAGTACCCGGCCATTCTGATAAATCCCTTCAGTTACATCACGTTTTTAGGGATGGACATTCTTCAGCAGCTTTTATGCACCCAGGATCTGGTCTAATCCCCTGTACCCCTACGAGATGCCCTACAAACTTTAACTCTTGCCTCTCAACGTGTGACTTAGACAGTTTCACTGTAATAACTTTTTCTTTAAATTTTTTCAGTGTTAGGCGATGTTCTTCCCAGTTAGCTGAGATTAGGAGAATATAATCGACATATATTATTAAATAGTTCAATAAATCTCTTCCTAATGCTTCATCCAGAGCAGGTATAAATACTGATACTGAGATATTAAGTCCAAAAGTTAACACATTAATGTGCTAAGATTTAGCATCAAACAGGATTTCTGTATACTTTTTTGAGTCCAGATGTAACCTAATTTTGCAGTATCCAGCAGTCAGGGCTATTGTGCTAAAAAACTTTGTTTTCTCCAATTTGCATAACACTTCATTGATGTTAATTGGTCTGTCTTGTACTGTTTCTACATGTTTATTCAATGTACACGTGTCTAGCACACCTCCTGTAACTTTTTTACCACTACTAAAGGGTTATTCATGATGCTAGAAGTAAGTTCTATTATATTGTTGTCAATCATTTTGTCGATTTGCTCCTTAATGGCTTCTTTCAAATTTCCCAGTACTGGATATGGCTTACAGAAAAATGGAGTGTCATTTTTGATTTTAAACTTACATATGTAATCACTGATATTACTGGGAAAATTGGATAATACTTCTTGGTATTCCATTAGAATTCTATATAAATCTACTTTCCGTGCATTGGTTAATATTGTGGATTCTTTTACTTCGTTTTGTATGTCAGTCCTATACGCTGATTGGTCTATATTACTGATCTCTGGTGACAGTTGTGCAGTAGCTGTTAATCACAGACAAACCCCTGCAGGTCCAGGGGTTAGAATAGGCCCGAGATATTCCTGCCTTTCGTATGAGGTGACTAAAAGGAGTCTCACATGTTTTGGACTTTGTGATGGTCCCCTGTAGGGTTTGACCTCCGTTCTTCAAAATTTTCCCAAAGAGCGAGCCATTTGGGGAAGGGCGCCTTACAAGGTGCACTGTGTCAGTCTTGCATTGAGATCTTTAGCCCACTTTCTCGTCGTCGCATTGCAGTCCTGCCCATTCTCCATCTCTTGGTTGAGGACACCTTCCTTGGTGCGTTTTCCACCATGCATTATGAAGTGTCGATTTCTACATAGACGATGACCATGGACTGCTTTGCACCTGATATCCAGCACAGTAGCCAGTCCATTGTGGTGGGGCCACCATGTACCCTGTTGGTTGTAGCCCCCTGACCACACAGGGATCACGCTGCTGATGAGGACTAGTTCTTGGAAGTGGAGGGCTTGTTCAAAATGAGATTTGGGTCAGTCTTGATCAATACAGCATCCTATGCCCAGTCACAGGAGTAACTCACTTGTGACAAGCTGGGGGATATTTCTGTAACCATCATGCCCCATAAGAGCTTAAATATGGTCCAGTGTAGCCTAATTCACAGAGGCCTTCTTTTGCTGTCCGGTGATGAGCTGTGTGCCAATTTAGAGTGGCGAGGTGTACATTTCATGTGGTGTGTCCACTGGGGTCCGAAGGATAATCAGGCTTCCCCTGGTGCCTTTATCTTGGCCTTCGAGGGTGATACATTGCCCGAGAAGGTTGAGGTGATGGTCCACCAACGTGATGTAAGGCCCCATATCCCTCCCACAATGCGGTGCTTTAAATGCTGGAAATTCGGTCATATGTCTTCCCACTGTACTTCAGTGTCACAAACAGAGATTGCAGACACCCAACACACCCCAATACTCCATGCGCCCCACTTCCATCTGTGTCAAATGCAGAGAGCACCATTTGCCTTGCTCACCCGACTGCAGGATTCTCCAGAAAGAAAGGAAAATCATGGAGTGAAAGACCCTGGACAGACTGACATACACCCCCCCCCCCCCCCCCAGGGGGTCCACAACTCTTTTATGGATACGTGCGTAGCGAGCACGGGACCCCGAGCTAATGTGGCCCTCCTTCCTTTCCAGGCTGCGTACCTTCCTTTTCCGCATCCTTCCCTATCCCCCATCTTTGCCCCTCCTCCCCTCACCTCTGGCTCTTTCCTTCCCTTTCTCACCATCTGGTGTTATGGTTTGTGCCTACGTCTGGAGACGGACGCTTGTAAATGTAACGCGGTCTTTTCCTTCTCTGCTTGTATGTCTTCATCCTTCCTTTGTCGTTCTCTTTTCCTTACCTCTTCTCTTTACCCTTTTCTCCGCTGCGGCATTTGAGACCTCTCTTTTCCTTTCCCTATTTTTGTTTTTCCCTTTCTCTTTCTTCCTCCCTGTGCATGACTGAAGGCCGACCAATGCATTTTCGTATGTAGCCGGTGACGGGGTAACGCGTAATTCCCCGCCCCGGGTAGACAGGTAGGACATGTACATACCCCCTGGTAATGGCCAGGCATAGGGAGGGGTGATTATTCAAACTGATACCTTCCAAAAGTGCCGATTGGTCCCTCCATCCGTTTGTCGGGAGGTGTGACCTGAGGTGTGAACAATCACATAAGGCGGGAGTGCCCTCAGAGAGGGCCCCCACAAGGAAGGAGCATTCCATCGGAGAGGCCAGTAATCATGGGGGATACTTTCGCAATGGTTTCCTCATCTTCCACTAT
Organism: Schistocerca nitens; assembly: GCF_023898315.1. Classification (NCBI taxonomy): domain Eukaryota; kingdom Metazoa; phylum Arthropoda; class Insecta; order Orthoptera; family Acrididae; genus Schistocerca; species Schistocerca nitens. The sequence continues at coordinate 32,057,579 of NC_064618.1, read as the reverse complement.
GTCTGCTCAGAAGTGTAAGTTCCATGAGTCTCAGCCACAGACAGTCCTTTCACTGTTGCCACAGTTCCTTGTTGTTTCTCGGTCTGACGAATGTCACGACTTCTCCACTGTCAACCCTTTCATTATTCAGAAAGGTGTCGATGCAATTGCAGGTTCTGTAAAGTCTTGTTCCAGATTACAGAATGGCACCTTGTTGTTAGAAACAGTCAGTGACCTCCAGGCACAAAGAATGCTGCATTCTTCACTGCTACACACCTTCCCTGTCTGGGTGGAACCGCGCCGTACTTCAAATTCATCACGTGGGGCCGTTTATACACGTACCCTCTATGGATTGTCTGACAAAGAAATTCAGCACTACCTGTCTGACCAGGGCGTAATGGCTGTTCATAGAGTTATGAAAAGGGTTGACACGAACACCATTCCAACCCGCACTGTCTTCTTGACATTTGACAAAGTTCAACTCCCATTGAAAATCAAACCAGGCTATGAGATAATGTCCATTCGCCCTTACGTCCCAATCACTACGCGTTGCTATCGGTGTCAGCGGTTCAATCACACCAGCCAGTCCTGTTCCAATCCGGACAAATGTGTTAGTGTGGCAAGGATGCCCATGAGGGTGCTTATCCACCTCCATCCCCTCGTTGCATCAACTGTATGGGTGACCACGCTGCTTCCTCTCGAGATTGCCCCATTTTTAAAGACGAATAGCTCATCCAGGAAATCAGAGTGAAGGAAAAGGTGTCAACCTTTGCTGCTCGAAAATTATTCGCCAGTCGAGAGCCCACCGTGCCTCAGACAGGAAAATACAGCACTGTCCTTGCTTCTCCTCGGCCAACAAAGGAGGCGGCCATACAGACTTGCGACCTCACCTTTAGTGCCACGGTCGTCAGATCGGCCAGCGCAAAGATCGCCCATTCAACCTCACCACTTTCGCCTGCCCACTCTATGGCTCAGCCTTCATCGGGTTCTGCAAAATCACGAGCCCAAAAGTCAGACACCAAGACTTCGAAAAAAGAGCATACTCGTGAAGACTTTTTACATGCCCCAACTTCACAACCATTGGTTCCTCCTTCATCTAAACATCATGTTTCCAAGAAGGCTAATAAGAAACCCAGTTCATCTCCTTCTCCGCCAAGGCGTGTCTCACCTACAGCATCACCTGTTGGAAATCGCCCTCGGCAGTCTTCTGTGTCGCCGAGCCGCACTGCTGGCGGCCGATCAACCGGCCGATCGCTGGTGGTAGGAGCTGCTCCTGAACAACCTATGGATCAGAATCTTCTGCCTTCGGCTGAATGCCACTCCATGCTGTCAGTCGCAAGCTCTGAGCAGTCGTTGAGTTGACGGCAACCTTGGTCCATTATCCACTGGAATATCCGCAGCATTCGAGCCAATCAGGATGAATTGTCGATCCTCTTACGACCCTACTCGCTGGTCATCTTCTGTCTTCAGGAAACAAAGCTGCGTCCCCATGACCGCTTTGTTCTCCCCCATTTTCAGTCCGTCCGATATGATCTCCCCTCTGTTGAAGGCGCTCCAGGCCACGGAGGACTCTGGATTCTTCTCCACGATTCCATCATCAGTCAATCCCCTTAAACACTTCCTTCCAAGCTGTCGCTGTCCGTCTTTCCCTTTCTGGATATACCTTTTCTCTTTGTACTGTATACATTCCATCGTCCACACCAATGGCACTAGCTGATCTCCTTCATCTTCTTCGTCAGCTTCCACCCCCCTATTTGCTGGTTGGGGACTTCAATGCCCACCACCCGCTTTCGGGATCTCCACATCCTTGTCCACGTGGCTCACTATTACTAGACGTCTTCCACCAAGCGGATCTAGTTTGCCTCAACACTGCAATCCCTACATTTTTGTATGCCTCCACGACACATTTCTCTCATTTGGACCTTTCGGTCGGTACTGTTCCGCTAGCTCGGTGCTTTGAATGGTTCGCCCTTGGTGATACACACTCGAGTGACCACTTTCCATGTGTCCTTAGGCTGCAGCCTCAACTGCCGTATATGCGCCCGCGACACTGGAAGTTTACCCAAGCCGATTGGACACTCTTTTCGTCTCTAGCGACATTCGATGACCATCACTTTCCTAGCATCGACGATAAGGTCACACATATTACCGACATTATTCTTACAGCTGCGGAACGTTCAATACCACGCAACTCCGAATTGCCCCGGCGCCCCCCAGTTCCTTGGTGGAACGAGGCATGCCGTTACGCAATACGTGAGCGGCGACGTGCTCTTCGTGTTTTCCGCCACCATCCTACTTTGGCCAACTGTATCCGCTATAAGCAGTTCTGTGCGCGATGCCGTCGCGTCATCCACGATAGCAAGAAGGCAAGCTGGAAATTCTTTAGTAGCTCCTTTAACACCTTCACTCCCTCCTCGGAAGTTTGGAGTCGGATATGATGGTTCTCAGGCGCGCCTAGTTTCTCCCCGGTCTCTGGGTTCACAGTCGCGCATGATACATTAGAGGATCCCGTCGCAATTTCTAACTCATTGGGTCAACACTTTGCTGGGATTTCGAGCTCTTCAAATTACCCGCCAACGTTTCTCCCGAAGAAATGTGCAGCGGAAGTGCAACCACTTGCTTTCTTCTCTCAAAATCGCGAAAGCTATAATACTGTTTTCTCCATGCGGGAACTCCAACATGCACTCTCTTCTTCTCGCTCCTCCGCCCCAGGACCAGATGGTATCCACGTCCAAATGTTGCTGCATTTATCAACCCATAGTCTGTGTTACCTCCTTCGCCTTTATAATCGAATTTGGACCGACAGTACTTTTCCCAGATGATGGCGGGAAGCTATCGTCGTTCCTGTTCCGAAGCCTGGAAAGGACAAACATCTCCCCTCTAGCTATCGCCCCATTTCTCTCACGAGTAGTGTATGTAAGGTTTTGGAGGGTATGGTGAATTGCCGTTTAGCTTGGTTGCTGGAGTGCTGCAGTCTTTTAACACCTGCCCAATGCGGATTCCGAAAGCATCGTTCTGCAGTTGACCATCTTGTTGCTCTCTCCACTTACATCATGACCAATTTTCTCCGGAAACGTCAAACAGTAGCAATATTTTTTGATCTGGAGAGAGCATACGATATCTGTTGGAGGACAGGCATCCTCCGCACACTGTTCTCTTGGGGCTTTCGAGGTCGGCTGTCACTATTTCTTCGCGAATTTATGGCAGAGCGCACATTTAGAGTGCGGGTGAACACTACTCTCTCCCATACCTTCTCCAAAGAAAACGGGGTACCCCAGGGCTCCATGCTAAGTGTTGTACTGTTTGCCATTGCCATAATTCCAATTATGGACTGTCTCATTCCCCGATTTCTCAGGCTCCCTCTTTGTGGACGATTTTGCTATCTACTACAGCTCTCCCTTAGACCAGCCTTCTTGAACGACGTCTTGAAGGATGTCTTGATCGCATCCACTCTTGGAGCATCGAAACCGGCTTCGGTTTTTCTCCCAGTAAGACCATTTGTGTTAATTTTTGGCGACGTAAGGAGTTTCTTCCACCCTCCTTACATCTAGGACCTGTCAACCTTCCGTTTTCGGACGTCGCTAAATTCTTGGGTCTTATGTTTGACAGAAAAATGTGCTGGTCCTCCCACGTTTCCTATCTTTCGGCTCGCTGTCTGCGAACGCTCAACACCCTCCGTGTCCTGAATGGTACCTCCTGGGGAGCGGACCGAGTGGTCCTCCTCCGCCTCTACCGCGCCTTAGTGTGCTCGAAATTGGACTACGGAAGCATAGTTTACTCCTCTGCTCGGCCGTCTATTCTTCGTCGTCTCGACTCTATCCGCCACCGTGGATTACGTTTAGTGTCTGGAGCTTTTTACACGAGCTCTGTGGAAAGGATTTATGCTGAGACTACTGAACCACCGCTGTCCAATCAGCGAGCAGTCCTTCTGAGTCGTTATGCTAGCCATCTGTCTTCCATGCCTGCTAATCCAGCCCATGACATTTTTTTCAACGCCTCCTTTGATGTAAGGTATGCAGGCCGCCCCTCCTCCCTACTACCACCGGGAGTCCACTTCCGTCAACTGCTCCATTCTCTTTCCTTCCGCTTTCCTAAAACCTTATTGAAAAGTTGGGGTACAGCACCGCCTTGGCTCCATCCCCGGATCTGCCTGCTCCGTGACCTTTGTTAATTTCCCAAGGATGCTACCCCTTCACTTGTTTATCATCGGGCATTTGCTGCTCTATGTGCACAAATGAAGGCAGCCACATTCATTTACACTGATGGCTCGAAAACATCGTTAGATGTAGGGAGCGCCTATATTGTTGGCGACACCCAAAATCAATCTCGGCTTCCCGACCAGTGTTCGGTTTATACTGCGGAGACTTATGCTGTTCTCCAGGCTGTCCACTACATCCGCCGCCATCAGCGGATACAGTATGTTATCTGTTCAGATTCTCTCAGCTCTCTCCTCAGTCTCCAAGCTCTTTACCCTGTCCACCCTCTGGTCCACCGGATTCAGGACTGTCTGCACTTCCTCCACCTGGGGGGCATCTTGGTGGCATTCCTCTGGCTCCCGGGACACGTTAGTATCTGTGGAAATGAGGCAGCCGATATAGCGGCCAAGGCTGCAGTCTCTCTTCTTTGACCAGCTATTCAATCAATTCCCTTCACCGATCTACGGAGCGTTTTATGTCGTCGTGTTGTTCTTTTATGGCACACACATTGGTCGACACTTCCCCATAGGCAGCAATCCTCCCCCACTCTGTCCCCACTGCTCTCAGCTGTGGACGGTAAGACACCTTTTAATTGAGTACCCCTATTTTACTCCGTTACGTGCCCGTCTACAGCTGTCGCCTGATATATCATCCATTTTAGCAGATGACACGCACTCAGCCGATCACGTTCTCGAGTTTATTAGTGCCAGTGAAATGACGTCAGTCATTTGACGCTTTTTTTGGGGACAACCAACCCCTTTGTTATGGATTTTTAAGCCTTCCTTCTGCTTTTAGTTTATCCAATTTTTTTAGTTTCGTTCCCATTGCTGCTGGTATCCATTTTCGGTTTTTACTGTATCCTAAGTCACGGACCAGGCGCTAATGACCATAGCAGTTTTGCGCCCTAAAACCAAAAAAAAGACTGACCTACACTGAGGCTAAGAGAAAATTTGAACGCCTGCATCCTGTGCATATGATATCGTCTTACCCTGCTGCTACAACAGTTCTGCAACCATCAACTCCGCAAACCTAGGTCACCTCTCAGAGCTGGAAGACTACACCTGCACCCTTGATGGTGGGGCTTTTAAGCCAGAGAAGTGTAAGTCTTCTGTGGCTTTTCTCACTAGGAATGGGTCTCTTGGGTCACTCTGTTCCCAGGTTTCTTCTAGTGGGGAAGATGACACCTGCCAGTGGCTGAAGAGCCCAAAAGGAGCTGGTCGTAGGGCTTCACGCTCATCCTCAGTCCCGGAGACTGAGCCAGGGAAACCCAAGGAGCAGTGAGAGAAGTCCAAAAAGAAAACCCCTAAGTCCAAGGAAACTGTGGTGGCAGCCACAAACTCTGTGGCTGAGGATGGGGTGGAGATTTTGGCGTCTCCTGAGGACCTACATCTTGCCAGACCCTCAGGCACAATGGATAGAGACTGCTCAGGCAATAAATCGGTGCCAGCAGGTGACTCTGAGGCATAAACTGCCTCATTGAATGTTCCTTGCCTTCCCAGTCTCACACTGTCATCCTCCAGTGGAATTGCAGCGGTTTTTTGCACTGCCTGGCCGAACTACGGCAACTGTTCAGTTTTACAACTACTATCTGCATTGCCCTCCAGGAAACCTGGTTCCCAGCAATGCGGACCTCTTCCCTTCACGGCTATAAGGGATATTACAGGAACCAAAGCACTATAATCGAGTGTCAGGTCGGACTTGCGTTTATGTCCTAAACTTGGTCTGTAGTGAACATGTGCATCTTCAAACCTACATCTACATCCATACTGCACAATCCACCATACAGAGTGTGGCAGAGTGTACTGCATACCACAACTAGCATCTTCTCTCCCTGTTCCACTCACAAACAGATAGAGGGAAAAATGACTGAATATATGCCTCTGTACGAGCCCTAATCTCTCATATATTATCTTTGTGGTCTTTCTGCAAAATGTAAGTTGGCGGCAGTAAAATTGTACTGCAGTTAGCCTCAAATGCTGGTTCTCTAAATTTCCTCAGTGGCGATTCATGAAAAGAATGCCTCCTTTCCTCCAGAGACTCCACCCGAGTTCCTGAAGCATTTCCGTAACACTCACATGATGATCAAACCTACCAGTAACAAATCTAGCAGCTCGCCTCTGAATTGCTTCTATGTCCTCCCTCAATCTCACCTGATAGGGATCCCAAACGCTCAATCAGTACTCAAGAATAGGTTGTATAAGTGATTTATAAGTGAACCACATCTTCCAGAAATTCTACCAATGAACCAAAGATGACCATCCGCCTTCCCCACAACTGCCATTACATGCTTGTCCCACTTCATATCGCTCTGCAATGTTACACCCAAATATTTAACCAATGTGACTGTGTCAAGCGCTACACTGCTAATGGAGTATTCAAACATTACAGGATTCTTTTTGCTATTCATCTGCATTAATTTACGTTTATCTACATTTAGAGTTCGCTGCCATTCTTTACACCAATCACAAATCCTGTCCAAGTCATCTTGTATTCTCCTACAGTCACTCAACGACGACACCTTCCCGTAAACCACAGCATCATCAGCAAACAGCCGCACATTGCTATCCACCCTATCCAAAAGATCATTTATGTAGGTAGAAAACAACAGCGTTCCTACCACATTTCCCTGGGGCACTCCAGATGATACCCTCACTTCTGATGAGCACTCACCATCGAGGACAACGTACTGGGTTCTATTACTTAAGAAGTCTTCAAGCCACTCACATATTTTGGAACCAATCCCATATGCTCATACCTTAGTTAAGAGTCTGCAGTGGGGCACCAAGTCAAATGCTTTCCAGAAGTCAAAGAATATGGCATCAGTCTGATACCATTCATCAATGTTTCACAAGGTATCATGTGAGAAAAGGGTAAATTGCGTTTCGCAGGAGCGATGCTTTCTAAAGCCGTGCTGATGCATGGACAGCAACTTCTCTGTCTCAAGGAAATTCATTATATTCAAACTGAGAATCTGCAACAAACCGATGTTAATGGTTTTGGTCAATAATTTTGAGGATCCATCCTTCTACCCTTCTTATATACAGGCGTCACCTGCGCTTTTTTCCAGTTACTCGGGACTTTACGATGGGCAAAAGATTCGCGATAAATGCAAGCTAAGTAAGGAGCCAATGCAGTAGAGTACTCTCTGTAAAACCGAATTGGAATCCCATCAGGACCTGGTGATTTACATGTTTTCAACCCAATTTAGCTGCTTCACAACCCCAGGAGTGTCTATCACTATGTCCTCCATACGGGAATCTGATAGAGACTCAAACGGTGGTATGTTTCTACGATCCTCATGCGTAAAAGATATCTCAAATGCTAAATTTAAAATCTCAGCTTTCATTTCGCTGTCTTTCATTGCCAGGCCCAACTGATAAGTGAGTGACTGGATGGAAGCCTTCGACTTGCTTACCGATTTTACGTAAGACCAGAATTTCCTTGGGTTTTCAGCAAGATCTTTTGCTAAGGTATGACGGTGGTAGTGGTTGTATGCTTCGCGCATCGCTCTTTTTAAAGCAGCACGAGTCTCTACTAACTTTGGCCTGTCCTCATTCTCCTGATCTTTCTTGTACTGCGGGTGCAACTGTCTTTTCTTCCTGAGCATTCGCCGAATTGCTCTGTTAAACGTCGGTGGGGCTTTTCCGTTTGTAATGCACTTTTTTGGCGCATACTTCTCCAATGCGTGATTTACAGTGTGTTTAAAATTTGCCCATAATTCTTCCACGTCCATACCGGTAGTAAATGAAGTCGATTCATTTACTCAGTGGGATGCTAACAACTGGTTATCTACTCTTTCTAGTAAGAATACTATCCTAGCCTTCTTGACTGACTTTTAACTTTCGTAACCATAGTCGTAATGACAACATCATGATCACTGATCCCTGTCTCAACACTGACACCATTGATGGGGTTTGGTCTGTTCATGGCTACCAGATCTAAAATATTTCCATTATGCTTTGGCTGTCGATTTAGCTGCTCAAGACCCCTCTTGAAGCTGTGGCTGTCATAATATGGACAGTGCGGGAAATAACTGTCTGCAATGTATACCTTCCTCCAGATGGTGCGGTACCCTTGTATTAGCTGCAATGATTGATCAGCTCCCTAAACCTTTCCTACTTCTGCGAGATTTTAATGCCCATAACCCCTTGTGGGGTGGTACCATGCCTACTGGCCAAGGCAAGGATGTTGAAACTTTACTGTCGCAATCCAACCTATGCCTCTTAAATACTGGGGCAGCCACACATTTCAGTGTGGCTCATGGTAGTTACTCGGCCATTGATTTATCAATTTGCAGCCCAGGACTTCTCCTATCTATTTACTGGAGAGCACATGATGACCTGTGTGGTAGTGACCACATCCCGATCTTCATGTCACCTCCCAGCATCAGGTGGTCTTTGAACAATGCGGACTGGGAAGCTTTCACCTTGGATGTCACTGCTGAATCTCCCCCACATGGTAACATTGATGTGATGGTTGAGCAGTTGACTAGCACAATTGTGTCTGCGGCAGGAAATGTGATCCCTCACTCTTTAGGGTGCCTGAGGCATAAGGCAGTCCCTTGGTGGTCGCTGGAAGTCGCTGAAGCAATTAAGGAGTGTGGGCGAGCTCTGAAATATCATAAGTGGCACCCTTCCCTGAAGCACCTCATAGCCTTTAAATGGCTCCATGCCCGTGTTCGCCACCTTATCAAACAATGGAAGAAGGAGTGTTGGGGAGATAGATCTTCACCATTGGGTACCACACATCACCTTCCCAAAGATCAAACATCTTTTCGGGTACTAGGCCCCAACAGCTGTCCCTGGTGTTATCATAAATGGCAAGTTATGTACTGATGCAAATGCGATTGCCGAGCACTTTGCTCGAGCCTCTGCATCGGAGAATTATCCCCCATCCTTTCACACACTGAAATGGTGGCTGGAAGGGAAGGTCCTCTCATTCACTGCACACTGCAGTGAATCCTATAACGCCCCATTTACAGAGTGGGAGCTCCTCAGTGCCCTTGCACATTGCCGTGTCACAGCTCCTGGGCCTGATGGCATCCACAGCCAGGTGATTACATATTTCTCATCTGACTACAAGCGACATTTTCTCAACATCTTATACCAGATCTGGTGCGACGGCATCTTTCCATCGCAATGGCAAGAGAGCACCATCATTCTGGTGCCAAACATGGTAAAAACCCCATTGATGTGGATAGCTATCACCCCATCAGCCTCACCAATGTTCTTTGTAAGCTGCTGGAACATATGATATGTTGACGGTTGGGTTGGGTTCTGGAGTCGTGTGGTTTGCTGGCTCCATGACAGGGCGGCTTCCGCCAGGGTCACCCTACCACTGATAATCTTGTATCCATCGAGTCTGCCATCCAAACAGCCTATTCAAGATGGCAGCACCTGATTGCCATCTTTTTTGACTTACATAAAGCATACGATGTGACTTGGTGACCTCATATTATTGCCACATTGTATGAGTGGGGTCTCCGGCGACCACTCTGGATTTTTATCCAAAACTTCCTGTCGCTCCATACTTTCCATGTCCAAGTTGGTGACTCCCATAGTTCCATCCATATCCTGGAGAATGGAGTCCCGCAGGGCTCTGTATTGAGTGTCTCTCTATTTTTAGTGGCCATTAACAGTCTAGCAGCAGCTGTTGGGCCCTCCGTCTCACCTCCTCTGTATGCAGACTACTTCTGCATTTCATACTGCTGCCCCAATACTGTTTTCGCTGAGCGGCGCCATCCACAAGGTGCAGTCATGGGCATTAGCCCACAGCTTCCAGTTTTCAGCTGCAAAGTCGTGTCATGCATTTCTGTCAGCATTGTACCAGAACACACACTTCACCTTAATGACGATCCACTTACTGTAGTGGAGACTCAATTCCTAGGACTGGGTTTCAACACTCAATTGACTTGGCTCCCTCGTCTTCGTCAGCTTAAGCAGAAGTGCTGGCAGCACCTCAATGCCTTCCATTACTTGAGCAACAATAATTGGGGTGCAGATCACTGTATGCTGCTGCAGCTCTACAGAGCCCTTGTCCAATCCTGAATTGACTATGGAAGTGTGGTTTATGGTTTGGCAGCGCCTTCAGCATTGCATTTACTTGACCCTGTGCACCACTGTGGGGTTCCATTAGTGACAGGAGCTTTTAGGACGAGTCCAGTGACTAGCATACTGGTGGAGGCTGGTGTTCTTCCCCTGCAGATCAGACATGTGCAACTACCCTCCAGTTACACAGCACACATTCATAGTTCCCCTGAGCATCCGAATTATATCTCGTGTTCTTGAGTACATCTGCTCATGCCCTGGTGAGTCATTTCTCCTGTTTACTGATTCATTGAGCAGCCTACAAGCTATCGACCAGTGCCATCCTCACCAACCTCTGGTAGCGTCCATTCAGGAGTCCATCTATGCCCTGGAACAGTCCTGCTGTTCCATGGTGTTTGTGTGGACCACAGCACGTGTCGGAATTCCCATCTATGAACTTGCTGACAGGCTGGCCAAACGGGAAACACAGAAACGTCTTCAGGAGATAGGCATCTCCAAAGCTGACTTGCATTCTGTCTTACACCGCATGGTTTTTTGGCTTTGGGAAATGGAATGACATAACAGCACACACAACAAATTGTGTGTTATTAAGGAGACTATGAATGTGTGGAAGTCTTCCATGCAAGCCTCTCACAGGGAATCAGTTGTCCTCTGCCAGCTCTGTATTGGCCATACGTGGCTAATGCATGGTTACCTACTCTGTCATGAGAACCCACCTGAGTGTCACTGTGACTCCCAAATGACAGTCGTCCACCTCTTGCTGGACTGCCCACAACTGTGCTCTTCATTACTGCTGTACCAACTGTGTGAACTCCTGTTAATGGTAACAGAGGTAAGTGATGTTTAGTTTGTAATAAGTTAAAGGATGTGTTAGAAATGAGTAACACCGCACTCCCTGAATCTGTAAATATGTTAACTTCAAAAGTCTCCATGTTTCCTGCTATTATTGGTTGTGTAATATTGATAGTCAAGTTTGGTTCTTCCAGTAACAACCATTCTTTTGTTGGTATTTTGTGTGAGAAATTAAGACACTTATTATAAACCAGGATTCCTAGTGTATCTGTAAGACCTGGACCCCAGCCCTGTATCCACATCTCACTACATTTTCCTCATTACTAGTAATCACCGGTTGGTTACCAGCTTGGCATGCTATATTACCACTTTGTGCTCTATTATTACTTGCCACAAATTCCTGCATAGTTAATGGGATCAAGTGCATCCACAAAGGATAATAATACTTCAATCATTCTCCACCCACTACATAATATATCCTTCCTCTGGTAAATGTTCAATAGTCTTATTAAAATTCGAACTAACCCCTCTCCCCACTGCTTAACAAACTAGTTAATTCCTCTTTCAAATCTATATTAAAATTCTCTACTTTAGTAGTTAAAGTGTCAAATTCAGTCTTCAAATTAGCCGTAGCTTCACATAAATTATCTAAGTCTTTACTTTGTGAATCTACTTTAACACTTAACAATCCTAAAGTTCTATTCTGGACATCCAATTTATAATTTGAGTATTCACTGCGTCTATTTCTCTACTTAAAGTAGAACTCTGTGCATAGAGTTTTTCCCTTAAAGTTGCACTTATTTAATTTCTGAAAGAAACACCCTTCATCTATTTTATCATTGAATTGAGTATCTATTGAGTCTAATTCAAGACTTAGTTCCTTTCTTAAAGCTGCTGAATCTGCACTTTGGGTGTTGATTAATTTTACTACCTCAGACCAGTCTGTCATCTCCTTACTCATTTTCATTGCCATGGCTGGTTCTGAAGTTTCCCCAATTCTCTGTTTATTATCCATATTCTTCTTACCTTTAGATCTAGTAATCATCAAAAAATTCTACACTGAGTGTAATAACTATACTAACACTCTATTATTCAACAGTTTCTTTAGCTTCACACTCAAACAGTTACTATTTTGCACTCACCCGGCGTAGAGTTCTAGCTGCATTGGTGAGCGGATGCGTAATCAGCACCATTGAACAGCACTGGCACCGGCAGCATCGAATGTTGTTTTCAGCATCAGTGTCAACAGGCGTATGTGGAATCAGCACTGGTGATTACCGACTAGTGCCGGCATCATCAGACTTAGGCTGGTTCCCATGTCTGCATCCCTGTGATGCGTGCAAGATTTGCTTACACCCCACACCAGGTCTTCTTAGATGAATTATTCTTGTCGTATTTATTCTTAGTGTAATATGTGGGAATCTTCTTTTTCTTCTTTTAACATTACATCTTCCTTACGTCTTCTCTTTTATTGTGTTCATTAATTTTCGCCCTTTGAATTTTTTAGGCAGAATCCAATTCTGTGAAACAGTTCTCTTGTCCTGCTATACTTGGTCACTATGGCAACACATCGTATCTTCTGCTTGGATTTAATCTCAAAATTACTGTTTTTTCAAGCCCTTTTAACTGGTTGCCACTTTCTAACACATTTTAACTTTTAAATGACCTGGAGAGCTGTGTGAAATTGCATTACATGCAATTTTCACAACTCTCTCACTTCAGTTGACTTACTTGATCTGCACAGCCAATCTTCTTCTGTGGATATATTATCTGGCTCTCTCGATCTCCGAAACCTCCTCCTCTGAAGAGTACTGCTGGTTAACAGAATTTATTAGTAACTCTCTCTCTCTCTCTCTCTCTCTCTCTCTCTCTCTCTCTCTCTCTCTCTCTCTCTATTTCTCCCCCCCCCCTTCTCTCCCTCCCTCCCTCCCCTCATGAAATAAGTGGATACTCACATAATACTTTCAGTTGTCTTGATATATTTTAACTTCCACAAATAACAAAGCATTAGAATACTTGCAAGTCAACTGACTCCTCCTGTGTTAGGCTTGATTAAAAACATCTGCAATATATTTGGTTCTACAACCACATAAAATATGAACCTGTCTTGCCTCTAGCTAGTCTAATACGTGAAGTTTATTTAACAATGATTCAACTGTTCTTCTTTTTTCTTGTTACAATAGTCAATGATATTAAAAAAACCATGAGATACATAAACACCTGTTTTCTTCCAATACGGCTTCCGTGGTGTGAGTGGCAAACACTTGTTGATACCATTACATCTACCTTGTGTTCGTGACTCTTTTGAAGCCTGCAAACAAAAACATGACACACAGTATGTACATTCTCTCACACTTATTTATAAAATATCCTGTATTCGCAATGGTAGAAGGACGAGTGGTTCTAGAATTTACGCAGAAATTCTCAAATCGCTACAGTTTGAGTCTTAGTGCTGTGATATTACTGTCTGAAAAGTTGTTTCCAGGTTTTAGGACTATTGATCCATGTCATTTAAATGAACTGCTGTGTACAATAATATCACTCTTTCCAAATTTTATCAAAGTTTTCCAACATAATAAAGTTCCTTACCATGAACAACATGTGTTAAAAGGTATTACATTATAAAGCCACTCCAATCATTTCAATATTACTGCAGAAGTTGGACCATTATGGAGTAAGGGGAGTAGCTTACAATTGGTTCGCCTCTTACTTTAAGAACATAAAGCAGAAGGTAATCCTCCGCAATATTGAGAGTGGTAGTGATGTTCATTCCCAATGGGGCACTGTTAAATGGGGCGTTCCCCAAGGGTCGGTGCTGGGGCCACTGCTGTTTCTTATTTATATAAATGACATGCCTTCTAGTATTACAGGTGATTCAAAAATATTTCTGTTTGCTGATGACACCAGCTTGGTAGTGAAGGATCTTGTGTGTAATATTGACACAGTATCAAATAATGTAGTTCATGAAATAAGTTCGTGGCTTGTGAAAAATAATTTGATGCTAAATCACGGTAAGACTCAGTTTTTACAGTTTCTAACTCACAATTCAACAAGAACTGATATTTTGATCAGACAGAAAGGGCATATTATAGGCGTGACGGAACAGTTCAAGTTCCTAGGCGTTCGGATAGATAGTAAGCTGTTGTGGAAAGCCCATGTCCAGGATCTTGTTCAGAAACTAAATGCTGCTTTATTTACCATTAAAACAGTATCTGAAATAAGTGACACTTCAACACAAAAAGTAGTCTACTTAGCATATTTTCATACGCTTACGTCGTATGGTATTATTTGTTGGGGTAATTCTGATTCAAAAAGGGTATTTTTGGCTCAAAAACAGGCTGTTCGAGCTATATGTGGTGTAAATTCGATAACCTCTTGTTGACCCCTATTCAATAGTCTGGGAAGTCTGACATTGCCCTCACAGTATATATTTTCTTTAATGTCGTTTGTTGTTAGCAATATTAGCCTAACCCAAGAGTTAGCAGCTCTCACTCAGTTAATACTAGGCAGAAATCCAATCTGCATGTGGAATGCACTTCCTTGACTCTTGTGCAGAAAGGAGTGCAGTATTTTGCTGCATCCATTTTCAGTAAGCTACCACAAGAACTCAAAAATCTTAGCAGTAGCCCAAACTCTTTTAAGTCTAAACTGAAGAGTTTCCTCATGGCTCACTCCTTCTATTCTGTGAAGGAGCTCCTGGAAGAGCTAAAAAATTAAGCAAATTCCAGTATTGCATTGTTGATTTTCTTTATTTAAACTTACGACTTGTCACTTGAATATATATTTTTTTTTTATATTTCATTTTATCTGTTTCTAATATAGTGTCATAATTTCGTGTATTGTCTCGTTCCATGACCATGGAGACTTCTCCTTAATTAGGTCCCATGGAACAATAAATAAATAAATAAATATTAACTTTTTAACAGAAACTGTTCCCACTTAAAACCGATTTTCAGTTTACTTATTCCAAACTCTTTTTACTAACTAAATTATCAATATTAATACTGCTAATGACAACTGTAATAAAATTTCCAGTGTTGCCAGTTACACGAATAACCACACAAATCCTACATGGCAACTTTGAAATATCAACATCTGAGAACAAATGGTTTTATAATACTTCTGCACTAACACATACGTGAATGTAATGAAAATAATATCGGAGTTGTAAATACAGATGTAGAACATGCTATGTGTGAAATATTACAGAATTGAATTGTTCATGAGTGCAGTATATCACATTCTTAAATAATGAGAGTGTCATTAACCAAGCTCTTGATGAGCCATAGCCAGATTAGGTGGCCAACATGAACCATATGCATTTCAGTTCTTCACACTTGGTACGTTTACCTCTCTGATAAAAAGTACCCCCGCCCCCTTCCCCGTCGGTTCCCTGTGGCCAGGTAGTTGATCAATGAGCTTCGAGCATCGGACTGCTAAGTCAACCCTATGTAGAGTGGTGTTGCTGTCCCAGTTGGCTTGTGGAGAGTGCTCAGTACTCAGGCATATGAAATTTGGAGTATGGTCTTCAGATGTATGTTCGAGGTAAGTCTGCGAGTTGATCAGCTCCCTTGTTGTGGTGTGTCTTCCCATTTTCAGCTACCACAGGAGCTGTAGACCAACATTAAGAGCTTGCACTCTTAATTCCTGTGGAGTGGCCTACCTTTTGTTCAGTTATTCTCTCTGTAGCTTGTGGAGAAAGAAAGATGGTCTGTAAAATTAACTTTTGTTTGACACACGTAACTTCATTGTGTTGATAATGTTTATGATTTTTGGAAACCCCACAGAAATTTAGTGTGTGTCTGTATCTTTTTCCAATTCTTTGCAGATTCAGATGATGTCTGCATTTGAATGTCAGATGCACTGTGGCTCACTTTGAGTGAAGGTATCAGCCACAAAGAAGTCGATGTGCCGTAGCTGCAGAAGAAGCATGAAGATGTGACAGACGTGCTGAAGAACTGTGTGGGAGCTGTAGAAGCCCTGCAATGGCAGACGACCCAGCTGGGAGAGGAGGACTGTCAAACTCCACAGGCAAGCAACAGCGTGAAACATCTTCCAACAGTTATTTGTTTAAAATGTTGATTAACCTAAATGACCAAATTAGACTGTTATCTCTTCCTCATAATAGCTTGAAAATTGTCCACAGGTTGTCAAATGGCTGGCCATTACAGGCTACTACTACTACTACTACTACTACTACTACTACTACTACTATTAACTCCAAGTTTGCTAAACTGAGGAAGCAACACATAGTCAAGCATTGTCCCTCCACAAACCGCTTAGTGAGTGTGAAAGTGTAGGCCAATGGATAACTGAGAAGATGAGTGATATATGCCTAATGAAGCAAGTGGAAAGCTTACATTTAGTACTGATACAGTTATAAGTTAAATGATTTGATTTTGTATGTAGGGAAGAAGAGGAGATATACAGTACCTAAAATGATAAGAGAAACTTTTCTTGATGCTTATGCATAATAATAAAAAAATTGAAAACAAAAATCATCTCAATTGTTATGACTTATATCAATGTGTATCTTACTGTTCTATACAGTATGTCAAGTAGGATGTGCTTGGGTTGAGGGAGGTGGTCATCAGTGGCAATTGAATGTCGTATATGCTCTGAGAGTGATAGCTGTGTTTATTACAGATTTTGTGGGACCCTCCAAGAATCTGTATAGTGCAGTACTGTCACACTCGAAACAGAATTAGGGAACCGGATAATAACTGCTAGCAGTCACTATAAAACTGACATTATTTGACACAACACTGGTCTCCAGCTTGTCTTCAGTTGGTTAACATACAGATACAAGTTTCCATACTCTGAGTTGGACATCACTGTATAAATCAAAAACTAATGACATGATGATGACTAAATAGATGCAAAATTAATCATTGTAAGTGACTAAGGGGCACAAGTTGCAAAACATTGTGCTACTGATACTGAAGAATCCAAATAATAATGTGAAAATGTGCTGTGGAAACAGCATACATACAACATAGTCTCCATATTGAAGGAGGTTGCGACTGACTGTCCACCATGACAGTATTGTGGAGGCGGTGTGATGGTGAATTATGGAAAACTGACACTCGACAATTACAGAGCTTGGCAGCCTTCCTCCCCAGATAATGCAATCCTTGATGTATGAAACTGGCACTGAGCACTTGCTCTTGAAAGAAGTGTGCATCAGGCACGTGCCAAAATACATCATATAAGATCATGAAACTGAATGACATGGGAACACCACTGACACTTTGTGAGAGGTACTGTGATGGTGGCAATAGGTTTCTCAATAAGCTTTTAACAGGAGATGTGATGTGGGTTACTCACTGTGTCCAAGAAACTCGGTACCAATCAGTGTGTTGGTGTCACAGTAGATAAATGGTCAGGACAAAGTTATAGCAGATAGTATTGATGCGCTCAGTGTTCTGGGATAGGAAGGGCATTGTGCACACTGACTTGATGCATAGAAGTGAAACATGTAATGCTGTCCATTATTGTGAAACAATGGATATTTCAATGAGCCACTGAATCTGAGAGGCAAGATGCTCAGTGCTTGTATGAAGTTGATCTGTGACAGTGCTCACTGACATACAATTTGGCACACAACATCTATTCTGGAGTAGTTCAGCAGGGAGTTGGTTTACCATCCTACTCACAGTCCTGATTTTACTCCCAGCATATTTCATCTTTTCTTTCACCTCAAGAAGTTCCTGTCATTAGGTCAGCATTTTCACAATGAAGAAAGAGCTCAACAAGCCTGAGATTCTGCTTCCATTCCCAGTCAGCAGGCTTCTACAACACAAGGATTAAAATTTTGTCCAGTGATATAATAGGTTTCTCACTTCTGGTGGCAGTTATGTTGAAAAATAGGTTTAGTAATGATTTATGTGTTACCATTAAAGATTTGGATATAACTACGTTTTCGTCTTCAAAAATGATGAATTTCATTTTCTGTAAGACTCATTTTTGGTACTAAGCAACAGATCTGTCTTGAACAAGGACACTTCTCATGTACAGTTTACTTCACTTAAAACACTTGTTTTATTTGGTTTTCAGTTCTCTGTCAAAACTGTAATAACATTTGTCACATTACTGCAGTTTATAGTTTACATCCTAATATTTACAGTGAAAAGCAGTAAAGAATTTACTGTTAGCAGATCATTGACATTATGTGAGTTTTCTGACTTGTGTGATTTGTTGGAAGTGAATGCGATTCTGTTGTATGCTTGTCACCTCAGTGAAAAATAACAGTAATCTGTATTAACTGAATGTGTATATCTTTATACAGTTGAATCACTAATTGTTGCAACTGTGAGAGAAAGCGGAGGCAAATAGAGAGGAACTGAAATCTGACCATGAAATGCAGCAGTATCAAATGGAGTTGGGAGACCAAGCCCTAGATTGAGTACAATATGTGCAGTGTCCAGTTGAATGGCAGTTTGGGGATGCAGCTCATTGGCATTATGATGCTACAGGTGAAAGTACAATATCTCTCTCTCTCTCTCTCTCTCTCTCTCTCTCTCTCTCTCTCTCTCTCTCTCTCTCTCTCTCTCTGCTTCTAGCAATATAGGTTTCCTCCTCAGAATGTTTCTTCTTATTTGATGTTTCTAGATCTCTTTGTAATACAATATGATAAATGGCAAAACGTTCAGGTTTGTTGATTCAACTAAATATATTGTGTTTAGAGTAAACAGAAGGTTACTTTAGAATAATGATATAAAAATGGTTGTATGGAAAGAGTGCTAAGGATGGTGATCTACTGACAGAAGATTCAGTGAGCATAACAAATCCACTAGTAAAACTAGTCCCACTGTACTAGTTGATACTGTTCTAGAGCATTCTTGAGTGGTTTTGGTTCATTACCAGAGAGCACTGACAAATGACACACAGTTCAAAGAAGGGTAGCTCATTATGCATTACCTGGAATCAGTTGAGAGTCACAGTTAAGATTAGCAATTTCAGATGGGAATCATTGAAAAAAGAAAATTTTCACTGTGGTAAAAATCATTTCACAAAATTTCAAACAGACAGTTTATCCTCTGAACAGCCAATTACAGGGTGTCCCACTCACACCTCCCTGATTTCAAAGGCCCAGGGGAAAAAAACTACAGTAGATACTACAATGAAAAATGCACCAGATTGTAGAGCATCTTGGAAAATTTATTTATTTATCATTAGCACACCTCTACATGTGAACCATTTGCAGCATGAAGAATATCGAGTCAATATGCATTTTTGTACTAAGTTGTTTGTAATGTTTCCTCTGTTACTGTGTTACTGTTTCAATTGAATTAGTGATATGATGTCGCAATGTAGAAATGTGACAACTTCAGTCACACACATGTGGTCTTTCACAAATCCCCACATGAAGAAATCAAGCAGCATAATGTCAGGTGAAAGTGGTGGCCAGACAATGAGTTCTGTGTCCGATCCAATGACTGGGAAATTTCCTTCCCAGGAACTTGTGAACAGCCATTGACGAATGTGGTGGAGGTCTGTCTTGTTGAAAAATGATGTTGGGTTACAAGTCTAGTATCTGAAGCTAAACAAACTGCTCCAAAATGTCCACTAACACTGACCCATTCACTTTTTGTTCAACAAAGACAAATGTCTCAACAATCCTCTCATGCATTAGCCCACACCAGACGTTTAGTTTAGGGCTGTCACAAACATGTTGAACGACAGTGTGCAGATTAAGATAACCTCAAATCCGAGCATTATGGTTGTTAACACATCCTGACAGAGGAAAGATTGCCCCCATCTGATTATAATCATGTTCCTATAAAACTGGTATCCATATCAATATGCTGTAGCATATCTGCAGCAATTTGTCATTAGTGTGGTTTGGCATTCGTTGTCAGATGTTGCAGAGTTTGCACTTTGTAATCATACATATGTAGATGCTGGCGAACTACATGATGCAATGTTGACTGAAATATATCAAGTTGCCTAGATTATTGAGGAATTGACTTACGTGGGATTCTGAGAAACATTTGTCTGTTGTCCTGCACTGTCTCTTCTGAAAATCCATAACATGCACCACCGGTATGTTTCAGAACACTATCCTGTTGCCAGAAACTTCCTATACCATTTCCCAATTGTTTTCACATCAGGTGGATAACATTCATACACTCCACAGTAATTTCTGTGCACACTAATAGGCGATTTTGTTTCTGAAAACCATACTACTGCTTGCGCATTGCTGTGTAGTTGCCATTTTCACTTCATGTGACTGTGACCATGCTGCACTCTGGCATTGATACTTAGCACTTCTGAGAAGGAATATAAATTCTTTGAGATGCTCTAAAGTGTGGTAAATTTCTCATAGTCATATCTACTGTGGTTTTTCTCTCCTGGGTCCTTAAAATCAGAGTGATTTGAGTGGGACAACCTGTAATTTGATGCAACACATATGGATCTGTGAACATCAAAAGAGAATTAGGAATAACAGCTTTTCCAAATGATGCGGGTTTTAGAGTGTGTAGGATAGACATATTGACTGAAAGTGTCACCTAGCAGCCTCTGCAAAGTACTCTGTAATTACAGTCTCTGAGAACACTCTTGACACAGTGGTTTATGGTGGACAGGATTAGAAATCTGAAGACGTATGTGATGTCAGAATGTTACTCATTTGTTTCTGGTTCCTACCAATGGTAGCTTAATATAGAAAGTCAATAAATGGAAAATCTAGGATGGAATGTAACAATATTATGCAAAGGATACTTGTTACTCACTAAATAGTGGAGATGCTTTAACAGAGGTAGTGTTGACAGGAAGCTTATTTTGTGACCACCTTTTTGTTGTTCTTATCTGTGATGCAGCATCTCTGATATATGGTGAGTGACAACTATGCTTTTCATAATATTGTTACTGTGGTATGTGATAGTACACTGACAGTGTTGTACCATATTGTTTCTCTGTTAACATTTCCTGTGGCTCTAATTGTGTGCAGAGGTGCCCAGTAATTAGAACTAATGTTACAGTTTCATTGAAGAGTATGTAGACATACAGAGTACAGTGTCATCTGCTAGCTAACATTTACATGTTTGTCTGTGCTCACAAATTTGTGAGTAGAGGCCTACATTATTTCACTTGTATTCAAACAGCATCCTTTGTTGCCTGCTGTGTTATGTTCTTAGAGTGATTAATTAATGTGTCTGAATTGTAGAGCAATTGTGTAGCCAATAAAAGTATAATGTTCACCAGAACAACATGTTGCTTTCACTGAATGATCATAGACAGTATCATCTTATAATTTCTCAGTTCCTCGATGTAATCTTGGTGTGTGGAGAACGTTATTTCTCTCCTTGCCTGTATACAGCTGTATCACTTTAGATTGGGCTGCTATTTCAAAGGGCTGCTATTTCAAAGTTCATTATTAATCTGGTATTACACATATTTTAGCGTGTAGCACACTATGTTGAAATTTTGGTACATTGAGGATTCAATAAGAGAAGTTAAAACAGTGCCTTTTTTATACAGTATATGCCATAAGATTACAGAGTGACACGTGTTTCGTTACAGCACTGGCTGTTGGCACAGAGCACAATCTCGTCACTATTTGGCTGAGCTGGCCTCCACACAGCAGGAGGCAAAGACAGTCAGCTGTGCATCCTGAGGAGAGAGAACTGATCTGGTAGAGGGCTGACCAAATCAAACTCATCTAGAAATAGCTAACACAGATGGTGAGTAGCTGCCCAGTAATTAGAACTAATGTTACAGGTATGTGTGTGTGTGTGAGTGTGTGTGTGTGGGAGTGTGTGTGTGTGAGTGTGTGTGTGTGGGAGTGTGTGTGTGTGTGTGTGTGGGAGTGTGTGTGTGTGTGTGTGTGGGAGTGTGTGTGTGTGTGTGTGGGAGTGTGTGTGTGTGTGTGTAGGAGTGTGTGTGTGTGTGTGTGTGTGTGTGGGAGTGTGTGTGTGTGTGTGTGGGAGTGTGTGTGTGTGTGTGTGTGTGGGAGTGTGTGTGTGTGTGTGTGGGAGTGTGTGTGTGTGTGTGTGGGAGTGTGTGTGTGTGTGTGTGTGTGTGGGAGTGTGTGTGTGGGAGTGTGTGTGTGGGAGTGTGTGTGTGAGAGTGTGTGTGTGAGAGTGTGTGTGTGAGAGTGTGTGTGTGAGAGTGTGTGTGTGAGAGTGTGTGTGTGAGAGTGTGTGTGTGAGAGTGTGTGTGTGAGAGTGTGTGTGTGAGTGTGTGTGTGTGTGAGAGAGAGAGAGAGAGAGAGAGAGAGTGTGTGTGTGTGTGTGTGTGTGTGTGTGTGTGTGTGTGTGTGTGTGTGTGTGTGTGTGTGTGTGTGTGAGAGTGTGGGAGTGTGGGAGTGTGGGAGTGTGGGAGTGTGGGAGTGTGGGAGTGTGGGAGTGTGGGAGTGTGGGAGTGTGGGAGTGTGGGAGTGTGGGAGTGTGGGAGTGTGGGAGTGTGGGAGTGTGGGAGTGTGGGAGTGTGGGAGTGTGGGAGTGTGGGAGTGTGGGAGTGTGGGAGTGTGGGAGTGTGGGAGTGTGGGAGTGTGGGAGTGTGGGAGTGTGGGAGTGTGGGAGTGTGGGAGTGTGGGAGTGTGGGAGTGTGGGAGTGTGGGAGTGTGGGAGTGTGGGAGTGTGGGAGTGTGGGAGTGTGGGAGTGTGGGAGTGTGGGAGTGTGGGAGTGTGGGAGTGTGGGAGTGTGGGAGTGTGGGAGTGTGGGAGTGTGGGAGTGTGGGAGTGTGGGAGTGTGGGAGTGTGGGAGTGTGGGAGTGTGGGAGTGTGGGAGTGTGGGAGTGTGGGAGTGTGGGAGTGTGGGAGTGTGGGAGTGTGGGAGTGTGGGAGTGTGGGAGTGTGGGAGTGTGGGAGTGTGGGAGTGTGGGAGTGTGGGAGTGTGGGAGTGTGGGAGTGTGGGAGTGTGGGAGTGTGGGAGTGTGGGAGTGTGGGAGTGTGGGAGTGTGGGAGTGTGGGAGTGTGGGAGTGTGGGAGTGTGGGAGTGTGGGAGTGTGGGAGTGTGGGAGTGTGGGAGTGTGGGAGTGTGGGAGTGTGGGAGTGTGGGAGTGTGGGAGTGTGGGAGTGTGGGAGTGTGGGAGTGTGGGAGTGTGGGAGTGTGGGAGTGTGGGAGTGTGGGAGTGTGGGAGTGTGGGAGTGTGGGAGTGTGGGAGTGTGGGAGTGTGGGAGTGTGGGAGTGTGGGAGTGTGGGAGTGTGGGAGTGTGGGAGTGTGGGAGTGTGGGAGTGTGGGAGTGTGGGAGTGTGGGAGTGTGGGAGTGTGGGAGTGTGGGAGTGTGGGAGTGTGGGAGTGTGGGAGTGTGGGAGTGTGGGAGTGTGGGAGTGTGGGAGTGTGGGAGTGTGGGAGTGTGGGAGTGTGGGAGTGTGGGAGTGTGGGAGTGTGGGAGTGTGGGAGTGTGGGAGTGTGGGAGTGTGGGAGTGTGGGAGTGTGGGAGTGTGGGAGTGTGGGAGTGTGGGAGTGTGGGAGTGTGGGAGTGTGGGAGTGTGGGAGTGTGGGAGTGTGGGAGTGTGGGAGTGTGGGAGTGTGGGAGTGTGGGAGTGTGGGAGTGTGGGAGTGTGGGAGTGTGGGAGTGTGGGAGTGTGGGAGTGTGGGAGTGTGGGAGTGTGGGAGTGTGGGAGTGTGGGAGTGTGGGAGTGTGGGAGTGTGGGAGTGTGGGAGTGTGGGAGTGTGGGAGTGTGGGAGTGTGGGAGTGTGGGAGTGTGGGAGTGTGGGAGTGTGGGAGTGTGGGAGTGTGGGAGTGTGGGAGTGTGGGAGTGTGGGAGTGTGGGAGTGTGGGAGTGTGGGAGTGTGGGAGTGTGGGAGTGTGGGAGTGTGGGAGTGTGGGAGTGTGGGAGTGTGGGAGTGTGGGAGTGTGGGAGTGAGTGTGGGAGTGAGTGTGGGAGTGTGGGAGTGAGTGTGGGAGTGAGTGTGGGAGTGAGTGTGGGAGTGAGTGTGGGAGTGAGTGTGGGAGTGAGTGTGGGAGTGAGTGTGGGAGTGAGTGTGGGAGTGAGTGTGGGAGTGAGTGTGGGAGTGAGTGTGGGAGTGAGTGTGGGAGTGAGTGTGGGAGTGAGTGTGGGAGTGAGTGTGGGAGTGAGTGTGGGAGTGAGGGAGTGAGTGTGGGAGTGAGTGTGGGAGTGAGTGTGGGAGTGAGGGAGTGAGGGAGTGAGTGAGTGTGGGAGTGAGTGTGGGAGAGCGTGAGAGTGCGTGAGCGTGAGAGTGACCGAAACCTAAAGTAAGATGCGAGATGTTCGCATGTTGAACTGAAAACGTTTAGATACCGATCTCGAGTGGATACAGGAGTGCTGAGATGTGACCCTGGATTGACGTATACTAGTTGCCTGCTCAGAGACGTGTTCACCTGTGCGCTAACTATGTCTACACATGGTGAATGTTGGAAATGGTGCTTTCTGCAGCTCCTTACAGTTCTCCTTCACCTAGGGTAGAAAGTAAGGGAGACAGGTACAGCTGTGCGATAACTGTGTCTACAGATGGTGAATGTTGGAAATGGTGCTTTCTGAGGCTCCTTCCACTTCTCCTTCATCAAGTATAGAAAGTAAGGGGGACATGTACAGGTGTGCACTAATTATGACTACAGATGATGAATGTTGGAAATGGTGGCTTCTGAGGCTCCTTCCACTTCTCCTTCATCAAGTATAGAAAGTAAGGGGGACATGTACAGGTGTGCGCTAATTATGACTACAGATGATGAATGTTGGAAATGGTGCTTTCTGAAGCTCCTTACAGTTCTTCTTGATCAGAGTTAGATAGTAAGGGAGACAGGTACAGCAGTGCTCTAACTATGACTACAGATGGTGAATGTTGGAAATCGTGCATTCTGAGGCTCCTTCCACTTCTCCTTCATCAAGTATAGAAAGTAAGGGGGACATGTACAGTTGTGCACTAATTATGACTACAGATTATGAATGTTGGAAATGGTGCTTTCTGAAGCTCCTTACAGTTCTTCTTGATCAAAGTAAGATAGTAAGGGAGACAGGTACAGCAGTGCTCTAACTATGTCTACAGATGGTGAATGTTGGAAGTGGTGCTTTCTGCAGTTCCTTACAGTTCTCCTTCACCTAGGGTAGAAAGTAATGGAGACATGTACAGCTGTGCACTAACTATGTCAACAGATGGTGAATGTTGGAAATGGTGCTTTCTGCAGTTCCTTACAGTTCTCCTTCACCTAGGGTAGAAAGTAAGGGAGACAGGTACAGCTGTGCGATAACTATGTCTACAGATGGTGAATGTTGGAAATGGTGCTTTCTGCAGTTCCTTACAGTTCTCCTTCACCTAGGGTAGAAAGTAAGGGAGACAGGTACAGCTGTGCGATAACTATGTCTACAGATGGTGAATGTTGGAAATGGTGCTTTCTGCAGTTCCTTACAGTTCTCCTTCACATAGGGTAGAAAGTAAGGGATACAGGTACAGCTGTGCGATAACTATGTCTACAGATGGTGAATGTTGGAAATGGTGCTTTCTGAAGCTCCTTACAGTTCTCCTTCACCTAGGGTAGAAAGTAAGGGAGACAGGTACAGCTGTGCGCTAACTATGTCTACAGATGGTGAATGTTGGAAATGGTGCTTTCTGAAGCTCCTTACAGTTCTCCTTCACCTAGGGTAGAAAGTAAGGGAGACAGGTACAGCTGTGCGCTAACTATGTCTACAGATGGTGAATGTTGTAAATGGTGCTTTCTGCAGCTCCTTACAGTTCTTCTTGATCAAAGTTAGATAGTAAGGGAGACAGGTACAGCAGTGCTCTAACTATGTCTACACATGGTGAATGTTGGAAATGGTGCTTTCTGCAGCTCCTTACAGTTCTCCTTCACCTAGGGTAGAAAGTAAGGGAGACAGGTACAGCTGTGCGATAACTATGTCTACAGATGGTGAATGTTGGGAATGGTGCTTTCTGAGGCTGCTTCCACTTCTCCTTCATCAAGTATAGAAAGTAAGGGGGACATGTACAGGTGTGCACTAATTATGACTACAGATGATGAATGTTGGAAATGGTGGCTTCTGAGGCTCCTTCCACTTCTCCTTCATCAAGTATAGAAAGTAAGGGGGACATGTACAGGTGTGCGCTAATTATGACTACAGATGGTGAATGTTGGAAATGGTGCTTTCTGAAGCTCCTTACAGTTCTTCTTGATCAGAGTTAGATAGTAAGGGAGACAGGTACAGCAGTGCTCTAACTATGACTACAGATGGTGAATGTTGGAAATCGTGCATTCTGAGGCTCCTTCCACTTCTCCTTCATCAAGTATAGAAAGTAAGGGGGACATGTACAGTTGTGCACTAATTATGACTACAGATTATGAATGTTGGAAATGGTGCTTTCTGAAGCTCCTTACAGTTCTTCTTGATCAAAGTAAGATAGTAAGGGAGACAGGTACAGCAGTGCTCTAACTATGTCTACACATGGTGAATGTTGGAAATGGCGTTTTCTGCAGTCCTTACAGGTCTCCTTCACCTAGGGTAGAAAGTCAGGGAGACAGGTACAGCTGTGCGAT
This sequence comes from Schistocerca nitens, assembly GCF_023898315.1. NCBI lineage: Eukaryota > Metazoa > Arthropoda > Insecta > Orthoptera > Acrididae > Schistocerca > Schistocerca nitens. The sequence continues at coordinate 32,031,125 of NC_064618.1, read as the reverse complement.
ATCTATGTCTACAGATGGTGAATGTTGGAAGTGGTGCTTTCTGCAGTTCCTTACAGTTCTCCTTCACCTAGGGTAGAAAGTAAGGGAGACAGGTACAGCTGTGCGATAACTATGTCTACAGATGGTGAATGTTGGAAATGGTGCTTCCTGCAGTTCCTTACAGTTCTCCTTCACATAGGGTAGAAAGTAAGGGATACAGGTACAGCTGTGCGATAACTATGTCTACAGATGGTGAATGTTGGAAATGGTGCTTTCTGAGGCTCCTTCCACTTCTCCTTCATCAAGTATAGAAAGTAAGGGCGACATGTACAGGTGTGCGCTAATTATCACTACAGATGATGAATGTTGGAAATGGTGCTTTCTGAAGCTCCTTACAGTTCTCCTTCACCTAGGGTAGAAAGTAAGGGAGACAGGTACAGCTGTGCGCTAACTATGTCTACAGATGGTGAATGTTGTAAATGGTGCTTTCTGCAGCTCCTTACAGTTCTTCTTGATCAAAGTTAGATAGTAAGGGAGACAGGTACAGCAGTGCTCTAACTATGTCTACACATGGTGAATGTTGGAAATGGTGCTTTCTGCAGCTCCTTACAGTTCTCCTTCACCTAGGGTAGAAAGTAAGGGAGACAGGTACAGCTGTGCGATAACTATGTCTACAGATGGTGAATGTTGGGAATGGTGCTTTCTGAGGCTGCTTCCACTTCTCCTTCATCAAGTATAGAAAGTAAGGGGGACATGTATAGGTGTGCGCTATTTATGACTACAGATGATGAATGTTCGAAATGGTGCTTTCTGAACCTATTTACAGTTCTCCTTCACCTAGGGTAGAAAGTAAGGGAGACAGGTACAGCAGTGCTCTAATTATGTCTACACATGGTGAATGTTGGAAATGGCGTTTTCTGCAGCTCCTTACAGTTCTCCTTCACCTAGGGTAGAAAGTAAGGGAGACAGGTACAGATGTGCGATAACTATGTCTACAGATGGTGAATGTTGGAAATGGTGCTTTCTGAGGCTCTTTCCACTTCTCCTTCAGCAAGTATAGAAAGTAAGGGGGACATGTACAAGTGTGCGCTAATTATCACTACAGATGATGAATGTTGGAAATGGTGCTTTCTGAAGCTCTTTACAGTTCTTCTTGATCAAAATTAGATAGTAAGGGAGACAGGTACAGCAGTGCTCTAACTATGTCTACAGATGGAGAATGTTGGAAATTGTGCTTTCTGAGGCTCCTTACACTTCTCCTTCAACAAGTATAGAAAATAAGGGGGATATGTACAGGTGTGCGCTAACTATGTCTACACATGTAGAATGTTGGAAATGGTGCTTTCTGCAGCTCCTTACAGTTCTCCTTCACCTAGGGTAGAAAGTAAGGGAGACAGGTACAGCTGTGCGATAACTATGTCTACAGATGGTGAATGTTGGAAATGGTGCTTTCTGAGGCTCCTTCAACTTTTCCTTCATCAAGTATAGAAAGTTAGGGGGACATGTACAGGTGTGCGCTAATTATCACTACACATGATGAATGTTGGAAATGGTGCTCCCTGAAGCTCCTTACAGTTCTTCTTGATCAAAGTTAGATAGTAAGGGAGACAGGAACAGCAGTGCTCCAACTATGTCTACACATGGTGAATGTTGGAAATGGCGTTTTCTGCAGCTCCTTACAGATCTCCTTCACCTTGGGTAGAAAGTAATGGAGACATGTACAGCTGTGCGCTAACTAGGTCTACAGATGGTGAATGTTGGAAATGGTGCTTTCTGAAGTTCCTTACAATTCTCCTTCACCTATGGTAGAAAGTAAGGGAGACAGGTACAGCTGTGCGATACCTATGTCTACAGATGGTGAATGTTGGATATGGAGTTTTCTGCAGTTCCTTACAGTTCTCCTTCACCTAGGGTAGAAAGTAAGGGAGACAGGTACAGCTGTGCGATAACTATGTCTACAGATGGTGAATGTTGGAAATGGTGCTTTCTGAGGCTCCTTCAACTTTTCTTTCATCAAGTATAGAAAGTTAGGGGGACATGTACAGGTGTGCGCTAATTATCACTACACATGATGAATGTTGGAAATGGTGCTCCCTGAAGCTCCTTACAGTTCTTCTTGATCAAAGTTAGATAGTAAGGGAGACAGGTACAGCAGTGCTCCAACTATGTCTACACATGGTGAATGTTGGAAATGGCGTTTTCTGCAGCTCCTTACAGATCTCCTTCACCTTGGGTAGAAAGTAATGGAGACATGTACAGCTGTGCGCTAACTATGTCTACAGATGGTGAATGTTGGAAATGGTGCTTTCTGCAGTTCCTTACAGTTCTCCTTCACCTAGGGTAGAAAGTAAGGGAGACAGGTACAGCAGTGCTCTAACTATGTCTACACATGGTGAATGTCGGAAATGGCATTTTCTGCAACTCCTTACAGTTCTCCTTCACCTAGGGTAGAAAGTAAGGGAGACAGGTACAGCTGTGCGATAACTATGTCTACAGATGGTGAATGTTGGAAATGGTGCTTTCTGCAGCTCCTTACAGTTCTCCTTCACCTAGGGTAGAAAGTAAGGGAGACAGGTACAGGTGTGCGCTAACTATGTCTACAGATGGTGAATGTTGGAAATGGTGCTTTCTGCAGCTCCTTACAGTTCTTCTTGATCAAAGTTAGATAGTAAGGGAGACAGGTACAGCAGTGCTCTAACTATGTCTACACATGGTGAATGTTGGAAATGGTGCTTTCTGAAGCTCCTTACAGTTCTCCTTCACCTTGGGTAGAAAGTAAGGGAGACAGGTACAGCTGTGCGCTAACTATGTCTACAGGTGGTGAATGTTGGAAATGGTGCTTTCTGCAGCTCCTTACAGTTTTCCTTCACCTAGGGTAGAAAGTAAGGGAGACAGGTACAGCTGTGCGCTAACTATGTCTACAGGTGGTGAATGTTGGAAATGGTGCTTTCTGCAGCTCCTTACAGTTCTCCTTCACCTAGGGTAGAAAGTAAGGGAGACAGGTACAGCTGTGCGCTAACTATGTCTACAGATGGTGAATGTTGGAAATGGTGCTTTCTGCAGCTCCTTACAGTTCTCCTTCACCTAGGGTAGAAAGTAGGGGAGACAGGTACAGCTGTGCGATAACTATGTCTACAGATGATGAATGTTGGAAATGGTGCTTTCTGCAGCTCCTTACAGTTCTCCTTCACCTAGGGTTTAAAGTACGGGAGACATGTACAGCTGTGCGCTAACTATGTCTACAGATGGTGAATGTTGGAAATGGTGCTTTCTGCAGCTCCTTACAGTTCTCCTTCACCTAGGGTAGAAAATAAGGGAGATAGGTACAGCTGTGCGCTAACTATGTCTACAGATGGTGAATGTTGGAAATGGTGCTTTCTGCAGCTCCTTACAGTTCTCCTTCACCTAGGGTAGAAAGTAAGGGAGACAGGTACAGCTGTGCGCTAACTATGTCTACAGATGGTGAATGTTGGAGATGGTGCTTTCTGCAGCTCCTTACAGTTCTCCTTCACCTAGGGTAGAAAGTAAGGGAGACAGGTACAGCTGTGTGCTAACTATGTCTACAGATGGTGAATGTTGGAAATGGTGCTTTCTGCAGCTCCTTACAGTTCTCCTTCACCTAGGGTAGATAGTAAGGGAGACAGGTACAGCTGTGCGATAACTATGCCTACAGATGGTGAATGTTGAAAATGGTGCTTTCTGCAGCTCCTTACAGTTCTCCTTCACCTAGGGTAGAAAGTAAGGGAGACAGGTACAGCTGTGCGCTAACTATGTCTACAGATGGTGAATGTTGGAAATGGTGCTTTCTGCAGCTCCTTACAGTTCTCCTTCACCTAGGGTAGAAAGTAAGGGAGACAGGTACAGCTGTGCGATAACTATGTCTACAGATGGTGAATGTTGGAAATGGTGCTTTCTGCAGCTCCTTACAGTTCTCCTTCACCTAGGGTAGAAAGTAAGGTAGACAGGTACAGCTGTGCGCTAACTATGTCTACAGATGGTGAATGTTGGAACTGGTGCTTTCTGCAGCTCCTTACAGTTCTCCTTCACCTAGGGTAGAAAGTAAGGGAGACAGGTACAGCTGTGCGATAACTATGTCTACAGATGGAGAATGTTAAAATGGTGCTTTCTGTAGCTCCTTTCAGTTCTCCTTCACCTAGGGTAGAAAGTAAGGGAGACAGGTACAGCTGTGCGCTCACTATGTCTACAGATGGTGAATGTTGGAATGGTGCTTTCTGCAGCTCCTTACAGTTCTCCTTCACCTAGGGTAGAAAGTAATGGAGACAGGTACAGCTGTGCGATAACTATGTCTACAGATGGTGAATGTTGAAATGGTGCTTTCTGCAGCTCCTTACAGTTCTCCTTCACCTAGGGTAGAAAGTAAGGGAGACAGGTACAGCTGTGCGATAACTATGTCTACAGATGGTGAATTTTGGAAATGGTGCTTTCTGCAGCTCATTACAGTTCTCATTCACCTAGGGTAGAAAGTAAGGGAGACAGGTACAGCTGTGCGCTAACTATGTCTACAGATGGTGAATGTTGGAAATGGTGCTTTCTGCAGCACCTTACATTTCTCCTTCACCTAGGGTAGAAAGTAAGGGAGACAGGTACAGCTGTGCGCTAACTATGTCTACAGGTGGTGAATGTTGGAAATGGTGCTTTCTGCAGCTCCTTACAGTTCTCCTTCACCTAGGGTAGAAAGTAAGGGAGACAGGTACAGCTGTGCGCTAACTATGTCTACAGGTGGTGAATGTTGTAAATGGTGCTTTCTGCAGCTCCTTACAGTTCTCCTTCACCTAGGGTAGAAAGTAAGGGAGACAGGTAGAGCTGCGCGATAACTATGTCTACAGATGGTGAATGTTGGAAATGGTGCTTTCTGCAGCTCCTTACAGTTCTCCTTCACCTAGGGTAGAAAGTAAGGGAGACAGGTACAGCTGTGCGATAACTATGTCTACAGATGGTGAATGTTGGAAATGGTGCTTTCTGCAGCTCATTACAGTTCTCCTTCACCTAGGGTAGAAAGTAAGGGAGACAGGTACAGCTGTGCGCTAACTATGTCTACAGATGGAGAATGTTGGAAATGGTGCTTTCTGCAGCTCCTTACAGTTCTCCTTCACCAAGGGTAGAAAGTAAGGGAGACAGGTACAGCTGTGCGCTAACTATGTCTACAGATGGTGAATGTTGGAAATGGTGCTTTCTGCAGCTCCTTACAGTTCTCCCTCACCTAGGGTAGAAAGTAAGGGAGACAGGTACAGCTGTGCGCTAACTATGTCTACAGAAGGTGAATGTTGGAAATGGTGCTTTCTGCAGCTCCTTACAGTTCTCCTTCACCTAGGGTAGAAAGTAAGGGAGACAGGTACCTCTGTGCGCTAACTATGTCTACAGATGGTGAATGTTGGAAATGGTGCTTTCTGCAGCTCCTTACAGTTCTCCTTCACCTAGGGTAGAAAGTAAGGGAGACAGGAACAGCTGTTCGTTAACTATGTCTACAAATGGTGAATGTTGGAAATGGTGCTTTCTGCAGCTCCTTACAGTTCTCCTTCACCTAGGGTAGAAAGTAAGGGAGACAGGTACAGCTGTGCGATAACTGTGTCTACAGATGGTGAATGTTGGAAATGGTACTTTCTGAGGCTCCTTCCACTTCTCCTTCATCAAGTATAGAAAGTAAGGGGGACTTGTACAGGTGTGCACTAATTATGACTACAGATGATGAATGTTGGAAACGGTGCTTTCTGAAGCTCCTTACAGTTCTTCTTGATCAGAGTCAGATAGTAAGGGAGACAGGTACAGCAGTGCTCTAACTATGTGTACAGATGGTGAATGTTGGAAATGGTGCATTCTGAGGCTCCTTCCATTTCTCCTTCATCAAGTATAGAAAGTAAGGGGGACATGTACAGTTTTGCACTAATTATGACTACAGATTATGAATGTTGGAAATGGTGCTTTCTGAAGCTCCTTACAGTTCTTCTTGATCAAAGTAAGATAGTGAGGGAGACAGGTACAGCAGTGCTCTAACTATGTCTACACATGGTGAATGTTGGAAATGGCGTTTTCTGCAGCTTCTTACAGGTCTCCTTCACCTAGGGTAGAAAGTCAGGGAGACAGGTACAGCTGTGCGATAACTATGTCTACAGATGGTGAATGTTGGAAGTGGTGCTTTCTGCAGTTCCTTACAGTTCTCCTTCACCTAGGGTAGAAAGTAATGGAGACATGTACAGCTGTGCGCTAACTATGTCAACAGATGGTGAATGTTGGAAATGGTGCTTTCTGCAGTTCCTTACAGTTCTCCTTCACCTAGGGTAGAAAGTAAGGGAGACAGGTACAGCTGTGCGATAACTATGTCTACAGATGGTAAATGTTGGAAATGGTGCTTTCTGCAGTTCCTTACAGTTCTCCTTCACCTAGGGCAGAAAGTAAGGGATACAGGTAAAGCTGTGCGATAACTATGCCTACAGATGGTGAATGTTGGAAATGGTGCTTTCTGAGGCTCCTTCCACTTCTCCTTCATAAAGTATAGAAAGTAAGGGGGACATGTACAGGTGTGCGCTAATTATCACTACAGATGATGAATGTTGGAAATGGTGCTTTCTGAAGCTCCTTACAGTTCTTCTTGATCAAAGTTAGTTAGTAAGGGAGGCATATACAGCAGTGCTCTAACTATGTCTACACATGGCGAATGTTGGAAATGGCGTTTTCTGCAGCTCCTTACAGTTCTCCTTCACCTTGGGTAGAAAGTAATGGAGACATGTACAGCTGTGCGCTAACTATGTCTACAGATGGTGAATGTTGGAAATGGTGCTTTCTGCAGTTCCTTACAGTTCTCCTTCACCTAGGGTAGAAAGTAAGGGAGACAGGTACAGCAGTGCTCTAACTATGTCTACAGATGGTGAATGTTGGAAATGGTGCTTCCTGCAGCTCCTTACAGTTCTCCTTCACCTAGGGTAGAAAGTAAGGGAGACAGGTACAGCTGTGCGATAACTATGTCTACAGATGGTGAATGTTGCAAATGGTGCTTTCTGCAGCTCCTTACAGTCCTCCTTCACCTAGGGTAGAAAGTAAGGGAGACAGGTACAGCTGTGCGCTAACTATGCCTACAGATGGTGAATGTTCAAAATGGTGCTTTCTGCAGCTCCTTACAGTTCTTCTAGATCAAAGTTAGATAGTAAGGGAGACAGGTACAGCAGTGCTCTAACTATGTCTACACATGGTGAATGTTGTAAATTGCGTTTTCTGCAGCTCCTTACAGTTCTCCTTCACCTAGGGTAGAAAGTAAGGGAGACAGGTACAGCTGTGCGCTAACTATGTCTACAGATGGTGAATGTTGGAAATGGTGCTTTCTGCAGCTCCTTACAGTTCTTCTTGATCAAAGTTAGATAGTAAGGGAGACAGGCACAGCAGTGCTCTAACTATGTCTACAGATGGTGAATGTTGGAAATGGTGCTTTCTGCAGCTCCTTATAGTTCTCCTTCACCTAGGGTAGAAAGTAAGGGAGACAGGTACAGCTGTGCGCTAACTATGTCTACAGATGGTGAATGTTGGAAATGGTGCTTTCTGCAGCTCCTTACAGTTCTCCTTCACCTAGGGTAGAAAGTAAGGGAGACAGGTACAGCTGTGCGCTAACTATGTCTACAGATGGTGAATGTTGGAAATGGTGCTTTCTGCAGCTCCTTACAGTTCTCCTTCACCTATGGTAGAAAGTAAGGGAGACAGGTACAGCTGTGCGCTAACTATGTCTACAGGTGGTGAATGTTGGAAATGGTGCTTTCTGCAGCTCCTTACAGTTCTCCTTCACCTAGGGTAGAAAGTAAGGGAGACAGGTACAGCTGTGCGCTAACTATGTCTACAGGTGGTGAATGTTGGAAATGGTGCTTTCTGCAGCTCCTTACAGTTCTCCTTCACCTAGGGTAGAAAGTAAGGGAGACAGGTACAGCTGTGCGATAACTATGTCTACAGATGGAGAATGTTGGAAATGGTACTTTCTGCAGCTCCTTACAGTTCTCCTTCACCTAGGGTAGAAAGTAAGGGAGACAGGTACAGCTGTGCGCTAACTATGTCTACAGATGGTGAATGTTGGAAATGGTGCTTTCTGCAGCTCCTTACAGTTCTCCTTCACCTAGGGTAGAAAGTAAGGGAGACAGGTACAGCTGTGCGCTAACTATGTCTACAGATGGTGAATGTTGGAAATGGTGCTTTCTGCAGCTCCTTACAGTTCTCCTTCACCTAGGGTAGAAAGTAAGGGAGACAGGTACAGCTGTGCGCTAACTATGTCTACAGAAGGTGAATGTTGGAAATGGTGCTTTCTGCAGCTCCTTACAGTTCTCCTTCACCAAGGGTAGAAAGTAAGGGAGACAGGTACAGCTGTGCGCTAACTATGTCTACAGATGGTGAATGTTGGAAATGGTGCTTTCTGCAGCTCCTTACAGTTCTCCTTCACCTAGGGTAGAAAGTAAGGGAGACAGGTACAGCTGTGCGCTAACTATGTCTACAGATGGTGAATGTTGGAAATGGTGCTTTCTGCAGCTCCTTACAGTTCTCCTTCACCTAGGGTAGAAAGTAAGGGAGACAGGTACAGCTGTGCGCTAACTATGTCTACAGATGGAGAATGTTGGAAATGGTGCTTTCTGCAGCTCCTTACAGTTCTCCTTCACCTAGGGTAGAAAGTAAGGGAGACAGGTACAGCTGTGCGCTAACTATGTCTACAGATGGTGAATGTTGGAAATGGTGCTTTCTGCAGCTCCTTACAGTTCTCCTTCACCTAGGGTAGAAAGTAAGGGTGACAGGTACAGCTGTGCGCTAACTATGTCTACAGAAGGTGAATGTTGGAAATGGTGCTTTCTGCAGCTCCTTACAGTTCTCCTTCACCTAGGGTAGAAATTAAGGGAGACAGGTACAGCTGTGCGCTAACTATGTCTACAGATGGTGAATGTTGGAGATGGTGCTTTCTGCAGCTCCTTACAGTTCTCCTTCACCTAGGGTAGAAAGTAAGGGAGACAGGTACAGCTGTGCGCTAACTATGTCTACAGATGGTGAATGTTGGAAATGGTGCTTTCTGCAGCTCCTTACAGTTCTCCTTCACCTAGGGTAGAAAGTAAGGGAGACAGGTACAGCTGTGCGCTAACTATGTCTACAGGTGGTGAATGTTGCAAATAGTGCTTTCTGCAGCTCCTTACAGTTCTCCTTCACCTAGGGTAGAAAGTAAGGGAGACAGGTACAGCTGTGCGCTAACTATGTCTACAGGTGGTGAATGTTGGAAATGGTGCTTTCTGCAGCTCCTTACAGTTCTCCTTCACCTAGGGTAGAAAGTAAGGGAGACAGGTACAGCTGTGCGCTAACTATGTCTACAGGTGGTGAATGTTGGAAATGGTGCTTTCTGCAGCTCCTTACAGTTCTCCTTCACCTAGGGTAGAAAGTAAGGGAGACAGGTACAGTTGTGCGATAACTGTGTCTACAGATTGTGAATGTTGGAAATGGTACTTTCTGAGGCTCCTTCCACTTCTCCTTCATCAAGTATAGAAAGTAAGGGGGACATGTACAGGTGTGCACTAATTATGACTACAGATGATGAATGTTGGAAATGGTGCTTTCTGAAGCTCCTTACAGTTCTTCTTGATCAGAGTTAGATAGTAAGGGAGACAGGTACAGCAGTGCTCTAACTATGTCTACACATGGTGAATGTTGGAAATGGCGTTTTCTGCAGCTCCTTACAGGTCTCCTTCACCTAGGGTAGAAAGTCAGGGAGACAGGTACAGCTGTGCGATAACCATGTCTACAGATGGTGAATGTTGGAAATGGTGCTTTCTGCAGCTCCTTACAGTTCTCCTTCACCTAGGGTAGAAAGTAAGGGAGACAGGTACAGCTGTGCGCTAACTATGTCTACAGGTGGTGAATGTTGGAAATGGTGCATTCTGAGGCTCATTCCATTTCTCCTCATCAAGTATAGAAAGTAATGGGGACATGTACAGTTTTGCACTAATTATGACTACAGATTATGAATGTTGGAAATGGTGCTTTCTGAAGCTCCTTACAGTTCTTCTTGATCAAAGTAAGATAGTGAGGGAGACAGGTACAGCAGTGCTCTAACTATGTCTACACATGGTGAATGTTGGAAATGGCGTTTTCTGCAGCTTCTTACAGGTCTCCTTCACCTAGGGTAGAAAGTCAGGGAGACAGGTACAGCTGTGCGATAACTATGTCTACAGATGGTGAATGTTGGAAGTGGTGCTTTCTGCAGTTCCTTACAGTTCTCCTTCACCTAGGGTAGAAAGTAATGGAGACATGTACAGCTGTGCGCTAACTATGTCAACAGAGGGTGAATGTTGGAAATGGTGCTTTCTGCAGTTCCTTACAGTTCTCCTTCACCTAGGGTAGAAAGTAAGGGAGACAGGTACAGCTGTGCGATAACTATGTCTACAGATGGTAAATGTTGGAAATGGTGCTTTCTGCAGTTCCTTACAGTTCTCCTTCACCTAGGGCAGAAAGTAAGGGATACAGGTAAAGTTGTGCGATAACTATGTCTACAGATGGTGAATGTTGGAAATGGTGCTTTCTGAGGCTCCTTCCACTTCTCCTTCATAAAGTATAGAAAGTAAGGGGGACATGTACAGGTGTGCGCTAATTATCACTACAGATGATGAATGTTGGAAATGGTGCTTTCTGAAGCTCCTTACAGTTCTTCTTGATCAAAGTTAGATAGTAAGGGAGGCATATACAGCAGTGCTCTAACTATGTCTACACATGGCGAATGTTGGAAATGGCGTTTTCTGCAGCTCCTTACAGTTCTCCTTCACCTTGGGTAGAAAGTAATGGAGACATGTACAGCTGTGCGCTAACTATGTCTACAGATGGAGAATGTTGGAAATGGTGCTTTCTGCAGTTCCTTACAGTTCTCCTTCACCTAGGGTAGAAAGTAAGGGAGACAGGTACAGCAGTGCTCTAACTATGTCTACAGATGGTGAATGTTGGAAATGGTGCTTTCTGCAGCTCCTTACAGTTCTCCTTCACCTAGGGTAGAAAGTAAGGAGACAGGTACAGCTGTGCGATAACTATGTCTACAGATGGTGAATGTTGCAAATGGTGCTTTCTGCAGCTCCTTACAGTCCTCCTTCACCTAGGGTAGAAAGTAAGGGAGACAGGTACAGCTGTGCGCTAACTATGCCTACAGATGGTGAATGTTCAAAATGGTGCTTTCTGCAGCTCCTTACAGTTCTTCTAGATCAAAGTTAGATAGTAAGGGAGACAGGTACAGCAGTGCTCTAACTATGTCTACACATGGTGAATGTTGTAAATTGCGTTTTCTGCAGCTCCTTACAGTTCTCCTTCACCTAGGGTAGAAAGTAAGGGAGACAGGTACAGCTGTGCGCTAACTATGTCTACAGATGGTGAATGTTGGAAATGGTGCTTTCTGCAGCTCCTTACAGTTCTTCTTGATCAAAGTTAGATAGTAAGGGAGACAGGCACAGCAGTGCTCTAACTATGTCTACAGATGGTGAATGTTGGAAATGGTGCTTTCTGCAGCTCCTTACAGTTCTCCTTCACCTAGGGTAGAAAGTAAGGGAGACAGGTACAGCTGTGCGCTAACTATGTCTACAGATGGTGAATGTTGGAAATGGTGCTTTCTGCAGCTCCTTACAGTTCTCCTTCACCTAGGGTAGAAAGTAAGGGAGACAAGTACAGCTGTGCGCTAACTATGTCTACAGATGGTGAATGTTGGAAATGGTGCTTACTGCAGCACCTTACATTTCTCCTTCACCTAGGGTAGAAAGTAAGGGAGACAGGTACAGCTGTGCGCTAACTATGTCTACAGGTGGTGAATGTTGGAAATGGTGCTTTCTGCAGCTCCTTACAGTTCTCCTTCACCTATGGTAGAAAGTAAGGGAGACAGGTACAGCTGTGCGCTAACTATGTCTACAGGTGGTGAATGTTGGAAATGGTGCTTTCTGCAGCTCCTTACAGTTCTCCTTCACCTAGGGTAGAAAGTAAGGGAGACAGGTACAGCTGTGCGCTAACTATGTCTACAGGTGGTGAATGTTGGAAATGGTGCTTTCTGCAGCTCCTTACAGTTCTCCTTCACCTAGGGTAGAAAGTAAGGGAGACAAGTACAGCTGTGCGCTAACTATGTCTACAGATGGTGAATGTTGGAAATGGTGCTTACTGCAGCACCTTACATTTCTCCTTCACCTAGGGTAGAAAGTAAGGGAGACAGGTACAGCTGTGCGCTAACTATGTCTACAGGTGGTGAATGTTGGAAATGGTGCTTTCTGCAGCTCCTTACAGTTCTCCTTCACCTATGGTAGAAAGTAAGGGAGACAGGTACAGCTGTGCGCTAACTATGTCTACAGATGGTGAATGTTGGAAATGGTGCTTTCTGCAGCTCTTTACAGTTCTCCTTCACCTAGGGTAGAAAGTAAGGGAGACAAGTACAGCTGTGCGCTAACTATGTCTACAGATGGTGAATGTTGGAAATGGTGCTTACTGCAGCACCTTACATTTCTCCTTCACCTAGGGTAGAAAGTAAGGGAGACAGGTACAGCTGTGCGCTAACTATGTCTACAGGTGGTGAATGTTGGAAATGGTGCTTTCTGCAGCTCCTTACAGTTGTCCTTCACCTATGGTAGAAAGTAAGGGAGGCAGGTACAGCTGTGCGCTAACTATGTCTACAGGTGGTGAATGTTGGAAATGGTGCTTTCTGCAGCTCCTTACAGTTCTCCTTCACCTAGGGTAGAAAGTAAGGGAGACAGGTACAGCTGTGCGCTAACTATGTCTACAGGTGGTGAATGTTGGAAATGGTGCTTTCTGCAGCTCCTTACAGTTCTCCTTCACCTAGGGTAGAAAGTAAGGGAGACAGGTACAGCTGTGCGATAACTATGTCTACAGATGGAGAATGTTGGAAATGGTACTTTCTGCAGCTCCTTACAGTTCTCCTTCACCTAGGGTAGAAAGTAAGGGAGACAGGTACAGCTGTGCGCTAACTATGTCTACAGATGGTGAATGTTGGAAATGGTGCTTTCTGCAGCTCCTTACAGTTCTCCTTCACCTAGGGTAGAAAGTAAGGGAGACAGGTACAGCTGTGCGCTAACTATGTCTACAGATGGTGAATGTTGGAAATGGTGCTTTCTGCAGCTCCTTACAGTTCTCCTTCACCTAGGGTAGAAAGTAAGGGAGACAGGTACAGCTGTGCGCTAACTATGTCTACAGAAGGTGAATGTTGGAAATGGTGCTTTCTGCAGCTCCTTACAGTTCTCCTTCACCAAGGGTAGAAAGTAAGGGAGACAGGTACAGCTGTGCGCTAACTATGTCTACAGATGGTGAATGTTGGAAATGGTGCTTTCTGCAGCTCCTTACAGTTCTCCTTCACCTAGGGTAGAAAGTAAGGGAGACAGGTACAGCTGTGCGCTAACTATGTCTACAGATGGTGAATGTTGGAAATGGTGCTTTCTGCAGCTCCTTACAGTTCTCCTTCACCTAGGGTAGAAAGTAAGGGAGACAGGTACAGCTGTGCGCTAACTATGTCTACAGATGGAGAATGTTGGAAATGGTGCTTTCTGCAGCTCCTTACAGTTCTCCTTCACCTAGGGTAGAATGTAAGGGAGACAGGTACAGCTGTGCGCTAACTATGTCTACAGGTGGTGAATGTTGGAAATGGTGCTTTCTGCAGCTCCTTACAGTTCTCCTTCACCTAGGGTAGAAAGTAAGGGAGACAGGTACAGCTGTGCGCTAACTATGTCTACAGATGGTGAATGTTGGAAATGGTGCTTTCTGCAGCTCCTTACAGTTCTCCTTCACCTAGGGTAGAAAGTAAGGGAGACAGGTACAGCTGTGCGCTAACTATGTCTACAGATGGAGAATGTTGGAAATGGTGCTTTCTGCAGCTCCTTACAGTTCTCCTTCACCAAGGGTAGAAAGTAAGGGAGACAGGTACAGCTGTGCGCTAACTATGTCTACAGATGGTGAATGTTGGAAATGGTGCTTTCTGCAGCTCCTTACAGTTCTCCTTCACCTAGGGTAGAAAGTAAGGGAGACAGGTACAGCTGTGCGCTAACTATGTCTACAGAAGGTGAATGTTGGAAATGGTGCTTTCTGCAGCTCCTTACAGTTCTCCTTCACCTAGGGTAGAAATTAAGGGAGACAGGTACAGCTGTGCGCTAACTATGTCTACAGATGGTGAATGTTGGAGATGGTGCTTTCTGCAGCTCCTTACAGTTCTCCTTCACCTAGGGTAGAAAGTAAGGGAGACAGGTACAGCTGTGCGCTAACTATGTCTACAGATGGTGAATGTTGGAAATGGTGCTTTCTGCAGCTCCTTACAGTTCTCCTTCACCTAGGGTAGAAAGTAAGGGAGACAGGTACAGCTGTGCGCTAACTATGTCTACAGGTGGTGAATGTTGGAAATGGTGCATTCTGAGGCTCATTCCATTTCTCCTTCATCAAGTATAGAAAGTAATGGGGACATGTACAGTTTTGCACTAATTATGACTACAGATTATGAATGTTGGAAATGGTGCTTTCTGAAGCTCCTTACAGTTCTTCTTGATCAAAGTAAGATAGTGAGGGAGACAGGTACAGCAGTGCTCTAACTATGTCTACACATGGTGAATGTTGGAAATGGCGTTTTCTGCAGCTTCTTACAGGTCTCCTTCACCTAGGGTAGAAAGTCAGGGAGACAGGTACAGCTGTGCGATAACTATGTCTACAGATGGTGAATGTTGGAAGTGGTGCTTTCTGCAGTTCCTTACAGTTCTCCTTCACCTAGGGTAGAAAGTAATGGAGACATGTACAGCTGTGCGCTAACTATGTCAACAGAGGGTGAATGTTGGAAATGGTGCTTTCTGCAGTTCCTTACAGTTCTCCTTCACCTAGGGTAGAAAGTAAGGGAGACAGGTACAGCTGTGCGATAACTATGTCTACAGATGGTAAATGTTGGAAATGGTGCTTTCTGCAGTTCCTTACAGTTCTCCTTCACCTAGGGCAGAAAGTAAGGGATACAGGTAAAGTTGTGCGATAACTATGTCTACAGATGGTGAATGTTGGAAATGGTGCTTTCTGAGGCTCCTTCCACTTCTCCTTCATAAAGTATAGAAAGTAAGGGGGACATGTACAGGTGTGCGCTAATTATCACTACAGATGATGAATGTTGGAAATGGTGCTTTCTGAAGCTCCTTACAGTTCTTCTTGATCAAAGTTAGATAGTAAGGGAGGCATATACAGCAGTGCTCTAACTATGTCTACACATGGCGAATGTTGGAAATGGCGTTTTCTGCAGCTCCTTACAGTTCTCCTTCACCTTGGGTAGAAAGTAATGGAGACATGTACAGCTGTGCGCTAACTATGTCTACAGATGGAGAATGTTGGAAATGGTGCTTTCTGCAGTTCCTTACAGTTCTCCTTCACCTAGGGTAGAAAGT
Source organism: Schistocerca nitens (assembly GCF_023898315.1). Taxonomy (NCBI): domain Eukaryota; kingdom Metazoa; phylum Arthropoda; class Insecta; order Orthoptera; family Acrididae; genus Schistocerca; species Schistocerca nitens. The sequence continues at coordinate 32,015,748 of NC_064618.1, read as the reverse complement.
AAGGGAGACAGGTACAGCAGTGCTCTAACTATGTCTACAGATGGTGAATGTTGGAAATGGTGCTTTCTGCAGCTCCTTACAGTTCTCCTTCACCTAGGGTAGAAAGTAAGGGAGACAGGTACAGCTGTGCGATAACTATGTCTACAGATGGTGAATGTTGCAAATGGTGCTTTCTGCAGCTCCTTACAGTCCTCCTTCACCTAGGGTAGAAAGTAAGGGAGACAGGTACAGCTGTGCGCTAACTATGCCTACAGATGGTGAATGTTCAAAATGGTGCTTTCTGCAGCTCCTTACAGTTCTTCTAGATCAAAGTTAGATAGTAAGGGAGACAGGTACAGCAGTGCTCTAACTATGTCTACACATGGTGAATGTTGTAAATTGCGTTTTCTGCAGCTCCTTACAGTTCTCCTTCACCTAGGGTAGAAAGTAAGGGAGACAGGTACAGCTGTGCGCTAACTATGTCTACAGATGGTGAATGTTGGAAATGGTGCTTTCTGCAGCTCCTTACAGTTCTTCTTGATCAAAGTTAGATAGTAAGGGAGACAGGCACAGCAGTGCTCTAACTATGTCTACAGATGGTGAATGTTGGAAATGGTGCTTTCTGCAGCTCCTTACAGTTCTCCTTCACCTAGGGTAGAAAGTAAGGGAGACAGGTACAGCTGTGCGCTAACTATGTCTACAGATGGTGAATGTTGGAAATGGTGCTTTCTGCAGCTCCTTACAGTTCTCCTTCACCTAGGGTAGAAAGTAAGGGAGACAAGTACAGCTGTGCGCTAACTATGTCTACAGATGGTGAATGTTGGAAATGGTGCTTACTGCAGCACCTTACATTTCTCCTTCACCTAGGGTAGAAAGTAAGGGAGACAGGTACAGCTGTGCGCTAACTATGTCTACAGGTGGTGAATGTTGGAAATGGTGCTTTCTGCAGCTCCTTACAGTTCTCCTTCACCTATGGTAGAAAGTAAGGGAGACAGGTACAGCTGTGCGCTAACTATGTCTACAGGTGGTGAATGTTGGAAATGGTGCTTTCTGCAGCTCCTTACAGTTCTCCTTCACCTAGGGTAGAAAGTAAGGGAGACAGGTACAGCTGTGCGCTAACTATGTCTACAGGTGGTGAATGTTGGAAATGGTGCTTTCTGCAGCTCCTTACAGTTCTCCTTCACCTAGGGTAGAAAGTAAGGGAGACAAGTACAGCTGTGCGCTAACTATGTCTACAGATGGTGAATGTTGGAAATGGTGCTTACTGCAGCACCTTACATTTCTCCTTCACCTAGGGTAGAAAGTAAGGGAGACAGGTACAGCTGTGCGCTAACTATGTCTACAGGTGGTGAATGTTGGAAATGGTGCTTTCTGCAGCTCCTTACAGTTCTCCTTCACCTATGGTAGAAAGTAAGGGAGACAGGTACAGCTGTGCGCTAACTATGTCTACAGATGGTGAATGTTGGAAATGGTGCTTTCTGCAGCTCCTTACAGTTCTCCTTCACCTAGGGTAGAAAGTAAGGGAGACAAGTACAGCTGTGCGCTAACTATGTCTACAGATGGTGAATGTTGGAAATGGTGCTTACTGCAGCACCTTACATTTCTCCTTCACCTAGGGTAGAAAGTAAGGGAGACAGGTACAGCTGTGCGCTAACTATGTCTACAGGTGGTGAATGTTGGAAATGGTGCTTTCTGCAGCTCCTTACAGTTCTCCTTCACCTATGGTAGAAAGTAAGGGAGACAGGTACAGCTGTGCGCTAACTATGTCTACAGGTGGTGAATGTTGGAAATGGTGCTTTCTGCAGCTCCTTACAGTTCTCCTTCACCTAGGGTAGAAAGTAAGGGAGACAGGTACAGCTGTGCGCTAACTATGTCAACAGGTGGTGAATGTTGGAAATGGTGCTTTCTGCAGCTCCTTACAGTTCTCCTTCACCTAGGGTAGAAAGTAAGGGAGACAGGTACAGCTGTGCGATAACTATGTCTACAGATGGAGAATGTTGGAAATGGTACTTTCTGCAGCTCCTTACAGTTCTCCTTCACCTAGGGTAGAAAGTAAGGGAGACAGGTACAGCTGTGCGCTAACTATGTCTACAGATGGTGAATGTTGGAAATGGTGCTTTCTGCAGCTCCTTACAGTTCTCCTTCACCTAGGGTAGAAAGTAAGGGAGACAGGTACAGCTGTGCGCTAACTATGTCTACAGATGGTGAATGTTGGAAATGGTGCTTTCTGCAGCTCCTTACAGTTCTCCTTCACCTAGGGTAGAAAGTAAGGGAGACAGGTACAGCTGTGCGCTAACTATGTCTACAGAAGGTGAATGTTGGAAATGGTGCTTTCTGCAGCTCCTTACAGTTCTCCTTCACCAAGGGTAGAAAGTAAGGGAGACAGGTACAGCTGTGCGCTAACTATGTCTACAGATGGTGAATGTTGGAAATGGTGCTTTCTGCAGCTCCTTACAGTTCTCCTTCACCTAGGGTAGAAAGTAAGGGAGACAGGTACAGCTGTGCGCTAACTATGTCTACAGATGGTGAATGTTGGAAATGGTGCTTTCTGCAGCTCCTTACAGTTCTCCTTCACCTAGGGTAGAAAGTAAGGGAGACAGGTACAGCTGTGCGCTAACTATGTCTACAGATGGAGAATGTTGGAAATGGTGCTTTCTGCAGCTCCTTACAGTTCTCCTTCACCTAGGGTAGAATGTAAGGGAGACAGGTACAGCTGTGCGCTAACTATGTCTACAGGTGGTGAATGTTGGAAATGGTGCTTTCTGCAGCTCCTTACAGTTCTCCTTCACCTAGGGTAGAAAGTAAGGGAGACAGGTACAGCTGTGCGCTAACTATGTCTACAGATGGTGAATGTTGGAAATGGTGCTTTCTGCAGCTCCTTACAGTTCTCCTTCACCTAGGGTAGAAAGTAAGGGAGACAGGTACAGCTGTGCGCTAACTATGTCTACAGATGGAGAATGTTGGAAATGGTGCTTTCTGCAGCTCCTTACAGTTCTCCTTCACCAAGGGTAGAAAGTAAGGGAGACAGGTACAGCTGTGCGCTAACTATGTCTACAGATGGTGAATGTTGGAAATGGTGCTTTCTGCAGCTCCTTACAGTTCTCCTTCACCTAGGGTAGAAAGTAAGGGAGACAGGTACAGCTGTGCGCTAACTATGTCTACAGAAGGTGAATGTTGGAAATGGTGCTTTCTGCAGCTCCTTACAGTTCTCCTTCACCTAGGGTAGAAATTAAGGGAGACAGGTACAGCTGTGCGCTAACTATGTCTACAGATGGTGAATGTTGGAGATGGTGCTTTCTGCAGCTCCTTACAGTTCTCCTTCACCTAGGGTAGAAAGTAAGGGAGACAGGTACAGCTGTGCGCTAACTATGTCTACAGATGGTGAATGTTGGAAATGGTGCTTTCTGCAGCTCCTTACAGTTCTCCTTCACCTAGGGTAGAAAGTAAGGGAGACAGGTACAGCTGTGCGCTAACTATGTCTACAGGTGGTGAATGTTGCAAATAGTGCTTTCTGCAGCTCCTTACAGTTATCCTTCACCTAGGGTAGAAAGTAAGGGAGACAGGTACAGCTGTGCGCTAACTATGTCTACAGGTGGTGAATGTTGGAAATGGTGCTTTCTGCAGCTCCTTACAGTTCTCCTTCACCTAGGGTAGAAAGTAAGGGAGACAGGTACAGCTGTGCGCTAACTATGTCTACAGGTGGTGAATGTTGGAAATGGTGCTTTCTGCAGCTCCTTACAGTTCTCCTACACCTAGGGTAGAAAGTAAGGGAGACAGGTACAGTTGTGCGATAACTGTGTCTACAGATTGTGAATGTTGGAAATGGTACTTTCTGAGGCTCCTTCCACTTCTCCTTCATCAAGTATAGAAAGTAAGGGGGACATGTACAGGTGTGCACTAATTATGACTACAGATGATGAATGTTGGAAATGGTGCTTTCTGAAGCTCCTTACAGTTCTTCTTGATCAGAGTTAGATAGTAAGGGAGACAGTTACAGCAGTGCTCTAACTATGTCTACACATGGTGAATGTTGGAAATGGCGATTTCTGCAGCTCCTTACAGGCCTCTTTCACCTAGGGTAGAAAGTCAGGGAGACAGGTACAGCTGTGCGATAACTATGTCTACAGATGGTGAATGTTGGAAATGGTGCTTTCTGCAGCTCCTTACAGTTCTCCTTCACCTAGGGTAGAAAGTAAGGGAGACAGGTACAGCTGTGCGCTAACTATGTCTACAGATGGAGAATGTTGGAAATAGTGCTTTCTGCAGCTCCTTACAGTTCTCCTTCACCTAGGGTAGAAAGTAAGGGAGACAGGTACAGCTGTGCGCTACCTATGTCTACAGGTGGTGAATGTTGGAAATGGTGCTTTCTGCAGCTCCTTACAGTTCTTCTAGATCAAAGTTAGATAGTAAGGGAGACAGGTACAGCAGTGCTCTAACTATGTCTACACATGGTGAATGTTGTAAATAGCTTTTTCTGCAGCTCCTTACAGTTCTCCTTCACCTAGGGTAGAAAGTAAGGGAGACAGGTACAGCAGTGCTCTAACTATGTCTACACATGGTGAATGTTGTAAATAGCTTTTTCTGCAGCTCCTTACAGTTCTCCTTCACCTAGGGTAGAAAGTAAGGGAGACAGGTACAGCTGTGCGATAACTATGTCTACAGATGGTGAATGTTGGAAATGGTGCTTTCTGCAGTTCCTTACAGTTCTCCTTCACCTAGGGCAGAAAGTAAGGGATACAGGTAAAGCTGTGCGATAACTATGCCTACAGATGGTGAATGTTGGAAATGGTGCTTTCTGAGGCTCCTTCCACTTCTCCTTCATAAAGTATAGAAAGTAAGGGGGACATGTACAGGTGTGCGCTAATTATCACTACAGATGATGAATGTTGGAAATGGTGCTTTCTGAAGCTCCTTACAGTTCTTCTTGATCAAAGTTAGTTAGTAAGGGAGGCATATACAGCAGTGCTCTAACTATGTCTACACATGGCGAATGTTGGAAATGGCGTTTTCTGCAGCTCCTTACAGTTCTCCTTCACCTTGGGTAGAAAGTAATGGAGACATGTACAGCTGTGCGCTAACTATGTCTACAGATGGTGAATGTTGGAAATGGTGCTTTCTGCAGTTCCTTACAGTTCTCCTTCACCTAGGGTAGAAAGTAAGGGAGACAGGTACAGCAGTGCTCTAACTATGTCTACAGATGGTGAATGTTGGAAATGGTGCTTCCTGCAGCTCCTTACAGTTCTCCTTCACCTAGGGTAGAAAGTAAGGGAGACAGGTACAGCTGTGCGATAACTATGTCTACAGATGGTGAATGTTGCAAATGGTGCTTTCTGCAGCTCCTTACAGTCCTCCTTCACCTAGGGTAGAAAGTAAGGGAGACAGGTACAGCTGTGCGCTAACTATGCCTACAGATGGTGAATGTTCAAAATGGTGCTTTCTGCAGCTCCTTACAGTTCTTCTAGATCAAAGTTAGATAGTAAGGGAGACAGGTACAGCAGTGCTCTAACTATGTCTACACATGGTGAATGTTGTAAATTGCGTTTTCTGCAGCTCCTTACAGTTCTCCTTCACCTAGGGTAGAAAGTAAGGGAGACAGGTACAGCTGTGCGCTAACTATGTCTACAGATGGTGAATGTTGGAAATGGTGCTTTCTGCAGCTCCTTACAGTTCTTCTTGATCAAAGTTAGATAGTAAGGGAGACAGGCACAGCAGTGCTCTAACTATGTCTACAGATGGTGAATGTTGGAAATGGTGCTTTCTGCAGCTCCTTATAGTTCTCCTTCACCTAGGGTAGAAAGTAAGGGAGACAGGTACAGCTGTGCGCTAACTATGTCTACAGATGGTGAATGTTGGAAATGGTGCTTTCTGCAGCTCCTTACAGTTCTCCTTCACCTAGGGTAGAAAGTAAGGGAGACAGGTACAGCTGTGCGCTAACTATGTCTACAGATGGTGAATGTTGGAAATGGTGCTTTCTGCAGCTCCTTACAGTTCTCCTTCACCTATGGTAGAAAGTAAGGGAGACAGGTACAGCTGTGCGCTAACTATGTCTACAGGTGGTGAATGTTGGAAATGGTGCTTTCTGCAGCTCCTTACAGTTCTCCTTCACCTAGGGTAGAAAGTAAGGGAGACAGGTACAGCTGTGCGCTAACTATGTCTACAGGTGGTGAATGTTGGAAATGGTGCTTTCTGCAGCTCCTTACAGTTCTCCTTCACCTAGGGTAGAAAGTAAGGGAGACAGGTACAGCTGTGCGATAACTATGTCTACAGATGGAGAATGTTGGAAATGGTACTTTCTGCAGCTCCTTACAGTTCTCCTTCACCTAGGGTAGAAAGTAAGGGAGACAGGTACAGCTGTGCGCTAACTATGTCTACAGATGGTGAATGTTGGAAATGGTGCTTTCTGCAGCTCCTTACAGTTCTCCTTCACCTAGGGTAGAAAGTAAGGGAGACAGGTACAGCTGTGCGCTAACTATGTCTACAGATGGTGAATGTTGGAAATGGTGCTTTCTGCAGCTCCTTACAGTTCTCCTTCACCTAGGGTAGAAAGTAAGGGAGACAGGTACAGCTGTGCGCTAACTATGTCTACAGAAGGTGAATGTTGGAAATGGTGCTTTCTGCAGCTCCTTACAGTTCTCCTTCACCAAGGGTAGAAAGTAAGGGAGACAGGTACAGCTGTGCGCTAACTATGTCTACAGATGGTGAATGTTGGAAATGGTGCTTTCTGCAGCTCCTTACAGTTCTCCTTCACCTAGGGTAGAAAGTAAGGGAGACAGGTACAGCTGTGCGCTAACTATGTCTACAGATGGTGAATGTTGGAAATGGTGCTTTCTGCAGCTCCTTACAGTTCTCCTTCACCTAGGGTAGAAAGTAAGGGAGACAGGTACAGCTGTGCGCTAACTATGTCTACAGATGGAGAATGTTGGAAATGGTGCTTTCTGCAGCTCCTTACAGTTCTCCTTCACCTAGGGTAGAAAGTAAGGGAGACAGGTACAGCTGTGCGCTAACTATGTCTACAGATGGTGAATGTTGGAAATGGTGCTTTCTGCAGCTCCTTACAGTTCTCCTTCACCTAGGGTAGAAAGTAAGGGTGACAGGTACAGCTGTGCGCTAACTATGTCTACAGAAGGTGAATGTTGGAAATGGTGCTTTCTGCAGCTCCTTACAGTTCTCCTTCACCTAGGGTAGAAATTAAGGGAGACAGGTACAGCTGTGCGCTAACTATGTCTACAGATGGTGAATGTTGGAGATGGTGCTTTCTGCAGCTCCTTACAGTTCTCCTTCACCTAGGGTAGAAAGTAAGGGAGACAGGTACAGCTGTGCGCTAACTATGTCTACAGATGGTGAATGTTGGAAATGGTGCTTTCTGCAGCTCCTTACAGTTCTCCTTCACCTAGGGTAGAAAGTAAGGGAGACAGGTACAGCTGTGCGCTAACTATGTCTACAGGTGGTGAATGTTGCAAATAGTGCTTTCTGCAGCTCCTTACAGTTCTCCTTCACCTAGGGTAGAAAGTAAGGGAGACAGGTACAGCTGTGCGCTAACTATGTCTACAGGTGGTGAATGTTGGAAATGGTGCTTTCTGCAGCTCCTTACAGTTCTCCTTCACCTAGGGTAGAAAGTAAGGGAGACAGGTACAGCTGTGCGCTAACTATGTCTACAGGTGGTGAATGTTGGAAATGGTGCTTTCTGCAGCTCCTTACAGTTCTCCTTCACCTAGGGTAGAAAGTAAGGGAGACAGGTACAGTTGTGCGATAACTGTGTCTACAGATTGTGAATGTTGGAAATGGTACTTTCTGAGGCTCCTTCCACTTCTCCTTCATCAAGTATAGAAAGTAAGGGGGACATGTACAGGTGTGCACTAATTATGACTACAGATGATGAATGTTGGAAATGGTGCTTTCTGAAGCTCCTTACAGTTCTTCTTGATCAGAGTTAGATAGTAAGGGAGACAGGTACAGCAGTGCTCTAACTATGTCTACACATGGTGAATGTTGGAAATGGCGTTTTCTGCAGCTCCTTACAGGTCTCCTTCACCTAGGGTAGAAAGTCAGGGAGACAGGTACAGCTGTGCGATAACTATGTCTACAGATGGTGAATGTTGGAAATGGTGCTTTCTGCAGCTCCTTACAGTTCTCCTTCACCTAGGGTAGAAAGTAAGGGAGACAGGTACAGCTGTGCGCTAACTATGTCTACAGGTGGTGAATGTTGGAAATGGTGCATTCTGAGGCTCCTTCCATTTCTCCTTCATCAAGTATAGAAAGTAATGGGGACATGTACAGTTTTGCACTAATTATGACTACAGATTGTGAATGTTGGAAATGGTGCTTTCTGAAGCTCCTTACAGTTCTTCTTGATCAAAGTAAGATAGTGAGGGAGACAGGTACAGCAGTGCTCTAACTATGTCTACACATGGTGAATGTTGGAAATGGCGTTTTCTGCAGCTTCTTACAGGTCTCCTTCACCTAGGGTAGAAAGTCAGGGAGACAGGTACAGCTGTGCGATAACTATGTCTACAGATGGTGAATGTTGGAAGTGGTGCTTTCTGCAGTTCCTTACAGTTCTCCTTCACCTAGGGTAGAAAGTAATGGAGACATGTACAGCTGTGCGCTAACTATGTCAACAGAGGGTGAATGTTGGAAATGGTGCTTTCTGCAGTTCCTTACAGTTCTCCTTCACCTAGGGTAGAAAGTAAGGGAGACAGGTACAGCTGTGCGATAACTATGTCTACAGATGGTAAATGTTGGAAATGGTGCTTTCTGCAGTTCCTTACAGTTCTCCTTCACCTAGGGCAGAAAGTAAGGGATACAGGTAAAGTTGTGCGATAACTATGTCTACAGATGGTGAATGTTGGAAATGGTGCTTTCTGAGGCTCCTTCCACTTCTCCTTCATAAAGTATAGAAAGTAAGGGGGACATGTACAGGTGTGCGCTAATTATCACTACAGATGATGAATGTTGGAAATGGTGCTTTCTGAAGCTCCTTACAGTTCTTCTTGATCAAAGTTAGATAGTAAGGGAGGCATATACAGCAGTGCTCTAACTATGTCTACACATGGCGAATGTTGGAAATGGCGTTTTCTGCAGCTCCTTACAGTTCTCCTTCACCTTGGGTAGAAAGTAATGGAGACATGTACAGCTGTGCGCTAACTATGTCTACAGATGGAGAATGTTGGAAATGGTGCTTTCTGCAGTTCCTTACAGTTCTCCTTCACCTAGGGTAGAAAGTAAGGGAGACAGGTACAGCAGTGCTCTAACTATGTCTACAGATGGTGAATGTTGGAAATGGTGCTTTCTGCAGCTCCTTACAGTTCTCCTTCACCTAGGGTAGAAAGTAAGGGAGACAGGTACAGCTGTGCGATAACTATGTCTACAGATGGTGAATGTTGCAAATGGTGCTTTCTGCAGCTCCTTACAGTCCTCCTTCACCTAGGGTAGAAAGTAAGGGAGACAGGTACAGCTGTGCGCTAACTATGCCTACAGATGGTGAATGTTCAAAATGGTGCTTTCTGCAGCTCCTTACAGTTCTTCTAGATCAAAGTTAGATAGTAAGGGAGACAGGTACAGCAGTGCTCTAACTATGTCTACACATGGTGAATGTTGTAAATTGCGTTTTCTGCAGCTCCTTACAGTTCTCCTTCACCTAGGGTAGAAAGTAAGGGAGACAGGTACAGCTGTGCGCTAACTATGTCTACAGATGGTGAATGTTGGAAATGGTGCTTTCTGCAGCTCCTTACAGTTCTTCTTGATCAAAGTTAGATAGTAAGGGAGACAGGCACAGCAGTGCTCTAACTATGTCTACAGATGGTGAATGTTGGAAATGGTGCTTTCTGCAGCTCCTTACAGTTCTCCTTCACCTAGGGTAGAAAGTAAGGGAGACAGGTACAGCTGTGCGCTAACTATGTCTACAGATGGTGAATGTTGGAAATGGTGCTTTCTGCAGCTCCTTACAGTTCTCCTTCACCTAGGGTAGAAAGTAAGGGAGACAAGTACAGCTGTGCGCTAACTATGTCTACAGATGGTGAATGTTGGAAATGGTGCTTACTGCAGCACCTTACATTTCTCCTTCACCTAGGGTAGAAAGTAAGGGAGACAGGTACAGCTGTGCGCTAACTATGTCTACAGGTGGTGAATGTTGGAAATGGTGCTTTCTGCAGCTCCTTACAGTTCTCCTTCACCTATGGTAGAAAGTAAGGGAGACAGGTACAGCTGTGCGCTAACTATGTCTACAGGTGGTGAATGTTGGAAATGGTGCTTTCTGCAGCTCCTTACAGTTCTCCTTCACCTAGGGTAGAAAGTAAGGGAGACAGGTACAGCTGTGCGCTAACTATGTCTACAGGTGGTGAATGTTGGAAATGGTGCTTTCTGCAGCTCCTTACAGTTCTCCTTCACCTAGGGTAGAAAGTAAGGGAGACAAGTACAGCTGTGCGCTAACTATGTCTACAGATGGTGAATGTTGGAAATGGTGCTTACTGCAGCACCTTACATTTCTCCTTCACCTAGGGTAGAAAGTAAGGGAGACAGGTACAGCTGTGCGCTAACTATGTCTACAGGTGGTGAATGTTGGAAATGGTGCTTTCTGCAGCTCCTTACAGTTCTCCTTCACCTATGGTAGAAAGTAAGGGAGACAGGTACAGCTGTGCGCTAACTATGTCTACAGGTGGTGAATGTTGGAAACGGTGCTTTCTGCAGCTCCTTACAGTTCTCCTTCACCTAGGGTAGAAAGTAAGGGAGACAGGTACAGCTGTGCGCTAACTATGTCTACAGGTGGTGAATGTTGGAAATGGTGCTTTCTGCAGCTCCTTACAGTTCTCCTTCACCTAGGGTAGAAAGTAAGGGAGACAGGTACAGCTGTGCGCTAACTATGTCTACAGATGGTGAATGTTGGAAATGGTGCTTTCTGCAGCTCCTTACAGTTCTCCTTCACCTAGGGTAGAAAGTAAGGGAGACAAGTACAGCTGTGCGCTAACTATGTCTACAGATGGTGAATGTTGGAAATGGTGCTTACTGCAGCACCTTACATTTCTCCTTCACCTAGGGTAGAAAGTAAGGGAGACAGGTACAGCTGTGCGCTAACTGTGTCTACAGGTGGTGAATGTTGGAAATGGTGCTTTCTGCAGCTCCTTACAGTTCTCCTTCACCTATGGTAGAAAGTAAGGGAGACAGGTACAGCTGTGCGCTAACTATGTCTACAGGTGGTGAATGTTGGAAATGGTGCTTTCTGCAGCTCCTTACAGTTCTCCTTCACCTAGGGTAGAAAGTAAGGGAGACAGGTACAGCTGTGCGCTAACTATGTCTACAGGTGGTGAATGTTGGAAATGGTGCTTTCTGCAGCTCCTTACAGTTCTCCTTCACCTAGGGTAGAAAGTAAGGGAGACAGGTACAGCTGTGCGATAACTATGTCTACAGATGGAGAATGTTGGAAATGGTACTTTCTGCAGCTCCTTACAGTTCTCCTTCACCTAGGGTAGAAAGTAAGGGAGACAGGTACAGCTGTGCGCTAACTATGTCTACAGATGGTGAATGTTGGAAATGGTGCTTTCTGCAGCTCCTTACAGTTCTCCTTCACCTAGGGTAGAAAGTAAGGGAGACAGGTACAGCTGTGCGCTAACTATGTCTACAGATGGTGAATGTTGGAAATGGTGCTTTCTGCAGCTCCTTACAGTTCTCCTTCACCTAGGGTAGAAAGTAAGGGAGACAGGTACAGCTGTGCGCTAACTATGTCTACAGAAGGTGAATGTTGGAAATGGTGCTTTCTGCAGCTCCTTACAGTTCTCCTTCACCAAGGGTAGAAAGTAAGGGAGACAGGTACAGCTGTGCGCTAACTATGTCTACAGATGGTGAATGTTGGAAATGGTGCTTTCTGCAGCTCCTTACAGTTCTCCTTCACCTAGGGTAGAAAGTAAGGGAGACAGGTACAGCTGTGCGCTAACTATGTCTACAGATGGTGAATGTTGGAAATGGTGCTTTCTGCAGCTCCTTACAGTTCTCCTTCACCTAGGGTAGAAAGTAAGGGAGACAGGTACAGCTGTGCGCTAACTATGTCTACAGATGGAGAATGTTGGAAATGGTGCTTTCTGCAGCTCCTTACAGTTCTCCTTCACCTAGGGTAGAATGTAAGGGAGACAGGTACAGCTGTGCGCTAACTATGTCTACAGGTGGTGAATGTTGGAAATGGTGCTTTCTGCAGCTCCTTACAGTTCTCCTTCACCTAGGGTAGAAAGTAAGGGAGACAGGTACAGCTGTGCGCTAACTATGTCTACAGATGGAGAATGTTGGAAATGGTGCTTTCTGCAGCTCCTTACAGTTCTCCTTCACCAAGGGTAGAAAGTAAGGGAGACAGGTACAGCTGTGCGCTAACTATGTCTACAGATGGTGAATGTTGGAAATGGTGCTTTCTGCAGCTCCTTACAGTTCTCCTTCACCTAGGGTAGAAAGTAAGGGAGACAGGTACAGCTGTGCGCTAACTATGTCTACAGAAGGTGAATGTTGGAAATGGTGCTTTCTGCAGCTCCTTACAGTTCTCCTTCACCTAGGGTAGAAATTAAGGGAGACAGGTACAGCTGTGCGCTAACTATGTCTACAGATGGTGAATGTTGGAGATGGTGCTTTCTGCAGCTCCTTACAGTTCTCCTTCACCTAGGGTAGAAAGTAAGGGAGACAGGTACAGCTGTGCGCTAACTATGTCTACAGATGGTGAATGTTGGAAATGGTGCTTTCTGCAGCTCCTTACAGTTCTCCTTCACCTAGGGTAGAAAGTAAGGGAGACAGGTACAGCTGTGCGCTAACTATGTCTACAGGTGGTGAATGTTGCAAATAGTGCTTTCTGCAGCTCCTTACAGTTATCCTTCACCTAGGGTAGAAAGTAAGGGAGACAGGTACAGCTGTGCGCTAACTATGTCTACAGATGGTGAATGTTGGAAATGGTGCTTTCTGCAGCTCCTTACAGTTCTTCTTGATCAAAGTTAGATAGTAAGGGAGACAGGCACAGCAGTGCTCTAACTATGTCTACACATGGTGAATGTTGGAAATGGTGCTTTCTGCAGCTCCTTACAGTTCTCCTTCACCTAGGGTAGAAAGTAAGGGAGACAGGTACAGCTGTGCGATAACTATGTCTACAGATGGTGAATGTTGGAAATGGTGCTTTCTGAGGCTCCTTCCACTTCTCCTTCATCAAGTATAGAAAGTAAGGGGGACATGTACAGGTGTGCGCTATTTATGACTACAGATGATGAATGTTGGAAATGGTGCTTTCTGAACCTCTTTACAGTTCTTCTTGATCAAAGTTAGATAGTAAGGAAGACAGGTACAGCAGTGCTCTAATTATGTCTACACATGGTGAATGTTGGAAATGGCGTTTTCTGCAGCTCCTTACAGTTCTCCTTTACCTAGGGTAGAAAGTAAGGGAGACAGGTACAGATGTGCGATAACTATGTCTACAGATGGTGAATGTTGGAAATGGTGCTTTCTGAGGCTCCTTCCACTTCTCCTTCATCAAGTATAGAAAGTAAGGGGGACATGTACAGGTGTGCGCTATTTATGACTACAGATGATGAATGTTGGAAATGGTGCTTTCTGAAGCTCTTTACAGTTCTTCTTGATCAAAATTAGATAGTAAGGGAGACAGGTACAGCAGTGCTCTAACTACGTCTACAGATGGTGAATGTTGGAAATGGTGCATTCTGCGGCTCCTTCCACTTCTCCTTCATCAAGTATAGAAAGTAAGGGGGACATGTACAGTTGTGCACTAATTATGACTACAGATTATGAATGTTGGAAATGGTGCTTTCTGAAGCTCCTTACAGTTCTTCTTCATCAAAGTAAGATAGTAAGGGAGACAGGTACAGCAGTGCTCTAACTATGTCTACACATGGTGAATGTTGGAAATGGCATTTTCTGCAGCTCCTTACAGGTCTCCTTCACCTAGGGTAGAAAGTCAGGGCGACAGGTACAGCTGTGCGAAAACTATGTCTACAGATGGTGAATGTTGGAAATGGTGCTTTCTGAGGCTCCTTACACTTCTCCTTCAACAAGTATAGAAAATAAGGGGGATATGTACAGGTGTGCGCTAACTATGTCTACAGTTGGTGAATGTTGGAAATGGTGCTTTCTGAAGCTCCTTACAGATCTTCTTGATCAAAGTTAGATAGTAAGGGAGGCATATACAGCAGTGCTCTAACTATGTCTACACATGGCGAATGTTGGTCATGGCGTTTTCTGCAGCTCCTTACAGTTCACCTTCACCTTGGGTAGAAAGTAAGGGAGACATGTACAGCTGTGCGATAACTATGTCTACAGATGGTGAATGTTGGAAATGGTGCTTTCTGAAGTTCCTTACAATTCTCATTCACCTAGGGTAGAAAGTAAGGGAGACAGGTACAGCTGTGCTCTAACTATGTCTACACATGGTGAATGTTGGAAATGGTGCTTTCTGCAGCTCCTTACAGTTCTCCTTCACCTAGGGAAGAAAGTAAGGGAGACAGGTACAGCTGTGCACTAACTATGTCTACAGATGGTGAATGTTGGAAATGGTGCTTTCTGCAGCTCCTTACAGTTCTTCTTGATCAAAGTTAGATAGTAAGGGAGACAGGTACAGCTGTGCGATAACTATGTCTACAGATGGTGAATGTTGGAAATGGTGCTTTCTGAGGCTCCTTCCACTTCTCCTTCATCAAGTATAGAAAGTAAGGGGGACATGTACAGGTGTGCGCTATTTATGACTACAGATGATGAATGTTGGAAATGGTGCTTTCTGAACCTCTTTACAGTTCTTCTTGATCAAAGTTAGATAGTAAGGAAGACAGGTACAGCAATGCTCTAATTATGTCTACACATGGTGAATGTTGGAAATGGCGTTTTCTGCAGCTACTTACAGTTCTCCTTCACCTAGGGTAGAAAGTAAGGGAGACAGGTACAGATGTGCGATAACTATGTCTACAGATGGTGAATGTTGGAAATGGTGCTTTCTGAGGCTCCTTCCACTTCTCCTTCATCAAGTATAGAAAGTAAGGGGGACATGTACAGGTGTGCGCTAATTATCACTACAAATGATGAATGTTGGAAATGGTGCTTTCTGAAGCTCTTTACAGTTCCTCTTGATCAAAATTAGATAGTAAGGGTGACAGGTACAGCAGTGCTCTAACTATGTCTACAGATGGTGAATGTTGGAAATGGTGCATTCTGAGGCTCCTTCCACTTCTCCTTCATCAAGTATAGAAAGTAAGGGGGACATGTACAGTTGTGCACTAATTATGACTACAGATTATGAATGTTGGAAATGGAGCTTTCTGAAGCTCCTTACAGTTCTTCTTGATCAAAGTTAGATAGTAAGGGAGACAGGTACAGCAGTGCTCTAACTATGTCTACACATGGTGAATGTTGGAAATGGCGTTTTCTGCAGCTCCTTACAGGTCTCCTTCACCTAGGGTAGAAAGTCAGGGAGACAGGTACAGCTGTGCGATAACAATTTCTACAGATGGTGAATGTTGAAATGGTGCTTTCTGCAGCTCCTTACAGTTCTCCTTCACCTAGGGTAGAAAGTAAGGGAGACAGGTACAGCTGTGCGCTAACTATGTCTACAGATGGTGAATGTTGGAAATGGTGCTTTCTGCAGCTCCTTACAGTTCTCCTTCACCTAGGGTAGAAAGTAAGGGAGACAGGTACAGCTGTGCGATAACTATGTCTACAGATGGTGAACGTTGGAAATGGTGCTTTCTGCAGCTCCTTCCAGTTCTCCTTCACCTAGGGTAGAATGTAAGGGAGACAGGTACAGCTGTGCGATAACTATGTCTACAGATGGTGAATGTTGGAAATGGTGCTTTCTGCAGCTCCTTACAGTTCTCCTTCACCTAGGGTAGAAAGTAAGAGAGACAGGTACAGCCGTGCGATAACTATGTCTACAGATGGTGAATGTTAGAAATGTTGCTTTCTGCAGTTCCTTACAGTTCTCCTTCACCTAGGGTAGAAAGTAAGGGAGACAGGTACAGCTGTGCGATAACTATGTCTACAGATGGTGAATGTTGGAAATGGTGCTTTCTGCAGCTCCTTACAGTTCTCCTTCACCTAGGATAGAATGTAAGGGAGACAGGTACAGCTGTGCGATAACTATGTCTACAGATGGTGAATGTTGGAAATGGTGCTTTCTGCAGCTCCTTACAGTTCTCCTTCACCTAGGGTAGAAAGTAAGGGAGACAGGTACAGCTGTGCGATAACTATGTCTACAGATGGTGAATGTTGGAAATGGTGCTTTCTGCAGCTCCTAACAGTTCTCCTTCACCTAGGGTAGAAAGTAAGGGAGACATGTACAGCTGTGCGCTAACAATGTCTACAGATGGTGAATGTTGGAAATGGTGCTTTCCGCAGTTCCTTACAGTTCTCCTTCACCTAGGGTGGAAAGTAAGGGAGACAGGTACAGCTGTGCGATAACTATGTCTACAGATGGTGAATATTGGAAATGGTGCTTTTTGCAGCTCCTTACAGTTCTCCTTCACGTAGGGTAGAAAGTAAGGGAGACATGTACAGCTGTGCGCTAACTATGTCTACACATGGTGAATGTTGGAAATGGTGCTTTCTGCAGCTCCTTACAGTTCTTCTTGATCAAAGTTAGATAGTAAGGGAGACAGGTACTGCAGTGCTCTAACTGTGTCTACACATGGTGAATGTTGGAAATGGCGTTTTCTGCAGCTCCTTACAGTTCTCCTTCACCTAGGGTAGAAAGTAAGGGAGACAGGTACAGCTGTGCGATAACTATGTCTACAGCTTGTGAACGCTGGAAATGGTGGCTTCTGAGGCTCCTTCCACTTCTCCTTCATCAAGTATAGAAAGTAAGGTGGACGTGTACAGGTGTGCGCTAATTATGACTACAGATGGTGAATGTTGGAAATGGTGCTTTCTGCAGCTCCTTACAGTTCTCATTCACCTAGGGTAGAAAGTAAGGGAGACATGTACAGCAGTGCACTAACTATGTCTACAGATGATGAATGTTGGAAATGGTGCTTTCTGCAGCTCCTTACAGTTCTCCTTCACCTAGGGTTTAAAGTACGGGAGACATGTACAGCTGTGCGCTAACTATGTCTACAGATGGTGAATGTTGGAAATGGTGCTTTCTGCAGCTCCTTACAGTTCTCCTTCACCTAGGGTAGAAAGTAAGGGAGACAGGTAAAGCTCTGCGCTAAATATGTCTACAGATGGTGAATGTTGGAAATGGTGCTTTCTGCAGCTCCTTACAGTTCTCCTTCACCTAGGGTAGAAAGTAAGGGAGACAGGTACAGCTGTGCGATAACTATGTCTACAGCTTGTGAACGCTGGAAATGGTGGCTTCTGAGGCTCCTTCCACTTCTCCTTCATCAAGTATAGAAATTAAGGGGGACATGTACAGGTGTGCGCTAATTATGACTACAGATGGTGAATGTTGGAAATGGTGCTTCCTGCATCTCCTTACAGTTCACCTTCACCTAGGGTAGAAAGTAAGGGAGACATGTACAGCTGTGCGCTAACTATGTCTACAGATGGTGAATGTTGGAAATGGTGCTTTCTGCAGTTCCTTACAGTTCTCCTTCACCTAGGGTAGAAAGTAAGGGAGACAGGTACAGCTGTGCGCTAACTATGTCTACAGATGGTGAATGTTGGAAATGGTGCTTTCTGCAGCTCCTTACAGTTCTCCTTCACCTAGGGTAGAAAGTAAGGGAGACAGGTAAAGCTGTGCGATAACTATGTCTACAGATGGTGAATGTTGGAAATCGTACTTTCTGCAGTTCCTTACAGTTCTCCTTCACCTAGGGTAGAAAGTAAGGGAGACAGGTACAGCTGTGCGCTAACTATATCTACAGATGGTGAATGTTGGAAATGGTGCTTTCTGCAGCTCCTTACAGTTCTCCTTCACCTAGGGTAAAAAGTAAGGGAGACATGTACAGCTGTGCGCTAACTATGTCTACAGATGGTGAATGTTGGAAATGGTGCTTTCTGCAGTTCCTTACAGTTCTCCTTCACCTAGGGTAGAAAGTAAGGGAGACAGGTACAGCTGTGCGCTAACTATGTCTACAGATGGTGAATGTTGGAAATGGTGCTTTCTGCAGCTCCTTACAGTTCTCCTTCACCTAGGGTAGAAAGTAAGGGAGACAGGTACAGCTGTGCGCTAACTATGTCTACAGATGGTGAATGTTGGAAATGGTGCTTCCTGCAGCTCCTTACATTTCTCCTTCACCTAGGGTAGAAAGTAAGGGAGACAGGTACAGCTGTGCGATAACTATGTCTACAGATGGTGAATGTTGCAAATGTTGCTTTCTGCAGCTCCTTACAGTTCTCCTTCACCTAGGGTAGAATGTAAGGGAGACAGGTACAGCTGTGCGATAACTATGTCTACAAATGGTGAATGTTGGAAATGGTACTTTCTGCAGCTCCTTACAGTTCTCCTTCACCTAGGGTAGAAAGTAAGGGAGACAGGTACAGCTGTGTGCTAACTATGTCTACAGATTGTGAATGTTGGAAATGGTGCTTTCTGCAGCTCCTTACAGTTCTCCTTCACCTAGGGTAGAAAGTAAGGGAGACAGGTACAGCCGTGCGATGACTATGTCTACAGATGGTGAATGTTGGAAATGTTGCTTTCTGCAGTTCCTTACAGTTCTCCTTCACCTAGGGTAGAGAGTAAGGGAGACATGTACAGCTGTGCAATAACTGTCTACAGATGGTGATTGTTGGAAATGGTGCTTTCTGCAGTTCCTTACAGTTCTCCTTCACCTAGGGTAGAAAGTAAGGGAGACAGGTACAGCTGTGCGATAACTATGTCTACAGCTTGTGAACGCTGGAAATGGTGGCTTCTGAGGCTCCTTCCACTTCTCCTTCATCAAGTATAGAAATTAAGGGGGACATGTACAGGTGTGCGCTAATTATGACTACAGATGGTGAATGTTGGAAATGGTGCTTCCTGCATCTCCTTACAGTTCACCTTCACCTAGGGTAGAAAGTAAGGGAGACATGTACAGCTGTGCGCTAACTATGTCTACAGATGGTGAATGTTGGAAATGGTGCTTTCTGCAGTTCCTTACAGTTCTCCTTCACCTAGGGTAGAAAGTAAGGGAGACAGGTACAGCTGTGCGCTAACTATGTCTACAGATGGTGAATGTTGGAAATGGTGCTTTCTGCAGCTCCTTACAGTTCTCCTTCACCTAGGGTAGAAAGTAAGGGAGACAGGTAAAGCTGTGCGATAACTATGTCTACAGATGGTGAATGTTGGAAATCGTACTTTCTGCAGTTCCTTACAGTTCTCCTTCACCTAGGGTAGAAAGTAAGGGAGACAGGTACAGCTGTGCGCTAACTATATCTACAGATGGTGAATGTTGGAAATGGTGCTTTCTGCAGCTCCTTACAGTTCTCCTTCACCTAGGGTAAAAAGTAAGGGAGACATGTACAGCTGTGCGCTAACTATGTCTACAGATGGTGAATGTTGGAAATGGTGCTTTCTGCAGTTCCTTACAGTTCTCCTTCACCTAGGGTAGAAAGTAAGGGAGACAGGTACAGCTGTGCGCTAACTATGTCTACAGATGGTGAATGTTGGAAATGGTGCTTTCTGCAGCTCCTTACAGTTCTCCTTCACCTAGGGTAGAAAGTAAGGGAGACAGGTACAGCTGTGCGCTAACTATGTCTACAGATGGTGAATGTTGGAAATGGTGCTTCCTGCAGCTCCTTACATTTCTCCTTCACCTAGGGTAGAAAGTAAGGGAGACAGGTACAGCTGTGCGATAACTATGTCTACAGATGGTGAATGTTGCAAATGTTGCTTTCTGCAGCTCCTTACAGTTCTCCTTCACCTAGGGTAGAATGTAAGGGAGACAGGTACAGCTGTGCGATAACTATGTCTACAAATGGTGAATGTTGGAAATGGTACTTTCTGCAGCTCCTTACAGTTCTCCTTCACCTAGGGTAGAAAGTAAGGGAGACAGGTACAGCTGTGTGCTAACTATGTCTACAGATTGTGAATGTTGGAAATGGTGCTTTCTGCAGCTCCTTACAGTTCTCCTTCACCTAGGGTAGAAAGTAAGGGAGACAGGTACAGCCGTGCGATGACTATGTCTACAGATGGTGAATGTTGGAAATGTTGCTTTCTGCAGTTCCTTACAGTTCTCCTTCACCTAGGGTAGAGAGTAAGGGAGACATGTACAGCTGTGCAATAACTGTCTACAGATGGTGATTGTTGGAAATGGTGCTTTCTGCAGTTCCTTACAGTTCTCCTTCACCTAGGGTAGAAAGTAAGGGAGACAGGTACAGCTGTGCGCTAACTATGTCTACAGATGGTGAATGTTGGAAATGGTGCTTTCTGCAGTTCCTTACAGTTCTCCTTCACCTAGGGTAGAAAGTAAGGGAGACAGGTACAGCTGTGCGCTAACTATGTCTACAGATGGTGAATGTTGGAAATGGTGCTTTCTGCAGCTCCTTACAGTTCTCCTTCACCTAGGGTAGAAAGTAAGGGAGACAGGTAAAGCTGTGCGATAACTATGTCTACAGATGGTGAATGTTGGAAATGGTGCTTTCTGCAGTTCCTTACAGTTCTCCTTCACCTAGGGTAGAAAGTAAGGGAGACAGGTACAGCTGTGCGCTAACTATGTCTACAGATGGTGAATGTTGGAAATGGTGCTTTCTGCAGCTCCTTACAGTTCTCCTTCACCTAGGGTAGAAAGTAAAGGAGACAGGTAAAGCTGTGCGATAACTATGTCTACAGATGGTGAATGTTGGAAATGGTGCTTTCTGCAGTTCCTTACAGTTCTCCTTCACCTAGGGTAGAAAGTAAGGGAGACAGGTACAGCTGTGCGCTAACTATGTCTACAGATGGTGAATGTTGGAAATGGTGCTTTCTGCAGCTCCTTACAGTTCTCCTTCACCTAGGGTAGAAAGTAAGGGAGACATGTACAGCTGTGCGCTAACTATGTCTACAGATGGTGAATGTTGGAAATGGTGCTTTCTGCAGTTCCTTACAGTTCTCCTTCACCTAGGGTAGAAAGTAAGGGAGACAGGTACAGCTGTGCGCTAACTATGTCTACAGATGGTGAATGTTGGAAATGGTGCTTTCTGCAGCTCCTTACAGTTCTCCTTCACCTAGGGTAGAAAGTAAGGGAGACAGGTACAGCTGTGCGCTAACTATGTCTACAGATGGTGAATGTTGGAAATGGTGCTTCCTGCAGCTCCTTACAGTTCTCCTTCACCTAGGGTAGAAAGTAAGGGAGACAGGTACAGCTGTGCGATAACTATGTCTACAGATGGTGAATGTTGCAAATGGTGCTTTCTGCAGCTCCTTACAGTTCTCCTTCACCTAGGGTAGAATGTAAGGGAGACAGGTACAGCTGTGCGATAACTATGTCTACAGATGGTGAATGTTGGAAATGGTGCTTTCTGCAGCTCCTTACAGTTCTCCTTCACCTAGGGTAGAAAGTAAGGGAGACAGGTACAGCTGTGTGCTAACTATGTCTACAGATTGTGAATGTTGGAAATGGTGCTTTCTGCAGCTCCTTACAGTTCTCCTTCACCTAGGGTAGAAAGTAAGGGAGACAGGTACAGCCGTGCGATAACTATGTCTACAGAAGGTTAATGTTGGAAATGTTGCTTTCTGCAGTTCCTTACAGTTCTCCTTCACCTAGGGTAGAGAGTAAGGGAGACATGTACAGCTGTGCGATAACTGTCTACAGATGGTGATTGTTGGAAATGGTGCTTTCTGCAGTTCCTTACAGTTCTCCTTCACCTAGGGTAGAAAGTAAGGGAGACAGGTACAGCCGTGCGCAAACTATGTCTACAGATGGTGAATGTTGCAAATGATGCTTTCTGCAGCTCCTTACAGTTCTCCTTCACCTAGGGTAGAAAGTAAGGGAGACAGGTACAGCTGTGCGATAACTATGTCTACAGCTTGTGAACGCTGGAAATGGTGGCTTCTGAGGCTCCTTCCACTTCTCCTTCATCAAGTATAGAAAGTAAGGGGGACATGTACAGGTGTGTGCTAATTATGACTACAGATTGTGAATGTTGGAAATGGTGCTTTCTGCAGGTCCTTACAGTTCACATTCACCTAGGGTAGAAAGTAAGGGAGACATGTACAGCTGTGCGCTAACTATGTCTACAGATGGTGAATGTTGGAAATGGTGCTTTCTGCAGTTCCTTACAGTTCTCCTTCACCTAGGGTAGAAAGTAAGGGAGACAGGTACAGCTGTGCGCTAACTATGTCTACAGATGGTGAATGTTGGAAATGGTGCTTTCTGCAGCTCCTTACAGTTCTCCTTCACCTAGGGTAGAAAGTAAGGGAGACAGGTACAGCTGTGCGATAACTATGTCTACAGATGGTGAATGTTGCAAATGGTGCTTTCTGCAGCTCCTTACAGTTCTCCTTCACCTAGGGTAGAATGTAAGGGAGACAGGTACAGCTGTGCGATAACTATGTCTACAGATGGTGAATGTTGGAAATGGTGCTTTCTGCAGCTCCTTACAGTTCTCCTTCACCTAGGGTAGAAAGTAAGGGAGACAGGTACAGCTGTGTGCTAACTATGTCTACAGATTTTGAATGTTGGAAATGGTGCTTTCTGCAGCTCCTTACAGTTCTCCTTCACCTAGGGTAGAAAGTAAGGGAGACAGGTACAGCCGTGCGATAACTATGTCTACAGAATGTGAATGTTGGAAATGTTGCTTTCTGCAGTTCCTTACAGTTCTCCTTCACCTAGGGTAGAGAGTAAGGGAGACATGTACAGCTGTGCGATAACTGTCTACAGATGGTGATTGTTGGAAATGGTGCTTGCTGCAGTTCCTTACATTTCTCCTTCACCTAGGGTAGAAAGTAAGGGAGACAGGTACAGCCGTGCGCAAACTATGTCTACAGATGGTGAATGTTGCAAATGATGCTTTCTGCAGCTCCTTACAGTTCTCCTTCACCTAGGGTAGAAAGTAAGGGAGACAGGTACAGCTGTGCGATAACTATGTCTACAGCTTGTGAAAGCTGGAAATGGTGGCTTCTGAGGCTCCTTCCACTTCTCCTTCATCAAGTATAGAAAGTAAGGGGGACATGTACAGGTGTGTGCTAATTATGACTACAGATGGTGAATGTTGGAAATGGTGCTTTCTGCAGCTCCTTACAGTTCACATTCACCTAGGGTAGAAAGTAAGGGAGACATGTACAGCTGTGCGATAACTGTCTACAGATGGTGATTGTTGGAAATGGTGCTTTCTGCAGTTCCTTACAGTTCTCCTTCACCTAGGGTAGAAAGTAAGGGAGACAGGTACAGCCGTGCGCAAACTATGTCTACAGATGGTGAATGTTGCAAATGATGCTTTCTGCAGCTCCTTACAGTTCTCCTTCACCTAGGGTAGAAAGTAAGGGAGACAGGTACAGCTGTGCGATAACTATGTCTACAGCTTGTGAAAGCTGGAAATGGTGGCTTCTGAGGCTCCTTCCACTTCTCCTTCATCAAGTATAGAAAGTAAGGGGGACATGTACAGGTGTGTGCTAATTATGACTACAGATGGTGAATGTTGGAAATGGTGCTTTCTGCAGCTCCTTACAGTTCACATTCACCTAGGGTAGAAAGTAAGGGAGACAGGTACAGCTGTGCGATAACTATGTCTACAGATGGTGAATGTTGGAAATGGTGCTTTCTGCAGCTCCTTACAGTTCTCCTTCACCTTGGGTAGAAAGTAAGGGAGACAGGTACAGCTGTGCGATAACTATGTATACAGATTGTGAACGCTGGAGATGGTGCTTTCTGAGGTTCCTTCCACTTCTCCTTCATCAAGTATAGAAAGTAAGGGGGACATGTACAGGTGTGCGCTAATTATGACTACAGATGATGAATGTTGGAAATGGTGCTTTCTGCAGCTCCTTACAGTTCTCCTTCACCTAGGGTAGAAAGTAAGGGAGACAGGTGCAGCTGTGCGCTAACTATGTCTACAGATGATGAATGCTGGAAATGGCGCTTTCTGCAGCTCCTTACTGTTCTCCTTCACCTAGGGTAGAAAGTAAGGGAGACAGGTACAGCTGTGCGATAACTATGTCTACAGATGGTGAATGTTGGAAATGCTGCTTTCTGCATCTCCTTACAGTTCTCCTTCACCTAGGGTAGAAAGTAAGGGAGACAGGTACAGCTGTGCGATAACTATGTCTACAGATGGTGAATGTTGGAAATGGTGCTTTCTGCAGCTCCTTACAGTTCTCCTTCACCTAGGGTAGAAAGTAAGGGAGACAGGTACAGCTGTGCGATAACTATGTCTACAGATGGTGAATGTTGGAAATGGTGCTTTCTGCAGCTCCTTACAGTTCTCCTTCACCTAGGGTAGAAAGTAAGGGAGACAGGTACAGCTGTGCGCTAACTATGTCTACAGATGGTGAATGTTGGAAATGGTGCTTTCTGCAGCTCCTTACAGTTCTCCTTCACCTAGGGTAGAAAGTAAGGGAGACAGGTACAGCTGTGCGCTAACAATGTCTAGAGATGGTGAATGTTGGAAATGGTGCTTTCTGAAACTCCTTACAGTTCTTCTTGATCAAAGTTAGATAGTAAGGGAGACAGGTACAGCAGTGCTCTAAGTATGTCTACACATGTTGAATGCTGGAAATGGCGTTTTCTGCAGCTCCTTACAGTTCTCCTTCACCTAGGGTAGAAAGTAAGGGCGACAGGTACAGCTGTGCGCTAACTATGTCTACAGATGGTGAATGTTGGAAATGGTGCTTTCTGCAGCTCCTTACAGTTCTCCTTCACCTAGGGTAGAAAGTAAGGGAGACAGGTACAGCTGTGCGATAACTATGTATACAGATTGTGAACGCTGGAAATGGTGCTTTCTGAGGTTCCTTCCACTTCTCCTTCATCAAGTATAGAAAGTAAGGGGGACATGTACAGGTGTGCGCTAATTATGACTACAGATGATGAATGTTGGAAATGGTGCTTTCTGCAGCTCCTTACAGTTCTCCTTCACCTAGGGTAGAAAGAAAGGGAGACAGGTCAGCTGTGCGCTAACTATGTCTACAGATGGTGAATGCTGGAAATGGCGCTTTCTGCAGCTCCTTACTGTTCTCCTTCACCTAGGGTAGAAAGTAAGGGAGACAGGTACAGCTGTGCAATAACTATGTCTAAAGATGGTGAATGTTGGAAATGGTGCTTTCTGCATCTCCTTACAGTTCTCCTTCACCTAGGGTAGAAAGTAAGGGAGACAGGTACAGCTGTGCGATAACTATGTCTACAGATGGTGAATGTTGGAAATGGTGCTTTCTGCAGCTCCTTACAGTTCTCCTTCACCTAGGGTAGAAAGTAAGGGAGACAGGTACAGCTGTGCGATAACTATGTCTACAGATGGTGAATGTTGGAAATGGTGCTTTCTGCAGCTCCTTACAGTTCTCCTTCACCTAGGGTAGAAAGTAAGGGAGACAGGTACAGCTGTGCGCTAACTATGTCTACAGATGGTGAATGTTGGAAATGGTGCTTTCTGCAGTTCTTTACAGTTCTCCTTCACCTAGGGTAGAAAGTAAGGGAGACAGGTACAGCTGTGCGATAACTATGTCTAAAGATGGTGAATGTTGGAAATGGTGCATTCTGCAGCTCCTTACAGTTCTCCTTCACCTAGGGTAGAAAGTAAGGGAGACAGGTACAGCTGTGCGCAAACTATGTCTACAGATGGTGAATGTTGGAAATGGTGCTTTCTGCAGCTCCTTACAGTTCTCCTTCACCTAGGGTAGAAAGTAAGGGATACAGGTACAGCTGTGCGCTAACTATGTCTACAGATGGTGAATGTTGGAAATGGTGCTTTCTGCAGTTCTTTACAGTTCTCCTTCACCTAGGGTAGAAAATAGGGGAGACAGGTACAGCTGTGCGATAACTATGTCTACAGATGGTGAATGTTGGAAATGGTGCTTTCTGCAGCTACTTACAGTTCTCCTTCACCTAGGGTAGAAAGTAAGGGAGACAGGTACAGCTGTGCGATAACTATGTCTACAGATGGTGAATGTTGGAAATGGTGCTTTCTGCAGCTCCTTACAGTTCTCCTTCACCTAGGGTAGAAAGTAAGGGAGACAGGTACAGCTGTGCGCTAACTATGTCTACAGATGGTGAATGTTGGAAATGGTGCTTTCTGCAGTTCTTTACAGTTCTCCTTCACCTAGGGTAGAAAGTAGGGGAGACAGGTACAGCTGTGCGATAACTATGTCTACAGATGGTGAATGTTGGAAATGGTGCTTTCTGCAGCTCCTTACAGTTCTCCTTCACCTAGGGTAGAAAGTAAGGGAGACTGGTACAGCTGTGCGATAACTATGTCTACAGATGGTGAATGTTGGAAATGGTGCTTTCTGCAGCTCCTTACAGTTCTCCTTCACCTAACGTAGAAAGTAAGGGAGACAGGTACAGCTGTGCGATAACTATGTCTACAGATGGTGAATGTTGGAAATGGTGCTTTCTGCAGTTCTTTACAGTTCTCCTTCACCTAGGGTAGAAAGTAAGGGAGACAGGTACAGCTGTGCGCTAACTATGTCTACAGATGGTGAATGTTGGAAATGGTGCTTTCTGCAGCTCCTTACACTTCTCCGTCACCTAGGGTAGAAAGTAAGGGAGACAGGTACAGCTGTGCGCTAACTATGTCTACAGATGGTGAATATTGGAAATGGTGCTTTCTGCAGCTCCTTACAGTTCTCCTTCACCTAGGGTAGAAAGTAGGGGAGACAGGTACAGCTATGCGATAACTGTGTCTACAGATGGTGAATGTTGGAAATGGTGCTTTCTGCAACTCCTTACAGTTCTCCTTCACCTAGGGTAAAAGTAAGGGAGACAGGTACAGCTGTGCGATAACAATGTCTACAGATTGTGAACGCTGGAAATGGTGCTTTCTGAGGCTCCTTCCACTTCTCCTGCATCAAGTATAGAAAGTAAGGGGGACATGTACAGGTGTGCGCTAATTATGACTACAGATGATGAATGTTGGAAATGGTGCTTTCTGAAGCTCCTTACAGTTCTTCTTGATCAAAGTTAGATAGTAAGGGAGACAGGTACAGCAGTGCTCTAACTATGTCTACACATGGTGAATGTTGGAAATGGCGTTTTCTGCAGCTCCTTACAGTTCTCCTTCACCTAGGGTAGAAAGTAAGGGAGACAGGTACAGCTGTGCGATAACTATGTCTACAGATGGTGAATGTTGGAAATGGTGCTTTCTGCAGCTCCTTACAGTTCTCCTTCACCTTGGGTAGAAAGTAAGGGAGACAGGTACAGCTGTGCGATAACTATGTATACAGATTGTGAACGCTGGAGATGGTGCTTTCTGAGGTTCCTTCCACTTCTCCTTCATCAAGTATAGAAAGTAAGGGGGACATGTACAGGTGTGCGCTAATTATGACTACAGATGATGAATGTTGGAAATGGTGCTTTCTGCAGCTCCTTACAGTTCTCCTTCACCTAGGGTAGAAAGTAAGGGAGACAGGGGCAGCTGTGCGCTAACTATGTCTACAGATGATGAATGCTGGAAATGGCGCTTTCTGCAGCTCCTTACTGTTCTCCTTCACCTAGGGTAGAAAGTAAGGGAGACAGGTACAGCTGTGCGATAACTATGTCTACAGATGGTGAATGTTGGAAATGCTGCTTTCTGCATCTCCTTACAGTTCTCCTTCACCTAGGGTAGAAAGTAAGGGAGACAGGTACAGCTGTGCGATAACTATGTCTACAGATGGTGAATGTTGGAAATGGTGCTTTCTGCAGCTCCTTACAGTTCTCCTTCACCTAGGGTAGAAAGTAAGGGAGACAGGTACAGCTGTGCGATAACTATGTCTACAGATGGTGAATGTTGGAAATGGTGCTTTCTGCAGCTCCTTACAGTTCTCCTTCACCTAGGGTAGAAAGTAAGGGAGACAGGTACAGCTGTGCGCTAACTATGTCTACAGATGGTGAATGTTGGAAATGGTGCTTTCTGCAGCTCCTTACAGTTCTCCTTCACCTAGGGTAGAAAGTAAGGGAGACAGGTACAGCTGTGCGCTAACAATGTCTAGAGATGGTGAATGTTGGAAATGGTGCTTTCTGAAACTCCTTACAGTTCTTCTTGATCAAAGTTAGATAGTAAGGGAGACAGGTACAGCAGTGCTCTAAGTATGTCTACACATGTTGAATGCTGGAAATGGCGTTTTCTGCAGCTCCTTACAGTTCTCCTTCACCTAGGGTAGAAAGTAAGGGCGACAGGTACAGCTGTGCGCTAACTATGTCTACAGATGGTGAATGTTGGAAATGGTGCTTTCTGCAGCTCCTTACAGTTCTCCTTCACCTAGGGTAGAAAGTAAGGGAGACAGGTACAGCTGTGCGATAACTATGTATACAGATTGTGAACGCTGGAAATGGTGCTTTCTGAGGTTCCTTCCACTTCTCCTTCATCAAGTATAGAAAGTAAGGGGGACATGTACAGGTGTGCGCTAATTATGACTACAGATGATGAATGTTGGAAATGGTGCTTTCTGCAGCTCCTTACAGTTCTCCTTCACCTAGGGTAGAAAGAAAGGGAGACAGGTGCAGCTGTGCGCTAACTATGTCTACAGATGGTGAATGTTGGAAATGGTGCTTTCTGCAGCTCCTTACAGTTCTCCTTCACCTAACGTAGAAAGTAAGGGAGACAGGTACAGCTGTGCGATAACTATGTCTACAGATGGTGAATGTTGGAAATGGTGCTTCCTGCAGTTCTTTACAGTTCTCCTTCACCTAGGGTAGAAAGTAAGGGAGACAGGTACAGCTGTGCGCTAACTATGTCTACAGATGGTGAATGTTGGAAATGGTGCTTTCTGCAGCTCCTTACACTTCTCCGTCACCTAGGGTAGAAAGTAAGGGAGACAGGTACAGCTGTGCGCTAACTATGTCTACAGATGGTGAATATTGGAAATGGTGCTTTCTGCAGCTCCTTACAGTTCTCCTTCACCTAGGGTAGAAAGTAGGGGAGACAGGTACAGCTATGCGATAACTGTGTCTACAGATGGTGAATGTTGGAAATGGTGCTTTCTGCAACTCCTTACAGTTCTCCTTCACCTAGGGTAAAAGTAAGGGAGACAGGTACAGCTGTGCGATAACAATGTCTACAGATTGTGAACGCTGGAAATGGTGCTTTCTGAGGCTCCTTCCACTTCTCCTGCATCAAGTATAGAAAGTAAGGGGGACATGTACAGGTGTGCGCTAATTATGACTACAGATGATGAATGTTGGAAATGGTGCTTTCTGAAGCTCCTTACAGTTCTTCTTGATCAAAGTTAGATAGTAAGGGAGACAGGTACAGCAGTGCTCTAACTATGTCTACACATGGTGAATGTTGGAAATGGCGTTTTCTGCAGCTCCTTACAGTTCTCCTTCACCTAGGGTAGAAAGTAAGGGAGACAGGTACAGCTGTGCGATAACTATGTCTACAGATGGTGAATGTTGGAAATGGTGCTTTCTGCAGCTCCTTACAGTTCTCCTTCACCTAGGGTAGAAAGTAAGGGATACACGTACAGCTGTGCGCTAACTATGTCTACAGATGGTGAATGTTGGAAATGGTGCTTTCTGCAGTTCTTTACAGTTCCCCTTCACCTAGGGTAGAAAGTAGGGGAGACAGGTACAGCTGTGCGATAACTATGTCTACAGATGGTGAATGTTGGATATGGTGCTTTCTGCAGCTCCTTACAGTTCTCCTTCACCTAGGGTAGAAAGTAAGGGAGTCAGGTACAGCTGTGCGCTAACTATGTCTACAGATGGTGAATGTTGGAAATGGTGCTTTCTGCAGTTCTTTACCGTTCTCCTTCACCTAGGGTAGAAAGTAGGGGAGACAGGTACAGCTGTGCGATAACTATGTCTACAGATGGTGAATGTTGGAAATGGTGCTTTCTGCAGCTCCTTACAGTTCTCCTTCACCTAGGGTAGAAAGTAAGGGAGACAGGTACAGCTGTGCGCTAACTATGTCTACAGATGGTGAATGTTGGAAATGGTGCTTTCTGCAGTTCTTTACAGTTCTCCTTCACCTAGGGTAGAAAGTAAGGGAGACAGGTACAGCTGTGCGATAACTATGTCTACAGATGGTGAATGTTGGAAATGGTGCTTTCTGCAGCTCCTTACAGTTCTCCTTCCCCTAGGGTAGAAAGTAAGGGAGACAGGTACAGCTGTGCGCTAACTATGTCTACAGATGGTGAATGTTGGAAAAGGTGCTTTCTGCAGCTCCTTACAGTTCTCCTTCACCTAGTGTAGAAAGTAAGGGAGACCGGTACAGCTGTGCGATAACTATGTCTACAGATTGTGAACGCTGGAAATGGTGCTTTCTGAGGCTCCTTCCACTTCTCCTGCATCAAGTATAGAAAGTAAGGGGGACATGTACAGGTGTGCGCTAATTATGACTACAGATGATGAATGTAGGAAATGGTGCTTTCTGAAGCTCCTTACAGTTCTTCTTGATCAAAGTTAGATAGTAAGGGAGACAGGTACAGCAGTGCTCTAACTATGTCTACACATGGTGAATGTTGGAAATGGCGTTTTCTGCAGCTCCTTACAGTTCTCCTTCACCTAGGGTAGAAAGTAAGGGAGACAGGTACAGCTGTGCGATAACTATGTCTACAGATGGTGAATGTTGGAAATGGAGCTTTCTGCAGCTCCTTACAGTTCTCCTTCACCTAGGGTAGAAAGTAAGGGAGACAGGTACAGCTGTGCGCTAACTATGTCTACAGATGGTGAATGTTGGAAATGGAGCTTTCTGCAGCTCCTTACAGTTCTCCTTCACCTAGGGTAGAAAGTAGGGGAGACAGGTACCGCTGTGCGATAACTATGCCTACAGATGGTGAATGTTGGAAATGGTGCTTTCTGCAGCTCCTTACAGCTCTCCTTCACCTAGGGTAGAAAGTAAGGGAGACAGGTACAGCTGTGCGATAACTATGTCTACAGATGGTGAATGTTGGAAATGGTGCTTTCTGCAGCTCCTTACAGTTCTCCTTCACGTAGGTTAGAAAGTAAGGGATACAGGTACAGCTGTGCGCTAACTATGTCTACAGATGGTGAATGTTGGAAATGGTGCTTTCTGCAGCTCCTTACTGTTCTCCTTCACCTAGGGTAGAAAGTAAGGGAGACAGGTACAGCTGTGCGATAACTATGTCTACAGATGGTGAATGTTGGAAATGGTGCTTTCTGCATCTCCTTACAGTTCTCCTTCACCTAGGGTAGAAAGTAAGGGAGACAGGTACAGCTGTGCGATAACTATGTCTACAGATGGTGAATGTTGGAAATGGTGCTTTCTGCAGCTCCTTACAGTTCTCCTTCACCTAGGGTAGAAAGTAAGGGAGACAGGTACAGCTGTGCGATAACTATGTCTACAGATGGTGAATGTTGGAAATGGTGCTTTCTGCAGCTCCTTACAGTTCTCCTTCACCTAGGGTAGAAAGTAAGGGAGACAGGTACAGCTGTGCGCTAACTATGTCTACAGATGGTGAATGTTGGAAATGGTGCTTTCTGCAGTTCTTTACAGTTCTCCTTCACCTAGGGTAGAAAGTAAGGGAGACAGGTACAGCTGTGCGATAACTATGTCTAAAGATGGTGAATGTTGGAAATGGTGCATTCTGCAGCTCCTTACATTTCTCCTTCACCTAGGGTAGAAAGTAAGGGAGACAGGTACAGCTGTGCGCTAACTATGTCTACAGATGGTGAATGTTGGAAATGGTGCTTTCTGCAGCTCCTTACAGTTCTCCTTCACCTAGGGTAGAAAGTAAGGGATACATGTACAGCTGTGCGCTAACTATGTCTACAGATGGTGAATGTTGGAAATGGTGTTTTCTGCAGTTCTTTACAGTTCTCCTTCACCTAGGGTAGAAAATAGGGGAGACAGGTACAGCTGTGCGATAACTATGTCTACAGATGGTGAATGTTGGAAATGGTGCTTTCTGCAGCTACTTACAGTTCTCCTTCACCTAGGGTAGAAAGTAAGGGAGACAGGTACAGCTGTGCGATAACTATGTCTACAGATGGTGAATGTTGGAAATGGTGCTTTCTGCAGCTCCTTACAGTTCTCCTTCACCTAGGGTAGAAAGTAAGGGAGACAGGTACAGCTGTGCGCTAACTATGTCTACAGATGGTGAATGTTGGAAATGGTGCTTTCTGCAGTTCTTTACAGTTCTCCTTCACCTAGGGTAGAAAGTAGGGGAGACAGGTACAGCTGTGCGATAACTATGTCTACAGATGGTGAATGTTGGAAATGGTGCTTTCTGCAGCTCCTTACAGTTCTCCTTCACCTAGGGTAGAAAGTAAGGGAGACAGGTACAGCTGTGCGATAACTATGTCTACAGATGGTGAATGTTGGAAATGGTGCTTTCTGCAGCTCCTTACAGTTCTCCTTCACCTAACGTAGAAAGTAAGGGAGACAGGTACAGCTGTGCGATAACTATGTCTACAGATGGTGAATGTTGGAAATGGTGCTTTCTGCAGTTCTTTACAGTTCTCCTTCACCTAGGGTAGAAAGTAAGGGAGACAGGTACAGCTGTGCGATAACTATGTCTACAGATGGTGAATGTTGGAAATGGTGCTTTCTGCAGCTCCTTACAGTTCTCCTTCCCCTAGGGTAGAAAGTAAGGGAGACAGGTACAGCTGTGCGCTAACTATGTCTACAGATGGTGAATGTTGGAAATGGTGCTTTCTGCAGTTCTTTACAGTTCTCCTTCACCTAGGGTAGAAAGTAAGGGAGACAGGTACAGCTGTGCGCTAACTATGTCTACAGATGGTGAATGTTGGAAATGGTGCTTTCTGCAGCTCCTTACAGTTCTCCTTCACCTAGGGTAGAAAGTAAGGGAGACAGGTACAGCTGTGCGCTAACTATGTCTACAGATGGTGAATGTTGGAAATGGTGCTTTCTGCAGCTCCTTACACTTCTCCGTCACCTAGGGTAGAAAGTAAGGGAGACAGGTACAGCTGTGCGCTAACTATGTCTACAGATGGTGAATATTGGAAATGGTGCTTTCTGCAGCTCCTTACAGTTCTCCTTCACCTAGGGTAGAAAGTAGGGGAGACAGGTACAGCTGTGCGATAACTGTGTCTACAGATGGTGAATGTTGGAAATGGTGCTTTCTGCAGCTCCTTACAGTTCTCCTTCACCTAGGGTAAAAGTAAGGGAGACAGGTACAGCTGTGCGATAACTATGTCTACAGATTGTGAACGCTGGAAATGGTGCTTTCTGAGGCTCCTTCCACTTCTCCTGCATCAAGTATAGAAAGTAAGGGGGACATGTACAGGTGTGCGCGAATTATGACTACAGATGATGAATGTTGGAAATGGTACTTTCTGAAGCTCCTTACAGTTCTTCTTGATCAAAGTTAGATAGTAAGGGAGACAGGTACAGCAGTGCTCTAACTATGTCTACACATGGTGAATGTTGGAAATGGCGTTTTCTGCAGCTCCTTACAGTTCTCCTTCACCTAGGGTAGAAAGTAAGGGAGACAGGTACAGCTGTGCGATAACTATGTCTACAGATGGTGAATGTTGGAAATGGTGCTTTCTGCAGCTCCTTACAGTTCTCCTTCACCTAGGGTAGAAAGTAAGGGATACAGGTACAGCTGTGCGCTAACTATGTCTACAGATGGTGAATGTTGGAAATGGTGCTTTCTGCAGTTCTTTACAGTTCCCCTTCACCTAGGGTAGAAAGTAGGGGAG
This sequence comes from Schistocerca nitens, assembly GCF_023898315.1. NCBI lineage: Eukaryota > Metazoa > Arthropoda > Insecta > Orthoptera > Acrididae > Schistocerca > Schistocerca nitens. Next base: position 31,982,158 of record NC_064618.1, on the reverse strand, counting down.
ACAGGTACAGCTGTGCGATAACTATGTCTACAGATGGTGAATGTTGGATATGGTGCTTTCTGCAGCTCCTTACAGTTCTCCTTCACCTAGGGTAGAAAGTAAGGGAGTCAGGTACAGCTGTGCGCTAACTATGTCTACAGATGGTGAATGTTGGAAATGGTGCTTTCTGCAGCTCTTTACCGTTCTCCTTCACCTAGGGTAGAAAGTAGGGGAGACAGGTACAGCTGTGCGATAACTATGTCTACAGATGGTGAATGTTGGAAATGGTGCTTTCTGCAGCTCTTTACAGTTCTCCTTCACCTAGGGTAGAAAGTAAGGGAGACAGGTACAGCTGTGCGCTAACTATGTCTACAGATGGTGAATGTTGGAAATGGTGCTTTCTGCAGTTCTTTACAGTTCTCCTTCACCTAGGGTAGAAAGTAAGGGAGACAGGTACAGCTGTGCGATAACTATGTCTACAGATGGTGAATGTTGGAAATGGTGCTTTCTGCAGCTCCTTACAGTTCTCCTTCCCCTAGGGTAGAAAGTAAGGGAGACAGGAACAGCTGTGTGCTAACTATGTCTACAGATGGTGAATGTTGGAAAAGGTGCTTTCTGCAGTTCTTTACAGTTCTCCTTCACCTAGGGTAGAAAGTAAGCGAGACAGGTACAGCTGTGCGATAACTATGTCTACAGATGGTGAATGTTGGAAATGGTGCTTTCTGCAGCTCCTTACAGTTCTCCTTCACCTAGGGTAGAAAGTAAGGGAGACAGGTACAGCTGTGCGCTAACTATGTCTACAGATGGTGAATGTTGGAAATGGTGCTTTCTGCAGCTTCTTACAGTTCTCCTTCACCTAGGGTAGAAAGTAAGGGAGACAGGTACAGCTGTGCGCTAACTATGTCTACAGATGGTGAATATTGGAAATGGTGCTTTCTGCAGCTCCTTACAGTTCTCCTTCACCTAGGGTAGAAAGTAGGGGAGACAGGTACAGCTGTGCGATAACTGTGTCTACAGATGGTGAATGTTGGAAATGGTGCTTTCTGCAGCTCCTTACAGTTCTCCTTCACCTAGGGTAGAGAGTAAGGGAGACCAGTACAGCTGTGCGATAACTATGTCTACAGATTGTGAACGCTGGAAATGGTGCTTTCTGAGGCTCCTTCCACTTCTCCTGCATCAAGTATAGAAAGTAAGGGGGACATGTACACGTGTGCGCTAATTATGACTACAGATGATGAATGTAGGAAATGGTGCTTTCTGAAGCTCCTTACAGTTCTTCTTGATCAAAGTTAGATAGTAAGGGAGACAGGTACAGCAGTGCTCTAACTATGTCTACACATGGTGAATGTTGGAAATGGCGTTTTCTGCAGCTCCTTACAGTTCTCCTTCACCTAGGGTAGAAAGTAAGGGAGACAGGTACAGCTGTGCGATAACTATGTCTACAGATGGTGAATGTTGGAAATGGAGCTTTCTGCAGCTCCTTACAGTTCTCCTTCACCTAGGGTACAAAGTAAGGGAGACAGGTACAGCTGTGCGCTAACTATGTCTACAGATGGTGAATGTTGGAAATGGAGCTTTCTGCAGCTCCTTACAGTTCTCCTTCACCTAGGGTAGAAAGTAGGGGAGACAGGTACAGCTGTGCGATAACTATGCCTACAGATGGTGAATGTTGGAAATGGTGCTTTCTGCAGCTCCTTACAGCTCTCCTTCACCTAGGGTAGAAAGTAAGGGAGACAGGTACAGCTGTGCGATAACTATGCCTACAGATGGTGAATGTTGGAAATGGTGCTTTCTGCAGCTCCTTACAGTTCTCCTTCACGTAGGTTAGAAAGTAAGGGATACAGGTACAGCTGTGCGCTAACTATGTCTACAGATGGTGAATGTTGGAAATGGTGCTTTCTGCAGCTCCTTACAGTTCTCCTTCACCTAGGGTAGACAGTAGGGAGACAGGTACAGCTGTGCGATAACTATTTCTACAGATGGTGAATGTTGGAAATGGTGCTTTCTGCAGCTCCTTACAGCTCTCCTTCACCTAGGGTAGAAAGTAAGGGAGACAGGTACAGCTGTGCGATAACTATGTCTACAGATGGTGAATGTTGGAAATGGTGCTTTCTGCAGCTCCTTACAGTTCTCCTTCATGTAGGTTAGAAAGTAAGGGATACAGGTACAGCTGTGCGCTAACTATGTCTACAGATGGTGAATGTTGGAAATAGTGCTTTCTGCAGCTCCTTACAGTTCTCCTTCACCTAGTGTAGAAAGTGAGGGAGACAGGTACAGCTGTGCGATAACTATGTATACAGATTGTGAACGCTGGAAATGGTGCTTTCTGAGGCTCCTTCCACTTCTCCTTCATCAAGTATAGAAAGTAAGGGGGACATGTACAGGTGTGCGCTAATTATGACTACAGATGATGAATGTTGGAAATGGTGCTTTCTGAAGCTCCTTACAGTTCTTCTTGATCAAAGTTAGATAGTAAGGGAGACAGGTACAGCAGTGCTTTAACTATGTCTACACATGGTGAATGTTGGAAATGGCGTTTTCTGCAGCTCCTTACAGTTCTCCTTCACCTAGGGTAGAAAGTAAGGGAGACAGGTACAGCTGTGCGATAACTATGTCTACAGATGGTGAATGTTGGAAATGGTGCTTTCTGCAGCTCCTTACAGTTCTCCTTCACCTAGGGTAGAAAGTAAGGGAGACAGGTACAGCTGTGCGCTAACTATGTCTACAGATGGTGAATGTTGGAAATGGTGCTTTCTGCAGCTCCTTACAGTTCTCCCTCACCTAGGGTAGAAAGTAGGGGAGACAGGTACAGCTGTGCGATAACTATGTCTACAGATGGTGAATGTTGGAAATGGTGCTTTCTGCAGCTCCTTACAGTTCTCCTTCACCTAGGGTAGAAAGTAAGGGAGACAGGTACAGCTGTGCGATAACTATGTCTACAGATGGTGAATGTTGGAAATGGTGCTTTCTGCAGCTCCTTACAGTTCTCCTTCACCTAGGGTAGAAAGTAAGGGAGACAGGTACAGCTGTGCGCTAACTATGTCTACAGATGGTGAATGTTGGAAATGGTGCTTTCTGCAGCTACTTACAGTTCTCCTTCACCTAGGGTAGAAAGTAAGGGATACAGGTACAGCTGTGCGCTAACTATGTCTACAGATGGTGAATGTTGGAAATGGTGCTTTCTGCAGCTCCTTACAGTTCTCCCTCACCTAGGGTAGAAAGTAGGGGAGACAGGTACAGCTGTGCGATAACTATGTCTACAGATGGTGAATGTTGGAAATGGTGCTTTCTGCAGCTCCTTACAGTTCTCCTTCACCTAGGGTAGAAAGTAGGGGAGACAGGTACAGCTGTGCCATAACTATGTCTACAGATGGTGAATGTTGGAAATGGTGCTTTCTGCAGCTCCTTACAGCTCTCCTTCACCTAGGGTAGAAAGTAAGGGAGACAGGTACAGCTGTGCGATAACTATGTCTACAGATGGTGAATGTTGGAAATGGTGCTTTCTGCAGCTCCTTACAGTTCTCCTTCACGTAGGTTAGAAAGTAAGGGATACAGGTACAGCTGTGCGCTAACTATGTCTACAGATGGTGAATGTTGGAAATGGTGCTTTCTGCAGCTCCTTACAGTTCTCCTTCACCTAGGGTAGAAAGTGAGGGAGACAGGTACAGCTGTGCGATAACTATGTATACAGATTGTGAACGCTGGAAATGGTGCTTTCTGAGGCTCCTTCCACTTCTCCTTCATCAAGTATAGAAAGTAAGGGGGACATGTACAGGTGTGCGCTAATTATGACTACAGATGATGAATGTTGGAAATGGTGCTTTCTGAAGCTCCTTACAGTTCTTCTTGATCAAAGTTAGATAGTAAGGGAGACAGGTACAGCAGTGCTTTAACTATGTCTACACATGGTGAATGTTGGAAATGGCGTTTTCTGCAGCTCCTTACAGTTCTCCTTCACCTAGGGTAGAAAGTAAGGGAGACAGGTACAGCTGTGCGATAACTATGTCTACAGATGGTGAATGTTGGAAATGGTGCTTTCTGCAGCTCCTTACAGTTCTCCTTCACCTAGGGTAGAAAGTAAGGGAGACAGGTACAGCTGTGCGCTAACTATGTCTACAGATGGTGAATGTTGGAAATGGTGCTTTCTGCAGCTCCTTACAGTTCTCCCTCACCTAGGGTAGAAAGTAGGGGAGACAGGTACAGCTGTGCGATAACTATGTCTACAGATGGTGAATGTTGGAAATGGTGCTTTCTGCAGCTCCTTACAGTTCTCCTTCACCTAGGGTAGAAAGTAAGGGAGACAGGTACAGCTGTGCGATAACTATGTCTACAGATGGTGAATGTTGGAAATGGTGCTTTCTGCAGCTCCTTACAGTTCTCCTTCACCTAGGGTAGAAAGTAAGGGATACAGGTACAGCTGTGCGCTAACTATGTCTACAGATGGTGAATGTTGGAAATGGTGCTTTCTGCAGCTCCTACAGATCTCCTGCACCTAGGGTAGAACGTAAGGGAGACATGTACAGCTGTGTGCTAACTATGTCTGCAGATGGTGAATGTTGGAAATGGTGTTTTCTGCAGCTCCTTACAGTTCTCCTTCACCTAGGGTAGAAAGTAAGGGAGACAGGTACAGCTGTGCGCTAATTATGACTACAGATGATGAATGTTGGAAATGGTGCTTTCTGAAGCTCCTTACAGTTCTTCTTGATCAAAGTTAGATAGTAAGTGAGACAGGTACAGCAGTGCTCTAACTATGTCTACAGATGGTGAATGTTGGAAATGGCGTTTTCTGCAGCTCCTTACAGTTCTCCTCCACCTAGGGTAGAAAGTAAGGGAGACAGGTACAGCCGTGCGCTAACTATGTCTACAGATGGTGAATGTTGGAAATGGTGCTTTCTGCAGCTCCTTACAGTTCTCCTTCACCTAGGGTAGAAAGTAAGGGAGACAGGTACAGCTGTGCGCTAACTATGTCTACAGATGGTGAATGTTGGAAATGGTGCTTCCTGCAGCTCCTTACAGTTCTCCTTCACCTAGGGTAGAAAGTAAGGGAGACAGGTACAGCTGTGCGCTAACTATGTCTACAGATGGTGAATTTTGGAAATGGTGCTTTCTGCAGCTCCTTACAGTTCTCCTTCACCTAGGGTAGAAAGTAAGGGAGACAGGTACAGCTGTGCGCTAACTATGTCTACAGTGGTGAATGTTGGAAATGGTGCTTTCTGCAGCTCCTTACAGTTCTCCTCCACCTACGGTAGAAAGTAAGGGAGACAGGTACAGTTGTACGCTAACTATGTCTACAGATGGTGAATGTTGGAAATGGTGCTTTCTGCAGCTCCTTACAGTTCTCCTTCACCTAGGGTAGAAAGTAAGGGAGACAGGTACAGCTGTGTGCTGACTATGTCTACAGATGGTGAATGTTGGAAATGGTGCTTTCTGCAGCTCCTTACAGTTCTCCTTCACCAAGGGTAGAAAGTAAGGGAGACAGGTACAGCTGTGCGCTAACTATGTCTACAGATGGAGAATGTTGGAAATGGTGCTTTCTGCAGCTCTTTACTGTTCTCCTTCACCTAGGGTAGAAAGTAAGGGAGACAGGTACAGCTGTGCGCTAACTATGTCTACAGATGGTGAATGTTGGAAATGGTGCTTTCTGCAGCTCCTTACAGTTCTCCTTCACCTAGGGTAGAAAGTAAGGCAGACAGGTACAGCTGTGTGATAACTATGTCTACAGATGGTGAATGTTGGAAATGGTGCTTTCTGCAGCTCCTTACAGTTCTCCTTCACCTAGGGTAGAAAGTAAGGGAGACAGGTACAGCTGTGCGCTAACTATGTCTACAGATGGTGAATTTTGGAAATGGTGCTTTCTGCAGCTCCTTACAGTTCTCCTTCACCTAGGGTAGAAAGTAAGGGAGACAGGTACAGCTGTGCGCTAACTATGTCTACAGATGATGAATGTTGGAAATGGTGCTTTCTGAAGCTCCTTACAGTTCTTCTTGATCAAAGTTAGATAGTAAGGGAGACAGGTACAGCAGTGCTCTAACTATGTCTACACATGGTAAATGTTGGAAATGGCGTTTTCTGCAGCTCCTTACAGTTCTCCTTCACCTAGGGTAGAAAGTAAGGTAGACAGGTACAGCTGTGCGATAACAATGTCTACGGATGGTGAATGTTGGAAATGGTGCTTTCTGCAGCTCCCTACAGTTCTCCTTCACCTAGGGTAGAAAGTAAGGGAGACAGGTACAGCTGTGCGATAACTATGTCTACAGATGGTGAATGTTGGAAATGGTGCTTTCTGCAGCTCCTTACAGTTCTCCTTCACCTAGGGTAGAAAGTAAGGGAGACAGATACAGCTGTGCGCTAACTATGTCTACAGATGGTGAATGTTGGAAATGGTGCTTTCTGCAGCTCCTTACAGTTCTCCTTCACCTAGGGTAGAAAGTAAGGGAGACAGGTACAGGTGTGTGCTAACTATGTCTACAGATGGTGAATGTTGGAAATGGTGCTTTCTGCAGCTCCTTACAGTTCTCCTTCACCTAGGGTAGAAAGTAAGGGAGACAGGTACAGCTGTGTGCTAACTATGTCTACAGATGGTGAATGTTGGAAATGGTGTTTTCTGCAGCTCCTTACAGTTCTCCTTCACCTAGGGTAGAAAGTAAGGGAGACAGGTACAGCTGTGCGCTAACTACTTCTACAGATGGTGAATGTTGAAATGGTGCTTTCTGCAGCTCCTTACAGTTCTCCTTCACCTAGGGTAGAAAGTAAGGGAGACAGGTACAGCTGTGCGATAACTATGTCTACAGATGGTGAATGTTGAAATGGTGCTTTCTGCAGCTCCTTACAGTTCTCCTTCGCCTAGGGTAGAAAGTAAGGGAGACAGGTACAGCTGTGCACTAACTATGTCTACAGATGGTGAATGTTGAAAATGGTGCTTTCTGCAGCTCCTTACAGTTCTCCTTCACCTAGGGTAGAAAGTAAGGGAGACAGGTACAGCTGTGTGCTAACTATGTCTACAGATGGTAAATGCTGGAAATGGTGCTTTATGCAGCTCCTTACAGTGCTCCTTCACCTAGGGTAGAAAGTAAGGGAGACAGGTACAGCTGTGCGCTAACTATGTCTACAGATGGTGAGTGTTGGAAATGGTGCTTTCTGCAGCTCCTTACAGTTCTCCTTCACATAGGGTAGAAAGTAAGGGAGACAGGTACAGCAGTGCGCTAACTATGTCTACAGATGGTGAATGTTGGAAATGGTGCTTTCTGCAGCTCCTTACAGTTCTCTTTCACCTAGGGTAGAAAGTAAGGGAGACAGGTACAGCTGCGCGCTAACTATGTCTACAGATGGTGAATGTTGGAAATGGTGCTTTCTGCAGCACCTTACATTTCTCCTTCACCTAGGGTAGAAAGTAAGGGAGACAGGTACAGCTGTGCGCTAACTATGTCTACAGATGGTGAATGTTGGAAATGGTGCTTTCTGCAGCTCCTTACAGTTCTCCTTCACCTAGGGTAGAAAGTAAGGGAGACAGGTACAGCTGTGCGCTAACTATGTCTACAGATGGTGAATGTTGGAAATGATGCTTTCTGCAGCTCCTTACATTTCTCCTTCACCTAGGGTAGAAAGTAAGGGAGACAGGTACAGCTGTGCGCTAACTATGTCTACAGAAGGTGAATGTTGGAAATGGTGCTTTCTGCAGCTCCTTACAGTTCTCCTTCACCTAGGGTAGAAAGTAAGGGAGACAGGTAGAGCTGTGCGCTAACTATGTCTACAGATGGTGAATGTTGGAGATGGTGCTTTCTGCAGCTCCTTACAGTTCTCCTTCACCTAGGGTAGAAAGTAAGGGAGACAGGTACAGCTGTGCACTAACTATGTCTACAGATGGTGAATGTTTGAAATGGTGCTTTCTGCAGCTCCTTACAGTTCTCCTTCACCTAGGGTAGAAAGTAAGGGAGGCAGGTACAGCTGTGCGATAACTATGTCTACAGATGGTGAATGTTGGAAATGGTGCTTTCTGCAGCTCCTTACAGTTCTCCTTCACCTAGGGTAGAAAGTAAGGGAGACAGGTACAGCTGTGCGCTAACTATGTCTACAGATGGTGAATGTTGGAAATGATGCTTTCTGCAGCTCCTTACAGTTCTCCCTCACCTAGGGTAGAAAGTAAGGGAGACAGGTACAGCTGTGCGATAACTGTGTCTACAGATGGTGATTGTTGGAAATGGTGCTTTCTGCAGCTCCTTAGAGTTCTCTTTCACCTAGGGTAGAAAGTAAGGGAGACAGGTACAGCTGTGCGCTAACTATGTCTACAGATTGTGAATGTTGGAAATGGTGCATTCTGCAGCTCCTTACAGTTCTCCTTCACCTAGGGTAGAAACTAAGGGAGACAGTTACAGCTGTGCGCTAACTATGTCTACAGATGGTGAATGTTGCAAATGGTGCTTTCTGCAGCTCCTAACAGTTCTCCTTCACCTAGGGTAGAAAGTAAGGGAGACAGGTACAGCTGTGCGCTAACTATGTCTACAGATGGTGAATGTTGGAAATGGTGCTTTCTGCAGCTCCTTACAGTTCTCCTTCATCTAGGGTAGAAAGTAAGGGAGACAGGTACAGCTGTGCGCTAACTATGTCTACAGATGGTGAATGTTGGAAATGGTGGTTTCTGCAGCTTCTTACAGTTCTCCTTCACCTAGGGTAGAAAGTAACGGAGTCAAGTACAGCTCTGCGATAACTATGTCTACAGATTGTGAATGTTGGAAATGGTGCTTTCTGCAGCTCCTTACAGTTCACCTTCACCTAGGGTAGAAAGTAAGGGAGACAGGTACAGCTGTGCGCTAACTATGTCTACAGATGGTGAATGTTGGAAATGGTGCTTTCTGCAGCTCCTTACAGTTCTCCTTCACCTAGGGTAGAAAGTAAGGGAGACAGGTACAGCTGTGCGCTAACTATGTCTGCAGATTGTGAATGTTGGAAATGGTGCTTTCTGCAGCTCCTTACAGTTCTCCTTCACCTAGGGTAGAAAGTAAGGGAGACAGGTACAGCTGTGCGCTAACTATGTCTACAGATGGTGAATGTTGGAAATGGTGCTTTCTGCAGCTCCTTACAGTTCTCCTTCACCTAGGGTAGAAAGTAAGGGAGACAGGTACAGCTGTGCGCTAACTATGTCTGCAGATGGTGAATGTTGGAAATGGTGCTTTCTGCAGCTCCTTACAGTTCTCCTTCACCTAGGGTAGAAAGTAAGGGAGACAGGTACAGCTGTGCGCTAACTATGTCTACAGATGGTGAATGTTGGAAATGGTGCTTTCTGCAGCTCCTTACAGTTCTCCTTCACCTAGGGTAGAAAGTAAGGGAGACAGGTACAGCTGTGCGCTAACTATGTCTACAGATGGTGAATGTTGGAAATGGTGCTTTCTGCAGCTCCTTACAGTTCTCCTTCACCTAGGGTAGAAAGTAAGGGAGACAGGTACAGCTGTGCGCTAACTATGTCTACAGATGGTGAATGTTGGAAATGGTGCTTTCTGCAGCTCCTTACAGTTCTCCTTCACCTAGGGTAGAAAGTAAGGGAGACAGGTACAGCTGTGCGCTAACTATGTCTGCAGATGGTGAATGTTGGAAATGGTGCTTTCTGCAGCTCCTTACAGTTCTCCTTCACCTAGGGTAGAAAGTAAGGGAGACAGGTACAGCTGTGCGCTAACTATGTCTACAGATGGTGAATGTTGGAAATGGTGCTTTCTGCAGCTCCTTACAGTTCTCCTTCGCCTAGGGTAGAAAGTAAGGGAGACAGGTACAGCTGTGCGCTAACTATGTCTACAGATGGTGAATGTTGGAAATGGTGCTTTCTGCAGCTCCTTACAGTTCTCCTTCACCTAGGGTAGAAAGTAAGGGAGACAGGTACAGCTGTGCGCTAACTATGTCTACAGATGGTGAATGTTGGAAATGGTGCTTTCTGCAGCTCCTTACAGTTCTCCTTCACCTAGGGTAGAAAGTAAGGGAGACAGGTACAGCTGTGCGATAACCATGTCTACAAATGGTGAATGTTGGAAATGGTGCTTTCTGCAGCTCCTTACAGTTCTCCTTCACCTAGGGTAGAAAGTAAGGGAGACAGGTACAGGTGTGCGATAATAATGTCTACAGATGGTGAATGTTGGAAATGGTGCTTTCTGCAGCTCCTTTCAGTTCTCCTTCACCTAGGGTAGAAAGTAAGGGAGACAGGTACAGCTGTGCGATAACTATGTCTACAGATGGTGAATGTTGGAAATGGTGCTTTCTGCAGCTCCTTACAGTTCTCCTTCACCTATGGTAGAAAGTAAGGGAGACAGGTACAGCTGTGCGATAACTATGTCTACAGATGGTGAATGTTGGAAATGGTGCTTTCTGCAGCTCCTTACAGTTCTCCTTCACCTAGGGTAGAAAGTAAGGGAGACAGGTACAGCTGTGCGCTAACTATGTCTACAGATGGTGAATGTTGGAAATGGTGCTTTCTGCAGCTCCTTACAGTTCTCCTTCACCTAGGGTAGAAAGTAAGGGAGACAGGTACAGCTGTGCGATAACTATGTCTACAGATGGTGAATGTTGGAAATGGTGCTTTCTGCAGCTGCTTACAGTTCTCCTTCACCTAGGGTAGAAAGTAAGGGAGACAGGTACAGCTGTGCGCTAACTATGTCTACAGATGGTGAATGTTGGAAATGGTGCTTTCTGCAGCTCCTTACAGTTCTCCTTCACCTAGGGTAGAAAGTAAGGGAGACAGGTACAGCTGTGCGCTAACTATGTCTACAGATGGTGAATGTTGGAAATGGTGCTTTCTGCAGCTCCTTACAGTTCTCCCTCACCTAGGGTAGAAAGTAGGGGAGACAGGTACAGCTGTGCGATAACTATGTCTACAGATGGTGAATGTTGGAAATGGTGCTTTCTGCAGCTCCTTACAGTTCTCCTTCACCTAGGGTAGAAAGTAACGGAGACAGGTACAGCTGTGCGATAACTATGTCTACAGATGGTGAATGTTGGAAATGGTGCTTTCTGCAGCTCCTTACAGTTCTCCTTCACCTAGGGTAGAAAGTAAGGGAGACAGGTACAGCTGTGCGCTAACTATGTCTACAGACGGTGAATGTTGGAAATGGTGCTTTCTGCAGCTCCTTACAGTTCTCCTTCACCTAGGGTAGAAAGTAAGGGATACAGGTACAGCTGTGCGCTAACTATGTCTACAGATGGTGAATGTTGGAAATGGTGCTTTCTGCAGCTGCTACAGTTCTCCTGCACCTAGGGTAGAACGTAAGGGAGACAGGTACAGCTGTGCGATAACTATGTCTACAGATGGTGAATGTTGGAAATGGTGCTTTCTGCAGCTCCTTACAGTTCTCCTTCACCTAGGGTAGAAAGTAAGGGAGACAGGTACAGCTGTGCGCTAACTATGTCTACAGATGGTGAATGTTGGAAATGGTTCTTTCTGCAGCTCCTTACAGTTCTCCTTCACCTAGGGTAGAAAGTAAGGGAGACAGGTACAGCTGTGCGATAACTATGTCTACAGATGGTGAATGTTGGAAATGGTGCTTTCTGCAGCTGCTTACAGTTCTCCTTCACCTAGGGTAGAAAGTAAGGGAGACAGGTACAGCTGTGCGCTAACTATGTCTACAGATGGTGAATGTTGGAAATGGTGCTTTCTGCAGCTCCTTACAGTTCTCCTTCACCTAGGGTAGAAAGTAAGGGAGACAGGTACAGCTGTGCGCTAACTATGTCTACAGATGGTGAATGTTGGAAATGGTGCTTTCTGCAGCTCCTTACAGTTCTCCCTCACCTAGGGTAGAAAGTAGGGGAGACAGGTACAGCTGTGCGATAACTATGTCTACAGATGGTGAATGTTGGAAATGGTGCTTTCTGCAGCTCCTTACAGTTCTCCTTCACCTAGGGTAGAAAGTAACGGAGACAGGTACAGCTGTGCGATAACTATGTCTACAGATGGTGAATGTTGGAAATGGTGCTTTCTGCAGCTCCTTACAGTTCTCCTTCACCTAGGGTAGAAAGTAAGGGAGACAGGTACAGCTGTGCGCTAACTATGTCTACAGACGGTGAATGTTGGAAATGGTGCTTTCTGCAGCTCCTTACAGTTCTCCTTCACCTAGGGTAGAAAGTAAGGGATACAGGTACAGCTGTGCGCTAACTATGTCTACAGATGGTGAATGTTGGAAATGGTGCTTTCTGCAGCTGCTACAGTTCTCCTGCACCTAGGGTAGAACGTAAGGGAGACATGTACAGCTGTGCGCTAACTATGTCTGCAGATGGTGAATGTTGGAAATGGTGTTTTCTGCAGCTCCTTACAGTTCTCCTTCACCTAGGGTAGAAAGTAAGGGAGACAGGTACAGCTGTGCGCTAATTATGACTACAGATGATGAATGTTGGAAATGGTGCTTTCTGAAGCTCCTTACAGTTCTTCTTGATCAAAGTTAGATAGTAAGTGAGACAGGTACAGCAGTGCTCTAACTATGTCTACAGATGGTGAATGTTGGAAATGGCGTTTTCTGCAGCTCCTTACAGTTCTCCTCCACCTAGGGTAGAAAGTAAGGGAGACAGGTACAGCCGTGCGCTAACTATGTCTACAGATGGTGAATGTTGGAAATGGTGCTTTCTGCAGCTCCTTACAGTTCTCCTTCACCTAGGGTAGAAAGTAAGGGAGACAGGTACAGCTGTGCGCTAACTATGTCTACAGATGGTGAATGTTGGAAATGGTGCTTCCTGCAGCTCCTTACAGTTCTCCTTCACCTAGGGTAGAAAGTAAGGGAGACAGGTACAGCTGTGCGCTAACTATGTCTACAGATGGTGAATTTTGGAAATGGTGCTTTCTGCAGCTCCTTACAGTTCTCCTTCACCTAGGGTAGAAAGTAAGGGAGACAGGTACAGCTGTGCGCTAACTATGTCTACAGTGGTGAATGTTGGAAATGGTGCTTTCTGCAGCTCCTTACAGTTCTCCTCCACCTACGGTAGAAAGTAAGGGAGACAGGTACAGTTGTACGCTAACTATGTCTACAGATGGTGAATGTTGGAAATGGTGCTTTCTGCAGCTCCTTACAGTTCTCCTTCACCTAGGGTAGAAAGTAAGGGAGACAGGTACAGCTGTGCGATAACAATGTCTACAGATTGTGAACACTGGAAATGGTGCTTTCTGAGGCTCCTTCCACTTCTCCTTCATCAGGTATAGAAAGTAAGAGGGACATGTACAGGTGTGGGCTAATTATGACTACAGATGATGAATGTTGGAAATGGTGCTTTATGAAGCTCCTTACAGTTCTTCTTGATCAAAGTTAGATAGTAAGGGAAACAGGTACAGCAGTGCTCTAACTATGTCTACACATGGTAAATGTTGGAAATGGTGCTTTCTGCAGCTGCTACAGTTCTCCTGCACCTAGGGTAGAACGTAAGGGAGACATGTACAGCTGTGCGCTAACTATGTCTGCAGATGGTGAATGTTGGAAATGGTGTTTTCTGCAGCTCCTTACAGTTCTCCTTCACCTAGGGTAGAAAGTAAGGGAGACAGGTACAGCTGTGCGCTAATTATGACTACAGATGATGAATGTTGGAAATGGTGCTTTCTGAAGCTCCTTACAGTTCTTCTTGATCAAAGTTAGATAGTAAGTGAGACAGGTACAGCAGTGCTCTAACTATGTCTACAGATGGTGAATGTTGGAAATGGCGTTTTCTGCAGCTCCTTACAGTTCTCCTCCACCTAGGGTAGAAAGTAAGGGAGACAGGTACAGCTGTGTGCTAACTATGTCTACAGATGGTAAATGCTGGAAATGGTGCTTTATGCAGCTCCTTACAGTGCTCCTTCACCTAGGGTAGAAAGTAAGGGAGACAGGTACAGCTGTGAGCTAACTATGTCTACAGATGGTGAATGTTGGAAATGGTGCTTTCTGCAGCTCCTTACAGTTCTCCTTCACATAGGGTAGAAAGTAAGGGAGACAGGTACAGCAGTGCGCTAACTATGTCTACAGATGGTGAATGTTGGAAATGGTGCTTTCTGCAGCTCCTTACAGTTCTCTTTCACCTAGGGTAGAAAGTAAGGGAGACAGGTACAGCTGCGCGCTAACTATGTCTACAGATGGTGAATGTTGGAAATGGTGCTTTCTGCAGCACCTTACATTTCTCCTTCACCTAGGGTAGAAAGTAAGGGAGACAGGTACAGCTGTGCGCTAACTATGTCTACAGGTGGTGAATGTTGGAAATGGTGCTTTCTGCAGCTCCTTACAGTTCTCCTTCACCTAGGGTAGAAAGTAAGGGAGACAGGTACAGCTGTGCGCTAACTATGTCTACAGATGGTGAATGTTGGAAATGGTGCTTTCTGCAGCTCCTTACAGTTCTCCTTCACCTAGGGTAGAAAGTAAGGGAGACAGGTACAGCTGTGCGATAACTATGTCTACAGATGGTGAATGTTGGAAATGGTGCTCTCTGCAGCTCCTTACAGTTCTCCTTCACCTAGGGTAGAAAGTAAGACAGACAGGTACAGCTGTGCGCTAACTATGTCTACTGATGGTGAATGTTGGAAATGGTGCTTTCTGCAGCTCCTTACAGTTCTCCTTCACCTAGGGTAGAAAGCAAGGGAGACAGGTACAGCTGTGCGCTAACTATGTCTACAGATGGTGAATGTTGGAAATGGTGCTTTCTGCAGCTCCATTCAGTTCTCCTTCACCTAGGGTAGAAAGTAAGGGAGACAGGTACAGCTGTGCGCTAACTATGTCTACAGGTGGTGAATGTTGGAAATGGTGCTTTCTGCAGCTCCTAACAGTTCTCCTTCACCTAGGGTAGAAAGTAAGGGAGACAGGTACAGCTGTGCGCTAACTATGTCTACAGATGGTGAATGTTGGAAATGCTGCTTTCTGCAGCTCCTTACAGTTCTCCTTCACCTAGGGTAGAAAGTAAGGGAGACAGGTACTGCTGTGCGATAACTATGTCTACAGATGGTGAATGTTGGAAATGGTGCTTTCTGCAGTTCCTTACAGTTCTCCTTCACCTAGGGTAGAAAGTAAGCGAGACAGGTACAGCTGTGCGCTAACTATGTCTACAGATGGTGAATGTTGGAAATGGTGCTTTCTGCAGCTTCTTACAGCTCTCCTTCACCTAGGGTAGAATGTAAGGGAGTCAGGTACAGCTGTGCGATAACTATATCTACAGATTGTGAATGTTGGAAATGGTGCTTTCTTCAGCTCCTTACAGTTCACCTTCACCTAGGGTAGAAAGTAAGGGAGACAGGTACAGCTGTGCGCTAACTATGTCTGCAGATGGTGAATGTTGGAAATGGTGCTTTCTGCAGCTCCTTACAGTTCTCCTTCACCTAGGGTAGAAAGTAAGGGAGACAGGTACAGCTGTGCGCTAACTATGTCTGCAGATGGTGAATGTTGGAAATGGTGCTTTCTGCAGTTCCTTACAGTTCTCCTTCGCCTAGGGTAGAAAGTAAGGGAGACAGGTACAGCTGTGCGCTAACTATGTCTACAGATGGTGAATGTTGGAAATGGTGCTTTCTGCAGCTCCTTACAGTTCTCCTTCACCTAGGGTACAAAGTAAGGGAGACAGGTATAGCTGTGCGTTAACTATGTCTACAGATGGTGAATGTTGGAAATGGTGCTTTCTGCAGCTCCTTACAGTTATCCTTCACCTAGGGTAGAAAGTAAGGGAGACAGGTACAGCTGTGCGATAACCATGTCTACAGATGGTGAATGTTGGAAATGGTGCTTTCTGCAGCTCCTTACAGTTCTCCTTCACCTAGGGTAGAAAGTAAGGGAGACAGGTACAGCTGTGCGATAATAATGTCTACAGATGGTGAATGTTGGAAATGGTGCTTTCTGCAGCTCCTTTCAGTTCTCCTTCACCTAGGGTAGAAAGTAAGGGAGACAGGTACAGCTGTGCGATAACTATGTCTACAGATGGTGAATGTTGGAAATGGTGCTTTCTGCAGCTCCTTACAGTTCTCCTTCACCTAGGGTAGAAAGTAAGGGAGACAGGTACAGCTGTGCGCTAACTATGTCTACAGATGGTGAATGTTGGAAATGGTTCTTTCTGCAGCTCCTTTCAGTTCTCCTTCACCTAGGGTAGAAAGTAAGGGAGACAGGTACAGCTGTGCGATAACTATGTCTACAGATGGTGAATGTTGGAAATGGTGCTTTCTGCAGCTCCTTACAGTTCTCCTTCACCTAGGGTAGAAAGTAAGGGAGACAGGTACAGCTGTGCGCTAACTATGTCTACAGATGGTGAATGTTGGAAATGGTGCTTTCTGCAGCTCCTTACAGTTCTCCTTCACCTAGGGTAGAAAGTAAGGGAGACAGGTACAGCTGTGCGCTAACTATGTCTGCAGATTGTGAATGTTGGAAATGGTGCTTTCTGCAGCTCCTTACAGTTCTCCTTCACCTAGGGTAGAAAGTAAGGGAGACAGGTACAGCTGTGCGCTAACTATGTCTACAGATGGTGAATGTTGGAAATGGTGCTTTCTGCAGCTCCTTACAGTTCTCCTTCACCTAGGGTAGAAAGTAAGGGAGACAGGTACAGCTGTGCGCTAACTATGTCTGCAGATGGTGAATGTTGGAAATGGTGCTTTCTGCAGCTCCTTACAGTTCTCCTTCACCTAGGGTAGAAAGTAAGGGAGACAGGTACAGCTGTGCGCTAACTATGTCTACAGATGGTGAATGTTGGAAATGGTGCTTTCTGCAGCTCCTTACAGTTCTCCTTCACCTAGGGTAGAAAGTAAGGGAGACAGGTACAGCTGTGCGCTAACTATGTCTACAGATGGTGAATGTTGGAAATGGTGCTTTCTGCAGCTCCTTACAGTTCTCCTTCACCTAGGGTAGAAAGTAAGGGAGACAGGTACAGCTGTGCGCTAACTATGTCTACAGATGGTGAATGTTGGAAATGGTGCTTTCTGCAGCTCCTTACAGTTCTCCTTCACCTAGGGTAGAAAGTAAGGGAGACAGGTACAGCTGTGCGCTAACTATGTCTGCAGATGGTGAATGTTGGAAATGGTGCTTTCTGCAGCTCCTTACAGTTCTCCTTCACCTAGGGTAGAAAGTAAGGGAGACAGGTACAGCTGTGCGCTAACTATGTCTACAGATGGTGAATGTTGGAAATGGTGCTTTCTGCAGCTCCTTACAGTTCTCCTTCGCCTAGGGTAGAAAGTAAGGGAGACAGGTACAGCTGTGCGCTAACTATGTCTACAGATGGTGAATGTTGGAAATGGTGCTTTCTGCAGCTCCTTACAGTTCTCCTTCACCTAGGGTAGAAAGTAAGGGAGACAGGTACAGCTGTGCGCTAACTATGTCTACAGATGGTGAATGTTGGAAATGGTGCTTTCTGCAGCTCCTTACAGTTCTCCTTCACCTAGGGTAGAAAGTAAGGGAGACAGGTACAGCTGTGCGATAACCATGTCTACAAATGGTGAATGTTGGAAATGGTGCTTTCTGCAGCTCCTTACAGTTCTCCTTCACCTAGGGTAGAAAGTAAGGGAGACAGGTACAGGTGTGCGATAATAATGTCTACAGATGGTGAATGTTGGAAATGGTGCTTTCTGCAGCTCCTTTCAGTTCTCCTTCACCTAGGGTAGAAAGTAAGGGAGACAGGTACAGCTGTGCGATAACTATGTCTACAGATGGTGAATGTTGGAAATGGTGCTTTCTGCAGCTCCTTACAGTTCTCCTTCACCTATGGTAGAAAGTAAGGGAGACAGGTACAGCTGTGCGATAACTATGTCTACAGATGGTGAATGTTGGAAATGGTGCTTTCTGCAGCTCCTTACAGTTCTCCTTCACCTAGGGTAGAAAGTAAGGGAGACAGGTACAGCTGTGCGCTAACTATGTCTACAGATGGTGAATGTTGGAAATGGTGCTTTCTGCAGCTCCTTACAGTTCTCCTTCACCTAGGGTAGAAAGTAAGGGAGACAGGTACAGCTGTGCGATAACTATGTCTACAGATGGTGAATGTTGGAAATGGTGCTTTCTGCAGCTGCTTACAGTTCTCCTTCACCTAGGGTAGAAAGTAAGGGAGACAGGTACAGCTGTGCGCTAACTATGTCTACAGATGGTGAATGTTGGAAATGGTGCTTTCTGCAGCTCCTTACAGTTCTCCTTCACCTAGGGTAGAAAGTAAGGGAGACAGGTACAGCTGTGCGCTAACTATGTCTACAGATGGTGAATGTTGGAAATGGTGCTTTCTGCAGCTCCTTACAGTTCTCCCTCACCTAGGGTAGAAAGTAGGGGAGACAGGTACAGCTGTGCGATAACTATGTCTACAGATGGTGAATGTTGGAAATGGTGCTTTCTGCAGCTCCTTACAGTTCTCCTTCACCTAGGGTAGAAAGTAACGGAGACAGGTACAGCTGTGCGATAACTATGTCTACAGATGGTGAATGTTGGAAATGGTGCTTTCTGCAGCTCCTTACAGTTCTCCTTCACCTAGGGTAGAAAGTAAGGGAGACAGGTACAGCTGTGCGCTAACTATGTCTACAGACGGTGAATGTTGGAAATGGTGCTTTCTGCAGCTCCTTACAGTTCTCCTTCACCTAGGGTAGAAAGTAAGGGATACAGGTACAGCTGTGCGCTAACTATGTCTACAGATGGTGAATGTTGGAAATGGTGCTTTCTGCAGCTGCTACAGTTCTCCTGCACCTAGGGTAGAACGTAAGGGAGACAGGTACAGCTGTGCGATAACTATGTCTACAGATGGTGAATGTTGGAAATGGTGCTTTCTGCAGCTCCTTACAGTTCTCCTTCACCTAGGGTAGAAAGTAAGGGAGACAGGTACAGCTGTGCGCTAACTATGTCTACAGATGGTGAATGTTGGAAATGGTTCTTTCTGCAGCTCCTTACAGTTCTCCTTCACCTAGGGTAGAAAGTAAGGGAGACAGGTACAGCTGTGCGATAACTATGTCTACAGATGGTGAATGTTGGAAATGGTGCTTTCTGCAGCTGCTTACAGTTCTCCTTCACCTAGGGTAGAAAGTAAGGGAGACAGGTACAGCTGTGCGCTAACTATGTCTACAGATGGTGAATGTTGGAAATGGTGCTTTCTGCAGCTCCTTACAGTTCTCCTTCACCTAGGGTAGAAAGTAAGGGAGACAGGTACAGCTGTGCGCTAACTATGTCTACAGATGGTGAATGTTGGAAATGGTGCTTTCTGCAGCTCCTTACAGTTCTCCCTCACCTAGGGTAGAAAGTAGGGGAGACAGGTACAGCTGTGCGATAACTATGTCTACAGATGGTGAATGTTGGAAATGGTGCTTTCTGCAGCTCCTTACAGTTCTCCTTCACCTAGGGTAGAAAGTAACGGAGACAGGTACAGCTGTGCGATAACTATGTCTACAGATGGTGAATGTTGGAAATGGTGCTTTCTGCAGCTCCTTACAGTTCTCCTTCACCTAGGGTAGAAAGTAAGGGAGACAGGTACAGCTGTGCGCTAACTATGTCTACAGACGGTGAATGTTGGAAATGGTGCTTTCTGCAGCTCCTTACAGTTCTCCTTCACCTAGGGTAGAAAGTAAGGGATACAGGTACAGCTGTGCGCTAACTATGTCTACAGATGGTGAATGTTGGAAATGGTGCTTTCTGCAGCTGCTACAGTTCTCCTGCACCTAGGGTAGAACGTAAGGGAGACATGTACAGCTGTGCGCTAACTATGTCTGCAGATGGTGAATGTTGGAAATGGTGTTTTCTGCAGCTCCTTACAGTTCTCCTTCACCTAGGGTAGAAAGTAAGGGAGACAGGTACAGCTGTGCGCTAATTATGACTACAGATGATGAATGTTGGAAATGGTGCTTTCTGAAGCTCCTTACAGTTCTTCTTGATCAAAGTTAGATAGTAAGTGAGACAGGTACAGCAGTGCTCTAACTATGTCTACAGATGGTGAATGTTGGAAATGGCGTTTTCTGCAGCTCCTTACAGTTCTCCTCCACCTAGGGTAGAAAGTAAGGGAGACAGGTACAGCCGTGCGCTAACTATGTCTACAGATGGTGAATGTTGGAAATGGTGCTTTCTGCAGCTCCTTACAGTTCTCCTTCACCTAGGGTAGAAAGTAAGGGAGACAGGTACAGCTGTGCGCTAACTATGTCTACAGATGGTGAATGTTGGAAATGGTGCTTCCTGCAGCTCCTTACAGTTCTCCTTCACCTAGGGTAGAAAGTAAGGGAGACAGGTACAGCTGTGCGCTAACTATGTCTACAGATGGTGAATTTTGGAAATGGTGCTTTCTGCAGCTCCTTACAGTTCTCCTTCACCTAGGGTAGAAAGTAAGGGAGACAGGTACAGCTGTGCGCTAACTATGTCTACAGTGGTGAATGTTGGAAATGGTGCTTTCTGCAGCTCCTTACAGTTCTCCTCCACCTACGGTAGAAAGTAAGGGAGACAGGTACAGTTGTACGCTAACTATGTCTACAGATGGTGAATGTTGGAAATGGTGCTTTCTGCAGCTCCTTACAGTTCTCCTTCACCTAGGGTAGAAAGTAAGGGAGACAGGTACAGCTGTGCGATAACAATGTCTACAGATTGTGAACACTGGAAATGGTGCTTTCTGAGGCTCCTTCCACTTCTCCTTCATCAGGTATAGAAAGTAAGAGGGACATGTACAGGTGTGGGCTAATTATGACTACAGATGATGAATGTTGGAAATGGTGCTTTATGAAGCTCCTTACAGTTCTTCTTGATCAAAGTTAGATAGTAAGGGAAACAGGTACAGCAGTGCTCTAACTATGTCTACACATGGTAAATGTTGGAAATGGTGCTTTCTGCAGCTGCTACAGTTCTCCTGCACCTAGGGTAGAACGTAAGGGAGACATGTACAGCTGTGCGCTAACTATGTCTGCAGATGGTGAATGTTGGAAATGGTGTTTTCTGCAGCTCCTTACAGTTCTCCTTCACCTAGGGTAGAAAGTAAGGGAGACAGGTACAGCTGTGCGCTAATTATGACTACAGATGATGAATGTTGGAAATGGTGCTTTCTGAAGCTCCTTACAGTTCTTCTTGATCAAAGTTAGATAGTAAGTGAGACAGGTACAGCAGTGCTCTAACTATGTCTACAGATGGTGAATGTTGGAAATGGCGTTTTCTGCAGCTCCTTACAGTTCTCCTCCACCTAGGGTAGAAAGTAAGGGAGACAGGTACAGCTGTGTGCTAACTATGTCTACAGATGGTAAATGCTGGAAATGGTGCTTTATGCAGCTCCTTACAGTGCTCCTTCACCTAGGGTAGAAAGTAAGGGAGACAGGTACAGCTGTGAGCTAACTATGTCTACAGATGGTGAATGTTGGAAATGGTGCTTTCTGCAGCTCCTTACAGTTCTCCTTCACATAGGGTAGAAAGTAAGGGAGACAGGTACAGCAGTGCGCTAACTATGTCTACAGATGGTGAATGTTGGAAATGGTGCTTTCTGCAGCTCCTTACAGTTCTCTTTCACCTAGGGTAGAAAGTAAGGGAGACAGGTACAGCTGCGCGCTAACTATGTCTACAGATGGTGAATGTTGGAAATGGTGCTTTCTGCAGCACCTTACATTTCTCCTTCACCTAGGGTAGAAAGTAAGGGAGACAGGTACAGCTGTGCGCTAACTATGTCTACAGGTGGTGAATGTTGGAAATGGTGCTTTCTGCAGCTCCTTACAGTTCTCCTTCACCTAGGGTAGAAAGTAAGGGAGACAGGTACAGCTGTGCGCTAACTATGTCTACAGATGGTGAATGTTGGAAATGGTGCTTTCTGCAGCTCCTTACAGTTCTCCTTCACCTAGGGTAGAAAGTAAGGGAGACAGGTACAGCTGTGCGATAACTATGTCTACAGATGGTGAATGTTGGAAATGGTGCTCTCTGCAGCTCCTTACAGTTCTCCTTCACCTAGGGTAGAAAGTAAGACAGACAGGTACAGCTGTGCGCTAACTATGTCTACTGATGGTGAATGTTGGAAATGGTGCTTTCTGCAGCTCCTTACAGTTCTCCTTCACCTAGGGTAGAAAGCAAGGGAGACAGGTACAGCTGTGCGCTAACTATGTCTACAGATGGTGAATGTTGGAAATGGTGCTTTCTGCAGCTCCATTCAGTTCTCCTTCACCTAGGGTAGAAAGTAAGGGAGACAGGTACAGCTGTGCGCTAACTATGTCTACAGGTGGTGAATGTTGGAAATGGTGCTTTCTGCAGCTCCTAACAGTTCTCCTTCACCTAGGGTAGAAAGTAAGGGAGACAGGTACAGCTGTGCGCTAACTATGTCTACAGATGGTGAATGTTGGAAATGCTGCTTTCTGCAGCTCCTTACAGTTCTCCTTCACCTAGGGTAGAAAGTAAGGGAGACAGGTACTGCTGTGCGATAACTATGTCTACAGATGGTGAATGTTGGAAATGGTGCTTTCTGCAGTTCCTTACAGTTCTCCTTCACCTAGGGTAGAAAGTAAGCGAGACAGGTACAGCTGTGCGCTAACTATGTCTACAGATGGTGAATGTTGGAAATGGTGCTTTCTGCAGCTTCTTACAGCTCTCCTTCACCTAGGGTAGAATGTAAGGGAGTCAGGTACAGCTGTGCGATAACTATATCTACAGATTGTGAATGTTGGAAATGGTGCTTTCTTCAGCTCCTTACAGTTCACCTTCACCTAGGGTAGAAAGTAAGGGAGACAGGTACAGCTGTGCGCTAACTATGTCTGCAGATGGTGAATGTTGGAAATGGTGCTTTCTGCAGCTCCTTACAGTTCTCCTTCACCTAGGGTAGAAAGTAAGGGAGACAGGTACAGCTGTGCGCTAACTATGTCTGCAGATGGTGAATGTTGGAAATGGTGCTTTCTGCAGTTCCTTACAGTTCTCCTTCGCCTAGGGTAGAAAGTAAGGGAGACAGGTACAGCTGTGCGCTAACTATGTCTACAGATGGTGAATGTTGGAAATGGTGCTTTCTGCAGCTCCTTACAGTTCTCCTTCACCTAGGGTACAAAGTAAGGGAGACAGGTATAGCTGTGCGTTAACTATGTCTACAGATGGTGAATGTTGGAAATGGTGCTTTCTGCAGCTCCTTACAGTTATCCTTCACCTAGGGTAGAAAGTAAGGGAGACAGGTACAGCTGTGCGATAACCATGTCTACAGATGGTGAATGTTGGAAATGGTGCTTTCTGCAGCTCCTTACAGTTCTCCTTCACCTAGGGTAGAAAGTAAGGGAGACAGGTACAGCTGTGCGATAATAATGTCTACAGATGGTGAATGTTGGAAATGGTGCTTTCTGCAGCTCCTTTCAGTTCTCCTTCACCTAGGGTAGAAAGTAAGGGAGACAGGTACAGCTGTGCGATAACTATGTCTACAGATGGTGAATGTTGGAAATGGTGCTTTCTGCAGCTCCTTACAGTTCTCCTTCACCTAGGGTAGAAAGTAAGGGAGACAGGTACAGCTGTGCGCTAACTATGTCTACAGATGGTGAATGTTGGAAATGGTTCTTTCTGCAGCTCCTTTCAGTTCTCCTTCACCTAGGGTAGAAAGTAAGGGAGACAGGTACAGCTGTGCGATAACTATGTCTACAGATGGTGAATGTTGGAAATGGTGCTTTCTGCAGCTCCTTACAGTTCTCCTTCACCTAGGGTAGAAAGTAAGGGAGACAGGTACAGCTGTGCGCTAACTATGTCTACAGATGGTGAATGTTGGAAATGGTGCTTTCTGCAGCTCCTTACAGTTCTCCTTCACCTAGGGTAGAAAGTAAGGGAGACAGGTACAGCTGTGCGCTAACTATGTCTACAGATGGTGAATGTTGGAATTGGTGCTTTCTGCAGCTCCGTACAGTTCTCCTTCACCTAGGGTAGAAAGTAAGTGAGACAGGTACAGCTGTGCGATATCTATGTCTACAGATGGTGAATGTTCGAAATGGTGCTTTCTGCAGCTCCTTACAGTTCTCCTTCACCTAGGGTAGAAAGTAAGGGAGACAGGTACAGCTGTGCGCTAACTATGTCTACAGATGGTGAATGTTGGAAATGGTGCTTTCTGCAGCTCCTTACAGTTCTCCTTCACCTGGGGTAGAAAGCAAGGGAGACAGGTACAGCTGCGCGCTAACTATGTCTACAGATGGTGAATGTTGGAAATGGTGCTTTCTGCAGCTCCTTTCAGTTCTCGTTCACCTAGGGTAGAAAGTAAGGGAGACAGGTACAGCTGTGCGCTAAATATGTCTACAGATGGTGAATGTTGGAAATGGTGCTTTCTGCAGCTCCTTACAGTTCTCCTTCACCAAGGGTAGAAAGTAAGGGAGACAGGTACAGCTGTGCGCTAACTATGTCTACAGATGGTGAATGTTGGAAATTGTTCTTTCTGCAGCTCCTTACAGTTCTCCTTCACCTAGGGTAGAAAGTAAGGGAGACAGGTACAGCTGTGCGATAACTATGTCTACAGATGGAGAATGTTGGAAATGGTGCTTTCTGCAGCTCCTTACAGTTCTCCTTCACCTAGGGTAGAAAGTAAGGGAGACAGGTACAGTTGTACGATAACTATGTCTACAGATGGTGAATGTTGGAAATGGTGCTTTCTGCAGCTCCTTGCAGTTCTCCTTCACCTAGGGTAGAAAGTAAGGGAGACAGGTACAGCTGTGCGCTAACTATGTCTACAGATGGTGAATGTAGGAAATGGTGCTTTCTGCAGCTCCTTACAGTTCTCCTTCACCTAGGCTAGAAAGTAAGGGAGACAGGTACAGCTGTGCGATAACAATGTCTACAGATGGTGAATGTTGGAAATGGTGCTTTCTGCAGCTCCTTACAGTTCTCCTTCACCTAGGGTAGAAAGAAAGGGAGACAGGTACAGCTGTGTGCTAACTATGTCTACAGATGGTGAATGTTGGAAATGGTGCTTTCTGCAGCTCCTTACAGTTCTCCTTCACCTAGGGTAGAAAGTAAGGGAGACAGGTACAGCTGTGCGCCAACTGTCTCTACATATTGTGAATGTTGGAAATGGTGCTTTCTGCAGCTCCTTACAGTTCTCCTTCACCTAGGGTAGAAAGTAAGGGAGACAGGTACAGCTGTGCGATAACTATGTCTACAGATGGTGAATTTTGGAAATGGTGCTTTCTGCAGCTCCTTACAGTTCTCCTTCACCTAGGGTGGAAAGCAAGGGAGACAGGTACAGCTGTGCGCTAACCATGTCTACAGATGGTGAATGTTGGAAATGGTGCTTTCTGCAGCTCTTTACATTTCTCCTTCACCTAGGGTAGAAAGTAAGGGAGACAGGTACAGCTGTGCGCTAACTATGTCTGCAGATGGTGAATGTTGGAAATGGTGCTTTCTGCAGCTCCTTACAGGTTCTCCTTCACCTAGGGTAGAAAGTAAGGGAGACAGGTACAGCTGTGCGCTAACTATGTCTACAGATGGTGAATGTTGGAAATGGTGCTTTCTGCAGCTACTTACAGTTCTCCTTCACCTAGGGTAGAAAGTAAGGGAGACAGGTACAGCTGTGCGCTAACTATGTCTACAGATGGTGAATGTTGGAAATGGTGCTTTCTGCAGCTCCTTACAGTTCTCCTTCACCTAGGGTAGAAAGTAAGGGAGACAGGTACAGCTGTGCGCCAACTGTCTCTACAGATTGTGAATGTTGGAAATGGTGCTTTCTGCAGCTCCTTACAGTTCTCCTTCACCTAGGGTAGAAAGTAAGGGAGACAGGTACAGCTGTGCGCTAACTATGTCTACTGATGGTGAATGTTGGAAATGGTGCTTTCTGCAGCTCTTTACATTTCTCCTTCACCTAGGGTAGAAAGTAAGGGAGACAGGTACAGCTGTGCGCTAACTATGTCTACAGATGGTGAATGTTGGAAATGGTGCTTTCTGCAGCTCCTTACAGTTCTCCTTCACCTAGGGTAGAAAGTAAGGGAGACAGGTACAGCTGTGCGCTAACTATGTCTACAGATGGTGAATGTTGGAAATGGTGCTTTCTGCAGCTCCTTACAGTTCTCCTTCACCTAGGGTAGAAAGTAAGGGAGACAGGTGCAGCTGTGCGCTAACTATGTCTACAGATGGTGAATGTTGGAAATGGTGCTTTCTGCAGCTCCTTTCAGTTCTCCTTCACCTAGGGTAGAAAGAAAGGGAGACAGGTACAGCTGTGCGCTAACTATGTCTACAGATGGTGAATGTTGGAAATGGTGCTTTCTGCAGCTCCTTACAGTTCTCCTTCACCTAGGGTAGAAAGTAAGGGAGACAGGTACAGCTGTGCGCTAACTATGTCTACAGATGGTAAATGGTGGAAATGGTGCTTTCTGCAGCTCCTTACAGTGCTCCTTCACCTAGGGTAGAAAGTAAGAGAGACAGGTACAGCTGTGCGCTAACTATGTCTACAGATGGTGAATGTTGGAAATGGTGCTTTCTGCAGCTCCTTACAGTTCTCCTTCACATAGGGTAGAAAGTAAGGGAGACAGGTACAGCTGTGCGCTAACTATGTCTACAGATGGTGAATGTTGGAAATGGTGCTTTCTGCAGCTCCTTACAGTTCTCCTTCACCTAGGGTAGAAAGTAAGGGAGACAGGTACAGCTGTGCGCTAACTATGTCTACTGATGGTGAATGTTGGAAATGGTGCTTTCTGCAGCACCTTACATTTCTCCTTCACCTAGGGTAGAAAGTAAGGGAGACAGGTACAGCTGTGCGCTAACTATGTCTACAGGTGGTGAATGTTGGAAATGGTGCTTTCTGCAGCTCCTTACAGTTCTCCTTCACCTAGGGTAGAAAGTAAGGGAGACAGGTACAGCTGTGCGCTAACTATGTCTACAGGTGGTTAATGTTGGAAATGGTGCTTTCTGCAGCTCCTTACAGTTCTCCTTCACCTAGGGTAGAAAGTAAGGGAGACAGGTACAGCTGTGCGATAACTATGTCTACAGTTGGTGAATGTTGGAAATGGTGCTTTCTGCAGCTCCTTACAGTTCTCCTTCACTTAGGGTAGAAAGTAAGGGAGACAGGTACAGCTGTGCGCTAACTATGTCTACAGATGGTGAATGTTGGAAATTGTTCTTTCTGCAGCTCCTTACAGTTCTCCTTCACCTAGGGTAGAAAGAAAGGGAGACAGGTACAGCTGTGCGCTAACTATGTCTACAGATTGTGAATGTTGGAAATGGTGCTTTCTGCAGCTCCTTACAGTTCTCCTTCACCTAGGGTAGAAAGTAAGGGAGACAGGTACAGCTGTGCGCCAACTGTCTCTACAGATTGTGAATGTTGGAAATGGTGCTTTCTGCAGCTCCTTACAGTTCTCCTTCACCTAGGGTAGAAAGTAAGGGAGACAGGTACAGCTGTGCGATAACTATGTCTACAGATGGTGAATGTTGGAAATGGTGCTTCCTGCAGCTCCTTACACTTCTCCTTCACCTAGGGTAGAAAGTAAGGGAGACAGGTGCAGCTGTGCGCTAACTATGTCTACAGATGGTGAATGTTGGAAATGGTGCTTTCTGCAGCTCCTTTCAGTTCTCCTTCACCTAGGGTAGAAAGAAAGGGAGACAGGTACAGCTGTGCGCTAACTATGTCTACAGATGGTGAATGTTGGAAATGGTGCTTTCTGCAGCTCCTTACAGTTCTCCTTCACCTAGGGTAGAAAGTAAGGGAGACAGGTACAGCTGTGCGCTAACTATGTCTACAGATGGTAAATGGTGGAAATGGTGCTTTCTGCAGCTCCTTACAGTGCTCCTTCACCTAGGGTAGAAAGTAAGAGAGACAGGTACAGCTGTGCGCTAACTATGTCTACAGATGGTGAATGTTGGAAATGGTGCTTTCTGCAGCTCCTTACAGTTCTCCTTCACCTAGGGTAGAAAGTAAGGGAGACAGGTACAGCTGTGCGCTAACTATGTCTACAGATGGTGAATGTTGGAAATGGTGCTTTCTGCAGCTCCTTACAGTTCTCCTTCACCTAGGGTAGAAAGTAAGGGAGACAGGTACAGCTGTGCGCTAACTATGTCTACTGATGGTGAATGTTGGAAATGGTGCTTTCTGCAGCACCTTACATTTCTCCTTCACCTAGGGTAGAAAGTAAGGGAGACAGGTACAGCTGTGCGCTAACTATGTCTACAGGTGGTGAATGTTGGAAATGGTGCTTTCTGCAGCTCCTTACAGTTCTCCTTCACCTAGGGTAGAAAGTAAGGGAGACAGGTACAGCTGTGCGCTAACTATGTCTACAGGTGGTGAATGTTGGAAATGGTGCTTTCTGCAGCTCCTTACAGTTCTCCTTCACCTAGGGTAGAAAGTAACGGAGACAGGTACAGCTGTGCGATAACTATGTCTACAGTTGGTGAATGTTGGAAATGGTGCTTTCTGCAGCTCCTTACAGTTCTCCTTCACTTAGGGTAGAAAGTAAGGGAGACAGGTACAGCTGTGCGCTAACTATGTCTACAGATGGTGAATGTTGGAAATGGTGCTTTCTGCAGCTCCTTACAGTTCTCCTTCACCTAGGGTAGAAAGTAAGGGAGACAGGTACAGCTGTGCACTAACTATGTCTACAGATGGTGAATGTTGGAAATGGTGCTTTCTGCAGCTCCTTACAGTTCTCCTTCACCAAGGGTAGAAAGTAAGGGAGACAGGTACAGCTGTGCGCTAACTATGTCTACAGATGGTGAATGTTGGAGATGGTGCTTTCTGCAGCTCCTTACAGTTCTCCTTCACCTAGGGTAGAAAGTAAGGGAGACAGGTACAGCTGTGCGCTAACTATGTCTACAGATGGTGAATGTTGGAAATGGTGCTTTCTGCAGCTCCTTACAATTCTCCTTCACCTAGGGTAGAAAGTAAGGGAGACAGGTACAGCTGTGCGCTACTATGTCTACAGATGGTGAATGTTGGAAATGGTGCTTTCTGCAGCTCCTTACAGTTCTCCTTCACCAAGGGTAGAAAGTAAGGGAGACAGGTACAGCTGTGCGCTAACTATGCCTACAGATGGTGAATGTTGGAAATGGTGCTTTCTGCAGCTCCTCACAGTTCTCCTTCACCTAGGGTAGAAAGTAAGGGAGACAGGTACAGCTGTGCGCTAACTATGTCTACAGATGGTGAATGTTGGAAATGGTGCTTTCTGCAGCTCCTTTCAGTTCTCCTTCACCTAGGGTAGAAAGTAAGGGAGACAGGTACAGCTGTGCGCTAACTATGTCTACAGATAGTGAATGTTGGAAATGGTTCTTTCTGCAGCTCCTTACAGTTCTCCTTCACCTAGGGTAGAAAGTAAGGGAGACAGGTACAGCTGTGCGCTAACTATGTCTACAGATGGTGAAAGTTGGAAATGGTGCTTTCTGCAGCTCCTTACAGTTCTCCTTCACCTAGGGTAGAAAGTAAGGGAGACAGGTACAGCTGTGCGATAACGATGTCTACAGATGGTGAATGTTGGAAATGGTGCTTTCTGCAGCTCCTTACAGTTCTCCTTCACCTAGGGTAGAAAGTAAGGGAGACAGGTATAGATGTGCGCTAACTATGTCTACAGATTGTGAATGTTGGAAATGGTGCTTTCTGCAGCTCCTTACAGTTTTCCTTCACCTAGGGTAGAAAGTAAGGGAGACAGGTACAGCTGTGCGCTAACTATGTCTACAGATGGTGAATGTTGGAAATGGTGCTTTCTGCAGCTCCTTTCAGTTCTCCTTCACCTAGGGTAGAAAGTAAGGGAGACAGGTACAGCTGTGCGATAACTATGTCTACAGATGGTGAATGTTGGAAATGGTGCTTTCTGCAGCTCCTTACAGTTCTCCTTCACCTAGGATAGAAAGCAAGGGAGACAGGTACAGCTGTGCGCTAACTATGTCTACAGATGGTGAATGTTGGAAATGGTGCTTTCTGCAGCTCCTTTCAGTTCTCCTTCACCTAGGGTAGAAAGTAAGGGAGACAGGTACAGCTGTGCGATAACTATGTCTACAGATGGTGAATGTTGGAAATGGTGCTTTCTGCAGCTCCTTACAGTTCTCCTTCACCTAGGATAGAAAGCAAGGGAGACAGGTACAGCTGTGCGCTAACTATGTCTACAGGTGGTGAATGTTGGAAATGGTGCTTTCTGCAGCTCCTTACAGTTCTCCTTCACCTAGGGTAGAAAGTAAGGGAGACAGGTACAGCTGTGCGCTAACTATGTCTACAGGTGGTGAATGTTGGAAATGGTGCTTTCTGCAGCTCCTTACAGTTCTCCTTCACCTAGGGTAGAAAGTAACGGAGACAGGTACAGCTGTGCGATAACTATGTCTACAGTTGGTGAATGTTGGAAATGGTGCTTTCTGCAGCTCCTTACAGTTCTCCTTCACTTAGGGTAGAAAGTAAGGGAGACAGGTACAGCTGTGCGCTAACTATGTCTACAGATGGTGAATGTTGGAAATGGTGCTTTCTGCAGCTCCTTACAGTTCTCCTTCACCTAGGGTAGAAAGTAAGGGAGACAGGTACAGCTGTGCACTAACTATGTCTACAGATGGTGAATGTTGGAAATGGTGCTTTCTGCAGCTCCTTACAGTTCTCCTTCACCAAGGGTAGAAAGTAAGGGAGACAGGTACAGCTGTGCGCTAACTATGTCTACAGATGGTGAATGTTGGAGATGGTGCTTTCTGCAGCTCCTTACAGTTCTCCTTCACCTAGGGTAGAAAGTAAGGGAGACAGGTACAGCTGTGCGCTAACTATGTCTACAGATGGTGAATGTTGGAAATGGTGCTTTCTGCAGCTCCTTACAATTCTCCTTCACCTAGGGTAGAAAGTAAGGGAGACAGGTACAGCTGTGCGCTACTATGTCTACAGATGGTGAATGTTGGAAATGGTGCTTTCTGCAGCTCCTTACAGTTCTCCTTCACCAAGGGTAGAAAGTAAGGGAGACAGGTACAGCTGTGCGCTAACTATGCCTACAGATGGTGAATGTTGGAAATGGTGCTTTCTGCAGCTCCTCACAGTTCTCCTTCACCTAGGGTAGAAAGTAAGGGAGACAGGTACAGCTGTGCGCTAACTATGTCTACAGATGGTGAATGTTGGAAATGGTGCTTTCTGCAGCTCCTTTCAGTTCTCCTTCACCTAGGGTAGAAAGTAAAGGAGACAGGTACAGCTGTGCGCTAACTATGTCTACAGATAGTGAATGTTGGAAATGGTTCTTTCTGCAGCTCCTTACAGTTCTCCTTCACCTAGGGTAGAAAGTAAGGGAGACAGGTACAGCTGTGCGCTAACTATGTCTACAGATGGTGAAAGTTGGAAATGGTGCTTTCTGCAGCTCCTTACAGTTCTCCTTCACCTAGGGTAGAAAGTAAGGGAGACAGGTACAGCTGTGCGATAACGATGTCTACAGATGGTGAATGTTGGAAATGGTGCTTTCTGCAGCTCCTTACAGTTCTCCTTCACCTAGGGTAGAAAGTAAGGGAGACAGGTATAGATGTGCGCTAACTATGTCTACAGATTGTGAATGTTGGAAATGGTGCTTTCTGCAGCTCCTTACAGTTTTCCTTCACCTAGGGTAGAAAGTAAGGGAGACAGGTACAGCTGTGCGCTAACTATGTCTACAGATGGTGAATGTTGGAAATGGTGCTTTCTGCAGCTCCTTACAGTTCTCCTTCACCTAGGGTAGAAAGTAAGGGAGACAGGTACAGCTGTGCGATAACTATGTCTACAGATGGTGAATGTTGGAAATGGTGCTCTCTGCAGCTGCTTACAGTTCTCCTTCACCTAGGGTAGAAAGTAAGGGAGACAGGTACAGCTGTGCGATAACTATGTCTACAGATGGTGAATGTTGGAAATGGTGCTTTCTGCAGCTCCTTACAGTTCTCCTTCACCTAGGATAGAAAGCAAGGGAGACAGGTACAGCTGTGCGCTAACTATCTCTACAGATGGTGAATGTTGGAAATGGTGCTTTCTGCAGCTCCTTACAGTTCTCCTTCACCTAGGGTAGAAAGTAAGGGAGACAGGTACAGCTGTGCGATAACTATGTCTACAGATGGTGAATGTTGGAAATGGTGCTTTCTGCAGCTCCTTACAGTTTTCCTTCACCTAGGGTAGAAAGTAAGGGAGACAGGTACAGCTGTGCGCTAACTATGTCTACAGATGGTGAATGTTGGAAATGGTGCTTTCTGCAGCTCCTTACAGTTCTCCTTCACCTAGGGTAGAAAGCAAGGTAGACAGGTACAACTGTGCGATAACTATGTCTACAGATGGTGAATGTTGGAAATGGTGCTCTCTGCAGCTGCTTACAGTTCTCCTTCACCTAGGGTAGAAAGTAAGGGAGACAGGTACAGCTGTGCGATAACTATGTCTACAGATGGTGAATGTTGGAAATGGTGCTTTCTGCAGCTCCTTACAGTTCTCCTTTACCTAGGGTAGAAAGTAAGGGAGACAGGTACAGCTGTGCGCTAACTATGTCTACAGATGGTGAATGTTGAAATGGTGCTTTCTGCAGCTCCTTACAGTTCTCCTTCACCTAGGGTAGAAAGTAAGGGAGACAGGTACAGCTGTGCGATCACTATGTCTACAGATGGTGAATGTTGGAAATGGTGCTTTCTGCCACACCTTACATTTCTCCTTCACCTAGGGTAGAAAGTAAGGGAGACAGGTACAGCTGTGTGCTAACTATGTCTACAGGTGGTGAATGTTGGAAATGGTGCTTTCTGAGGCTCCTTACAGTTCTCCTTCACCTAGGGTAGAAAGTAAGGGAGACAGGTACAGCTGTGCGCTAACTATGTCTACAGGTGGTGAATGTTGGAAATGGTGCTTTCTGCAGCTCCTTACAGTTCTCCTTCACATAGGGTAGAAAGTAAGGGAGACAGGTACAGCTGTGCGCTAACTATGTCTACAGATGGTGAATGTTGGAAATGGTGCTTTCTGCAGCTCCTTACAGTTCTCCTTCACCTAGGGTAGAAAGTAAGGGAGACAGGTACAGCTGTGCGCTAACTATGTCTACAGATGGTGAATGTTGGAAATGGTGCTTTCTGCAGCTCCTTACAGTTCTCCTTCACCTAGGGTAGAAAGTAAGGGAGACAGGTACAGCTGTGCGCTAACTATGTCTACAGATGGTGAATGTTGGAAATGGTGCTTTCTGCAGCTCCTTACAGTTCTCCTTCACCTAGGGTAAAAAGTAAGGGAGACAGGTACAGCTGTGCGCTAACTATGTCTACAGATGGTGAATGTTGGAAATGGTGCTTTCTGCAGCTCCTTACAGTTCTCCTTCACCTAGGGTAAAAACTAAGGGAGACAGGTACAGCTGTGTGCTAACTATGTCTACAGATGGTGAATGTTGGAAATGGTTCTTTCTGCAGCTCCTTACAGTTCTCCTTCACCTAGGGTAGAAAGTAAGGGAGACAGGTACAGCTGTGCGCTAACTATGTCTACAGATTGTGAATGTTGAAAATGGTGCTTTCTGCAGCTCCTTACAGTTCTCCTTCACCTAGGGTAGAAAGTAAGGGAGACAGGTACAGCTGTGCGATAACTATGTCTACAGATGGTGAATGTTGGAAATGGTGCTCTCTGCAGCTCCTCACAGTTCTCCTTCACCTAGGGTAGAAAGTAAGGGAGACAGGTACAGCTGTGCGCTAACTATGTCTACAGATGGTGAATGTTGGAAATGGTGCTTTCTGCAGCTCCTTACAGTTCTCCTTCACCTAGGGTGGAAAGCAAGGGAGACAGGTACAGCTGTGCGCTAACTATGTCTACAGATGGTGAATGTTGGAAATGGTGCTTTCTGCAGCTCCATTCAGTTCACCTTCACCTAGGGTAGAAACTAAGGGAGACAGTTACAGCTGTGCGCTAACTATGTCTACAGATGGTGAATGTTGGAAATGGTGCTTTCTGCAGCTCCTAACAGTTCTCCTTCACCTAGGGTAGAAAGTAAGGGAGACAGGTACAGCTGTGCGCTAACTATGTCTACAGATGGTGAATGTTGGAAATGGTGCTTTCTGCAGCTCCTTACAGTTCTCCTTCACCTAGGGTAGAAAGTAAGGGAGACAGGTACAGCTGTGCGCTAACTATTTCTACAGATGGTGAATGTTGGAAATGGTGCTTTCTGCAGCTCCTTACAGTTCTCCTTCTCCTAGGGTACAAAGTAAGGGAGACAGGTACAGCTGTGCGCTAACTATGTCTACAGATGGTGAATGTTGGAAATCGTGCTTTCTGCAGCTCCTTACAGTTCTCCTTCACCTAGGGTAGAAAGTAAGGGAGACAGGTACAGCTGTGCGCTAACTATGTCTACAGATGGTGAAAGTTGGAAATGGTGCTTTCTGCAGCTCCTTACAGTTCTCCTTCACCTAGGGTAGAAAGTAAGGGAGACAGGTACAGCTGTGCGATAACGATGTCTACAGATGGTGAATGTTGGAAATGGTGCTTTCTGCAGCTCCTTACAGTTCTCCTTCACCTAGGGTAGAAAGTAAGGGAGACAGGTATAGATGTGCGCTAACTATGTCTACAGATTGTGAATGTTGGAAATGGTGCTTTCTGCAGCTCCTTACAGTTTTCCTTCACCTAGGGTAGAAAGTAAGGGAGACAGGTACAGCTGTGCGCTAACTATGTCTACAGATGGTGAATGTTGGAAATGGTGCTTTCTGCAGCTCCTTTCAGTTCTCCTTCACCTAGGGTAGAAAGTAAGGGAGACAGGTACAGCTGTGCGATAACTATGTCTACAGATGGTGAATGTTGGAAATGGTGCTTTCTGCAGCTCCTTACAGTTCTCCTTCACCTAGGATAGAAAGCAAGGGAGA
Organism: Schistocerca nitens; assembly: GCF_023898315.1. Lineage (NCBI taxonomy): Eukaryota > Metazoa > Arthropoda > Insecta > Orthoptera > Acrididae > Schistocerca > Schistocerca nitens. The sequence continues at coordinate 31,947,611 of NC_064618.1, read as the reverse complement.
CAGGTACAGCTGTGCGCTAACTATGTCTACAGATGGTGAATGTTGGAAATGGTGCTTTCTGCAGCTCCTTTCAGTTCTCCTTCACCTAGGGTAGAAAGTAAGGGAGACAGGTACAGCTGTGCGATAACTATGTCTACAGATGGTGAATGTTGGAAATGGTGCTTTCTGCAGCTCCTTACAGTTCTCCTTCACCTAGGTTAGAAAGCAAGGGAGACAGGTACAGCTGTGCGCTAACTATGTCTACAGGTGGTGAATGTTGGAAATGGTGCTTTCTGCAGCTCCTTACAGTTCTCCTTCACCTAGGGTAGAAAGTAAGGGAGACAGGTACAGCTGTGCGCTAACTATGTCTACAGGTGGTGAATGTTGGAAATGGTGCTTTCTGCAGCTCCTTACAGTTCTCCTTCACCTAGGGTAGAAAGTAACGGAGACAGGTACAGCTGTGCGATAACTATGTCTACAGTTGGTGAATGTTGGAAATGGTGCTTTCTGCAGCTCCTTACAGTTCTCCTTCACTTAGGGTAGAAAGTAAGGGAGACAGGTACAGCTGTGCGCTAACTATGTCTACAGATGGTGAATGTTGGAAATGGTGCTTTCTGCAGCTCCTTACAGTTCTCCTTCACCTAGGGTAGAAAGTAAGGGAGACAGGTACAGCTGTGCACTAACTATGTCTACAGATGGTGAATGTTGGAAATGGTGCTTTCTGCAGCTCCTTACAGTTCTCCTTCACCAAGGGTAGAAAGTAAGGGAGACAGGTACAGCTGTGCGCTAACTATGTCTACAGATGGTGAATGTTGGAGATGGTGCTTTCTGCAGCTCCTTACAGTTCTCCTTCACCTAGGGTAGAAAGTAAGGGAGACAGGTACAGCTGTGCGCTAACTATGTCTACAGATGGTGAATGTTGGAAATGGTGCTTTCTGCAGCTCCTTACAATTCTCCTTCACCTAGGGTAGAAAGTAAGGGAGACAGGTACAGCTGTGCGCTACTATGTCTACAGATGGTGAATGTTGGAAATGGTGCTTTCTGCAGCTCCTTACAGTTCTCCTTCACCAAGGGTAGAAAGTAAGGGAGACAGGTACAGCTGTGCGCTAACTATGCCTACAGATGGTGAATGTTGGAAATGGTGCTTTCTGCTGCTCCTCACAGTTCTCCTTCACCTAGGGTAGAAAGTAAGGGAGACAGGTACAGCTGTGCGCTAACTATGTCTACAGATGGTGAATGTTGGAAATGGTGCTTTCTGCAGCTCCTTTCAGTTCTCCTTCACCTAGGGTAGAAAGTAAGGGAGACAGGTACAGCTGTGCGCTAACTATGTCTACAGATAGTGAATGTTGGAAATGGTTCTTTCTGCAGCTCCTTACAGTTCTCCTTCACCTAGGGTAGAAAGTAAGGGAGACAGGTACAGCTGTGCGCTAACTATGTCTACAGATGGTGAAAGTTGGAAATGGTGCTTTCTGCAGCTCCTTACAGTTCTCCTTCACCTAGGGTAGAAAGTAAGGGAGACAGGTACAGCTGTGCGATAACGATGTCTACAGATGGTGAATGTTGGAAATGGTGCTTTCTGCAGCTCCTTACAGTTCTCCTTCACCTAGGGTAGAAAGTAAGGGAGACAGGTATAGATGTGCGCTAACTATGTCTACAGATTGTGAATGTTGGAAATGGTGCTTTCTGCAGCTCCTTACAGTTTTCCTTCACCTAGGGTAGAAAGTAAGGGAGACAGGTACAGCTGTGCGCTAACTATGTCTACAGATGGTGAATGTTGGAAATGGTGCTTTCTGCAGCTCCTTACAGTTCTCCTTCACCTAGGGTAGAAAGTAAGGGAGACAGGTACAGCTGTGCGATAACTATGTCTACAGATGGTGAATGTTGGAAATGGTGCTCTCTGCAGCTGCTTACAGTTCTCCTTCACCTAGGGTAGAAAGTAAGGGAGACAGGTACAGCTGTGCGATAACTATGTCTACAGATGGTGAATGTTGGAAATGGTGCTTTCTGCAGCTCCTTACAGTTCTCCTTCACCTAGGATAGAAAGCAAGGGAGACAGGTACAGCTGTGCGCTAACTATCTCTACAGATGGTGAATGTTGGAAATGGTGCTTTCTGCAGCTCCTTACAGTTCTCCTTCACCTAGGGTAGAAAGTAAGGGAGACAGGTACAGCTGTGCGATAACTATGTCTACAGATGGTGAATGTTGGAAATGGTGCTTTCTGCAGCTCCTTACAGTTTTCCTTCACCTAGGGTAGAAAGTAAGGGAGACAGGTACAGCTGTGCGCTAACTATGTCTACAGATGGTGAATGTTGGAAATGGTGCTTTCTGCAGCTCCTTACAGTTCTCCTTCACCTAGGGTAGAAAGCAAGGGAGACAGGTACAACTGTGCGATAACTATGTCTACAGATGGTGAATGTTGGAAATGGTGCTCTCTGCAGCTGCTTACAGTTCTCCTTCACCTAGGGTAGAAAGTAAGGGAGACAGGTACAGCTGTGTGCTAACTATGTCTACAGGTGGTGAATGTTGGAAATGGTGCTTTCTGAGGCTCCTTACAGTTCTCCTTCACCTAGGGTAGAAAGTAAGGGAGACAGGTACAGCTGTGCGCTAACTATGTCTACAGGTGGTGAATGTTGGAAATGGTGCTTTCTGCAGCTCCTTACAGTTCTCCTTCACATAGGGTAGAAAGTAAGGGAGACAGGTACAGCTGTGCGCTAACTATGTCTACAGATGGTGAATGTTGGAAATGGTGCTTTCTGCAGCTCCTTACAGTTCTCCTTCACCTAGGGTAGAAAGTAAGGGAGACAGGTACAGCTGTGCGCTAACTATGTCTACAGATGGTGAATGTTGGAAATGGTGCTTTCTGCAGCTCCTTACAGTTCTCCTTCACCTAGGGTAGAAAGTAAGGGAGACAGGTACAGCTGTGCGCTAACTATGTCTACAGATGGTGAATGTTGGAAATGGTGCTTTCTGCAGCTCCTTACAGTTCTCCTTCACCTAGGGTAAAAAGTAAGGGAGACAGGTACAGCTGTGCGCTAACTATGTCTACAGATGGTGAATGTTGGAAATGGTGCTTTCTGCAGCTCCTTACAGTTCTCCTTCACCTAGGGTAAAAACTAAGGGAGACAGGTACAGCTGTGTGCTAACTATGTCTACAGATGGTGAATGTTGGAAATGGTTCTTTCTGCAGCTCCTTACAGTTCTCCTTCACCTAGGGTAGAAAGTAAGGGAGACAGGTACAGCTGTGCGCTAACTATGTCTACAGATTGTGAATGTTGAAAATGGTGCTTTCTGCAGCTCCTTACAGTTCTCCTTCACCTAGGGTAGAAAGTAAGGGAGACAGGTACAGCTGTGCGATAACTATGTCTACAGATGGTGAATGTTGGAAATGGTGCTCTCTGCAGCTCCTCACAGTTCTCCTTCACCTAGGGTAGAAAGTAAGGGAGACAGGTACAGCTGTGCGCTAACTATGTCTACAGATGGTGAATGTTGGAAATGGTGCTTTCTGCAGCTCCTTACAGTTCTCCTTCACCTAGGGTGGAAAGCAAGGGAGACAGGTACAGCTGTGCGCTAACTATGTCTACAGATGGTGAATGTTGGAAATGGTGCTTTCTGCAGCTCCATTCAGTTCACCTTCACCTAGGGTAGAAACTAAGGGAGACAGTTACAGCTGTGCGCTAACTATGTCTACAGATGGTGAATGTTGGAAATGGTGCTTTCTGCAGCTCCTAACAGTTCTCCTTCACCTAGGGTAGAAAGTAAGGGAGACAGGTACAGCTGTGCGCTAACTATGTCTACAGATGGTGAATGTTGGAAATGGTGCTTTCTGCAGCTCCTTACAGTTCTCCTTCACCTAGGGTAGAAAGTAAGGGAGACAGGTACAGCTGTGCGCTAACTATTTCTACAGATGGTGAATGTTGGAAATGGTGCTTTCTGCAGCTCCTTACAGTTCTCCTTCTCCTAGGGTACAAAGTAAGGGAGACAGGTACAGCTGTGCGCTAACTATGTCTACAGATGGTGAATGTTGGAAATCGTGCTTTCTGCAGCTACTTACAGTTCTCCTTCACCTAGGGTAGAAAGTAAGGGAGACAGGTACAGCTGTGCGCTAACTATGTCTACAGATGGTGAATGTTGGAAATGGTGCTTTCTGCAGCTCCTTACAGTTCTCCTTCACCTAGGGTAGAAAGTAAGGGAGACAGGTACAGCTGTGCGATAACCATGTCTACAAATGGTAAATGTTGGAAATGGTGCTTTCTGCAGCTCCTTACAGTTCTCCTTCACCTAGGGTAGAAAGTAAGGGAGACAGGTACAGCTGTGCGATAATAATGTCTGCAGATAGTGAATGTTGGAAATGGTGCTTTCTGTAGCTCCTTTCAGTTCTCCTTCACCTAGGGTAGAAAGTAAGGGAGACAGGTACAGCTGTGCGCTAACTATGTCTACAGATGGTGAATGTTGGAAATGGTGCTTTCTGCAGCTCTTTACATTTCTCCTTCACCTAGGGTAGAAAGTAAGGGAGACAGGTACAGCTGTGCGCTAACTATGTCTGCAGATGGTGAATGTTGGAAATGGTGCTTTCTGCAGCTCCTTACAGTTCTCCTTCACCTAGGGTAGAAAGTAAGGGAGACAGGTACAGCTGTGCGCTAACTATGTCTACAGATGGTGAATGTTGGAAATGGTGCTTTCTGCAGCTCCTTACAGTTCTCCTTCACCTAGGGTAGAAATGTAAGGGAGACAGGTACAGCTGTGCGCTAACTATGTCTACAGATGGTGAATGTTGGAAATGGTGCTTTCTGCAGTTCCTTACAGTTCTCCTTCACCTAGGATAGAAAGTAAGGGAGACAGGTACAGCTGTGCGCTAACTATGTCTACAGCTGGTGAATGTTGGAAATGGTGCTTTCTGCAGCTCCTTACAGTTCTCCTTCACCTAGGGTAGAAAGTAAGGGAGACAGGTGCAGCTGTGCGCTAACTATGTCTACAGATGGTGAATGTTGGAAATGGTGCTTTCTGCAGCTCCTTACAGTTCTCCTTCACCTAGGGTTGAAACAAAGGGAGACAGGTACAGCTGTGCGCTAACTATGTCTACAGATGGTGAATGTTAGAAATGGTGCTTTCTGCAGCTCCTTACAGTTCTCCTTCACCTAGGGTAGAAAGTAAGGGAGACAGGAACAGCTGTGCGCTAACTATGTCTACAGATGGTGAATGTTGAAAATGGTGCTTTCTGCAGCTCCTTACAGTTCTCCTTCACCTAGGGTAGAAAGTAAGGGAGACAGGTACAGCTGTGCGCTAACTATGTCTACAGATGGTGAAAGTTGGAAATGGTGCTTTCTGCAGCTCCTTACATTTCTCCTTCACATAGGGTAGAAAGTAAGGGAGACAGGTACAGCTGTGCGCTAACTATGTCTACAGATGGTGAATGTTGGAAATGGTGCTTCTGCAACTCCTTACAGTTCTCCTTCACCTAGGGTAGAAAGTAAGGGAGACAGGTACAGCTGTGCGCTAACTATGTCTACAGATGGAGACTGTTGGAAATGGTGCTTTCTGCAGCTCCTTACATTTCTCCTTCACCTAGGGTAGAAAGTAAGGGAGACAGGTACAGCTGTGCGCTAACTATGTCTACAGGTGGTGAATGTTGGAAATGGTGCTTTCTGCAGCTCCTTACAGTTCTCCTTCACCTAGGGTAGAAAGTAAGGGAGACAGGTACAGATGTGCGCTAACTATGTCTACAGGTGGTGAATGTTAGAAATGGTGCTTTCTGCAGCTCCTTACAGTTCTCTTTCACCTAGGGTAGAAAGTAAGGGAGACAGGTACAGCTGTGCGCTAACTATGTCTACAGATGGAGAATGTTGGAAATGGTGCTTTCTGCAGCTCCTTACAGTTCTCCTTCACCACGGGTAGAAAGTAAGGGAGACAGGTACAGCTGTGCGCTAACTATGTCTACAGATGGTGAAAGTTGGAAACGGTGCTTTCTGCAGCTCCTTACAGTTCTCCTTCACCTAGGGTAGAAAGTAAGGGAGACAGGTACAGCTGTGCGCTAACTATGTCTACAGATGGAGACTGTTGGAAATGGTGCTTTCTGCAGCTCCTTACAGTTCTCCTTCACCAAGGGTAGAAAGTAAGGGAGACAGGTACAGCTGTGCGCTAACTATGACTACAGATGGTGAATGTTGGAAATGGTGCTTTCTGCAGCTCCTTACAGTTCTCCTTCACCTAGGGTAGAAAGTAAGGGAGACAGGTACAGCTGTGCGCTAACTATGTCTACAGATGGTGAATGTTGGAAATGGTGCTTTCTGCAGCTCCTTACAGTTCTCCTTCACATAGGGTAGAAAGTAAGGGAGACAGGTACAGCTGTGCGCTAACTATGTCTACAGATGGTGAATGTTGGAAATGGTGCTTTCTGCAGCTCCTTACAGTTCTCCTTCACATAGGGTAGAAAGTAAGGGAGACAGGTACAGCTGTGCGCTAACTATGTCTACAGATGGTGAATGTTGGAAATGGTGCTTTCTGCAGCACCTTACATTTCTCCTTCACCTAGGGTAGAAAGTAAGGGAGACAGGTACAGCTGTGCGCTAACTGTGTCTACAGGTGGTGAATGTTGGAAATGGTGCTTTCTGCAGCTCCTTACAGTTCTCCTTCACCTAGGGTAGAAAGTAAGGGAGACAGGTACAGCTGTGCGCTAACTATGTCAACAGATGGAGAATGTTGGAAATGGTGCTTTCTGCAGCTCCTTACAGTTCTCCTTCACCACGGGTAGAAAGTAAGGGAGACAGGTACAGCTGTGCGCTAACTATGTCTACAGATGGTGAATGTTGGAAATGGTGCTTTCTGCAGCTCCTTACAGTTCTCCTTCACCTAGGGTAGAAAGTAAGGGAGACAGGTACAGCTGTGCGCTAACTATGTCTACAGATGGTGAATGTTGGAAATGGTGCTTTCTGCAGCTCCTTACAGTTCTCCTTCACCTAGGGTAGAAAGTAAGGGAGACAGGTACAGCTGTGCGCTAACTATGTCTACAGATGGTGAATGTTGGAAATGGTGCTTTCTGCAGCTCCTTACAGTTCTCCTTCACCTAGGGTAAAAACTAAGGGAGACAGGTACAGCTGTGTGCTAACTATGTCTACAGATGGTGAATGTTGGAAATGGTTCTTTCTGCAGCTCCTTACAGTTCTCCTTCACCTAGGGTAGAAAGTAAGGGAGACAGGTACAGCTGTGCGCTAACTATGTCTACAGATTGTGAATGTTGAAAATGGTGCTTTCTGCAGCTCCTTACAGTTCTCCTTCACCTAGGGTAGAAAGTAAGGGAGACAGGTACAGCTGTGCGATAACTATGTCTACAGATGGTGAATGTTGGAAATGGTGCTCTCTGCAGCTCCTCACAGTTCTCCTTCACCTAGGGTAGAAAGTAAGGGAGACATGTACAGCTGTGCGCTAACTATGTCTACAGATGGTGAATGTTGGAAATGGTGCTTTCTGCAGCTCCTTACAGTTCTCCTTCACCTAGGGTAGAAAGCAAGTGAGACAGGTACAGCTGTGCGCTAACTATGTCTACAGATGGTGAATGTTGGAAATGGTGCTTTCTGCAGCTCCATTCAGTTCACCTTCACCTAGGGTAGAAACTAAGGGAGACAGTTACAGCTGTGCGCTAACTATGTCTACAGATGGTGAATGTTGGAAATGGTGCTTTCTGCAGCTCCTAACAGTTCTCCTTCACCTAGGGTAGAAAGTAAGGGAGACAGGTACAGCTGTGCGCTAACTATGTCTACAGATGGTGAATGTTGGAAATGGTGCTTTCTGCAGCTCCTTACAGTTCTCCTTCACCTAGGGTAGAAAGTAAGGGAGACAGGTACAGCTGTGCGCTAACTGTGTCTACAGGTGGTGAATGTTGGAAATGGTGCTTTCTGCAGCTCCTTACAGTTCTCCTTCACCTAGGGTAGAAAGTAAGGGAGACAGGTACAGCTGTGCGCTAACTATGTCTACAGATGGAGAATGTTGGAAATGGTGCTTTCTGCAGCTCCTTACAGTTCTCCTTCACCACGGGTAGAAAGTAAGGGAGACAGGTACAGCTGTGCGCTAACTATGTCTACAGATGGTGAATGTTGGAAATGGTGCTTTCTGCAGCTCCTTACAGTTCTCCTTCACCTAGGGTAGAAAGTAAGGGAGACAGGTACAGCTGTGCGCTAACTATGTCTACAGATGGTGAATGTTGGAAATGGTGCTTTCTGCAGCTCCTTACAGTTCTCCTTCACCTAGGGTAGAAAGTAAGGGAGACAGGTACAGCTGTGCGCTAACTATGTCTACAGATGGTGAATGTTGGAAATGGTGCTTTCTGCAGCTCCTTACAGTTCTCCTTCACCTAGGGTAAAAACTAAGGGAGACAGGTACAGCTGTGCGCTAACTATTTCTACAGATGGTGAATGTTGGAAATGGTGCTTTCTGCAGCTCCTTACAGTTCTCCTCCTCCTAGGGTACAAAGTAAGGGAGACAGGTACAGCTGTGCGCTAACTATGTCTACAGATGGTGAATGTTGGAAATCGTGCTTTCTGCAGCTCCTTACAGTTCTCCTTCACCTAGGGTAGAAAGTAAGGGAGACAGGTACAGCTGTGCGCTAACTATGTCTACAGATGGTGAATGTTGGAAATGGTGCTTTCTGCAGCTCCTTACAGTTCTCCTTCACCTAGGGTAGAAAGTAAGGGAGACAGGTACAGCTGTGCGATAACCATGTCTACAGATGGTAAATGTTGGAAATGGTGCTTTCTGCAGCTCCTTACCGTTCTCCTTCACCTAGGGTAGAAAGTAAGGGAGACAGGTACAGCTGTGCGATAATAATGTCTGTAGATAGTGAATGTTGGAAATGGTGCTTTCTGTAGCTCCTTTCAGTTCTCCTTCACCTAGGGTAGAAAGTAAGGGAGACAGGTACAGCTGTGCGCTAACTATGTCTACAGATGGTGAATGTTGGAAATGGTGCTTTCTGCAGCTCTTTACATTTCTCCTTCACCTAGGGTAGAAAGTAAGGGAGACAGGTACAGCTGTCCGCTAACTATGTCTGCAGATGGTGAATGTTGGAAATGGTGCTTTCTGCAGCTCCTTACAGTTCTCCTTCACCTAGGGTAGAAAGTAAGGGAGACAGGTACAGCTGTGCGCTAACTATGTCTACAGATGGTGAATGTTGGAAATGGTGCTTTCTGCAGCTCCTTACAGTTCTCCTTCACCTAGGGTAGAAACAAAGGGAGACAGGTACAGCTGTGCGCTAACTATGTCTACAGATGGTGAATGTTGGAAATGGTGCTTTCTGCAGCTCCTTACATTTCTCCTTCACCTAGGGTAGAAAGTAAGGGAGACAGGTACAGCTGTGCGCTAACTATGTCTACAGCTGGTGAATGTTGGAAATGGTGCTTTCTGCAGCTCCTTACAGTTCTCCTTCACCTAGGGTAGAAAGTAAGGGAGACAGGTGCAGCTGTGCGCTAACTATGTCTACAGATGGTGAATGTTGGAAATGGTGCTTTCTGCAGCTCCTTACAGTTCTCCTTCACCTAGGGTAGAAAGTAAGGGAGACAGGTACAGCTGTGCGCTAACTATGTCTACAGATGGAGAATGTTGGAAATGGTGCTTTCTGCAGCTCCTTACATTTCTCCTTCACATAGGGTAGAAAGTAAGGGAGACAGGTACAGCTGTGCGCTAACTATGTCTACAGATGGTGAATGTTGGAAATGGTGCTTCTGCAACTCCTTACAGTTCTCCTTCACCTAGGGTAGAAAGTAAGGGAGACAGGTACAGCTGTGCGCTAACTATGTCTACAGATGGTGAATGTTGGAAATGGTGCTTTCTGCAGCTCCTTACATTTCTCCTTCACCTAGGGTAGAAAGTAAGGGAGACAGGTACAGCTGTGCGCTAACTATGTCTACAGGTGTTGAATGTTGGAAATGGTGCTTTCTGCAGCTCCTTACAGTTCTCCTTCACCTAGGGTAGAAAGTAAGGGAGACAGGTACAGCTGTGCGCTAACTATGTCTACAGATGGTGAATGTTGAAAATGGTGCTTTCTGCAGCTCCTTACAGTTCTCCTTCACCTAGGGTAGAAAGTAAGGGAGACAGGTACAGCTGTGCGCTAACTATGTCTACAGCTGGTGAATGTTGGAAATGGTGCTTTCTGCAGCTCCTTACAGTTCTCCTTCACCTAGGGTAGAAAGTAAGGGAGACAGGTACAGCTGTGCGCTAACTATGTCTACAGATGGTGAATGTTGGAAATGGTGCTTTCTGCAGCTCCTTACAGTTCTCCTTCACCTAGGGTAGAAAGTAAGGGAGACAGGTACAGCTGTGCGCTAACTATGTCTACAGCTGGTGAATGTTGGAAATGGTGCTTTCTGCAGCTCCTTACAGTTCTCCTTCACCTAGGGTAGAAAGTAAGGGAGACAGGTGCAGCTGTGCGCTAACTATGTCTACAGATGGTGAATGTTGGAAATGGTGCTTTCTGCAGCTCCTTACAGTTCTCCTTCACCTAGGGTAGAAACAAAGGGAGACAGGTACAGCTGTGCGCTAACTATGTCTACAGATGGTGAATGTTAGAAATGGTGCTTTCTGCAGCTCCTTACAGTTCTCCTTCACCTAGGGTAGAAAGTAAGGGAGACAGGTACAGCTGTGCGCTAACTATGTCTACAGATGGTGAATGTTGAAAATGGTGCTTTCTGCAGCTCCTTACAGTTCTCCTTCACCTAGGGTAGAAAGTAAGGGAGACAGGAACAGCTGTGCGCTAACTATGTCTACAGATGGTGAATGTTGAAAATGGTGCTTTCTGCAGCTCCTTACAGTTCTCCTTCACCTAGGGTAGAAAGTAAGGGAGACAGGTACAGCTGTGCGCTAACTATGTCTACAGATGGAGAATGTTGGAAATGGTGCTTTCTGCAGCTCCTTACATTTCTCCTTCACATAGGGTAGAAAGTAAGGGAGACAGGTACAGCTGTGCGCTAACTATGTCTACAGATGGTGAATGTTGGAAATGGTGCTTCTCGAACTCCTTACAGTTCTCCTTCACCTAGGGTAGAAAGTAAGGGAGACAGGTACAGCTGTGCGCTAACTATGTCTACAGATGGTGAATGTTGGAAATGGTGCTTTCTGCAGCTCCTTACATTTCTCCTTCACCTAGGGTAGAAAGTAAGGGAGACAGGTACAGCTGTGCGATAACTATGTCTACAGGTGGTGAATGTTGGAAATGGTGCTTTCTGCAGCTCCTTACAGTTCTCCTTCACCTAGGGTAGAAAGTAAGGGAGACAGGTACAGATGTGCGCTAACTATGTCTACAGGTGGTGAATGTTAGAAATGGTGCTTTCTGCAGCTCCTTACAGTTCTCTTTCACCTAGGGTAGAAAGTAAGGGAGACAGGTACAGCTGTGCGCTAACTATGTCTACAGATGGAGAATGTTGGAAATGGTGCTTTCTGCAGCTCCTTACAGTTCTCCTTCACCACGGGTTGAAAGTAAGGGAGACAGGTACAGCTGTGCGCTAACTATGTCTACAGATGGTGAAAGTTGGAAATGGTGCTTTCTGCAGCTCCTTACAGTTCTCCTTCACCTAGGGTAGAAAGTAAGGGAGACAGGTACAGCTGTGCGCTAACTATGTCTACAGATGGAGACTGTTGGAAATGGTGCTTTCTGCAGCTCCTTACAGTTCTCCTTCACCAAGGGAAGAAAGTAAGGGAGACAGGTACAGCTGTGCGCTAACTATGTCTACAGATGGTGAATGTTGGAAATGGTGCTTTCTGCAGCTCCTTACAGTTCTCCTTCACCTAGGGTAGAAAGTAAGGGAGACAGGTACAGCTGTGCGCTAACTATGTCTACAGATGGAGAATGTTGGAAATGGTGCTTTCTGCAGCTCCTTACATTTCTCCTTCACATAGGGTAGAAAGTAAGGGAGACAGGTACAGCTGTGCGCTAACTATGTCTACAGATGGTGAATGTTGGAAATGGTGCTTCTGCAACTCCTTACAGTTCTCCTTCACCTAGGGTAGAAAGTAAGGGAGACAGGTACAGCTGTGCGCTAACTATGTCTACAGATGGTGAATGTTGGAAATGGTGCTTTCTGCAGCTCCTTACATTTCTCCTTCACCTAGGGTAGAAAGTAAGGGAGACAGGTACAGCTGTGCGCTAACTATGTCTACAGGTGGTGAATGTTGGAAATGGTGCTTTCTGCAGCTCCTTACAGTTCTCCTTCACCTAGGGTAGAAAGTAAGGGAGACAGGTACAGCTGTGCGCTAACTATGTCTACAGATGGTGAATGTTGAAAATGGTGCTTTCTGCAGCTCCTTACAGTTCTCCTTCACCTAGGGTAGAAAGTAAGGGAGACAGGTACAGCTGTGCGCTAACTATGTCTACAGCTGGTGAATGTTGGAAATGGTGCTATCTGCAGCTCCTTACAGTTCTCCTTCACCTAGGGTAGAAAGTAAGGGAGACAGGTACAGCTGTGCGATAATAATGTCTGCAGATAGTGAATGTTGGAAATGGTGCTTTCTGTAGCTCCTTTCAGTTCTCCTTCACCTAGGGTAGAAAGTAAGGGAGACAGGTACAGCTGTGCGCTAACTATGTCTACAGATGGTGAATGTTGGAAATGGTGCTTTCTGCAGCTCCTTACAGTTCTCCTTCACCTAGGGTAGAAAGTAAGGGAGACAGGTACAGCTGTGCGCTAACTATGTCTACAGATGGTGAATGTTGGAAATGGTGCTTTCTGCAGCTCCTTACAGTTCTCCTTCACCTAGGTTAGAAAGTAAGGGAGACAGGTACAGCTGTGCGCTAACTATGTCTACAGCTGGTGAATGTTGGAAATGGTGCTTTCTGCAGCTCCTTACAGTTCTCCTTCACCTAGGGTAGAAAGTAAGGGAGACAGGTGCAGCTGTGCGCTAACTATGTCTAAAGATGGTGAATGTTGGAAATGGTGCTTTCTGCAGCTCCTTACAGTTCTCCTTCACCTAGGGTAGAAACAAAGGGAGACAGGTACAGCTGTGCGCTAACTATGTCTACAGATGGTGAATGTTAGAAATGGTGCTTTCTGCAGCTCCTTACAGTTCTCCTTCACCTAGGGTAGAAAGTAAGGGAGACAGGTACAGCTGTGCGCTAACTATGTCTACAGATGGTGAATGTTGAAAATGGTGCTTTCTGCAGCTCCTTACATTTCTCCTTCACATAGGGTAGAAAGTAAGGGAGACAGGAACAGCTGTGCGCTAACTATGTCTACAGATGGTGAATGTTGAAAATGGTGCTTTCTGCAGCTCCTTACAGTTCTCCTTCACCTAGGGTAGAAAGTAAGGGAGACAGGTACAGCTGTGCGCTAACTATGTCTACAGATGGAGAATGTTGGAAATGGTGCTTTCTGCAGCTCCTTACATTTCTCCTTCACATAGGGTAGAAAGTAAGGGAGACAGGTACAGCTGTGCGCTAACTATGTCTACAGATGGTGAATGTTGGAAATGGTGCTTCTCCAACTCCTTACAGTTCTCCTTCACCTAGGGTAGAAAGTAAGGGAGACAGGTACAGCTGTGCGCTAACTATGTCTACAGATGGTGAATGTTGGAAATGGTGCTTTCTGCAGCTCCTTACATTTCTCCTTCACCTAGGGTAGAAAGTAAGGGAGACAGGTACAGCTGTGCGCTAACTATGTCTACAGGTGGTGAATGTTGGAAATGGTGCTTTCTGCAGCTCCTTACAGTTCTCCTTCACCTAGGGTAGAAAGTAAGGGAGACAGGTACAGATGTGCGCTAACTATGTCTACAGGTGGTGAATGTTAGAAATGGTGCTTTCTGCAGCTCCTTACAGTTCTCCTTCACCACGGGTAGAAAGTAAGGGAGACAGGTACAGCTGTGCGCTAACTATGTCTACAGATGGAGAATGTTGGAAATGGTGCTTTCTGCAGCTCCTTACAGTTCTCCTTCACCACGGGTAGAATGTAAGGGAGACAGGTACAGCTGTGCGCTAACTATGTCTACAGATGGTGAAAGTTGGAAATGGTGCTTTCTGCAGCTCCTTACAGTTCTCCTTCACCTAGGGTAGAAAGTAAGGGAGACAGGTACAGCTGTGCGCTAACTATGTCTACAGATGGAGACTGTTGGAAATGGTGCTTTCTGCAGCTCCTTACAGTTCTCCTTCACCAAGGGTAGAAAGTAAGGGAGACAGGTACAGCTGTGCGCTAACTATGACTACAGATGGTGAATGTTGGAAATGGTGCTTTCTGCAGCTCCTTACAGTTCTCCTTCACCTAGGGTAGAAAGTAAGGGAGACAGGTACAGCTGTGCGCTAACTATGTCTACAGATGGTGAATGTTGGAAATGGTGCTTTCTGCAGCTCCTTACACTTCTCCTTCACATAGGGTAGAAAGTAAGGGAGACAGGTACAGCTGTGCGCTAACTATGTCTACAGATGGTGCATGTTGGAAATGGTGCTTTCTGCAGCTCCTTACAGTTCTCCTTCACATAGGGTAGAAAGTAAGGGAGACAGGTACAGCTGTGCGCTAACTATGTCTACAGATGGTGAATGTTGAAAATGGTGCTTTCTGCAGCTTCTTACAGTGCTGCTTCACCTAGGGTAGAAAGTAAGGGAGACAGGTACAGCTGTTCGCTAACTATGTCTACAGATGGTGAATGTTGGAAATGGTGCTTTCTGCAGCTCCTTACAGTTCTCCTTCACCACGGGTAGAAAGTAAGGGAGACAGGTACAGCTGTGCGCTAACTATGACTACAGATGGTGAATGTTGGAAATGGTGCTTTCTGCAGCTCCTTACAGTTCTCCTTCACCACGGGTAGAAAGTAAGGGAGACAGGTACAGCTGTGCGCTAACTATGTCTACAGATGGTGAATGTTGAAAATGGTGCTTTCTGCAGCTCCTTACAGTGCTGCTTCACGTAGGGTAGAAAGTAAGGGAGACAGGTACAGCTGTGCGCTAATTATGTCTACAGATGGTGAATGTTGAAAATGGTGCTTTCTGCAGCTCCTTACAGTGCTGCTTCACCTAGGGTAGAAAGTAAGGGAGACAGGTACAGCTGTGCGCTAACTATGTCTACAGATGGTGAATGTTGAAAATGGTGCTTTCTGCAGCTCCTTACAGTTCTCCTTCACCACGGGTAGAAAGTAAGGGAGACAGGTACAGCTGTGCGCTAACTATGTCTACAGATTGTGAATGTTGGAAATGGTGCTTTCTGCAGCTCCTTACAGTTTTCCTTCACCTAGGGTAGAAAGTAAGGGAGACAGGTACAGCTGTGCGCCAACTGTCTCAACAGATTGTGAATGTTGGAAATGGTGCTTTCTGCAGCTCCTTACAGTTCTCCTTCACCACGGGTAGAAAGTAAGGGAGACAGGTACAGCTGTGCACTAACTATGTCTACAGATGGTGAATGTTGAAAATGGTGCTTTCTGCAGCTCCTTACAGTGCTGCTTCACCTAGGGTAGAAAGTAAGGGAGACGGGTACAGCTGTGCGCTAACTATGTCTACAGATGGTGAATGTTGAAAATGGTGCTTTCTGCAGCTCCTTACAGTTCTCCTTCACCTAGGGTAGAAAGTAAGGGAGACAGGTACAGCTGTGCGCTAACTATGACTACAGATGGTGAATGTTGGAAATGGTGCTTTCTGCAGCTCCTTACAGTTCTCCTTCACGTAGGGTAGATAGTAAGGGAGACAGGTACAGCTGTGCGCTAACTATGTCTACAGATGGTGAATGTTGAAAATGGTGCTTTCTGCAGCTCCTTACAGTGCTGCTTCACCTAGGGTAGAAAGTAAGGGAGACAGGTACAGCTGTGCGCTAACTATGTCTACAGATGGTGAATGTTGAAAATGGTGCTTTCTGCAGCTCCTTACAGTTCTCCTTCACCTAGGGTAGAAAGTAAGGGAGACAGGTACAGCTGTGCGCTAACTATGACTACAGATGGTGAATGTTGGAAATGGTGCTTTCTGCAGCTCCTTACAGTTCTCCTTCACCACGGGTAGAAAGTAAGGGACACAGGTACAGCTGTGCGCTAACTATGTCTACAGATGGTGAATGTTGGAAATGGTGCTTTCTGCAGCTCCTTACAGTTCTCCTTCACCTAGGGTAGAAAGTAAGGGAGACAGGTACAGCTGTGCGCTAACTATGTCTACAGATGGTGAATGTTGGAAATGGTGCTTTCTGCAGCTCCTTACAGTTCTCCTTCACCTAGGGTAGAAAGTAAGGGAGACAGGTACAGCTGTGCGCTAACTATGTCTACAGATGGTGAATGTTGGAAATGGTGCTTTCTGCAGCTCCTTACAGTTCTCCTTCACCTAGGGTAAAAACTAAGGGAGACAGGTACAGCTGTGTGCTAACTATGTCTACAGATGGTGAATGTTGGAAATGGTTCTTTCTGCAGCTCCTTACAGTTCTCCTTCACCTAGGGTAGAAAGTAAGGGAGACAGGTACAGCTGTGCGCTAACTATGTCTACAGATTGTGAATGTTGAAAATGGTGCTTTCTGCAGCTCCTTACAGTTCTCCTTCACCTAGGGTAGAAAGTAAGGGAGACAGGTACAGCTGTGCGATAACTATGTCTACAGATGGTGAATGTTGGAAATGGTGCTCTCTGCAGCTCCTCACAGTTCTCCTTCACCTAGGGTAGAAAGTAAGGGAGACAGGTACAGCTGTGCGCTAACTATGTCTACAGATGGTGAATGTTGGAAATGGTGCTTTCTGCAGCTCCTTACAGTTCTCCTTCACCTAGGGTAGAAAGCAAGGGAGACAGGTACAGCTGTGCGCTAACTATGTCTACAGATTGTGAATGTTGGAAATGGTGCTTTCTGCAGCTCCATTCAGTTCACCTTCACCTAGGGTAGAAACTAAGGGAGACAGTTACAGCTGTGCGCTAACTATGTCTACAGATGGTGAATGTTGGAAATGGTGCTTTCTGCAGCTCCTAACAGTTCTCCTTCACCTAGGGTAGAAAGTAAGGGAGACAGGTACAGCTGTGCGCTAACTATGTCTACAGATGGTGAATGTTGGAAATGGTGCTTTCTGCAGCTCCTTACAGTTCTCCTTCACCTAGGGTAGAAAGTAAGGGAGACAGGTACAGCTGTGCGCTAACTATTTCTACAGATGGTGAATGTTGGAAATGGTGCTTTCTGCAGCTCCTTACAGTTCTCCTCCTCCTAGGGTACAAAGTAAGGGAGACAGGTACAGCTGTGCGCTAACTATGTCTACAGATGGTGAATGTTGGAAATCGTGCTTTCTGCAGCTCCTTACAGTTCTCCTTCACCTAGGGTAGAAAGTAAGGGAGACAGGTACAGCTGTGCGCTAACTATGTCTACAGATGGTGAATGTTGGAAATGGTGCTTTCTGCAGCTCCTTACAGTTCTCCTTCACCTAGGGTAGAAAGTAAGGGAGACAGGTACAGCTGTGCGATAACCATGTCTACAGATGGTAAATGTTGGAAATGGTGCTTTCTGCAGCTCCTTACAGTTCTCCTTCACCTAGGGTAGAAAGTAAGGGAGACAGGTACAGCTGTGCGATAATAATGTCTGCAGATAGTGAATGTTGGAAATGGTGCTTTCTGTAGCTCCTTTCAGTTCTCCTTCACCTAGGGTAGAAAGTAAGGGAGACAGGTACAGCTGTGCGCTAACTATGTCTACAGATGGTGAATGTTGGAAATGGTGCTTTCTGCAGCTCTTTACATTTCTCCTTCACCTAGGGTAGAAAGTAAGGGAGACAGGTACAGCTGTCCGCTAACTATGTCTGCAGATGGTGAATGTTGGAAATGGTGCTTTCTGCAGCTCCTTACAGTTCTCCTTCACCTAGGGTAGAAAGTAAGGGAGACAGGTACAGCTGTGCGCTAACTATGTCTACAGATGGTGAATGTTGGAAATGGTGCTTTCTGCAGCTCCTTACAGTTCTCCTTCACCTAGGGTAGAAACAAAGGGAGACAGGTACAGCTGTGCGCTAACTATGTCTACAGATGGTGAATGTTGGAAATGGTGCTTTCTGCAGCTCCTTACAGTTCTCCTTCACCTAGGGTAGAAAGTAAGGGAGACAGGTACAGCTGTGCGCTAACTATGTCTACAGCTGGTGAATGTTGGAAATGGTGCTTTCTGCAGCTCCTTACAGTTCTCCTTCACCTAGGGTAGAAAGTAAGGGAGACAGGTGCAGCTGTGCGCTAACTATGTCTACAGATGGTGAATGTTGGAAATGGTGCTTTCTGCAGCTCCTTACAGTTCTCCTTCACCTAGGGTAGAAAGTAAGGGAGACAGGTACAGCTGTGCGCTAACTATGTCTACAGATGGAGAATGTTGGAAATGGTGCTTTCTGCAGCTCCTTACATTTCTCCTTCACATAGGGTAGAAAGTAAGGGAGACAGGTACAGCTGTGCGCTAACTATGTCTACAGATGGTGAATGTTGGAAATGGTGCTTCTGCAACTCCTTACAGTTCTCCTTCACCTAGGGTAGAAAGTAAGGGAGACAGGTACAGCTGTGCGCTAACTATGTCTACAGATGGTGAATGTTGGAAATGGTGCTTTCTGCAGCTCCTTACATTTCTCCTTCACCTAGGGTAGAAAGTAAGGGAGACAGGTACAGCTGTGCGCTAACTATGTCTACAGGTGGTGAATGTTGGAAATGGTGCTTTCTGCAGCTCCTTACAGTTCTCCTTCACCTAGGGTAGAAAGTAAGGGAGACAGGTACAGCTGTGCGCTAACTATGTCTACAGATGGTGAATGTTGAAAATGGTGCTTTCTGCAGCTCCTTACAGTTCTCCTTCACCTAGGGTAGAAAGTAAGGGAGACAGGTACAGCTGTGCGCTAACTATGTCTACAGCTGGTGAATGTTGGAAATAGTGCTTTCTGCAGCTCCTTACAGTTCTCCTTCACCTAGGGTAGAAAGTAAGGGAGACAGGTACAGCTGTGCGATAATAATGTCTGCAGATAGTGAATGTTGGAAATGGTGCTTTCTGTAGCTCCTTTCAGTTCTCCTTCACCTAGGGTAGAAAGTAAGGGAGACAGGTACAGCTGTGCGCTAACTATGTCTACAGATGGTGAATGTTGGAAATGGTGCTTTCTGCAGCTCCTTACAGTTCTCCTTCACCTAGGGTAGAAAGTAAGGGAGACAGGTACAGCTGTGCGCTAACTATGTCTACAGATGGTGAATGTTGGAAATGGTGCTTTCTGCAGCTCCTTACAGTTCTCCTTCACCTAGGGTAGAAAGTAAGGGAGACAGGTACAGCTGTGCGCTAACTATGTCTACAGCTGGTGAATGTTGGAAATGGTGCTTTCTGCAGCTCCTTACAGTTCTCCTTCACCTAGGGTAGAAAGTAAGGGAGACAGGTGCAGCTGTGCGCTAACTATGTCTACAGATGGTGAATGTTGGAAATGGTGCTTTCTGCAGCTCCTTACAGTTCTCCTTCACCTAGGGTAGAAACAAAGGGAGACAGGTACAGCTGTGCGCTAACTATGTCTACAGATGGTGAATGTTAGAAATGGTGCTTTCTGCAGCTCCTTACAGTTCTCCTTCACCTAGGGTAGAAAGTAAGGGAGACAGGTACAGCTGTGCGCTAACTATGTCTACAGATGGTGAATGTTGAAAATGGTGCTTTCTGCAGCTCCTTACAGTTCTCCTTCACCTAGGGTAGAAAGTAAGGGAGACAGGAACAGCTGTGCGCTAACTATGTCTACAGATGGTGAATGTTGAAAATGGTGCTTTCTGCAGCTCCTTACAGTTCTCCTTCACCTAGGGTAGAAAGTAAGGGAGACAGGTACAGCTGTGCGCTAACTATGTCTACAGATGGAGAATGTTGGAAATGGTGCTTTCTGCAGCTCCTTACATTTCTCCTTCACATAGGGTAGAAAGTAAGGGAGACAGGTACAGCTGTGCGCTAACTATGTCTACAGATGGTGAATGTTGGAAATGGTGCTTCTGCAACTCCTTACATTTCTCCTTCACCTAGGGTAGAAAGTAAGGGAGACAGGTACAGCTGTGCGCTAACTATGTCTACAGATGGTGAATGTTGGAAATGGTGCTTTCTGCAGCTCCTTACATTTCTCCTTCACCTAGGGTAGAAAGTAAGGGAGACAGGTACAGCTGTGCGCTAACTATGTCTACAGGTGGTGAATGTTGGAAATGGTGCTTTCTGCAGCTCCTTACAGTTCTCCTTCACCTAGGGTAGAAAGTAAGGGAGACAGGTACAGATGTGCGCTAACTATGTCTACAGGTGGTGAATGTTAGAAATGGTGCTTTCTGCAGCTCCTTACAGTTCTCTTTCACCTAGGGTAGAAAGTAAGGGAGACAGGTACAGCTGTGCGCTAACTATGTCTACAGATGGAGAATGTTGGAAATGGTGCTTTCTGCAGCTCCTTACAGTTCTCCTTCACCACGGGTAGAAAGTAAGGGAGACAGGTACAGCTGTGCGCTAACTATGTCTACAGATGGTGAAAGTTGGAAATGGTGCTTTCTGCAGCTCCTTACAGTTCTCCTTCACCTAGGGTAGAAAGTAAGGGAGACAGGTACAGCTGTGCGCTAACTATGTCTACAGATGGTGCATGTTGGAAATGGTGCTTTCTGCAGCTCCTTACAGTTCTCCTTCACATAGGGTAGAAAGTAAGGGAGACAGGTACAGCTGTGCGCTAACTATGTCTACAGATGGTGAATGTTGGAAATGGTGCTTTCTGCAGCACCTTACATTTCTCCTTCACCTAGGGTAGAAAGTAAGGGAGACAGGTACAGCTGTGCGCTAACTGTGTCTACAGGTGGTGAATGTTGGAAATGGTGCTTTCTGCAGCTCCTTACAGTTCTCCTTCACCTAGGGTAGAAAGTAAGGGAGACAGGTACAGCTGTGCGCTAACTATGTCTACAGATGGAGAATGTTGGAAATGGTGCTTTCTGCAGCTCCTTACAGTTCTCCTTCACCACGGGTAGAAAGTAAGGGAGACAGGTACAGCTGTGCGCTAACTATGTCTACAGATGGTGAATGTTGGAAATGGTGCTTTCTGCAGCTCCTTACAGTTCTCCTTCACGTAGGGTAGAAAGTAAGGGAGACAGGTACAGCTGTGCGCTAACTATGTCTACAGATGGTGAATGTTGAAAATGGTGCTTTCTGCAGCTTCTTACAATGCTGCTTCACCTAGGGTAGAAAGTAAGGGAGACAGGTACAGCTGTTCGCTAACTATGTCTACAGATGGTGAATGTTGGAAATGGTGCTTTCTGCAGCTCCTTACAGTTCTCCTTCACCACGGGTAGAAAGTAAGGGAGACAGGTACAGCTGTGCGCTAACTATGACTACAGATGGTGAATGTTGGAAATGGTGCTTTCTGCAGCTCCTTACAGTTCTCCTTCACCACGGGTAGAAAGTAAGGGAGACAGGTACAGCTGTGCGCTAACTATGTCTACAGATGGTTAATGTTGAAAATGGTGCTTTCTGCAGCTCCTTACAGTGCTGCTTCACCTAGGGTAGAAAGTAAGGGAGACAGGTACAGCTGTGCGCTAACTATGTCTACAGATGGTGAATGTTGAAAATGGTGCTTTCTGCAGCTCCTTACAGTGCTGCTTCACGTAGGGTAGAAAGTAAGGGAGACAGGTACAGCTGTGCGCTAATTATGTCTACAGATGGTGAATGTTGAAAATGGTGCTTTCTGCAGCTCCTTACAGTGCTGCTTCACCTAGGGTAGAAAGTAAGGGAGACAGGTACAGCTGTGCGCTAACTATGTCTACAGATGGTGAATGTTGAAAATGGTGCTTTCTGCAGCTCCTTACAGTTCTCCTTCACCACGGGTAGAAAGTAAGGGAGACAGGTACAGCTGTGCGCTAACTATATCTACAGATTGTGAATGTTGGAAATGGTGCTTTCTGCAGCTCCTTACAGTTTTCCTTCACCTAGGGTAGAAAGTAAGGGAGACAGGTACAGCTGTGCGCCAACTGTCTCAACAGATTGTGAATGTTGGAAATGGTGCTTTCTGCAGCTCCTTACAGTTCTCCTTCACCTAGGGTAGAAAGTAAGGGAGACAGGTACAGCTGTGCGCTAACTATGTCTACAGATGGTGAATGTTGAAAATGGTGCTTTCTGCAGCTCCTTACTGTGCTGCTTCACCTAGGGTAGAAAGTAAGGGAGACGGGTACAGCTGTGCGCTAACTATGTCTACAGATGGTGAATGTTGAAAATGGTGCTTTCTGCAGCTCCTTACAGTTCTCCTTCACCTAGGGTAGAAAGTAAGGGAGACAGGTACAGCTGTGCGCTAACTATGACTACAGATGGTGAATGTTGGAAATGGTGCTTTCTGCAGCTCCTTACAGTTCTCCTTCACGTAGGGTAGAAAGTAAGGGAGACAGGTACAGCTGTGCGCTAACTATGTCTACAGATGGTGAATGTTGAAAATGGTGCTTTCTGCAGCTCCTTACAGTGCTGCTTCACCTAGGGTAGAAAGTAAGGGAGACAGGTACAGCTGTGCGCTAACTATGTCTACAGATGGTGAATGTTGAAAATGGTGCTTTCTGCAGCTCCTTACAGTTCTCCTTCACCTAGGGTAGAAAGTAAGGGAGACAGGTACAGCTGTGCGCTAACTATGACTACAGATGGTGAATGTTGGAAATGGTGCTTTCTGCAGCTCCTTACAGTTCTCCTTCACCACGGGTAGAAAGTAAGGGACACAGGTACAGCTGTGCGCTAACTATGTCTACAGATGGTGAATGTTGGAAATGGTGCTTTCTGCAGCTCCTTACAGTTCTCCTTCACCTAGGGTAGAAAGTAAGGGAGACAGGTACAGCTGTGCGCTAACTATGTCTACAGATGGTGAATGTTGGAAATGGTGCTTTCTGCAGCTCCTTACAGTTCTCCTTCACGTAGGGTAGAAAGTAAGGGAGACAGGTACAGCTGTGCGCTAACTATGTCTACAGATGGTGAATGTTGGAAATGGTGCTTTCTGCAGCTCCTTACATTTCTCCTTCACCTAGGGTAGAAAGTAAGGGAGACAGGTACAGCTGTGCGCTAACTATGTCTACAGGTGGTGAATGTTGGAAATGGTGCTTTCTGCAGCTCCTTACAGTTCTCCTTCACCTAGAGTAGAAAGTAAGGGAGACAGGTACAGTTGTGCGCTAACTATGTCTACAGGTGGTGAATGTTAGAAATTGTGCTTTCTGCAGCTCCTTACAGTTCTCTTTCACCTAGGGTAGAAAGTAAGGGAGACAGGTACAGCTGTGCGCTAACTATGTCTACAGATGGAGAATGTTGGAAATGGTGCTTTCTGCAGCTCCTTACAGTTCTCCTTCACCACGGGTAGAAAGTAAGGGAGACAGGTACAGCTGTGCGCTAACTATGTCTACAGATGGTGAAAGTTGGAAATGGTGCTTTCTGCAGCTCCTTACAGTTCTCCTTCACCTAGGGTAGAAAGTAAGGGAGACAGGTACAGCTGTGCGCTAACTATGTCTACAGATGGAGACTGTTGGAAATGGTGCTTTCTGCAGCTCCTTACAGTTCTCCTTCACCAAGGGTAGAAAGTAAGGGAGACAGGTACAGCTGTGCGCTAACTATGACTACAGATGGTGAATGTTGGAAATGGTGCTTTCTGCAGCTCCTTACAGTTCTCCTTCACCTAGGGTAGAAAGTAAGGGAGACAGGTACAGCTGTGCGCTAACTATGTCTACAGATGGTGAATGTTGGAAATGGTGCTTTCTGCAGCTCCTTACAGTTCTCCTTCACATAGGGTAGAAAGTAAGGGAGACAGGTACAGCTGTGCGCTAACTATGTCTACAGATGGTGAATGTTGGAAATGGTGCTTTCTGCAGCTCCTTACAGTTCTCCTTCACATAGGGTAGAAAGTAAGGGAGACAGGTACAGCTGTGCGCTAACTATGTCTACAGATGGTGAATGTTGGAAATGGTGCTTTCTGCAGCACCTTACATTTCTCCTTCACCTAGGGTAGAAAGTAAGGGAGACAGGTACAGCTGTGCGCTAACTGTGTCTACAGGTGGTGAATGTTGGAAGTGGTGCTTTCTGCAGCTCCTTACAGTTCTCCTTCACCTAGGGTAGAAAGTAAGGGAGACAGGTACAGCTGTGCGCTAACTATGTCTACAGATGGAGAATGTTGGAAATGGTGCTTTCTGCAGCTCCTTACAGTTCTCCTTCACCAAGGGTAGAAAGTAAGGGAGACAGGTACAGCTGTGCGCTAACTATGACTACAGATAGTGAATGTTGGAAATGGTGCTTTCTGCAGCTCCTTACAGTTCTCCTTCACCACGGGTAGAAAGTAAGGGAGACAGGTACAGCTGTGCGCTAACTATGTCTACAGATGGTGAATGTTGGAAATGGTGCTTTCTGCAGCTCCTTACAGTTCTCCTTCACCTAGGGTAGAAAGTAAGGGAGACAGGTACAGCTGTGCGCTAACTATGTCTACAGATGGTGAATGTTGGAAATGGTGCTTTCTGCAGCTCCTTACAGTTCTCCTTCACGTAGGGTAGAAAGTAAGGGAGACAGGTACAGCTGTGCGCTAACTATGTCTACAGATGGTGAATGTTGAAAATGGTGCTTTCTGCAGCTTCTTACAGTGCTGCTTCACCTAGGGTAGAAAGTAAGGGAGACAGGTACAGCTATTCGCTAACTATGTCTACAGATGGTGAATGTTGGAAATGGTGCTTTCTGCAGCTCCTTACAGTTCTCCTTCACCACGGGTAGAAAGTAAGGGAGACAGGTACAGCTGTGCGCTAACTATGACTACAGATGGTGAATGTTGGAAATGGTGCTTTCTGCAGCTCCTTACAGTTCTCCTTCACCACGGGTAGAAAGTAAGGGAGACAGGTACAGCTGTGCGCTAACTATGTCTACAGATGGTGAATGTTGAAAATGGTGCTTTCTGCAGCTCCTTACAGTTCTCCTTCACCACGGGTAGAAAGTAAGGGAGACAGGTACAGCTGTGCGCTAACTATGTCTACAGATGGTGAATGTTGAAAATGGTGCTTTCTGCAGCTCCTTACAGTGCTGCTTCACGTAGGGTAGAAAGTAAGGGAGACAGGTACAGCTGTGCGCTAATTATGTCTACAGATGGTGAATGTTGAAAATGGTGCTTTCTGCAGCTCCTTACAGTGCTGCTTCACCTAGGGTAGAAAGTAAGGGAGACAGGTACAGCTGTGCGCTAACTATGTCTACAGATGGTGAATGTTGAAAATGGTGCTTTCTGCAGCTCCTTACAGTTCTCCTTCACCACGGGTAGAAAGTAAGGGAGACAGGTACAGCTGTGCGCTAACTATGTCTACAGATTGTGAATGTTGGAAATGGTGCTTTCTGCAGCTCCTTACAGTTTTCCTTCACCTAGGGTAGAAAGTAAGGGAGACAGGTACAGCTGTGCGCCAACTGTCTCAACAGATTGTGAATGTTGGAAATGGTGCTTTCTGCAGCTCCTTACAGTTCTCCTTCACCACGGGTAGAAAGTAAGGGAGACAGGTACAGCTGTGCGCTAACTATGTCTACAGATGGTGAATGTTGAAAATGGTGCTTTCTGCAGCTCCTTACAGTGCTGCTTCACCTAGGGTAGAAAGTAAGGGAGACGGGTACAGCTGTGCGCTAACTATGACTACAGATGGTGAATGTTGAAAATGGTGCTTTCTGCAGCTCCTTACAGTTCTCCTTCACCTAGGGTAGACAGTAAGGGAGACAGGTACAGCTGTGCGCTAACTATGACTACAGATGGTGAATGTTGGAAATGGTGCTTTCTGCAGCTCCTTACAGTTCTCCTTCACGTAGGGTAGAAAGTAAGGGAGACAGGTACAGCTGTGCGCTAACTATGTCTACAGATGGTGAATGTTGAAAATGGTGCTTTCTGCAGCTCCTTACAGTGCTGCTTCACCTAGGGTAGAAAGTAAGGGAGACAGGTACAGCTGTGCGCTGACTATGTCTACAGATGGTGAATGTTGAAAATGGTGCTTTCTGCAGCTCCTTACAGTTCTCCTTCACCTAGGGTAGAAAGTAAGGGAGACAGGTACAGCTGTGCGCTAACTATGACTACAGATGGTGAATGTTCAAAATGGTGCTTTCTGCAGCTCCTTACAGTTCTCCTTCACCACGGGTAGAAAGTAAGGGACACAGGTACAGCTGTGCGCTAACTATGTCTACAGATGGTGAATGTTGGAAATGGTGCTTTCTGCAGCTCCTTACAGTTCTCCTTCACCTAGGGTAGAAAGTAAGGGAGACAGGTACAGCTGTGCGCTAACTATGTCTACAGATGGTGAATGTTGGAAATGGTGCTTTCTGCAGCTCCTTACAGTTCTCCTTCACGTAGGGTAGAAAGTAAGGGAGACAGGTACAGCTGTGCGCTAACTATGTCTACAGATGGTGAATGTTGGAAATGGTGCTTTCTGCAGCTCCTTACATTTCTCCTTCACCTAGGGTAGAAAGTAAGGGAGACAGGTACAGCTGTGCGCTAACTATGTCTACAGGTGGTGAATGTTGGAAATGGTGCTTTCTGCAGCTCCTTACAGTTCTCCTTCACCTAGGGTAGAAAGTAAGGGAGACAGGTACAGTTGTGCGCTAACTATGTCTACAGGTGGTGAATGTTAGAAATTGTGCTTTCTGCAGCTCCTTACAGTTCCCTTTCACCTAGGGTAGAAAGTAAGGGAGACAGGTACAGCTGTGCGCTAACTATGTCTACAGATGGAGAATGTTGGAAATGGTGCTTTCTGCAGCTCCTTACAGTTCTCCTTCACCACGGGTAGAAAGTAAGGGAGACAGGTACAGCTGTGCGCTAACTATGTCTACAGATGGTGAAAGTTGGAAATGGTGCTTTCTGCAGCTCCTTACAGTTCTCCTTCACCTAGGGTAGAAAGTAAGGGAGACAGGTACAGCTGTGCGCTAACTATGTCTACAGATGGAGACTGTTGGAAATGGTGCTTTCTGCAGCTCCTTACAGTTCTCCTTCACCAAGGGTAGAAAGTAAGGGAGACAGGTACAGCTGTGCGCTAACTATGACTACAGATGGTGAATGTTGGAAATGGTGCTTTCTGCAGCTCCTTACAGTTCTCCTTCACCTAGGGTAGAAAGTAAGGGAGACAGGTACAGCTGTGCGCTAACTATGTCTACAGATGGTGAATGTTGGAAATGGTGCTTTCTGCAGCTCCTTACAGTTCTCCTTCACATAGGGTAGAAAGTAAGGGAGACAGGTACAGCTGTGCGCTAACTATGTCTACAGATGGTGAATGTTGGAAATGGTGCTTTCTGCAGCTCCTTACAGTTCTCCTTCACATAGGGTAGAAAGTAAGGGAGACAGGTACAGCTGTGCGCTAACTATGTCTACAGATGGTGAATGTTGGAAATGGTGCTTTCTGCAGCACCTTACATTTCTCCTTCACCTAGGGTAGAAAGTAAGGGAGACAGGTACAGCTGTGCGCTAACTGTGTCTACAGGTGGTGAATGTTGGAAATGGTGCTTTCTGCAGCTCCTTACAGTTCTCCTTCACCTAGGGTAGAAAGTAAGGGAGACAGGTACAGCTGTGCGCTAACTATGTCTACAGATGGAGAATGTTGGAAATGGTGCTTTCTGCAGCTCCTTACAGTTCTCCTTCACCAAGGGTAGAAAGTAAGGGAGACAGGTACAGCTGTGCGCTAACTATGACTACAGATGGTGAATGTTGGAAATGGTGCTTTCTGCAGCTCCTTACAGTTCTCCTTCACCACGGGTAGAAAGTAAGGGAGACAGGTACAGCTGTGCGCTAACTATGTCTACAGATGGTGAATGTTGGAAATGGTGCTTTCTGCAGCTCCTTACAGTTCTCCTTCACCTAGGGTAGAAAGTAAGGGAGACAGGTACAGCTGTGCGCTAACTATGTCTACAGATGGTGAATGTTGGAAATGGTGCTTTTTGCAGCTCCTTACAGTTCTCCTTCACGTAGGGTAGAAAGTAAGGGAGACAGGTACAGCTGTGCGCTAACTATGTCTACAGATGGTGAATGTTGAAAATGGTGCTTTCTGCAGCTTCTTACAGTGCTGCTTCACCTAGGGTAGAAAGTAAGGGAGA